>NC_084487.1:125467485-126092485 GCF_030035675.1 Rhineura floridana
ATGGGCTGGCCCAGCCACTGAGATCTGCAGAGGAGAGGCCCTTTTCATGGTCCCGATGATGGGCAAAGCCCAATGGACAGTGATTTGGGATAAGGCTTTCTCTATTGTCGTACCCTGTTTGTGGAACTCCCTGCCTCTGGAGATGTGTCAGGTGTTATAAGTAGTATATTTCATCATCTTAAGACACACCTATTCCTCTGGATATTTATTATATTTTGGCTGAACAGTCTTTCATATATTTGATGCTGCAGAGCAACTATGGAATTTATTTTTCTGTTGCTGATATTACTGGGGGTTTAATATGAGTTATTTTGCATTTTACTGTTTTATTACATAAACTGCACTTCTTTTTAATGAAGCAGAATATCAATGAATTTCAAAGAATTGCAGTTTTCACAAACCAATTGACTGCTCAGTTATTGGCTTTGAAGGCAAGACCTTATTTCATCAATGCATACAATCAAATGCACCTGATGAAGCAGGCATTTATATGTGAAAGCTCGGGTGACTATAAATGATAAATGATTCTTTAATATTTCGTAGCAAAAACACCTTAAATACTAAAAGACAATAATGCTGAGAATAACGGAAGTGAGTAGAAAAAGAGGAAGGCCAAAACAAGAGATGGATTGATTCCACAAAGGAAGCCACAGACCTGAACTTACAAGATCTGAACAAGGCGGTTCACAACAGATGCTATTGGAGGTTGCTGATTCATAGGGTCGCCGTAGGTCATAATCGACTAGAAGGCACATAACAACAACAACATGCTTCTAGCATTTAAAAAGAAACAAACCAAAACCAATGGAAAAACTAGCCTTACCTGCTGGCAAGAGCAAAGAGAAAACGACCATCAGCGTGTTTAAGGACTGTAGACCACAACTTGTCATCGTTTTGTTTTCATCAATCCGTTTGAAAATTACCTGCTTAACAAAATGGTATTTTGGAGTTAAGGGGTATAGGTGATATGCATGCACATGTGCATATATTTAACTATCCATTAAAAAAAAAAAACCCCTCTTCAAATTGTAATTCAGGATGGCAACCCAAGACACAGTTATGCAACAACGTTTACACATGGCAGGTCTGTACACTTAAAAGGTACTGAACATGCTTAACTTTAGTAAGCACACACTTCTTCATCAATCAACAGCATGTTCAGGAACTGCAAAGTGGGGAAAGGGAACAGCTATATACCCGGCTGTTGGCAAGGATTGCCTTTTTTTTTTTTCAAAAAGGTGAACTCAAAACAACTTACAAAACATTAAAAACTAGTATAAAAACAACCTAAAATGCACCAATAATATATGTAAAAGAACCAATCCAACTCAACCCCGCTAAGCAGAAAATTAAGGTTTAAACGCCTGTGTGAATAAGAATATTATGACAGCATGGCTTCTTGTGTAGCTAATTAGAGGCGGTGGTGGTCTGACCTAAGGTGTCCTATCTACATTGTAGTGTACGGTTTTGTGTTCAGTTTCTAACTGCTGGCGCAGACAGTTTCACAGCCACAATATTCCATAGTGCTGGGAACCAGAATCTAGGCAACCTGCAAGTGGCCAGGTGGAAAGATGCATCTTTTGATTCCTGGCCAATTGGTGGTGGTGGTAGCTGCTAGAAACAAGACAAACATCAACTGGAAAATGCAGCAAAGATATGCTTGATTTGCATAATATGCAAATGAGACTGCACAGACTCGGGGAACTGGGATAGAATATTTCTGTAAAGGAAGCTGCCTTATAACGAAGTCAGAGCAGTTGACCATCCAGAATGGTATTGTCTATCCTGACTTGCAGCAGCTCTCCAGTACAGTAGGGCCCCACTTTTCAGCGTCCCGCTTTTCGGCATTCCGCTAATATGGCGGCGGCCCAGCAGGGAGCAAGAGCGCCCTGCCCTGGAGCGGGAGGTGGGGAAGATTCTTGGTGCCGGCTGCGGCGCCACTCTCTGCCTTGGCCCTGGACCAGGACACCCCAGGCTGGCTGCAGGAGGAGAAGAAACAGCTGGCTGGAGACTCCCAATGCCAGCCTCCCTCCCTCCCTTTCTCCAGCCCATGGCGAGGGCAAAGTCAGCCGGGCCAGAGAGGTGAGCCTCCTGGTGCAGCCAATGCCGAGGCCAGCGCCAGGAGGAGGCGGGGTGCAAGGAGGCACCGGAACTCTCAGCCTCCAGCAGCCGCTGCAGAGTGGCTGCGGCGCGCTGGCTAGAACCGAGATGCCCTTTGTGGAGCTGGAGATGAGCCTCCCAGCTGCGCGGCCTGCCCCACGACCTGCCCACCAAGCTGTGCGCGGCGGTGACAAGCATCTTGGGGAAGCCCCAGGAGATGAGGACTCGAGGGAGGAGGAGCCTGATGGCCTTCCTCGCAACAACGCAGTCCTTGCACGGCCTGAAGAAGAGCGGGGAGGTTGCAGCTGGCACGCCCCAGACAGCCCTCATTGCCGCTTCTGATGGCCTGGCTGCAGCCCCCCCAAAACAAAACACTCTGCAGGACCCCCCCTCCGGAACTGCCGTGATCCTGCAGTGCTTTTCGCTTTTCGGCAGGCGTCTGGAACCTAACCCTCCATATGAGTGGGGCCCTACTGTATTTCAGGCAGGAGTCTTTCCAGGCGATACCTGAAGTTGCTGGGGATTGAAACTAAGCCCTTCTGCATGCAAAGCAGATGCTCTAGCACTGAGCTAGGGCCCTTCTCCATTTCTCTGCCTCATTTGATCTTCTACTTCTCCATCTCATTATCTTAATTGAGTGCTTCCCCCCCCCTTCTGCATTTCCTTCCTAGACTTCTAATTTCCATAGAACTTGCAACTTTCTATTGTGGAAGGAAAAACTTTCCAGTCGATTTGATTTATTGTGCTCCAAAGGACAGAGTTTATTGAAAAGAGAGATAGCAAAGACCAATGCATTAGGAGAGAGGCTCGCAAGAACCAACTCTGAGCAAAAATCATCAATGCATAGCTTTATAAAGTGATTACACATTATACAATCATCATCTATCAAAGATACACCTTTCCCAATATTAGCATTATCCCAGCCCACCTTGGGTGGTCACTCAACATGTTTCGACTTTGCCCATCCATGTGCCAACGTGGAAAACACCTGCGATTTTTGAAAATGCATTTTTAGCTCTCCTACACTCATCTTTTTATTTCACAACGTTCGACTGAAATTCTACTGCTGCTAGAGCTAACCTCAACTTCCCTATTCTTCACTCAATACTTAGTTTCACTTTTAGGCAAAGCATAGTTCCTCATAAAAAGATGTTTGAATATAACTATTTTCTTAAATCAGAGCAGATAGTCAGAGGCCCATACTATTGGCCTATTAAAAGCATAATAGCAACCAAACCAATGATGGGGTCTCTGGGGTTAGAAATGGGGTCTCTGGGGTTAATGTAGTGGCAAATTCAGAAGTGCAGGGTCTCTTCATGATAGACACAACCACGCCCCCTCACAGCCATCCCCCCTTCTAAGATTACACTATAATATGGCCAGGCTTGAATACTGCTTTCTTCTTCTCTATGACCGTCACCATTTGACTGTATTTTCTCACTGTCAGAGATATTGCCTGAATTCCGTATCTACATATTTATCTACTGCTTCTATCAAACTGCTTGATAATGTAGATGGGTTGCTGTCATCAGGATTCACTGTTTCTTCTTCCACAATTATAGAATTCTCTCTCTCCACAACTTGGTAGGAGCTAATAGGAACTTAGAAGGAAGTAAAAGGAACTCCTTTCACTCTGATTGGCTCCAATAACCAGGAAACGACAAGGAAGCAAGTTAGAAGACTCTCAGTGGCTAACACACTTGCCTTTCATGCTGATTGGCTCATAGGACACTGGACACATAGAGACCCCCACAGACATAGGGACCCTGTTGGGACCTGGCTCACAAAAAAGTAAGGGATCTAAGACCACAAGACCCTGGATAGCTACAGCCCTGATCTCTTTCTCTTTCTCCATGTTACCACAGCAAGTCCAAACATTTTGTTCCTTCAAGGCTCCAAAAAATGTTGGGCTGGCTCGCTGAATTTTAAACTATTTTTTCCATCCTGACCATGGCATGTAATTAACATAAATGCAAAAATTCAAACAAAGATGGACATCTAGTACTTAGAAAATGAAGGGGAGTTGATTACTATCATATAGCAGACTGGGGTGGGGCAAAGGCCAGATTATAACTGAAGACACCGTCTCAAATCCTCAACCATGAAACTCAATGGATGACATTGGGCCAGTTGGCCTAATCTACCTCAGAGGTGTGTTGCAAGGATAAAATGAGGAAGAGTGAACTATGTATGACAACCTGAACTCCTTGGAGGAAGTGTGGGATATAAATGTAGCAATGGCTTCCAAACTCTTAAGAAAATAATGGGAAGGGCCTTGTAGCATGGAGTTCTTCAATGCAGCATGCCAAGGCACTGGAGAGGCAACAGGAAAGGGGGAGCAGTCCCATCTGCTGTGGGTTTAAAGAAAAGGGGAGGGATTGCAGAAAGGGAAGGGGTTGTGGAAAGCTCCAAAAGTTGAATTTAAAGAAAAGTGTAGGTGTTGCGGATTAGGGGGCAGTTGGAAAGGAAGGGGGCACACCGAGTTTGGCTTGTCTTAGAAATAAATGGAGCTGTTTCCTAACCTAGGCAGAAATAGTTCGGCTTAAGAACATAAGAAGACCCTGCTGGATCAGGCCAGTGGCCCATCTAGTCCAGCATCCTGTTCTCACAGTGGACAACCAGGTGCCTGGGGGAAGCCCGCAAGCAGGACCCGAGTGCAAGAACGCTCTCCCCTCCTGAGGCTTTTGCCGGCAACTGGTTTTCAGAAGCATGCTGCCTCTGACTAGGGTGGCACAGCACAGCCATCATGGCTAGTAGCCATTGATAGCCCTGTCCTCCATGAATTTGTCTAATCTTCTTTTAAAGCCATCCAAGCTGACGGCCATTACTGCATCTTGTGGGAACAAATTCCATAGTTTAACTATGCGCTGAGTAAAGAAGTACTTCCTTTTGTCTGTCCTGAATCTTCCAACATTCAGCTTCTTTGAATGTCCACGAGTTCTAGTATTATGAGAGAGGGAGAAGAACTTTTCTCTATCCACTTTCTCAATGCCATGCATAATTTTATACACTTCTATCATGTCTCCTCTGACCTGCCTTTTCTCTAAACTAAAAAGCCCCAAATGCTGCAACCTTTCCTCGTAAGGGAGTCGCTCCATCCCCTTGATCATTCTGGTTGCCCTCTTCTGAACCTTTTCCAACTCTATAATATCCTTTTTGAGATGAGGCGACCAGAACTGTACACAGTATTCCAAATGCGGCCGCACCATAGATTTATACAACGGCATTATGATATCGGCTGTTTTATTTTCAATACCTTTCCTAATTATCGCTAGCATGGAATTTGCCTTTTTCACAGCTGCCGCACACTGGGTCGACATTTTCATCGTGCTGTCCACTACAACCCCGAGGTCTCTCTCCTGGTCGGTCACCGCCAGTTCAGACCCCATGTGAAATTCAGATTTTTTGCTCCAATATGCATAATTTTACACTTGTTTATATTGAATTGCATTTGCCATTTTTCCGCCCATTCACTCAGTTTGGAGAGGTCTTTTTGGAGCTCTTCGCAATCCCTTTTTGTTTTAACAACCCTGAACAATTCTAAGCTTATTTCCGAGCTAAAGGTGGGAGGCCTGCTCGAATTATACCAGCTCTCTTGGGTATTTTCAATAACCATAACTGAAAGGAAAAAAAAGGAACTGAACCGAATAACCAGAAGTCATTCTCTGGCCTATTAAAATGATTTACACCAATCCAATATCCTTTATAGGATAAAATATGAAACGTTCAACCTTCAAAGAGGCATCTAGCAAGGATCTCTGTTATCCCCATGATTAATGGATATTTCAATAGAGCCATTAAGTACATCATATAACTGAGTTGGAAGTAGGACACAGATCATTTTAAAATCAGTTTATATGCAGATGATGTAATAATATTGAAAGACCTAGAGAGCATTTGACATTTTCATGAACATAAGAAGAGCCTGCTGGATCAGGCCAGTGGCCCATCTAGTCCAGCATCCTGTTCTCACAGTGGACAACCAGGTGCCTGGGGGAAGCCCGCAAGCAGGACTCGAGTGCAAGAACGCTCTCCCCTCCTGAGGCTTCTGGCAACTGGTTTTCAGAAGCATGCTGCCTCTGACTAGGGTGGCACAGCACAGCCATCATGGCTAGTAGCCATTGATAGCCCTGTCCTCCATGAATTTGTCTAATCTTCTTTTAAAGCCATCCAAGCTGGTGGCCATTACTGCATCTTGTGGGAGCAGATTCCATAGTTTAACTATGCGCTGAGTAAAGAAGTACTTCCTTTTGTCCGTCCTGAATCTTCCAACATTCAGCTTCTTTGAATGTCCATGAGTTCTAGTATTATGAGAGAGGGAGAAGAACTTTTCTCTATCCACTTTCTCAATGCCATGCATAATTTTATACACTTCTATCATGTCTCCTCTGACCCGCCTTTTCTCTAAACTAAAAAGCCCCAAATGCTGCAACCTTTCCTCGTAAGGGAGTCGCTCCATCCCCTTGATCATTCCAGTTGCCCTCTTCTGAACCTTTTCCAACTCTATAATATCCTTTTTGAGATGAGGCGACCAGAACTGTACACAGTATTCCAAATGCGGCCGCACCATAGATTTATACAACGGCATTATGATAGCGGCTGTTTTATTTTCAATGAAACTCCTAGAAGAATTTTGTCAGATCTCAAAGCATAAAATTAATTTACAAAAATCAGAATGGTTGGGATATCATATGCAGAAGAATGTTAAATATGACATTCCAAAGATGTTGAATTCCATGGAGGAAGAACCCAATTACATACCTAGAGGCTTGGACAACTCAAGAATTATTAGCCTTATTAGCGAGAAAAAATGGTCTATGCAGCTTGGAAAATTTGAAACTCTCTCCAATAGGAAGAAACTCAGTTAAAAATAAATATAATGCCAAGTACTTTGTTTCTATTGTTTAAATTACGTTTAAAGTGAACATTCATTGATTAAAAACCAGCAGGATCTTTTCCAGGCAGGTAAGAAATCCAGAATCACATCTAATATACTTTACCAGCAATGAACAATAGGTGGTTGGCATTCATGGACATAAAACAATATTACAATGTGACCATGCTTGGGCAGCAAAGGTATGGTTTGAAAACTTTTACCATATATGTAGCAAAATGACCTATCAACAGTCATTTTTCTGGCACTGGCCAAAATCCTGGTTGTCACCACCTGCTGTAATATTCTACAATGCTGAATATAAGAAAGTCTTATTGGGTGACATGAAGCTTTAGGAGTGACACAGAATGGTCAAACTTAGGATCATAATAAAGGAGAGATTAATAAAAACCTATTATCAGATGAAATTGGATATAGTGTTAAGAGCATCTGCTCTTTCTTCAATATTTCCAAGTCAGACATATTACAAATAGATTATTAAGGCTTTATAGTTCATTAAGGAATCGCATGAGTTCTGAGCTATTAATTTCAACTGCTAACCAACTGCGTGGATTATTAGGCCAGATTTATAAAATAACTGCCAATTTAGAACCATCTGGAAACTATTATTAAGTAAAAAAGGAACTAGATATGTCAACTCAAACATCACCAGATAAATGGACATGGTTTTAGAAGAATGTTTCCCATCCTGCTCTTTGTATGAACCTCAAATAAATGTTTATAAGATATTACCTAGGTGGTATTTCATACCAACTGTTGTAAATAAGATCTATCCAAAGCTTAGCTATCAATGTTAGAGATACAAGGCACCCAGAACAAATCTATTTCATGTTATATGGGCTTGTCCAACAATTAAGATATTTTGGGAAACTTTGCTGACAGAAATAAAATATTCTGGATCAAGAATCTCCCCAGAGATCCTGTTGTAATATTGTTTTGCTATCTTAAGGGCATAGTATTAGAGGAGGATTGTGAAATGACAGCTCATCTACAGCTTGTAGCTAAAATGGCAATATACCACAATTGGGAAAACACTCTTCCACATTCTATTGATTTGTAGTTGGTCAAAAGTTGGGATACGGCTTTCATGATGAAATTGGTAACCATTATCAGGGTAAGAGAAGACAGACAACAAAATAGTAATTGAAAAATGGGCTCTGTCTGCTCTCTATTTTAACAACAAAGCACAAGGTTTGACAAATATAAAACCATATTCTTTTGGGGGAGGGGAAGAGTATGAAAATATATAGCATCACATAGCTTTGCAGTTTCACTATTAAACAACTTTGTTCAATTTCAATATTATAGTTTGGCTTATAGCCTTTAAGACACATAGAATGCGATATTAGAACAAATAGTATAATCAATTAGTCATCTGTTTTCAGCTATTGAGGCTGAAGAAGTCTAGAATGAAAATCCTTAGTAGCTAGCTAATGTTAACTATTTATGGGAATACTGGTTCAATGCTAGTTCCAAAATCTTGGCCTCCTTGCTAGCCACATCTATAAACAGTCATGATTAACAGTATGAATACACAAGAGAACTGAATAAACAAGAGGGAAACTACTTCCTAAAGAGTGAAGGGGAATGTCAGCCATGATGAGAAAATGACTTGGATGTGAGGTTGCCCCTTTTAATGTTACTATTTCATTATAGGTGTGTTAGGATCTACATACAATCTATAATTGGGCTTATGACTAGCTGAACACCTGTACTGAACTTGGGGATGGGGGGGCAGAGCTTGGAAAAGTTACTTTTTTGAACTATAGCTCCCATCAGCCTAATCCAGTGGCCATGTTGCCTAGGGCTGATGGGAGTTGTAGTTCAAAAAAGTAACTTTTCCAAGCTCTGGGGGGGGGGGGCTAGTTTGTACCGGTAACCCTGTCTGGATCTTCCAGTATGTTTCCTTGCAGCTACTCCAATTTGCTTTGAACTTCCCATTTGTTTATAAAGTAGAAACTACCTGGCCAAGAGAATTGCCACTAAAATCTGCTTTCCCCATCAGCTCCTCTACATCCATCAAGAGGACTGATTTCTAGCTGGAAAATGACAGAAGGAAAATCGTTACAATAGTTCCCCACCCCGCATCCTTCTTAGAGGCATATTGAAGAAAGCATCACAGCAGTCCACGTAAGGAGCAGTTTGAGCCTAAACATTAAAAATAAGAGACAAGCTAAGATGAAGAAACTAAAAATGAGCTGCAGATACAGTAGAGACACAACAGGACGAGAAGCATCGTTTCTTAGGATGCTAGAGTACAAGGTTTGAGAAATGAACATTGCCAACATTCCATCCATCTATCCATATCCCACCATCCCTGGAAATACTGCTTTGAATAGATACATACAAAAAGTATGTGTGATATCCAAAACCTCTTGAATATTTGACATTTATATGTGCTCAACAACAATCCCTGGCAAATGTTGCAAATATCCAGAAAGTAAATTTTGACCTTACTTACATGTCACAAATTCCAAGAAAGTGTAATCCTATTAATGTGCTTTTATTTATTTATTTCTCACCCTTCCTCCTCAAGGAACCCAGGTCAGCAAACAAAAATACCAAAAACACTCTAAAACACCCTAAAAACAAAAGACTTTAAAACATATTAAAACAAAATATCTTAAAAAATATCTTTTTAAAAAAAGTTTTTAAAACATCTATAAAAATAATTCCAACAGACACAGACTGAGATAAGGTCTCTACTTAAAAGGCTTCTTGAAAGAGGAAGGTCTTCAGTAGGCATCAAAAAGATAACAGAGATTATTTATAAGAATATTTATAAACTGTATACACATAAAAAGACTAACATGGTGGTGTAGAATAAAATAATTAAAACTTCATAAAATTCAGAACAAGTTACCAATACTAAATCAAGTTAATTCTCTAAAAATGCTGGGTCCTACCCCTCTGGAATTTTGTCACTATAGAAGTCACAAAGCTTAACCATATAAACTGAAAATCTATCAACCATATGTACATTTATCCACTTAGATGAACACTTCATGCATCTGACTACATAGGCTTTGGCCTACAATTTGTTAAGTCTTTATGATGCTAAAAGACTCCAAATGTTATTGTCATAATTGATAGGTATACAGTGCCTTGCAAAAGTAATCAGACTCCGGACCAACGCTATCATTTTACTGAACTACAAATGGTATATTGTAATTTCGTTCTGTATATTTTATTTTGAAACACTGAAACTCAAAATCAATTATTGTAAGGTCACATTGGTTTTATGTTGGGAAATGTTGGTAAGAAACATAAAAAACTGAAACATGTTGCTTGCATAAGTATTCAACCCCTATGCTGTGGAAGCTCCCAATTTACACAGATGAAAGAAACTGCCCTATCAAGGACACAATTATGTTACCATTGGCCTCCACCTGTGAACTATTAATGTTGCTGTCACATTGTCAGGATAAACCCCCCACTGTTGAAGGATCATTGGTGAGGCTGTGGATCTGAAGGAAAATGAAGACCAAAGAGCATTCTGCAGAAGTGAGAGATAATGTAATACAAATGCATAGATTAGGGAAAGGGTATAAACTAATATCTAAGTGTTTGGGTATCCCGGTGAGCACAATTGGATCAATAATCAGGAAGTGGAAGCTGCATCTCACCACCCAGGCACTGCCAAAAAAAGGCTGTCCCTCAAAACTCAGCACTTGAACAAGAAGGAGACTTGTGAGAGAAGCCACAGAGAGGCCAACAATCACTTTGAAGGAGTTACAGAGTTCAGTGGCTGGGAGTGGAGTCATGGTGCACCAGTCAACCATATCAAGAGCTCTGCATAACACTGGCCTGTATGGGAGGGTGGCAAGAAAGAAGCCATTACTCAAAAAGTACCATCTGAAAGCACATCTGGAATTTGCTGGAAAGCATGAGAGTACCCCAGCTGTGATGTGGGAAAAGATGTTGTGGTCAGATGAGACCAAGATAGAGCTTTTTGGCCAAAATTCAAAGTGCTATGTGTGGTGCATACCTAACACTGCCCATGCCTCAAGATACACCATCCCTACAGTGAAGTGTGGTGGTGGCAGCATCATGCTGTGGGGATGCTTCTGATCAGCAGGGACTGGGCATCTTGTTAAAACTGAAGGAAGAACTGATGGAGCAAAATACAAGGAAATACTGCAAAAGAACTTGCTTTGGTCCACTAAAAAACTGAAGCTTGGGAGGAAATTCACTTTTCAGCAGAACCATGATCCCAAGCACAAGGCCAAAGCTACGTTGGAGTGGATCAAGAACAAAAAGGTGAATGTCCTAAAGTGGCCCAGTCAAAGTCCTGATCACAATGGCATTGAGAATCTGTGGCACTATTTGAAAATTGCGCTCCACAAGCGATGTCCAACCAACCTGAATGATCTGGAGCAAATTTGCCAAGAAGAATGGGCCAAAATCCCTCCGACACTGTATGCGAAGCTGGTACATACTGACCCCAAAAGACTTAAAGCTGTTATTGCAGCAAAAGGTGGCTCTACCAAATATTAATGTGTGGGGGTTGAATACTTACACAAGCAACATGTTTCAGTTTTTTATGTGTCTTACAAACATTTCCCAACATAAACCAATGGCACCTTACAATAATTGATTTTGACTTTCAGTCTTTCAAAATAAAATATCATACAGAATGAAATTACAATGTACCATTTGTAATTCAGTAATAAGACAGCATTGGTCAGGGGTCTGATTACTTTTGCAAGGCACTGTATGTGCAAGAACTGGATAAATAGTTTTTCAGACATTCACAAATTCCATCTTAGATTGCAAATGTGAATTTATGTATTACTTTAACAGAATTTATATATTGCTTGATTGCAAGAAAACCTCTAAACCTTTACAAGAAACGTTGAATGATAACAATATCAGCATTTGCTAAATTTTGGACATTCATTGTAAAAGGTATATAGAGGTAAATGTTAGAAAAAAGTGAGAAAGATGAATGTTTACCAAGCATTCTGAAAATGTAAGGAGGATAGTAGGAAGTGCCAGAAGATTCTGATATTTATTGGTAAATCTGAGGCCTGAGTTCTCTTAGTAAATGATTGAATTGCAACATAATGTATATTGGCTGGTTTGTAAATGTTATTTAAAAAAGACTTGTGACACCATCATTTTTCATATTTATTGGTACTTTTGAAAACAAATTTAGTTTTCTTTGAAAACATCAGACAGAGGTACGTGTCATGCATTTACAAAACCCTGTTCTAAGATACAGTGAGCTAATTTAAAGAGATTTGTCTCTATTGTACAGTTAACAAACCATGGATAAAAAAACAGGTGCTGAATTGGTGAAAAAATATTTATATTGTCAACAAATAACATAGTATTTGAAAGTAACAAAAAGTACATATTCCTGTGAAGTGCATACAAAGCTACCGTTTAGGTAACGAACTTGTCTAAATTGGCCAGCAATCATCTACATCAAAAATAATCTGAGTGACCTTCTGGAAAATTCTGAAGTGAACAAAGGAATCTAAATCTTGGTGAGCTGTATAAAGGACAATACAGAATGTAGTAAACAATGTCTTCAATCTGACCTGAAGTGCATACACATGCAATTGTTTTGTTACTGGTCAGATATTCTGTGCATAGTTTGAAATCTAAGCTGAGCATATATAGCAGGGGGAAAATAATTCCCCCAGATAAACAGCCCTTGTATGGTTGATTTATTTTTAGCATATCAAACAGAGGACTTAGAGTTCTTCATATATTCAAAGCCCATATTGGTATCTTCAAAAAAATTACATCACAGATCTTATGGTCAGAAATGACCTGAGATGACATTATAGGGGAAATTGAATAACTCAACAACAAATGGTTACAACATTGTGCCAGGCCAACTTTGACCTGACATCACATAGGTGTGAAGTTTCAAGTATAAGGAGCATCAAAGTGAACAGAGAAGATGTTTAGGGGAACAGGAGACCTTGGTCAGCCGAGGGTGGCGGAACTAGAGAGGCAAACGTCATAGGAAAGGATTCATCAACATATAAGTACACACAGATATGGGGACAAGGCCATGGTGGGCTTTGAAGTTAAGAATGTGGCGCATGCGGGATCTGGGAGCACACAGAAAGGCAATTAAAGAGGGGATATCACATGATAAAAGTGATGGGAGAAATTAAACATTTTGGTAGCAGTGTACAAGGTAGAAGTGTGGAAACCGACAACAGAAGTCCCGAAAAGAGATTATTGCAGCAATGAAGGCAAGAGATTACTAGGTATGGACTGGAGTATTTTGTTTTGCCAATTATTATTATGATATTTCTTTCTAAACTACATAAAATCTAATAGTGCAGTGATTTAAGGAGGGGCATCCCATGATCATATTAACAAGAGAGGCCACTGACTCTGGCAGCAAAGTTTACTATGAAGAAAAGAAGTTATATGGCGGAACATTCTGACTAAACTTTCCTAAAAATGAACAAACAAGGCCAATTTTTCCTTAAATTTATCATCCAAATGACATTCATCTCTGACCTTTTAATGCGTAGTGTCATCTCACCTTTCTGGCAACTTTTTTAAAGGTATCCTTAAACATGAGAGGATTCACTCCCTGCACCCCCCCAACTTCAATTGCAATCAAAGTTAGTTATTAATGCCTTAGTAAACTAAAAGATCTTAAGGAACTGGCAGAATATAGACAGAGAGATGGCCTGGTGTATTCTCCATTGACTCACAAAGTAAAGTACATCAAGGTGTAGAGGGGCTGCTTTTCAAACTAGACAGTATCTATTCAGGATAATAGCAAAGGCGATTTCCTCAAAACATGGACCATCTAGTTCAAAAAGAATTCACTCCACACTGACATATTTCGGTTCATGAGTCAATGGAGAATACACAGCAAAAACTACATGGGAAGCATAGAACATGTGGAAAGAACCCCCCCTCCAACTAAAACCAGATCCTGCATTATTAAATTACCTGGAGAAGCACAAAATGGAGCCACGAGGAAAGAAGAAAACCACGCCATTCTTGCAATGTAAGAATCAGACCTTAATGAAGATAAATGATTGTGTTCAGGCATAACTTTAAATTGCTGCAGGAATGAGCCTGGGTGAGTCTCGAGCTTGTGCATGCACGCACACACACCGCCTTCCCCTGGCATAGCTGAGGAGTTCACTTCCTTTTTCATCTAACAGCAGTTACTTGTTTTGTCTGAAGTGAAAACTGTGGCTATCATTACTTTTCACAGTTTGAAGTTGGCTTGAAACCTTGAACCAGGGATGGGCACCAGACTTCTCTTTCTGGCCCTGAGGACTCTCACTAGTCCACACCCTTCACTGCCCCTACTCCATTCACTCCTTGAGTACTTTTGCCTGGCTTGAATGTATCTTTGAACAGTGATAATGCCTCAAGCTTGCCTACATCGAGAGAGTGACAGACGTTGGTGTAGAAACCTCCGATGTGTATGCAGCTGGAAGGTACCCTATTGTACACTGACCTACAGCAAAAACTTACATCTTCTTCCTCATGGCTGTGCCGGAGGAGCAGAGTGGAGAGGAAAGTGCACAAGCCTCAAGGCTGGTGCAAGCAACCCTTAGCCATGGTTTAGTGTTACAGGCCATTGGCACCAATGGAAGCTTCCCTCCCAATCAGCAGTTTCAAGGGAGGGGAGTTTTTGTTAGTATTACAATGCAGAAGGAAAGGGTTAAACGGCGGTCCTCATCCTGCTCAACAGCAGTCCTCTCTATGCAAGGATGCTATTTTTCAAAAGAAAAACAGACATGTTAAATGCATTAATGCACTTAGCATCATTTGTTTTGGCCATATCTCAAATGACCACTGATTTCTGGCACTGATAATAAATTCTTGGGCTGCAAAGTGGTTCAGATTAATCTAGCCTTGAAAATTAATCCTCCAAAACCTTTTACTAGCCCGCCTGCCCACACATGTTAGTCATATTTATTTATTTATTTATTTATTTATTTATTTATTTATTTCATTAAACTTATAGACCGCCCCATAGCCGAAGCTCTCTGGGCGGTTTACAAGAACAAGAACAACATCAGAAATACAATACACAAAATATGTTTGGCAGAATGACAGCTTGAAAGGGAAAAAAAAAAAGGAATTAGCTTTTATTCCATCATCCTTGCCTGGTTGGCTAGAGGCAATCCTTACCGACAACCAGGCTAGCAGCTATTCTTAGGTTACCTGGAGCAGCACAGAATGGTTTTGTGTATTTAAGTCTTGAAAAAAGTGTAATCTGGACTTCAGGCTGGAACATATTGAGTTTAAAATTGAACTTCCTGTCATAAATATGCCATGTAATGACCAGGTAAAAAGAGCAGCTGACACTAATTGCAATGAAACAACGAACTAATGAATTGCAAATGTATTGGTGAAAGTTGTCCTTGAACTGACAACTGCATTTTATGTTGCAAAAAAGGAAACATTCCTAAGAAAACAGTCCCCTGCTTTTCCTTCAAAAACTGGAATCCTCCTAACTCCTGAACTTGCATTAATATGTACCAACCGTAAACTCCTTATGATATGCAGATGGAAAGCATGGTATGAATCATCCATAAAATAAACATGACCTAGCCATGTATTTAATTCAGCTCAATTAGTTTACACTATGGAAGTTTCCTCTCCATGGAGAAGTCCACTTATGTACATTATAGGTGAGCTTTAGTCTTGCTGTTTAATTATATTGTCATTCAACTGAGTGCGATATAATAACAAAAGGCATAATCACTCTTCTTTCATACATGGAGATCCTGCAGATCACCCTTCTATAGAGGCATCTCTTCTACCCTATTGGAAATACTAGACCTGTATGAGTTAGTAGGTTTCCTGGGGAGGGGTAGAAGTTGCCAATTCTTTAGGCCTCAACCTTCACAGATGCAAACAAGCAAACATGCCAGGAGCCTGTAATTAAACAGTGCAAAGTCCAGAAAGACCATGCTTTATTAGAGAGTGGATATCCTCAGATTGAGGAACTGAGGAGGGCAAATTACAGTTCTGACCTCCTCAGATATCGACCCTGGCGGAGAACCACTGCTTTGTTAATATTACCAAGCTGGCTCTAGTCGAGGCAATATGCAGAGCATGAAAAAAAGGTATGGCTCTTGGGCTTTTTTCTGTGTAGCATGCAGATAAAATCAGCCTCCTCCTTTGGAGAATATTACAGACCACCCAGTCAATAGACCCTAAGTCATAGAAAGACATGAGTGCTAAATTTTGATTTTAAATCAAGTTTAAGTGAAGTCCATCACAAAATATACACAGCTGCCTTCTCTGCCACATTTGCCGAATGAGTTCGCTGTAACCTTTGGCCTTGAGTTATGTCATCATTTGTTAATCATGTCACCACTGGAATATGGCACAATGATATTAATGAAATGAAACGGACTGCCTTCAAGTCGATTCCGACTTATGGGCAACCCTATGAATAGGGTTTTCATGGTAAGCAGTATTCAGAGGTGGTTTACCATTGCCTTCCTCTGAGGCTGAGAGGCAGTGACTGGCCCAAGGTCACCCAGTGAGCTTCATGGCTGTGTGGGGATTCGAACCCTGGTCTCCCAAGTCATAGTCCAACAGCTTAACCACTATACCACATCTCACCAGTACTGAACCAGGTATGTTGCCACAGTCCAAAGAACAATGCAAAGCATGCTGTGAGGTCCTGCACAGCTCACATACTGTTCTGCAACTCAGCTGTGTTAAATATGAACTTCTAAATCTGGTATCCCTTCCAAACCTATGCCAATATTGTGTGCTAGATAGTACATTAAAACCACCAAAACTATCTCATAACTTCATGATGCCTTAGCAAAGAATATTGCAGATAAATAGCAGAATTATTAAATCCTTCTGGCTTTGAAAAGGATTAACACTCCAGACACTCGTGGATGAGGCCAATTATCTGGATCCATTTCAGTTGGGTTTCAAGCCTGGTTTTGGCACAGAAACAGCCTTGGTCGTCCTGCATGATGACCTCTGTCAGGAGAGAGACAGGGGGAAAGTGACTATGTTGATTCTCCTTGATCTCTTAGTGGCTTCGATAACATCAACCATGGTATCCTTCTGAGAAGACTGGCTGAGTTGGGAGTGGGAGGGACTGCATGGCGGTGGTTCTGCTCCTACTTGGCGGGTCGGCTTCAGAAGCTGGTGCTTGGGGAACATTGCTCGGCACCCTGGACTCTCCAGTATGGGGTTCCGCAGGGGTCAGTTTTGTCCCCCATGCTGTTCAACATCTAAAATGAAACTGTTGGGTGTGGTCATCTGGAGTTTTGGAGTGCGTTGCGATCAGTATGCTGATGACAAGCAGCTCTATTTCATCTTCTTCAGGTGAGGCTGCCAATGTGCTGAACCAGTGTCTGGCTGCAACAATGGACTGGATGAGGGCTAATAAACTGAGGCTCAATCCAGACAAGACTGATATGCTGTTAGTGGGTGGTTCTTCTGACCAGATGGTGGATGTCCAACCTGTCCTGGATGGGGTTGCATTCCCCCTGAAGGAGCAGGTTCGTAGCTTGGGGTTCTCCTAGCACCATCTGTCACTTGAGGCTCAGGTAGCCTCGGTGGCACAGAGTGCCTTATACTAACTTCGGTTGGTGCCCCAGCTACGCCCCTATCTGGACAGGGATAACCTGGCTTCAGTTGTCCATGCTCTGGTAACCTCCAAGTTAGATTACTGCAATGTGCTCTACGTGGGGCTGCCTTTGAAGACGGTTCAGAAACTGCACCTTGTGCAAAATGCAGCAGCCAGATTGGTAACAGGGACCAGACGGTTCGAACATATAAAACCGATTCTGGCCCGCTTGCATTGGCTGCCTGTATGTTTCCGAGCTCGATTCAAGGTGCTGGTTTTAACCTATAAAGCCTTACATGGCTTAGGACCACAATACCTGATGGAATGCCTCTCCCAACACGAACTCACCTGTACACTACGCTCAACATCTAAGGCCCTCCTCCGGGTGCCTACTCTGAGGGAAGCTGGGAGTCTGGCAACAAGGGAGAGGGCCTTCTCAGTGGTGGCCCCCAAATTATGGAATGGTCTCCCTGACGAGGTGCGCCTGGTGCCAACACTGTTATCTTTTCAGCGCCAGGTCAAGACTTTCCTCTTCTCCCAGGCATTTTAGCATATGCATTTAAATTGCTTTCTAAAAATGTATTTTTTAAAATTTGTATATTTGTTTTTAATGCTTTTAATTGTTGTAAACCGCCCAGACAGCTTCGGCTATGGGGCGGTATACAAATGCAATCAATCAATCATTCAAGGTCTAGAAAAGTGTTTGTATAGCTTATATCAAGGCATCACATTCAAATGAGCTGGAAGGCCAAACTGCCATCCAGGCCAACAAACATCCAAGGGCCACACTCATTTCCCCCCCTAATAGACCAAAAAGAATTCAGATAAGGTGGTTGGACCAGTAGTAAACTTCTGGCATACTCGTACAGTCCAGTCCCAAGGTGCTACCTTGTCTCCAAAAATCCCTTCACCAGCACCACTGCTACCCTAATTACCAATCTCCCCTCTCCACACCCAGCCCCAGTGCTTAGGCTCCCAAATCTTCATCACCTAAGGCAGCCTTTCCCAACCAGTGTGCCTCCAGATGTTGTTGGACCACAACTCCCATCTTTCCTGACCATTGGCAATGCTGGCTGAGGCTGATGGGGGTTGTGGTCCAACAACATCTGGAGGCACACTGGTTGGGAAAGGCTGACCTAAGGCCTCTTCTTCCCACATACCATTATTTGTCTTCCAAAGTTATTTGCCTTCCAAAGCTCTCCTCCATGATCTCACCAGTTAGCTATAGGATGCATTCCACACGCTTAGTCCTCGGTTGCAAAGCCTGGCAAACTGCAGACTCTACACTCTGGTCCACTACAATCCTCTTTGCATCATGTTCCTGTATAACATTTTAATTTTAAATGACCTTTGCTGGAGCATGTGGTAACAGCTCCTGGCAAATCAGCCCTGCCTAAGGCTTTGTTTTTCCCACCCCTGAAGATGGTTCAATACTCTGTGCAGATGTGGTAGGCATTCTCAGGCCAAGCTGAACACCCCAAAAAGCCAGAGAAGCAGCCTCTGCCCCCTTGTTTGACAGCCCTGGCTTACATGCATAGCAAGTCAAGTTTTACCTACAATTAAAAAGTTTCAGGGTTGCAACCTCTGGCTTGACTTCAATTTCCCCCCGATTTCAGAACAAAAAACTAATTACTGCATGCCACCAGGGGAGCAGACACTACGAATTAAAACCTGCATTCCTTTGTCAAGCAAGACAAGGCAGAAGTTCCATGTAATGACAGATTAGAACTTTCTAATGGAACCAGAAACTATACAAAAGAAAACGTTAGGGGGGAGGAAAAGAGGATGGATGGGTTCTCTGAGTTGACAGGCAAAAGGAAAAAGGCAGGGAGGGGATCAAAAATGGCTAGGGACACAAAGCTGAATACACAGGTTGAAAAAAAAACCATCAAAGAGCACCACTTTTTTGGACTTTAGACTGTCCTGCCTGCCCAAGCAGCAATGCTGTCCAGTTTCCAATGGATTGTCACTGGATAACACTTCATTTCTATTAGACCACCTGGATGCATACCATCCTGCCCACACCTTAGAAGCACTCCAGAGGCTCACCTGGCATGCCCAGCCTCTTGGTCAGTAAGGTGGGTGGCCATGAAGGGAGGTCTTCTCTATGGTAGCCCCACAGCTATGAACCTCTCTCTCATTGGACCTGCGCAAAATCTCTACGCAGGAGACTTTTCAGAAGACCCTGAAAACTTTTTTTTTTTTGCCAGCTGGCCTTCTAGGCATAAAGTTCATTAGCTGGTCGATGGTCTGTCTCAATTACGTTCTCTCTGGTTCTGTAAAAGAATTGTAATGTTACAAGTTTTTATAATGTTTTAAATTTTGTCCTATTTTTGGCTTCTGTTTTGATTGTAAGCCATTTTGGATGGCGCAGCCTCAAATAGTTTAAACACAACACAAATATATAAAGGTGAGCCCATCTCCCCCTCAGATCAGTTCAGAGAGGCTCTGTTCTTCATTCCCATTCTGAGGGAACCAGTTTCAACTGGTAAGCCTTACAACAGCCCTGCAAGATAGATCTCTTTGAGAGACAATCTGACCTAAGGTCACCTAGGGAGTTCACAGCAGAGACAAAATCTAACCTGAGGACTTACCGGCTCACATTTAGTCACTATACACCATGTCTCATTCACAAGCTGCCACTCTCCGTCACTGCACTACAGTTGCCACAGCTCAGGGATAGAGTACATGCTTTGCATAAAAAGGTTTCACATCTAATCCCCAACACATCCCTATTTGTTAGTTTAGATTAATATTCCACTCTCTCTCAAGGGCTCAGGGTTGATCATCGCTTTGAACAATTGGAAAAAAAGAGACTTCCCTATCCCCAAACCTTACACATTTTGCTTTCCCCTATATAAAAATAGTGTCCCAGCTCACTTCAACTCAGCGTATCTCTTCTGAAACCAAAGCATGATCTGAATATTGCTAAGTGGTACAGTGGCCAGGTTGCTCAAGGCAGTAGACATGGATGTACACTGCCATGTGGGTGTAGTTGGGTGCTTTTATTCAGAGAATATAGTACAAACGGATGCTCTACATCTGAACGCTCTTTGAATATGGGTGCATATACTGACAAAAATGGGCATTTAACCAACAGAAGTTTGAAAGTGGCTTTCACACACAAATCTCTCCCATCCTGGATCAGATTGTACGTTTGCTAAACTTTGCCTTTCATAACTGCTTTTATCCCTTGGAAATATTTAACTAATCTCTCACAGGAAAAAAGAGTTACTTGAACAGAGCGCATTGGCGTGAAAGAGTCAAAGTAATGTGTTTTGGGATGGTTTTTGTAAATTATTAAACATCTGACTGAAAAACAATAAAATGACAAACCATCATAACTTTGGAAAGATCTTGAGTGAGTTATGAGTGAGTCTAGCTCTAAAACTCCCAGGATAGTTACAAAGGAGCTGTTATCTACTACCATTTTTTATTACTATTGTTGTTGCCTTTATGAAACGCGGCAGATTGTCTGCAACAGCTTCCCAGTTTAAAACCTTATCACAAGGGACCACTTCAAATGAAAACTATTATGAACTGTGCTCTGACAGACGCATGAGGCTGAATGACTTTTGGAGAGCTAATAAACTCCTTTACAAAGAAGTCAAGAAAGTAATCCAAACTGGAACATCTGCAATTTTTCTCCTAGCCACATCCTCTTGACAATTACTGAACACACCAATTCCTCCTCCCAAAAGAACAAAACAGCTGAGACAGGCAAGAACTACTGATGCACAAAAAAGATCTACCGTACTGGTTATCTGCTGCGCAATGAATGAAACTGGGTCATTCAGAAACCCAGACAGTGATCATTGCTCATGAAAACACCCAGAGCCTCTAGTTGTAACAGACTGACTGAATCCTGAATATGTATTCATCTGTGAATTAACCAACACGGAATATTATTCCTAAAAATAACCGATACCAAAGAGGCAGCCCAAGCGGCAGGAAGTTCATGCCAAACAAAATCTGATACCAAATTGTAACCTTGCTTTCCTCTTGAATTTGGCTCTGAATCATGTAGGCTCTAAAATTCACAGAGTGTACAGCTAAATGCCAGCAAGCATTTCTGATGCAAGGCAATCAAGACAGTGTATGTAACATAGCACAGTAACTAAACAAACACCAAAGAATATTTAGGAGAAAGTATAACATTTTCAATGTTCTAATCATATGTTATTTATTATTATTATTTGTTAAATTTATATGCTGCTCATCCTCCCAGTACCAGCAGGAGGAGGAAGAGGCAAGGAGCACTGCAAGTGCAATCTTTACTCTGGGGATCCACACATTTGCACTAAGCATTTTGTGTGTACTGGGTCATATATTCACTCATATGACCAAACGTTTGGACGTTGCAACTTTCTTTAACTACTGCACTACATAAGCAATGAACACATTCTACAGTCTCATACACTGTGCAGGCATACAACTACAGGCACTCACACTTTCATTTGAGCTTATGGGACTTCTGGAATTCAATCCACTGTTGTCATCACAGAATGCAAGTCATCCATGGCAGAGACTGCAAAACAGATGCAGAGGAAGGAACAGAGTCAGGCCATACACTGCCACTGAAGTCATAATATAGATCATTACACAGTCAAAGAACTGACCCTGTAGAAAACATGCCTACATTTTCCACTTAGGGAATAGAGATAGAGATGATTTGGCTGACGGGAATTCTCTCTGTTATCTACACCTGTTTCCTTCGCCATTTGCAAGACTGCTTGGTCCAGCAATGGCCATTTCACTTTTGGTGTGAGGCTCCAACCCGGAAGATTGTATCTATCAACTGAATGAGCAATGCATTTGCCAGAATTCCCCCCTTCTCTTTGCGTTCTCAGAATTCCTTACCTGACATGCATCACACATTTTTCTAGCAAATTGCCTTCCCACATAAAATGAGGGCTTTGAAAACCTCATACCTTTAGAAATACTCAAAAGATTTACACCAACTGCTGCAAGGCAGACTGTTGCAATCACCTTGAATTTATGACATAAACTAAACTTTCAAAGAAGAACCTGAAAGTACATTTTGGTGAGTAGAAATACTGGGACCCCAGTAGTTTAAAGCAAAGTTTTTACACTGCCATGACTCAACCATTTTTCATTGACCTTTCTGAACTGTGGCACTCATCAAGTAGATTATAAAGGCCAAATTTCATACTGATATCCTTTGTTTTATTATTTTCAGGCTTTTATAGGACACTACAAAAATACTAACTGGTTCCTGGGGCACCACAATAAAAATAATCAAAGAAACTAAAGCTGATTTGAAGTAAAAACCAGTGTGCAATCCTTCCAGCATGCCCATTTATGTTTTTAAAATTGTTGTAATTGGGATTAAAATTGGTTTAGTAAGATTAACAGCAATGACTATCTGCTATGCTGTGTTAGTTCTCAGTATTGTGGAGAGAGATCATCAGTATGGCAGCAGCAATGTTGCCTGCTGGCTACCAATCTCTACAGCAAACAGGAGCGTAAAAAGGAAGGAGTCTTTATTTAAATAGAACATTAATGGGTTCCAATACGTATCAGGAACAAAGATAAGGAGTGAGTATACAGGATGATTACCCACTCTTCACTATTGAATTGAATAAAATCCTTAATTGTTTTAGCCAATGGCCATGACAATGTAAAACATTCAAGTAACATAATTGTATACAATTATAAAACATTGAATTACAATCCTGTTTACATGAAACCCTAAAACTTTAAAAGAGGAAATTAAAAATTTTCTACATTAATTTGCCTTAGAAGCGCATCAGATGAGCTCCCCATTGCTTTTAAAAACTGGTATGTTTAAGAAAAGCCACTCTTCACTAGCAAGTCCAGGGGCAGGTTATAACAGTTTAAAATTTAATATTCAAAACAATTAAAACAAATTACAATCACAGAGTGGGTCCCGAAAACACATCTCATGTGTCAAAGGCCAGGCCAAAAAGCAGGGTTAGCATAGGGACTCCCAGCCCATCCACCTATGTTTCGGTTATACATGCCAGGTCAGCCCCCTCATCCATGATCAAATTGTGGATAGGTGTTTTATTTTGGGCAGACCTGGCATTTAGCAACTGTACCACTAGACTAGGGAGTTGGTTGACTGATTCTGAGATACAGGGGGCAAAGCAGAGGGGGTAAGGACTTTGATGTAACTAGCCCCCCTCCTCTACCTCACATATTTTCGGCCACTTCTGTACCTCTTCCTACCTACCACCACAGGGATGGCAGTCCCCTCCCCCTCCCACTGTTCCTGGCCCAGATATATAATTCTCTTAACCAACCTCTAATCACAATAATAGAACATAGACAAAAAAGAGTGACCCCGCCATCCCAGCCAAAAATCACTCCACCTCTCACTTGGGGTATTACAAACCCCCCATCTCTCACACAGGGAGACTTCTTCCACTTGCCACTACAGGCTGTCACCTCACCCTGAGTGGGTCAGGTGGCTTTGCTCTGCACTCCACCCTCTGCCCACAACCAGTCTTTAATGCTGGCAAATGCATATTTCCATGAACAGGATACAAGTATCTCAGGGGCAAAAGAAATTAAGCATGGCACCCTTGCCCTCGGACTGACTCAAAAGGGATGCTCCCTTTGATGTAGCCCCTCTTGGAGCCAGTCCACTGGGGCTAGCGTACTCGTAGCAGCCCATCACTCGACAGCAGTGGGCCTTATCTATTTCCCAGGAGCATTAATGAATCCAGGTGTTAGAGGTTTGCCTCTGGAGCTGCTGCTGAAGTGCGGACTCAATTTTGCTAGAAAAAAGGTCACTTCCTCAGCCGGTGAAGGCTGCTAAGAGCAAACGGGGGGGGGGGCAGATGGAAAACTACCCCCACACCTCTCCCACCCACCTGCAGACAGCAACCTGGACAGCATGCCTAGGCTACTTGACAGGAGAGCCCAGAACAGGCCCAGAACAGTACTGGCTCAAAATTCAGCTTCCTGAGAAACTCAACTTTAATGCAAAATGGGACAGCTTGATTCCAGTCCATATGGCTCCAACTAAATGCTTGAAATGTGTAGACAATGCCTGGAAAACCCTCAGAAGTCATCATTTGGGTGTTATTTTAGCATTTTTGGCCACAGCATTTGTGGTAGCTTGGTGCAGAACCTGATAATTTGTTGCTCTTTGAAGAAACACAGGACTTTTCTGCAGTCCTTTCTGGAAGGATATAAACCCAGACATATTGTCCATTCCTGAAGAAATACTACTTCCATATCTTCAGGGCTGCTGTACTTTCCTGACAGTGCAACAGGGGCCAAATGAAAATTTATCTGAGATCACATTTATCTCGTAAGGGGTCAGTTGGTCATGCCTGTGCTTCTCAGCAAAGACTCTTTTCTGAAATTTGTCAAAGCTACATGATCTTTCTTTTTCCAATCTTTGAGCAAAATTTACTCCAAAGCGGACCAATTACTCAAGCCAGTGAAATGTCTCAAGGACCACTCTTTTGCCTTACCTCTATGGCATGCTTTTGCCAATCTACTTTTTAAACATTATGCAGGTTATTACAAATTCACAGGTTACCACATGCTTAGTTACTTGCTATCAAATGATTTATGCAGTTTATCCAGTTTGCCAAAATATATACCATTGGTTTTGCAAGCTAAATTGAATGACAATTTCCCATTTTTCTGGCCACAGGAAAATGAACAGTCTTAAATCTTTATCCAATTTTGTTATCTATTAATTACCAAAAAAAAAGAATACTAGAGATCCTATTGTTAGATAAATATTAAGAGGATCTGAATATTACCAATGATTTACATACTTTTCATGTATACAACACTGAAGAGCTATACCCAACAAAGACTTCATAATTTGAAATAAATCATAACAGCGTTTTATTATTTATTTTCAACCAGTGCAATTAGCATGATGGAACTTGATCCCTCAAATTTCTAGCCTGCTTCCCAACTGTATTTGGTGAAGTATGCAAAACAGAATGTTTTCTCTTTAAAATTTCAATAGAAAATGAACTTCTGTGTCAAGAAGAAATTACAATTCCATCCCACTTATTTATTTATTTTTATTTATTTATTAAATTTATATAGCGCCCCATAGCCAAAGCTCTCTGGGTGGTTTACAACAATTAAAAACATTAAAAACAAATATACAAATTTAAAAACACATTTTTTAAAAAACAATTTAAAAACACATGCTAAAATGCCTGGGAGAAGAGGAAAGTCTTGACCTGGTGCCAAAAAGATAACAATGTTGGCGCCAGGTGCACCTCATCACAGGGATCATTCCATAATTTGGGGGCCACCACTGAGAAGGCCCTCTCTTTTAAGTAACAGTTAATTCATACAAAAAAGGTATCCAAAAGGCCAAACTTTATATGATGTTATATCTGTCAAACTTGTTATTTTTTTTTCCAAAATAAAAAAATAGTAGGGTTAAGGGTGTGTGATCAGGACTGTGGCATGCTGGGGAGGGATAATCCCTCCTGCATCACAATCCACAATTGAGCTCCCCCTGGTGTCAATAGGACCTACCCTCCCAAGCCAAACAGCTGGGGGTGGGTGGACATTGGAAATGTGGTATGGAAGGAAAAGATCCACCCCATCCTGATCCTCTCTCCTTCTCCCTCTCTCCCATACACACACACCCCTCTGCCATGCCTGGTTGAAAAATCAACCAAACAAGGAAGTTCAAGTTTAGTGTTGTATGTAGTTTGGCCCTAAGGACCGCTTTAGATGTAATGGGGAAGAGGAGCAAGAAGTAGTCTATTTCACTTTCTGAAGAGCTTGGAGGCGAAGTATTAACAATTTTTAAACAGACAGTCCGAGATCAACTGTTTGTGTGCTCCAAGTCTCTGGCAGAACAGAGGCTTTGGGAGCAGCCTGGTCTGCTAGATGTTTTAGGGAAGCCCTGCTTTGCATTGGACAACATCCAAATCACTGTGAAGCAGCACACTTCGGTTCTGGATTTGGGCATTGTCTGAAGTGGATACACAATCCCAATGCTTTTTTTAGTAAAATAAATTTATTTATTTATGCTTTTAAACCGCCCTATAGCAACAAGCTCTCAGGGCGGTGTACAGCAAAATAAAACCACATTTAAAAAAAAACAAGTGTGGATTAAAACATACAATATAAAACATATTTAAAAACAAATTTAAAATACGAATAAAATAAAAATACAGTTACAGTTAAGTTTAAAATAAAATTAAATTTAAGTTTAAAATGCCTGGGCGAAGAGGTAGGTTTTTACCTGGCGCCGAAAAGATAACAAAGAAGGCGCCAGGCGTATCTCATCTGGGAGGGCATTCCATAATTCGGGGGCCACCACTGAAAAGGCCCTAGATCTAATTGTTGTTCTCCGGGCCTCCCTATGGGTTGGGACCCGGAGAAGGGCCTTAGATGTCGAGCGCAGTGAACGGGTAGGTATATAGTGAGAGAGGCGTTCCATCAGATATTGCGGTCCGATGCCGTTAAGGGCTTTATAGGTAAGAACCAACACTTTGAATCTGGCCCGGAAACATATAGGTAGCCAGTGCAGTTGGGCCAGAATAGGTGTTATATGGTCAAATTTCTTCGTCCCAGTAAGAACTCTGGCCGCAGCATTCTGCACTAGCTGAAGTTTCCGAATCATCTTCAAAGGTAACCCTACGTAGAGTGCATTACAGTAATCCAATCTAGAGGTTACCAGAGCGTGAATAACTGAGGCGAGGTTCTCCCTGTCCAGATAGGGTCGTAGTTGGGCTACCAGCCGAACCTGGTAGAACGCATTCCGTGCCACCGAGGCTACCTGAGCCTCAAGTGACAGGAGCGGATCTAATAAGACCCCCAAACTACGGACCTGCTCCTTTAGGGGGAGTGTAACCCCATCCAGAGCAGGTCTGACATCAACCACCTGGGCAGAGTACCCCCCCACCAACAGCATCTCAGTCTTGTCAGGATTGAGTTTCAGTTTATTAGCTCTCATCCAGTCCATTATCGCGGCCAGGCAGCGGTTCAGTACATTGACAGCCTCACCTGAAGAAGATGAAAAGGAGCTGCGTATCATCAGCATATTGCTGAGAACGCACTCCAAAACTCCTGATGACCTCACCCAGCGGCTTCATATAGATATTAAAGAGCATGGGGGACAGAACTGAACCCTGCGGGATCCCATATTGGAGTACCCAGGGACTTGAGTAATGCTCCCCAAGCATCACCTTCTGGAGGCGATTCCCAAGATAGGAGTGCAGCCACTGCCAAGCAGTGCCTCCAATTCCCAAGTCCGTGAGTCGCCCCAGAAGGATACCATGGTCGATGGTATCAAAAGCCGCCGAGAGATCAAGGAGAACCAACAGAGTTACACACCCTCTGTCTTTCTCCCGACAGAGGTCATCATACAGGGCGACCAAGGCCGTTTCTGTACCAAACCCCGGCTGAAAGCCCGATTGAAATGGGTCCAGATAATCAGTTTCATCCAAGAGAGCCTGGAGTTGGTGAGTGACCACGCGCTCTAGAACCTTGCCCAGGAATGGAACATTTGCTACCGGTCTATAGTTGTTAAAATTATCAGGGTCCAAGGAGGGCTTTTTTAGGAGCGGTCTCACCACTGCCTGTTTCAGGCAGAGTGGGACCACTCCCTCTCGTAAAGAGGCATTAATCACCTCCTTGGCCCAACTGGCTGTTCCATTCCTGCTAGCTTCTATTAGCCATGAGGGGCAAGGGTCCAGAGCAGAAGTGGTCGCCCGCACCTGTCCGAGCACCTTGTCCACATCCTCGAGCTGTACCAACTGAAACTCATCCAATAAAACCGGACAAGACTGTGTTCTGGACACCTCATTAGATTCAACTGCTACAATATTGGAGTCAAGGTCCCGGCGGATGTTAATGATCTTATCTTGGAAGTGCCTCGCAAACTCATTACAGCGGGCTATCGATGGTTGTATTGCATCCGGAGGACCAGAGTGTAGAAGTCCCCGGACAACTTTATAAAGTTCCGCTGGGCGGTTACAAGATGACTGAATAGAGGCAGCAAAGTACTGCTTCTTTGCTGCCCTCACCGCCTTCACATAACGTCTGGTAGAGGCCTTCACAAGAGCATAATTACAGCCGTCGGGAGTTCGCCTCCATTTGCACTCAAGCCGTCTCCTTTCTTGCTTCATCACTCTTAGCTCCGAGGTAAACCAAGGAGCCAATTGAGATGCTGGTACTCATATTTTGATAAAAGTGCTGTGGGTTAATATTTTGGCTATATGAAGATGTAATTTGGGCTCAGCTGCAAGTGGGCTCCTATGTATCAGCATGCAGTTATTCTTCTGAGGGAAATTACTGGCTCAGCAATCAAAAGGGAGGAACTTCCAGGGTATTCCAGCAGATGTGAGAGTGTCTACTAGCAGTTAATAATAAAGCTTTTCACCATGTTGGATTGTGGAATCTCAATCTAGGACCAGCCCTGTAGCCAGGGCTCCCTTCCTTGTTAAGTGGCACAGAGATATTTCTAGCTGGGACATGGGGGGGCAGGCACACAGTGTCAGCCAATTGCCTCCTCACCAGTGGAGAGGATGTGAGGTTCAGGCCAGGGGAAGGGAAAAGCTGTACCCTTTCCCCTCAACTATTCCTCCATCCAGAGAGTGGGTTGACTTTTACACAGCTCGTTATATAAGTTAACAGACAATGATCACCAGAAATTGAACGACTGGCATATTTTTTGTTTTCTAAGAAAAAAGAATGTTAAGGATACTTATTCCTGACCTTTAGATTTTCCTTCCTGTTGGATAGCCAAGAGAAAACTTTTTAACTGGTTATATAAAGAATTAACAAAGTTATTGGAAACTAATTGTGGAAAGCAATTGGGTTGTGGTTTTTTTTACTGTTTGCTTGGTTGGTTTTTTTTGCCCAGAAACCCTAAAAAGGCCTCATGCTATGCACACATTAGGAAATTCAAAAATTAGGCCTAAGTTAGAGCCAAAGTGGCCACACGCCTAATTGTACTGT
This sequence comes from Rhineura floridana, assembly GCF_030035675.1. Lineage (NCBI taxonomy): Eukaryota > Metazoa > Chordata > Lepidosauria > Squamata > Rhineuridae > Rhineura > Rhineura floridana. The sequence continues at coordinate 125,496,975 of NC_084487.1, forward strand.
GTACAGCAGTACCAAAAAAAAAAAAAATGCCGGTCCCATACTGTGGAGATTCGGCAGGTATCTTCACTTTTGACTTTCAGGTGTCTCCCAAAGACCTTTCTGTGCCGACAGGCCTATGCAGCTGTTTAAAATGTGTTCTGAGTAGTCACCCATTTTAATGATTTTTGTATTGCTTTTAAATGTTTTTATGTTGCTGTACACTGCCCTGATATTTTGCGAGACAGGGGTATATAAGAAATGTTATATATTTTTCCACTCACTGTTAGCTTTGCCCCCTTGGTGGATTCAATACATACTGGGAATTGGATTTGAGTGTTTGAAAAGAAAAAATCTTTTGCTGCACACTGTGGCTGGCAGTTAAAGCCAACATATCCAATATAAAAGTAGTTTCCAGTTGTAGTGCTAAAACTGCAAAGAAACTTCAGAAAAGGAATCAACTCTTCCCACTTTCAAATTGCCAGTTCTACTGAAATGGCCTAGGAACTCTCCCACTGTTACAGAATCCCTGTGTCCTTGTGTATAGTTGTTCCAGTAGCTTGGTTGGATCAACAAAACAGCTGTTTTTTTAAAGTGCTTGGAGGGGTTGGGGGAATGGGTATAAATAAAACAGGAATTGTACTCAATACGTAAGACAAATTTAGATATAAAAAGATGCACTAGCCTCCAGAGTCAAGGAGGGAGTAAGAGGCTCCTAACGAAGTGCATAAATGAAAGACACACAGCACATGCAAAGTACTTAGGGGGCTAAATTACCAGAACATGGTGGAAACTCTCATTAAACAATAGAATTACTACTATATTATTTAATGTATTATATTTTTAAATATCTTCAGTCAAGGTTCCCAGGACAGCGTTCAGGAAATCCAAAAAATACAGCATCAAAACATCAACATTAAGATAATAAAATCAATAAACATAATAATCTTCCACAAATTTCAGCAATAAAGAAGAGCCAGCCATATTATCAACATCCCCAAAGGCCAAATGGAAGAGATCTGCCTTCAGTGGACTTCAAAAACAATGAAGAGGCAATCACACCTCCAATGGAAGGGAGTTTCACAGCCTGTTGTTGATATTGTAGTTAAGATTAGGAGCTATTAACTTTTCAGTATTTGTTAATTCATACCTCCAAAAGGCCTTAATAGATTAAAAACATGTATAAGATAAAGGAAGTACCAGAGGTCTGTGAGATTCTATAAGTACTAATGCTTGGGAGTTTGTATTCCTTTAATACACTGCTTAGAAACTACAGCGTTAAGAGGTATATAAATGGTTGAAATAAAAGGAATAATTCTTAACACAGTATCATATTTTTACTTTAAATTGGAGTCAGTGTCAACTACTCATTTACACACACAATATAATTGTTACCCATTTGACTTTAATATTAGGTTAGTAGAGTGGCTTTCACCATTATAGGAAGGTTAAATATTATAACAAGACATAAATGGGGAGTGGGTGGAAAATAAAATCCATTGACAGAAATACAGAGGAAGACAAAAAAGGAACAAGAAAAGGAACAGAAATATCCAAGCTGTTTAGTAATATTTTTCAGGAATAAAAAAAGGAAACAAAATAATGAAATCAAGTGCAATAAAACCATAATGCAAAACACATGCACACACACAGACAGAGGCTTAAGTCAAACTGTATGACTATGTTAGTATAAAAAAGCATTTTTCAAATTTAGTTTGCAGGAGACTGGTTGCAGCCGATTACATTCAATCACTCTTTAGAGTTCTCTCATTAGTAATAACTTGGAAGCCAGGCTGGCGTTCAGCTAAAGTTTTAATCTCTTCTCAGATAGCCAGAATTTTGTTGCCCTGCTTAGTTCAAGAGTAACAATGAAAATGACACCATAACACATGAAGCTACCTTATATACCGTGTCAGAACATAAGACAGATGGATCTATAGCAGTTGGTTTCATGCAGGGGTCTTTCCTTGCTCTGGATCAAATTCTGTGGTGTAACAATTCCTTCTTTCAAAGTGTCTGGCATCGCTCCCTCCCTCCCAAATGCCTTCACTTGCATGCTGAGTCATGTTCGGTCAAATTCATTATGAGGCTTCTTCCCCTCCAGCCATCATTCCCATCTCTGCCTTATTGCCCATGGCTTTCTAACATACCAGGAAGCATCATCATCATCTTTATCGTCTGCCCTTTACCAGCTGGTCCCAGGGCAGGTTACAGCAGTCTAAAATTCAGTATTAAAAACCAATTAAACCAAATTACATTCACAAGAATAGGGTGGGTCTTGAAAACATACATTTCAAGTGCCAAAGGCCAGGGTAAAGAGGTGTGTCTTTAGCATTCACCAAAAACTGTACAGTGAAGGGGCCAGGCACACCTCTTCGGGGAGGGAATTTCACAACTTAGGGCTGCCACTGGGAATACCCTCTCCTGGGCCAACTCCCCCAAACTTCTAAGGTGGAACTACTAAGGCCCCCTTCTCCTCAACTTAACACCTGATAGGGTGTGTAGGGAAGTACCCACTCAGTCAACCCCCTACAGCTAGCTCTGAGAAGGCAAGATGGGCAAGGGTCCAGGAGGCAGATGATTGGCCACACTTCTTCAAGCAGCTTGTCCACATCTTCATGCTGCAATAATTGAAACTGATCCAGTACAGATGGAACAGACAGTGCAGTGGGTACCTCCACTGGCCTTGCTCTAACTCTGGCATCCAATTCTGTCCAAATCTGAGAGATTTTGTCCCTAAAGTGCCTCCCAAAGTTGTTACAACAGGCTGCTGAGGGTGTCAGAGCAAAGCTCTCTCAACCAGATGACAAAAGCCCATTCACCACCTGGAAACTCCCTGCAGGACTTGAGGACACAATGGTGATGGAGAAGCAGGTTTTATTTGATACTGACACCACCATGTGGTAGGTGTGATAAGCTCAGTTAGGTTCGGACAAAGATTTATGCCACCTGTACTCTATCTACCCTCTTGTTTCACTACATGCAGGTCACTAGAGAACCAAGTAACCTACATGCTCCCAAGCAATGACAAGGGCACTCAGGAGCGATCCTGTCAATGGCTCTGTGTATCTCTGCACATTCAGATTCCAGGGTGTTCATGACAAGATGGCATATAAAAATGTGAACAAACAAATTCACTAAATATATAAATACAATTTAAAAACAACACACACACAACAAATCACAAGAAGAGACAAATAAAAAGCCCCAAACTGAAAACAAAGTAGGCTTGGCTTCTGCAAGGGTAGTTATGTCTCACTAACTGTTTAGTGTTCTCTAAGAGCATCAACGAGCATATAGATGGAAGTGATCAAGTTGACATTGTGGACTTGGGACTTCCAAAAAGCTTTTGATGAAGTAACCTTCTTAGCAAAAACATTAAGTAGGCCTAGCAGTCATGGGACAAGATGAGACATTCAATTATGGAACAGTAATTGTTTAAATCACAGGACGCAGAGAGTGGATCCCCCCTAGGGATTGACATTTCTATCTGGGTGTGAATGACCTAGAGTTAAGGGTGAGCAGTGTTGTAGGCAAGTTTGCTGATGATACCATATTGTTCAGGGTGGTTAAAATTAAAAAGGGATTGTGAAGAGCTCCAAAAGGATCTCACCTAACACGATGAATGGGTAGTAAAATGGCAAATGCAGTTCAATGTAAGCAACTGTAATACATATTGGGGTAATAAAATAAAATAAAATCCTGATTTCACCATTGGGTCTGAACACATGGTGACTGACCAGGAACAAAACCTTGAGATTGTAATGAATAGCTCAATGAAAAATGTTGACCCAGTGTGGTGCAGTTGTGTAACATGCAAACTCCATGTTAGGGATAATTAGGGAAAGGGTCTGAAAATAGAACTACCAGTGTCATAATGCCATTAAACAAACCTTGGTGTAACCACAATTGGAATATTGTGTACAGTTCTGGACAACTCACCTTAAAAGACTATTTTGGAGCTGAAAAAGCTTCAGAAGAAAGCAACCAAAATTATCAAGGGGACTGGAAAAACTCTTCTATGAGGAAAGATTACAACATTTGGGTCTTTTAAGTTTAGAAAAAAGGTTGGCGGGACACATGATAGATATGTATTAAATTACATGTGGTGTGGAGAAAGTGGACAGAGAATTTTTTTTCTCCTTTCATTACTAGAACCCATGGTCAGAGCCACCCCTAGGCATCGGGAAGCGGTGCAGTTGCCCCGGGTCCTGTGCTTTGGGGCCCCCCCATGCTTGGTGATCTGCTCACCAGCCGGCTCCTCCCTCCCTGCATGCTCGCCTTCGCCAGGCAGGGTGCAGCACTCGCTCGCTCTTTCTGCCCGGGATGGGGGCTCACTTGCTTGCCAGCCCGCCCGCCATGCCAAAGCCGCTTGTGCTCCTGCTGCGGTCAGTGAGCGGTAGCTGCCCAGGGGACAGCGAGCTGGGCTGGCAGTCCCGGGACTGGTGCCTGTGCACCTACGGTGGCGACTCGGCCAAGACCGTGACCCGGAGCAAATGTGGGGGGGGGGCAACTTTGCTTTTGCCCCGGGCCCCGCACATGCTAAGGGAGGGCCTGCCCATGGTTATCAAATAAATTGGAATAGTGAAGATTTAGGACAGACAAAGGAAGTTCTTCACACAGCATATAGCTAAAATATGGAATTTGCTCCCAAGGAGGCAGTGATGGCCACTAACTTGGGTGGTTTTAAAAGATTAGACAAATTCATGGAAGATAAGGCTATTAACCACAGTGGCTGTGTTTTACTTCCACTGTTGGAGGCAATATACCTCTGAATCCCAGTTGCTGGGAATCACAACTGGGGACAGTGCTTTTCCACTCAGTTCCTCTTGAGGGCTTCCCATAGGCATCTGGGTAGTCACTGTGAGGACAGGATGCTGTTCTAGATGGGTCTTTGGCCTGATCTAGGAGGGATCTTCTTAGGACAAAGCTGTTTTTAAAAAAAGCTAAAATCTGAAATGCCTGGGTAAACAGGAAGGTCTTGACTGTCAGCACCAGACATGCCTCCATGATGAGGGCATCCCAAAACATGAGGCCTTCTCTTTTGTAAAAAGAGGGTACTTGGCGCAGGGCCCCTGCAGAAGATCTTAAGACACTGGCTGGCATGAGAAGAGGAACTCCTGTTGGGGTGTTTGGGCCCCAAGCCATTTAGGGCTTTAAACGGCAAGTACCAGCAAAATAGGCATAACACTAACTCTAGCTGTATCCATCAAAATTCTAGCAGCTGAGTTCTACACTAACTGGAGCTTCCACTTCATTTTTAAGGTTAGCCCCACATAGATCAAGGTGGCTTGACTACCCCTATCCAGAAACAGTCACAGCTGGCAAAAGGCACTCCAGGCTACTGAAGCTATCTGGGCTTCAAATGACAATGCCACATGAAGGAGTTGTTCCATCCCAGACACTGGTCCCAGCCAAGGGGTGGGATTCTAGTTCAAGTGGGGTCAAGCACAGATTCCAGGGGCACAAGGTCACAAGCCACTAATCTCAATTCAGGATCCAGTAGCAAAGTCAGATCACGCAGCGATCAAGTTCCATCAGGGCAAGGTCCAACAAGCCAAAGCCAGACTCCAGTGAGCAGAGCTAGGCAAATCAGATATCAGGTTCCAGCAAGGTCAGTCAAGGAAAGCAAAAGGTAGGTCCAGAAAAGTAGCCAGGCAAAGCAGATGTCAAAAAAGGTCCAAAGAGGCAAACAGGAAAAGTAGGCAGCACCTTGGACAGCTCCAAGTGGAGTCTAGACTGGCAGTCAGATAAGAGAGAAGAATGTTACAACAAACAGTAGAACTCCAGATGTGTTTCCTCTAGACAACTAGCCCCATCCCTAATGAGTGGAGCCTCCACCCTTAAAGGGGGCCAGCCTGTTTTAGGTACCAGTTGACTCTGCAAATGTGGGAGAGGTCAGAGTTTTACTATGGCTTCTGAGCTGGCGTCCGAGAAAGGCAGTGTGACCCCTTTAGGCTGAAGAGTCAACAGCATCACAGGTTTCTCTGTTGCTGGAATTTCCAAGGAGCCAGGAACATTGCACTCTGGAGTTTATTTATTTATTGCATTTGTATACCGCCCCATAGCCGAAGCTCTCTGGGTTAAGGACAAATCCTCCTCCTGGCCCAACTTGTCCTCTATATCCATGGCCTCTCCCCATGAGGATAGGAAGCTGGAGCCTGGGTCACAACAGGAGTACCCTAAATTGCACACCTACTCTTTTGGGTGAGCACAGAGTAGGATAAGCCCCAATTTCTTGAACTTGGAAACCAACCAACCAAGCACAGTGACCCTGCCTTCTAGGATTTAGCTTCAGTTCACTGGCTCACATCCAGTCCATTATTGGGCCCAGACACTGATTTCAGCAACAGCACTGTCCCACCTGACTCAGATGGGAAGGAAAAGCAACACTGAGTGTCAGCGTTATCTGCCAGCATATCTGATAATACCATACTCCAGATCCGTGGATGAACTAGCCATGGGGTTGAGCAGAAGCTCCACCCCACCCAGAGTCGTCTTTATAAGTAGACCCATCTTATCCAATACAAAACGCACAAATCCCAATGTCACCCATGCATATCAGTCTAGAGACACTGCTAAGGATTATCCAGCTAGGATAACACTCATGCAGCATCGGTAGGGCTCATATGCAGAGCACCTGTTTGCACACCCAATGCCTGACCTAGGTATGAATAGGCATGCAGAATCCTGCTTCCACACATGCATCCCTCAGCTGGATTGGGCTGGTTATCTTAACATAGGTTTCATTGGGGGGTGGGGAATGTACACCCATAGTTTGTTCAATTTCTAGCAGGGCTGCTGAACACAGTGTGGGGGAGAGAGGACGGCTAGAATCATGTAGCTATATGATGTTCTTGCTGTTGTTGCCAATAGTGACATGGCATTTATATTAAACACATCAATAACATTTACACTGTAAAAAGGGATTATAGCAAATCACATACAACAGATGGCTTTCTTGATTGCATTTGCTTTGTTTCTAATAACTAGGCAATTTAATTTAGGCAACATCTAACCTGTGTCTGGCTTTCGTACAGATTTTGAAACCAATACCAGCCTCAGTGTTTCCAACGCAAGACAGAACTTGTCGGATGGGGTCACAGCAAGATGATTTAGAGATATTTTTATCTTAAAATTTAATCAGAACTGTTTAACTTTCACAGGAAATTCCTCATACAACTTTACAGAGTGAAGTTGCAACCTCCCATAGCTGTTCTTTATTATTAAAAAAAGTTTGTGGAAGATCACATGCAATTGCGTGTAATTTGTAGTTCAGCCGTTGAATTTGTTCTTGTTTTTGCCTAAGGCTTCAGCAAATTATATGAGAAATCTGAAAGAAAGAAGAGGGAGTTTTTAAGGCATGGAGATGTTAGCAAGGCAAGCGGGGAGGGGATAAAGAATGCATATTTAAGATAATTGCTATAACAAGATCATAGTTATTTTGTAAAACACTGGAAACTAATTGCTGAAAAATGATTACAAAAATGTTTCTGCGTTTCAGTAATAAGTTACATTTGCCTTAAAAGGACATTTCACACATTGGAAAATGGAAACGGACTGCCTTCAAGTCGATCCCGACTTATGGCTACCCTATGAATAGGGTTTTCATGGTAAGCGACATTCAGAGGGGGTTTACCATTTCCTCCCTCCGAGGCTAGTCCTCCCCAGCTGGCTAGGGCCTGCTCAGCTTGCCACAGCTGCACAAGCCAGCCCCTTTCTTGTCTGCAACTGCCAGCTGGGGGGCAACTGGGCTCCTTGGCACTATGTAGCTTGCCCATGGCTGCACAGGTGGCAGGGTGGGGGTGATCTTTAGCTGGCCCTTGACACCCGGGAGACACGAGCGGGGATTTGAACTCGCAGACTCTGGACTTCCAGCCAGACTCTCCTCCCCACTGTGCTATTCCAGCAGGAGCAAACCCAGGTTTGCCACTAAACACATACTCAGCAGGGAGCTGCAACCAATCTAACCTCTTAACAATGGCACTTATAACACACACATTTCCAAATACATGTTTGTACACTTGCACATCTTAGGTGTACAACATTAAAAAAAATCTAACTGATGAAGTGGCCCAAAGAAAATAAGCCAGTGATTTAAGAGCCTCACTACACATGCAAACAAGGTTTGGACTAATCAAGAATTCTGATGGTTTCTCTTAGAACAAGTCGAGCTGTTTATTTCTGCTCGTCTTCTGTCCCCTTTAGCAGCTAATTTTCTCTAGGGGTTGGGAGGGGGAGTAGTAGAGAAAATTAGGTGCTAAAGGAGAGAGAAGATAAGCAGAAATAAACAGCTCTGCTTGCCTCTGGAAAAGCTTTCAGAATTCTCAATAGTCTGGCTGTTTTGGATGTGATGAGCATGACACGGAGCCAGACTCTCATATCTTCAAGTAAAGATGGGCCCTTTTTGTACTAAGATGGAAGGAGCAAGATGCTTGTGTATATTGTATGATTTGGAGTTTTTCTTTTTATGAAAATATGTAGATGGCATTTTAAATTCTTATACCCCTTATAGAATAGCTTGGGGCATGATCTACAATCTTGCTGCCTTGACAATTTGACAAGTCCCATTTAAGAGCAAGCCCAGCTGAAAAGTGTCCTGGAAAAACCAGAATACCACACTGGCCTAACAGGCCTGCAATAATCACTGACATAACTGTGACTGCCAGGATGAAGCAGAACAGTTCCTCTATGGGAGTGGTAAGTTGATAGCATTCCTTCCTCAACCTGTTATACTGTTGCTACAAGATATATGCTTTCCAGTTGACACTCATTGTGAAGATTATGAATGTTGAAGATTCAAATGTTGTGAGCTCTTTTAATCAACATATTTTGTTTATTCTTTGCACTGTTCTTTTAGCAATTAAACTGGAGAACGCTAATTAAAAACAATTGTTCATGTTGGCTTCGTTTATGATAAGGAAGGGAGTTTGGTGAATTATAAGGACTCTTTTCTCCTTTTCCAATTATTGTTTATTTCTTGTACATACCACCTTAATTGAAATGTCTTGACCTTGCTTCAAATATGAATTTTTATAGCAATTAAAAAAATTGTTCAGCTATGGAACGAGACTTATTTATTTATAAGCACCTCTTCAATAAAATATTTCTGGAGTGTTTTACAAATAAATCAATAAAATACACAGCAAGCACTTTTTTAAAAAAAAATCCCTGATAAGTAAGAGCGACATAAAAAATAGTACAGATAAAACTGAGAGTTAAAAGGCCTGGGATTCTGCAAAGGTCTTCACCTGGTGACCCCCCCTGGAGAGCATTTCCTGAGTGTGGTGCCACCACAGAGATCACCACTCACCTCACTTCAGGCGATGAATGCTTGGCCTTCTCTCCTCACCATGTTGCATATTTTAAGGCATTTATCTATGCATGAAGTAAAAGGATATTTTTCCCCTCTAAAAAGGGGATGGAAGGAAATACAGTGAGGCATGGGTAGTCAACGTGGTGCCCTTTAGATGTTGGACTGCAACTCTCATCAGCCTTGCCAGCATAGTCAGTCATCAGGGGTCATAGGAAACTGCCTTACACTGCCAGTCAGACTATTAAGCCATCTCGCTCAGTACTGTCTACACTGACCGGCAGCAGCTCTCCAGCATTTCTGGCAGTTTCTTCCCAGGCCTTACCTGGAGATGCCAGGGATAGAATCTAGGACCCTCTGCACAAGAAGCAGATGGTCTGTCACTGAGCTACAGCTCAGTGATGATAGGATATGGAGGGCACCATGTTGGCTATCCCTGCACTATGGCCTCAGTCAGACATAATAGCCTCATTCAGATGCAACAGTAAAGCATCATTTAGCATTGTGAGAACAAGCCAACTCTTCAAGGAGCTAAGAAGCCTTCATTTCCACTTTAGATTAACCACAGCATGTTGTGTTATCTGAACCCAGACACACTGTGCTTAATATTACCAGTTATGTATGTATTTCATGCTGTCTACACTAACAAGGCAGTTTGCAAGCCAGTTTCAGACCATAGCTCTTGAAGATGCCTTGTTTCAACAAACCACAGTTAATATTAGCCATAGTTTAGGTTTGAATGACATGACCAGCTGGAGTTAATCTAAAATGGAAACTTCTAATACAGTATTCTCCTCATGGCTGCGGCGGAGGGCAGTAGGGGGTTATGCATTACAGTAGGGTCCTGCTTTTTGGCACCCTGATTTTCAGCGTTCTGCTAATATGGTGGCACCAGCAGGGCGATCGCTGTAGTGCAGGGAGCTCCAGCTGAGGCGCTCCAGCTGACAGCGATCAACTGGAGTGTGGGGAGCTCATGCGTTCCAGCTAACTGCTGTCACGTGGAGAGCGGCTGCTGGAATACAGTAGGGGCCCACTTTCCAGCGGTTTTCACTTTTTGGCGGGGGCCTGGAACATAACCTGCCATATGAATGGGCACTCACTGAGAAACCATGGTTTGCCATTATGCAAATGAGCCCACAAAAGCTTGGAAGCAATCAATTTAGGTTTTAAACCAACTACTGGTCTCCATGACTTGTGGTTTTATGTTAAAACTATAGTTTGAGAACAACACAGGATCTGAAACCATGGTTTGATTCTGGCTTGTTCTGACAAACTATAGTTAAAACAAAGCCCTAGTTCCTTGGTTCAGACATCACGGTGAACCAAGGCGAGTTTCTAACATGGGAGATTTCAGTCTCATCCTCTGATTTGCAAAAGAAACAAAGAAGTCAGGGAAAGTATTTGAGCCTGAGGTTCAAGCAGGCTCATTCACATGTAGGAAATCCATGGTTTCCTGTTAGTTTGAAATGGGCCAATGTGAGAAGCAAGTAAAGATTAGCACTTTATTGGAAACTTGCAGAATTTTGTATGGATTCATTTTATTTCAGATCTCATTTGAGAAGATAGATGAGCTTTGAGGAAAGATTACAAAATGGCCCCAATGGCTTTTTAAACTAATACATTATGTTTGTGGTATTGACAGTCCTTGTTCAATTGGACAAATGGGTATTCTTTCTCTTGCAACACACAAAAGAAAAGATACAGTGTGTGTGGCGGGGACTGTTTCTCAGAGCGTTGTAGGATACCAGTGCTAAAGAAGACTTGCTACACAGGATAACCAGGGTAGTTGATAACAGAAGCTATAAAATGTGAATTACCACACTGGAAATAGAAAGGAGTATCTGTAGGTGTTGTATACCTGCTTTTGAATTGGGTATATCAGTTTTTTTAAAAGAGATCATTCCTTTTCTTATCAAATCGGCTTAACACCAAGCTTAAGTGGAGAAGGAATTCCAGGGAAAAATAGTCTATTATGATTACTTCATACCCAAACAAGAGTTCAAAGAACTTTCAGTTTAGACATAAAGAAACTGAGGGCTGCTTCGGAGAATGTAGGTGCACGGAGCTGGGCCTTGTAATTGGATAGATGCACCAAAACATGAAAGATGACATACACAAGATATGCACGCAAGTATCAGCCAGCCAAAAATTGTGGACTGCTGGCCAGAGTGGCTATTACATTTCATGGTTAGCTACTAACTTTATGGATTTATGTCAAGGCTGGATGAGTGACAATCTTACTTGGTGAGAAAAAAATAAGTAAAATAGAATCAAAAGGACACTTGTCTACTTTTGGAGTCTATTTTCACTTCAAGATGTTACTGCAATGGAATGAAAAATAAAGGATCACTGACAACTTTTCTGTCTGACAAATGAATGGAAGCTTCTACTACATTACAAGGTGTACTTTCTTCATATCAATACCTCAAAATGGCAACTACAATTGAGATTTGCTAATATGCAAATGCAACTGATTAGGAGAAAGATTGTCAACTAAGAATTCTTCACTTGGTTGACAGTCCTAATCTGCACATATAATGCAAGAGGTTATCAAGAAATCTGACATACCACTGTCTTCACCTCCTAAATAGTCTAGAACGTAACCACTCCTCTCCCTCGCTCCCTACCCTCCAGATCAGGTCCCATCTGCACTATACATTTAAAGCAGTATTATATCACTTTATACAATCATGGTTTTCCTCAAAGAACTTTGGGAACTTGAGTTTAAGGGTGCCGTGCTCAGAAGACCTCTATTCCGCTCACAGAACTGCATTTCCCAGAGTTCATTGGGAAGAGGGACTGATAAACCACTCTGTGGGGGAGGGAATAGGGGTCTGCAAACTCTCAGTACCCTTTACACACTACAGCTCCCAAGATGCTTTGGGGGAAGCCATGACTGTTTATAGTGCTATGATAGTACTTTAAATGTATCGTGCAAATGGGGCCTTCATCTGCTACAAATGACTAGCATAGCTATGTGTGGTCAGTAGCATACTCAATTTTTATGGTTGGTTCTCTGAATATTAACTCCAAAGTGGAAGGGAAAATCACACACACATGCACCCCCTCCCAGACTGTATTTGGATAGTGGCACCTCTTTTAGTGATCCCTTTCCTGTTCCTTTGCAGCAGCCTGACACATGAGCAGGAAAACTTCCCCTGACACGGCAAGTAGTGGGAAAAGATTAACCTAAAAATGTCCATGTGCCAAGGCTGCTACAAGGAAATGATGTAAGAAGCAGCCTTTATCCCCTAGACTTTTGGTACTGGGGGATTTCAACGTCCATGCTGAGGCTGTCCTATCTGGCGCAGCTCAGGACTTCATTGCCTCCATGACAACAATGGGGCTGTCTCAATTTTCTACCGGCCCAACGCATGTGTCGGGACATACTCTTGATTTGATCTTCGCCACTGGACATGGAGACGGTGATCTGGTGGTGGGGTGTTTTTCATCTACCCCATTGTCATGGACAGATCACCGCTTGTTGAGATTTAGACTTACAGCAGCTCTTTCCCTCCGCAAGGGTGGAGGATCTATTAAGTTGACCCGCTCCCGGAGCCGGATGGATCCCGTAGGTTTTCAGAGGGCTCTAGGAGATTTTCCGGCTGATAGGACCGGTGCTCCTGTCGAGGCTCTGGTCGCACTGTGGAATACGGAAATGACCCGGGCTATTGACATGATCGCTCCCGCGCACCCCCTCCGGTGTAGAGCTCATACAGCTCCGTGGTATACCCCGGAGTTGAGAGCGATGAAACATGAGAGGAGGAGGCTGGAGTGCAGATGGAGGAAAACTCCCAGTGGATACAATTATGCTTTGGTAAGTGCCACCAATAAGTTGTATACAAAAGCGGTAAGGACAGCAAAGAAGCTTTATTTTGCTGCCTCTATTAGATCATCTCTATGCCGCCCAGCGGAGCTTTTCAAAGTCGTGTGTGGGCTTTTACACTCTGGCCCCCACGATACTATGGAAACATCTGAAGCCCGCTGCAACGAAATTGCTGGACACTTTCAAGATAAGATCGCACTTATCCGCAGGGATCTTGACTCTGATGTTGTGACAGATGAACCTATTGAAGTGTCCGGAGCACGGCCTTGTCCTTCTTTATTGGATGAGTTTCAGTTGGTGCAGCTTGAGGAAGTGGACAAGGTGCTTGGAATGGTTCGGGCGACCACGTCTGTTCTGGATCCTTGCCCATCTTGGCTAGTGAAAGCTGGCAGGGCTGGGACCACCGGTTGGGCCAAGGAAGTGGTTAATGCCTCCTTGAGGGAGGGAGTAGTCCCTGGTAGCCTCAAGGAGGCAGTAGTGAGACCTCTTTTAAAGAAACCCTCCTTGGACCCAGATAATTTGAACAACTATAGACCGGTGGCGAATGTCCCTTTTTTGGGCAAGGTTTTGGAACGGGTGGTTGCCAGCCAGCTCCAGGCGCTCTTGGACGAAACCGATTATCTAGATCCGTTTCAATCTGGTTTTAGGCCCGGTTTTGGCACTGAAACAGCCTTGGTCGCCCTGTATGATGACCTTTGTCGGGAGAGGGACAGGGGGAGTGTGACTCTGTTGATTCTCCTTGATCTCTCAGCGGCGTTTGATACCTTCGACCATGGTATCCTTCTGGGGAGACTCGCAGAGTTGGGTGTTGGGGGCACTGCTTGGCAGTGGTTCCGCTCCTATTTCACGGATCGTCACCAGAAGGTAGTGCTTGGGGAACATCACTCGACACCATGGACTCTCCATTGTGGAGTCCCCCAAGGGTCGGTCTTGTCCCCCATGCTTTTCAACATCTACATGCAGCCGCTGGGTGCGGTCATCAGGAGTTTTGGAGTGCGTTGCCATCAATATGCTGATGACACACAGCTCTATTTCTCCTTTTCATCTTCTTCAGGTGAGTCTGTTGATGTGCTGAACCATTGCCTGACCGCGATAATGGACTGGATGAGAACTAATAAACTGAGACTCAATCCAGACAAGACCGAGACACTGTTGGTGAGCGCCTTCCCTGCTCAGATGGTGGATGTTCATCCTGTTCTGGATGGGGTTACACTCCCCCTGAAAGAACAGGTACGTAGTTTGGGGGTTCTTTTCGACTCTTCCTTGTCTCTCGAAGCCCAAGTGGCCTCGGTGGCACGGAATGCATTTTACCATCTTCGTCTGGTAGACCAACTACGCCCCTATCTGGACAGGGACGACCTCGCCTCCATTGTTCATGCTCTGGTAACTTCAAGATTAGATTACTGTAATGCGCTCTACGTAGGGCTGCCCTTGAAGACAGTTCGGAAGCTTCAGCTGGTGCAGAACGCGGCTGCCAGACTATTGACGAGGACCAGTCAGTCTTCGCATATAACACCTATTCTGGTGCGTCTGCACTGGCTTCCTATTTGCTTCCGGGCGAGATTCAAGGTGCTGGTTTTGACCTATAAAGCCTTGCACTGCGTGGGACCTCAATACCTTGTGGAACGCCTCTCTCGCTACGAACCTACCTGTTCACTTCGTTCAGAATCTAAGGCCCTCCTCCGGGTACCAACCCATCGGGAAGCCCGGAGGGTGGTCACCAGATCTAGGGCCTTTTCTGTGGTGGCCCCTGAGTTGTGGAACAGCCTCCCCGAAGAGGTACGCCTGGCGCCTACACTTCTATCTTTTCGGCGCCAGGTAAAGACCTTTTTATGCTCCCAGGCATTTTAATCTTTTAATCTTCTTAACCTTTCTAATCTTTTAATCTGTATTTTTTTAAATTTGTGCTGTATTTTGTTTTTGTCGTGTTTTTTGTTGTTTGTTTGTATATGTTTTTGTGGTTTTTTATTATGATATATTGTATTTTACTTTGTTTGTTCACCGCCCTGAGAGCTATTTTTGCTAAGGGCGGTATATAAATTGAAAAAATAAATAATAAATAAATAAATTTATGCTAGGTGTGTATGAAATGTTGATTTTGTTTGGCCCAACACTTTGCTAGGGGCACTATGAAAAATGAAAACCTATATAACCGTCTGCATAATTTCAGTGAAAGAACTTTTAAAAACCCTTCAAATTATCATAAATCTAAACAATGATAAACCTACAGCATGAGACAAATTTAATAAAAATAGTTTTAACAGAGCGTCCAAAGCATATTTATCCAGGTGGTCCCTCTATTTGCAATGGACTTCACTCCCAGGTAGATGTGCATCAGATTGCAACCTAAACTTAAAACAAATAGAATCTTAACCGTGTCTATTCAGAAATAAGTGCTGCTGAATTGTGCGGCAACTTACTCCCTCAGGTAAGTGTGGTTAGGACTGCTGCCTTAGTTCTGTTAAGTTCTATTTGTCTTATTTGCAAACTATTTTTAAATTACATTTGTCCCACTACATAGGTTTTTGTTATCATAGAAATTATTCAAATGGGTATATAAAACACTGCGGGAGGGAGGTTTGGTAGTGCCCCGGATTAAAAGCCTTCAGTCAAAATGCATTGGGCCTAATAAACGACACATTTCTAGAGCACTTTGGAGATCGACTCTTCTGTTGCTTGCGTACTGATGCCTACTCCCTTGCGTGCTGCTGTTGAGGCTCAGGAAGAAAAAGAGGTGCTAAACCTACATTCTATATCATTTTTTTCCTCAGTTAGCCCCTCTCTTCCTAGGAAAAGCTGGATCAGGTGTTCATAGGCTCCAGGTGCTGATTTATTACCTATCCCTCTGGCCCCTCCACATGCCCAGAGTTTCACTCACCACTTAATGAGCTAATGAAACTTTCCAGCCAACTGACCAAAGCACAGATGGTGCCACCTCTCATCACAGAAAGATGCACACATGAATAAGAAGGAACAGCAGCAGCAGCAAGAAAAAGCCACACTAACAGGATTTCAAGCATTTTTCATCCAGGCTTTGCAAGATGGAAGGGGTTTTTTTTGCTCCTACCTGAAAGCCAAGTATCTTTTGAAATGTAAATTAACATTTTAATTGCTTTTATATTTGAATGCAATTATGTTCTGAGAAGTAATTCTGGGGAAATAACAAGCCTTTATGCAAACTTGTCTAATGATTTCATTAGCAAAATCGTTGCATTTTGCAATCCAAAAGATATATTTCTTAAGTGCTCTTAGTTCAAGCTCCACTAAAGCTGCAACTCTCAAGCCACTCAAGGCCGATTAATTTTGACTCTTTTGGAGTGGCAAGATGTTGACTGCTGGATTAACCGTAAACATTTTATATTCACTGCAAAGTGTTTGTCTAATAGCATATTCACAGATGATCTGTAAATCACCTTTGAGGCTCTTGTGTGTCATGTACATGCATGTATGAATGTTACATGCATGACAGGAGATGAAAGAGTTAACATTTTTAGAGTAAACATTCGAGCCAATGTAGAGTTTGCATGAGACTTGTGAATAGCCACTTACATATGCTGTGTCATAATCCCTTCTATTAACAAGGTAGGGAGGTAGGGAAACTTTTATAGTTCACACAATGCTAAACCATAGTTAAGGTCGGTAAGCCAACAAACCATGGCTTATTTTGTGCTAACAAACCATAGGTAAGGTGCTGGTCTGGCACATACTGCTAAACCATTCATTAACTAAGTTATTTAAATCATGACACAATGTTATGTGCAAACCGGGTAACTGACTGGAAGACAACTGGTTGTTATTGCCATGGTGTGTGTGTGTGTGTGTGTGTGTGTGTTTTAGACCCACAATACACCATCAATGACAAAAATTGTTTGTGGGCAGACAAGCTATGAACACAGTTTTGGAGTAAGTTAACTTTTGTTGTTGTTATGTGCCTTCAAGTCGAATACGACTTATGGCAACCCTATGAATCAGCAACCTCCAATAGCATCTGTTATAAACCGTGCTGTTCAGATCTTGTAAGTTAAGGTATGGGGCTTCCTTTATGGAATCAATCCATATCTTGTTGGGCTTTACTCTTTTTCTACTCCCTTCTGTTTTTCTCAGCATTATTGTCTTTTCTAGTGAATCATGTCTTCTCATGATGTGTCCAAAGTATGATAACCTCAGTTTCATCATTTTAGCTTCTAGTGACAGTTCTGGTTTAATTTGTTCTAACACCCAATTATTTGTCTTTTTCGCAGTCCATGGTATGCGCAAAGCTCTCCTCCAACACCACATTTCAAATGAGTTGATTTTTCTCTTATCCCCTTTTTTCACTGTCCAACTTTCACATCCATACATAGAGATTGGGAATACCATGGTCTGAATGATCCTGACTTTAGTGTTGGTTAATACATCTTTGCATTTGAGGACCTTTTCTAGTTCTCTCATAGCTGCCCTCCCCCGTCCTAGACTTCTTCCGATTTAGACTTCTTCCGATTTCTTGACTATTGTCTCCATTTTGGTTAATGACTGTGCCAAGGTATTGATAATCCTTGAGAAGTTCAATGTCCTCGTCAACTTTAAAGTTACATAAATCTTCTGTTGTCATTACTTTAGTCTTCTTGACATTCAACTGTAATCCTGCTTTTGTGCTTTCCTTTAACTTTCATCAGCATTCGTTTCAAAGCATTACTGGTTTCTGCTAGTAGTATGGGATCATCTGCATATCTTGTTGTTGTTATATGCCTCCAAGTCGACTACGACTTCTGGTGACCCTATGAATCCACAACCTCCAAGAGCATCTGTCATGAAAGACCCTGTTCAGATCTTGTAAGTTCAGGTCTGGGGCTTCCTTTATGGAATCAATCCATCTCTTATTTGGCCTTCCTCTTTTTCTACTCCCTTCTGTTTTCCCCAGCGTTATTATCTTTTCTAATGAATCATGTCTTCTCATGATGTGTCCAAAGTATGATAACCTCAGTTTCATCATTTTAGCTTCTAGTGACAGTTCTGGTTTAATTTGTTCTAACGCCCAATTATTGGTCTTTTTCCAGTCCATGGTATGCACAAAGCTCTCCTCCAAAACCACATTTCAAATGTTGATTTTTCTCTTATCCACTTTTTTCACTGTCCAACTTTCACATCCATACATAGAGATCAGAAATACCATGATCTGAATGATCCTGACTTTAGAGTTCAGTGATACATCTTTGCATTTGAGGACCTTTTGTAGTTCTCTCACAGCTGCCCTCCCCAGTCCTAACCTTCTTCTGATTTCTTGACTATTGTCTCCATTTTGGTTAATGACTGTGCCAAGATACTGCATATCTTAAGATATTGATATTTATTGATATTGATAGTTATTGATATTTCTCCCTCCAGTATTCACACCTCCTTCATCTTGGTCCAATCTCTCTTCCTGTATGATACGTTCTGCAGATAGATTAAATAAATAGGGTGATAAAATACACCCCTGTATGACACCCTTTCCGATGGGGAACCAATTGGTTTCTCCATATTCTGTCCTTACACTAGCCTCTTGTCCAGAGTATGGGGCGCATCAGGACAACCAGATGCTGTGGCACCCCCATTTCTTTTAAAGCATTCCATAGTTTTTCATGGTCTACACAATCAAAGGCTTTGCTGTAATCTATAAAGCACAGCGTGATTTCCTTCTGAAATGCCTTGGTCCGTTTCCATTATCCAACGTAAGTTTGCAATATGATCTCTGGTGCCTCTTCCCTTTGTAAATCCAGCTTGGACATCTGGCATTTCTCGCTCCATATATAGCAAGAGCCTTTGTTGTAGAATCTTCATCATTACTTTACTTGCATGGGATATTAGGTCAATAGTTCAATAATCACTGCATTCCCTGGGATACCCTTTCTTTGGAATTGGGATGTATATTGAATGCTTCCAGTCTGTGAGCCATTGTTTTCTTTTCCATATTTGTTGAGAAATTTGTCAAAATTTGGACAGATTCAGTCTCAGTAACTTGTAGCAGCTCTATTGCTATGCCATCTGTTCCTGGTGATTTGTTTCTTCCAACTATTTTAAGAGTAGCTTTCACCTCACATTCTAAAATTTCTGGTTCTTCATCATACGGTTCCTCTGTGAATGAATTCGTCATCCTGGCATCTCTTTTATATAGTTGTTCAGCGTATTGCTTCCATCTTACTTTTATTTCATCTCAGTCAGTCAGTGTGTTCTCCTCTTGATTGTTCAACATCCCTACTCTTGGTTTAAATTTCCCTTTAATTTCTCTAATTTTTTGGAATAGGGCTCTCGTTCTACCTTTTTATTCTCCTCTTCTATTTCCATACAATAACTACTGTAATAGTTCTTTGTCCCTACCTACTAGGTTCTGTTTATGTTTTAACTTTTTAGTCGCTGTTGTATGTCTTTATTTGTTGATCATGTTTGACCATGTGGTTTTAAATTGTATATGAAATGCTTTTATCTTGATGTACACCGCCCAGAGAGCTTCGGCTATGGGGCGGTATAAAAAATTTAAATAAATAAATAAATAAAATAGGTTCTGAGTGTTTTTGTCTCCTTTTGCTTTTCTTTGCTCTTTAACCATTTTAAGTTTTGTCAGTCATCCACTGAGGTCTTTCTCTCTTCTTAACTAGAAGTATTGTCTTTTTTGCATTCTTCCCTGATAATATCTGACTTCAATCCATAGTTTTTCTGGTTTTATGTCAACTAAGTTTAAAGCCTCAAATCTGATCTTTATATTCTTCTGGGATGTTATTTAAATTGTATTTTGGCATTATGGTTGCTTTGTTCTTCTTCTTTAACTTTACTCTGATTTTTGAAATTACCAGTTCATGATCTGTACCAGTGTCTGCTCCTGGTCTTGTTTTCATAGTAAGTATGGAACTTCTCCATCTTCTACTACGAATTATATAATCAATTTGATTCCTATATTGACCATTTGATGATGTCCATGTGTACAGTCGTCTTTTCAGTTGCTCAAAAAAATATGTTTGCAAGAAACAAATTATTGGCTTCACAGAATTCGATCAGTATTTCTTCTTCTTCATTTCTGTCTCCTAAGCCCCATTTCCCCACAATTTCTAGTTCTCCTCTGTTCCCTGTGTTTGCATTCCAATCCCCCATGATTATCAGCACTTCTTGTACTGGTGTGCGATCAATTTCTTCCTGTACTTCTGCATAAAATCTCTCCAATTCCTCTTCTTCTGTGTTTGCTGTTGGAGTGTAAACTTGGATGATGATTATGTTAATAGGTTTCCCATTAAATCTCATTGATATCACTCGCTCAGACCTTGCAGTATAGCTCCTAATTGCTTTTGCTACCTCACTATTAAAGCAACCCTGTTTCTTCTCAATTTCTCATTTCCTACATAAAATATTTTGTAGTTGTCCAATTAAAAATGTCTCATTCCCATCCATTTTAATTAACTCACACAAGGTATTGTAATGTTGATGAGTTCTATTTCTTGCTTGACAATTTCTAGCTTTCCCTGGTTCATGCTTCTCACATTCCATGTTCCTATTGTGTATGTCGTACAACTCCAGACTCTCCTTTTGCAACTATGTGCATCAGCCTCTGGGCTTCCATTTGGCTTTGACCCAGTTGCATCATTAGTCATAGTGCTATTCGTTCTTGCCCATTGTTCTTCCCCAGTAGCTCACTAAGTGCCTTCTGACCTGAGGGTCTTGTCTTCCTGCACTATCTCATGTTGCATTTTGGACACTCTGTTCATAGGGTTTTCATGGTAAGAGGTATTCAGAGGTGGTTTACCATTGCCTTCCTCTGAGTTTGGATGCATCTTAGTCTGGTGTCTCAGCTTTGACCATTCTGCCTTGGGTACCCCTGCTAGGAATCAAGCCTTTTGGTCTAGACTCCTGGTGGCATTGCTCTCAGCTTCTTCGACACCCTCAAACCCCCTCACCATGTTAAGGTGTGCATCCTAGAGGATGTCAATGACAATGACAACCATGTCAAGAACTGCTGCCAGTTCACACCAGACTCAATTCCCAAACCCAGGGCAATTGATCCTGGCCAGGCACAGCCTGTGCCTCCCTGACCAGGGCTGAATAAACCAATAACAACCCTGCAAGGCAGGTAGACTGCCACCATCCCTTAAACCTGCTCACCCACTCTGGGCCAAGGGGAAACCCAAAATGCCAGAAATAGACTTGCCAAGGATTCCAGAAGACAAGAGCCAAAGTTGCAGTTCTTGTCTTAGAGCCTTCAGACAACATACCCAAATATATGGTAGTCTGTGGTTAATTGGCCAAGGTGCTGGATTCAGAGCTAATTCCCTCTGAAATGAACACACACTGGTAAATAAGAGGTAGCTTTATTAGAATAAAATACAAGTGCAGAAAGTATGGTAGTAAAATAGTTCCTTAAACCAAACATCCCCAAGGGCTTGGTAAAATACAGAGAGGATTCAAATCACAAATAAAAATAAAAGTAGCAAAGCTGTCTAGCCTAATCTATACTCACACAAGATTGGTAAACCAGCAGAGTAACATCATGGTTCCACTTCTCCCCAGAGATGTATAGCCTGGATAGCAGACGGAAGATGGAACCCCGACATCAGGTAACAGCAAAGATCATTGGGGAACCATTTGCGCTATGAACTTGCCATGGCTACATGAACTGAAGTTTACTGCAGGACTAATAGTCTAACCTAAGAAAACTGGGCAAGGCATATTGAATTATTAGTAGGAATGAGGGAAGAATCCTCAACACTCAGATTACAAAGCAACTCAACTAATCTGATCTGGACAATCATGACCTGCATCAGATGTGAGTCACTTTTGAACCACAGTCCATGAGGTGCGCCAAGGGCTGCAGTGCTGCCTCTGTCCTCGTTTTTGTTTTAAACATTCCTTTTAATAGCTCCAGAGAAGTCTTCTAGCTGTCTACATGGCTTCTTGCTGCTATGCTTTGAACCGTGCAGAGGAGCAAGCTTCCCTAAGTAGAGGAGGAATGGGGCCTGATATCATCCTAAAGCTTTCAGAGGGAATTGTACAGCATGGTTGTCTCTATGTAAACAATGGATCCACATGGAAGTGGGACGGGACAGACTTAGTCCTGTCCCCATGTAGCACCAGACCAAACATTAATGGTTTTAACACTGAAGTAGTATGCTGAGTTGCTACATTTTTCTTCTGCCTCTGTCTTTAACATCAGGTGGATATCAAAATTAAATGAGTAAAGCTTTTCCTGGCAGGGAGGTTTGTAGGGAAAACTTACACCCACTGAAGGTATGCGTGTCAAGCTTCTGTTACAAATGCACAGCAGCAACATCAGGGAAGAAAAAAGCAACTCTAATTTCTATCTCATTAAATGCTATACAGAACATTTTGAGGGAACAATCACTGAGGATAAACCTACTAAAGGCTGTTAGCCATGATAGCTAGCTCACGCTGTTTACTTGTAAGCAGGAAGAATGGTTCTAAACACCAGCAGGAGGAGGATGGTCATAGCTCTTCATGCGCAGCTTGTGAGCTTCCAGAGGCATGCAGCTGGCCACTGCTGAAAAGAGCATGCTTGACTCAATTAATCTAGGCTGATCCAGCAAAGCTGTTCTTATACCAGTGTGGTGCAGCGATTAGAGTGTTTGACTCTGGGAGACCAGGATTCAAATCTCCACTTTGCCACAAAGTTCACTGGATGACCTTGGGTCAGTCACCTTCTCTCAGCTTAACCTACTTCACAGGGTTGCTGCAAGGATGAAATAGGGAGGGTAAGAACTATGTATGCCACCTGGACCACCGTGGAGAAAAGGGAGATAAAAGTAAAATAAACGTTATTTCTGCTGACAAGCTAGAAGCGATTCCAACATGTACTCGCACAGCTGTCAGAATGCATACAGAGAAGTTGCTTATTTGAAAGCACCCCCTTTTCACAATGAGGACACATAATCAAGAGATATGAGCAAATTCGCTCTATAAGGTCAGTTCAGCAAAAATCCCACATGCTTATTAAAGTACTTTAATAATTTAGGGCTTTTCCCCTGCTTCAGTTAACATGCATCGCTACCATCTCCAAGTTACGTTTTACTCCCTTTGTCACCCTTCCCCTCCACCTAGTGCAGGAGAAACCCACCCACCTAGCCCAGATATTATCCCACAATGCCCTGCAGGTAGATGCTACCTCACAGGTACCCTTCTAGTCTACCCCATCTCTTTCACCTCTTTCTAGGTACACACTAGAACAAATGACAAAGAGGCAACCAGGGAGTTTTACAATCTCCTCAACTGTGTGCAAAATCACTAAATAATTTAATAAAATCTAAATATTTAACCCACTCAGTTTAAAACAAATGCAATATAAAGTGCTTGAAGGTTCATCCTAACTTCTCTTCATGCACAGCTGGAAGAAAAATAACATACCTAGAAGGGACCAGTGTCAGGGAAGAATGTTTACTTCTAGGCAGGATAATAATGGCCACCCATATATCTGTGCAACCATAAATACTGAGCCTCACTGGAATGATAACCAGAACAATCTTAGGGGGTCACATTGTCATGGAAACAGATCCCACTAATCAGCTAAGACACCAGTGATTAAAAACAGCAAACACTGACTCATAACACAAATGTACATGGAGCAGTCAAAAAGGCAGGGGTTTTGACACGCTAAACAATCATGCTAACCTTTTCCTCACTAAAAAAAATGACAACAGTCCTGGCTCACTTCCTTCTCTTTTTAGCTTCTTTGAGTTGCATGTTCTCTCACCACTCAACTGAGACAGGTAAAGTGACACACAGCAACTTGCCTACTTTCACAGGAGAGGTGAAAAATGGATGTCTAGAAATACAGAACAAATCTCCTCTAGCTCCTTGTTTCCTACTCCGTGGTTCTTTCTACAAAGAAGAGAAGAGAGAGAGACTCCTCATCAATTTCCAACTGTGGTAATGCTGCCAAAATTATTTTCAGGACCAAAGTAGGCAAACTGTGGGGAATCCATTCTCAGATCTTTTTGGCATTTTCTTTTCATTTAAGCCACTTCCAGACTGTGGCTAGTTTGCAAATAGGATGCAATCATATACCAACAAATCCAGGTTATAGAGTGGATATGACATTTTTGCGCAACAACCCTGTTTCCAGAAACAATTGGATTTTTTCCAGTAAGGAAAGTGAAAGGGAAAAGCTCTGGGAAGCATAGTGTAACAAGTGCTTGATGTGATGTTGTAAAACAACAATAACAAAAACAGGTGGGAAAAGCTGTTTTAACAGCAGTAACATGGAGTTCACCCTCCACATTTCTCAGTCACCCCACTGAAGCTACTATTATCCCTGCTGCATAAAAAGCATTTTTTCCACTGTGGAGCGAACAGCAGCTTTAGGCGGGGATTTAGATTGGGGGGAAACAGCATGGAGGGATAGGTTGAACTCCCAGTGCCACTATTCCTAGTCAGATTTTGGAGTCCTAAAAGCTGCTTTAAAGTAATCTAATAAACTGCCAGGTCTCCCATGTTTTGACCCTTAGTAGCTAAGAGCAGGAGTAAAGGAAAGGACAGAGACAGATCTAGTTCCTTTAAAACTGGAATTAAAGTGTTTTTAAATCCAAGTCTCACTTCTAATCAGCTATCAGGTGAAGCCACCAAGAAAAGAAATTTAATATCCAGCACCGAGCTAGCAAATGTGCTGTCTCAGGGTGAATGCACTGCTCTCTGCAAGGTTAAGTCAGGTATATTCCAAGGAGTCCTCCAATAGGGAGGTTGGTAGCAACATTCCCCTTAAAGCTGGCGAGAGGACCAGTGTGTGGTGACTCTCTAGCAGAGACTTGTAATCGTCAAAAATCGGCTTAGCTGCAAACATTAAATGGAATCATAATCCTATGCATATTTATTGGAAGCAAGTCCCACTGTGTTATTCCATGATAATCGTGTTTTAGACTGCAGCCTTGGTAACCATGATCTCTCGGCCTACCTTCTTCACAGGCATACTAAGAGGAAAGAAGTGAGATAACTCCATGCATCACCCATCTTCCTAATCTCATATATGGGTCAACCTAGATATGATGTGGCATCGTATAAGCATCTTTTCCTTTCAGGAAAAAAAAAAGCTGTGGGGTCAAGACATTTTGCATCAGGGCTGTAGCATGTGGGAAAGAGGCTCGAGCACCTTCTCACCATAACAATACAGCCCCAGTCCTACTCTCCTGCCCCCAAGCTCTTAGCCATGGATTGAAAAATGTAAGGGCTTATTGTGTCAGGTGCACTGAACCTGGAGCTCCCACATCATGTCTACTTTGAGCACTCTTTCCTGACCCTTATGTACTTCTCCACTGTCACTCTCCCACCTCCCCACACTTCCCCAAAGAGGTGGGGCACTCCTTTAAATAAAATAAATACATAAAATGGTTTCAAAACATCTTCAAGGATGATTTACTCAACAAAGGAGAAAAAATGATCTGACTGGGTTAAAAATCACACACCTAGCAGTCTTTCCTAGGAACGTTTTTATTATATAAGCACCTGTCCCCCTCCATTGGTTGATGCCTCCTCCCCATATGTTTTCCTATATAAATTAAGTAGAGAGAAGCCAGTTTTTTTAAAAAAAAGTATTATGGTGAATAATATTGATGTCAACTAAAAATGTTAACAGAGAATGCTACCTCTTTGTTTGCATTAACAATACCTTCTTCCAGAACACTGTAGCTCCACCTCACCTTAAAGACATCCTTCACCTCAACCTTTGCCAACCCAGTGCCTTCCAGATGTTTTGGACTACAGCTCTCATCAGCCTTAGCCAGCATAGCTGTGTAGTCCAAAACATCGGAGGGCACCAGCTTGTCAAAAGATGCTTTACCTGATAACATCCCAGCAAAAGCCACCATGACAGGGTGCTTGGATTTCCTAAGTTCCTTCTCCAAATTCCCACTAGCCTTTTTACTTGTGGAGAAATAAGGAAAGGCACCCAGGCAGGATATCACCCAATTCCTCAGTAAGAACTGAAGAAGCCTCACTGAGTTCTGGCCAGTGGGTGTTAAAGCACTGAGAAATGGGTGCCTTTTGCAGCCATCCTCTCCACAGCCTCCTCCCTTCCTTAGCTACACTATGCACATTTATGTTTAATAGTTCTTTGAAAACACGCTAACATTGTATTACCATTCAACACAATTCACATAACTTTTACATACACTGGGTTACTTATGTCTAGATTCTGGGTGTTCTGCCCTGCCTGAAGCCTCATCCAACCAGGGGTCCGGCTAGGGACCTATCCAGCTCCTAAATATATACCACCCCCACACTTCCATAGCATTCGCCTACTAATCCAGCTGTTTATTTATTTAACTATACTTGTATACCGCCCCATAGCCGAAGCTCTCTGGGCGGTTTACAGTAACTAAAAACATTAAAACAAATACAATTTAAAACAGATCTTATAAAAACAATTTAAAACACAATGTAAAAATTTAAACAGCTGTCCGCCCTCTCTACCCCCGCCGGACTTATTCCCCCGCCATTTGAACCCACCATATCACGCAAACCAACTATTATTACGCCTTCCGGCCTGGGAAACTTCCTCGGGATGTCTTCGAAGCCGGATTTCCACCCCCGTGTAAACAACAGCAAGCAAAATGCCAAAAAAAAAGCGCGTGCTGGAAAAATCACACTGACTCTCCCGTGATACCTTATGCGATGGTCAAGCTGGCCTCTAGGGGGATCCCGCGTTACCATGGTTCACCCCGCTTCAGGAGGGTCGCTCCCTGCCCTCCGGAATCTGAAGTCTCGCCTCCATATCGAGGGGCGGCGCCGGCAGACTGGGCGCGCTACATACAAAGACCTGGCGCTGCCCGGAGCTACCCCCTACCTCGTGCTTTTGTTTTGTTTTTAAGGAGCTCGACTCGATCCAGAACGGGAGGCAAGAAAGGAGCCCGTTCCAGCCGCGCGGGGTTAAGCTGGGACTTGGTCTTTTCTGTTTCCGAATTGGAGAAACAGTGCAAACCAGCGGTGAATTGGGGGTGCGGTAAAGGGAGGAGGAAACGCAGGGAGGGGAGTTAGGTAAGAAGAGAATTGCGTCGTCTGCGTCCGTTTTGGGAAGGTTTGCATTGGAGAACATCGCACCTGGGTAGGTGACGCTTTGAAGACAACCCCTCCCCCCGGTGCTGGCGTTATAGGAATAACTGCGGGAGTGGCTTTAGATCTGGGGAGATCGTCCAGACATTGACGGAGTCTGCCAATTTGTACAACCTGATCCTTACTTTGAAACAAGTCCTATTAATTTCAATGGGATCGGCTTCCTCGGGTAAGGCGGCCAAACTATGCGCACTTACCGGAGAGCAAGCCCTATAGATCTCAGCCGGACTTAACTTCCGAGTAAACCTGCAGAGGCTTATGGTCTGCCGGTGTCCAGGTTTACTCAGGAGTAGAGGCCCATTGAGTTCAGTGGGACTTGCTCCCGAGTAGAAATGCACATGACCGACACCTTTAAGAACGGGAGGTACTCTTATCTAGTAACCCGCTACATTTGGAGAGAGCCACGCTCTAAGGTGGGCATCGAGCTCACGGTGTGGTGAACCCGCTGCGCGCAAGGTACCGAGAACCCGCGAGTAAGTTGATAGCATGAATAGAAAGCAGGGGAGGGACCTCGGCAGCTGAGGTTCTGGAGCGTGGAGACTGCAGGCTCGGGTTAAGACCCGGAGAGCAGGCAGCGCTGCTCCTCGCCATGTTTACTCGAAGCAAACCCCGCTGAGGTCGGAGGAACTTGCGCTCGAGTCAGCGTGCATCAGGATCGCACAGCTCGAGAGAGGAGGGAGACTTGAGCGGTTGAATGGAGGCACGGAAGGGATAAGGCTTCGGAGGTGACCGCTGTGGAAAGGGGTAGGAAAGAGAGGAGTCTCACCCACCTGAGAGGCGAGCAGATCCCCCGTGGGGAAACGCCGGCAACTGCGAAGAGCGGCATCACACCAGGGAAGCTCAAGGCGCCCAAGGCTGGAAACCGCCTTCCTCCGGGCTGCTTTTCACTGGGCTCCTGTGGAGGGCGGATCAGGGAGCGCATCCCATTTTCGCCAGGCAAAGGCTACACTTCGCCCTCGCTCCTCCGCCTCCCTCTGCTCCGGTTTGATGAAAAAGGGGGGAGGGAGGGAGACAGGCGGTGGCGGCAAAGCGCAGGCGAGTTGGAGCCCTATCAGAGGTCAAACCCGTTGGCGCGCTTACGAAGAGGTAGAGTCGGAGGGGGCGCGCCGCTGAGCGCTCATTGCAGGCAGGCAGGAAAGCAAAGAAAGGAAGAAAAAAAAGGGGGAAAGCTCCT
Organism: Rhineura floridana; assembly: GCF_030035675.1. Classification (NCBI taxonomy): domain Eukaryota; kingdom Metazoa; phylum Chordata; class Lepidosauria; order Squamata; family Rhineuridae; genus Rhineura; species Rhineura floridana. The sequence continues at coordinate 125,525,319 of NC_084487.1, forward strand.
CCCCGGGAGGATTCAAGGAGGTGAGGTCAGCTGCCCTACCAGCCTTGAAACAAATTGGGAAGTAAACTTACTAGGTACCATTGTACTTAAAGGGGCGTAAATTTCTAAGTAAACAGTCACAGTATCGTGCTGGAGGGCAAGCTCACTTATTCGGGAATAAGACCTGTTGAACTCAGCAGGATTACTTCTGGGGAAATATGTGTAGGATTAGGCTGCAACCCTTTCTATGCTCCGAGTCTATTTACTGGGAATTAAGTCCTACTGCATCCAGTGGAAGCACTGGTAGCGAAGTACAGCTTATTGTAGGAAGTAAGTCTTGCTGAGTTAAATTTGGCGTTGCTTTTGGTGGGCTGGGATTTTCTGGGCTCTTGCAAAAACTGCGGCCCCTTTACCCAATCAGCAGCCTCCTTTCAGTAAAGTCGGTTTGCTGTTGGTTGTGTTTCCACTACCATCCCTCCGCTCACATTCTTAAGATTAGCAGCAGGTAACTAGTGGGCTTCCTCCCTGGATAACTAATCCTCTGCCAGGGTCATATTTTGATCAGCCTTGGAGGATAAAGTTTTATATACTCTAATTTAAAAGTGTGGGCCTGTCCTACATGTGCTTACACAGAAGAAAGTCTCACAGTCCAAAGAGACTTAACTGTCAAGGAAGTGTGCATGACATTTGCAGTTTCAAAGTTTCTTAAAGAATCTTCTGTGCTGTTTTGCTTAAAATACCACAGGATTAAATCCTGTGAAATTCAGAGGGACTTACTTCTGAGGTAACAGGCACAGGATTCAGCTGCCTTGGCTACAATTCTGTGCGTGTTCATTTGAAAATTTGAAACCAATGGGACCAGAGCACATGGTTAGTATTAGGGATTTAGTAAAATTTCTGAAGGACCCAAAGGCCATTCAGTAGCATTTGTTTTTGTATGCCCCTTAGAATTAGGCTACATCTGATTACTTCCTGGAAAACAATTCTGATAAGACATGATGTTCTGCTTTGGCTGTCACTCTTCATACAATATAGATTATATTGCCTCTATTATGGCCTTATTTGCAAAGTTAATTATAATTATACTGGCCAAAGAAACAATATGAGAGACCTGCCAAAATAGGGAGTTTCTGTGATGTAAAGTTTTCATGTGAATTTTAAAAAGTGTTATGCTGTTAGTTAGCAGAATAATAATAGGATTCCTGATAATCACTTTACAGTGAGGAATAATCATGTCATGGAAGCCCTTTGTATTGGGTATCACTCTCCCTTCTGCTCTGCCTTCTAAATTACATCTTGTTTTTTTAATGATGGATCTTGGTAACTCTTTAAGATGCAGTCATTCCTTTTAAAATAATATTTTGAAAACCTTGTTAAATCACCAGGCTAAATGCCATAAAGAAAGCCTTGGGCTTACAACATAGATTTCTCATTTTAAAAACCTGTTTTGTATTTATTTATTACACTTATATTTCATTTCCTCCACAGAGGTCAAGGCAGCGTATATAGCGGGTGGAGAACCGTTGGCCATCCAGACATTGTTGAACTACAACTCCTGTCACCCCTGACCATTGGCCCCATTGGCTGGGGCTGATGGGAGTTGTAGTTCAGCCATATCTGAAGAGTCACAAATGTTCTATAATGCTCCCCCTCCCATTTTATCCTTGCGACAATCCTGTGAACTAGGCTAGGCTGAAAAGAGTGACTGGCCAAAGGTCACTTGTGAGTTTCGTGGCTGAGTGGATATTTCCTGTCCTAGTCTAATGTCCTAATGAGCTTGTGTGTATAGTCTTACATGTAAGGCAAGTACTGTAGATGTGATTTTAAAATTATATATGGATGGCATTATAATGCATATGTATGTCATGGACTAGATATTCAAAATAAAGGGTGGGGGGAGATCTACCCCTTTTTAAAACCATAGTTGCCTGTGAACAGGAGAGTTAGGGAGGTAGGCAAAGAAGGCATTGGTGCCTGTTCCAAGCTAAACTGTGTCATGTCCCCTTGCCCTCCCCCCCCAGTTTCTGGGCTAGCTATCATCAACTTCCCTGTGGCACGGTTTCAGTAGGGCTGGTGTCTTTTGTGTTGGTGGCTCTACTCTATATTTTTATAAATGTTGCAAGCTACTTAAATGACTCTAGTTGAAAATTGGGATAAAAAGCCAAAAATTGGGATAAAAAGCCATTAGATAAATAAGTTGTAATAGCATGCATAGAGCAATCACTGATCATCCATAAAAAAGTAGATGCAGGGAAAGCAGTAGCTTTTTTAGGACCAATGGGAAATCACAGAGTAGTCTGCAAGCCTTTTTGCTATACACAAAGCTTCTTCAGGCTGGATGTTAAGACAACGAAAAAAGGGGGAAGTGGAGAGAGAAAAAGATGGGTATGAGATAAAGTTGTCCTAAGAGTTCTTTTCAAATGTGCAATCTTTAAGGAACACTTGCCATATTGTCTGCTCTGACCCTCACCCCCAAGGATTTCCCCTGGAACTCCACTCAGTTCATGTGAGGCACAGGGTGTCACCATTGCCCTGCATAACTGGAGAATGTGCTCCAGAATAGGTCCAAAATTATCCCTGTATCTATATACAGTAGGGTAGGGAATGTAAGCAGTGCTGCAGGGAATGTAAGCAGGAACTGCAGGGTTTGCCCTAAAACATTTTTAAAAAAAAAAATGCTTCTAAGACAAATTACACCTGTTACAGTGTAAGCTAAATTCCGGCATGCATCAATTGGACTGAAAGAAAGCAAATTGCTAATCGAGGCAATGTTACTATGGTAAAGGAGAAGAGCCTGTATTTTTGTCCGTGGCAGTGTACAACGAACCAGGCCTCAATTAGTGCTTGAGGCGAACCTAGCAAGTGCAAATAGCATTTGTTCTGAGGATATGGTAAGGACGCTTTCTCTGAATAGCATCTCCTAGGAACAGAATGACGCAAGCAGTACTTTCTGGTATCAACAGCAAACCAGCAGCCTTTGCTTAGGGGCAGGTGAAAATGAAATGGAAGGAAATTGCAGCAAGCTACTCTTCAGTCCACAGGATAAGGTGGGATATAAATAGTACCAGTTAGTTCATAGTTTTATTCCCACCACTACCATTGTTACTGCAAATGGAAACTGTAGGGTAGAGAGGAATAAATATCAGCCTTGTTTAATAAAGGAACCAGGAGAGCATCCTGTTAGAGGTAAATAACCCAGGGACATTTAGGTTTGCCAATTAAACAGCAAAAAGAGCCTGATCTGCTCTGTGCAGCTTGAATCTAAGGAGTCAAAAGGAAAAGCTTTCTGTGACATGAAGATATGTTATCACCTGGCAATATCAGCACAGCAAGCTACTGTTAAAGACATAGAAGCAAGGGCCAGCAAAAGCAGTTGGTAACCTTAGGAATATATAAAGATCCCAATTTAAAGCTTATTTAAAGCAGTACATGGAAGTAGAGTCTTAGAAAGGAAACAGAAAAAAGGAAATTTGCTGTGTAATCAATTGTTGTCTGACATTCTCCTGTTGCAACTTGCAAGATATCATTAGTGAAGACATGAGCTGTGGATGGGTCATGCTCTTTTCCTCACTAATGCTACCATTCCAGCTATGCAGTAGGATGCCCTGAGAAGCTGTGGGGTGTGGGTGTGCCTTTTGTTACCCTTACATCAGGGTTGGCACAAGATTTGATACCACCCGAGGTGAGCGGCTGCACTGCTGTTCCACTCCCCTCCCCACCTTTCAGTTCAGTGAACCACTTTCCCCGCTTAATGCAGAAGCAGTTTAGGCAGTCTCTTTGCTTCCATCTGCACTATTCATTTAAAGCAGGATTTCAGCAGTCATGGCTTCTCCCCCAAAATCCTGGGAGCTATAGATTGTTAAGGGTGCTAAGAGTTAGGGGACCTCTTTTCCCCCCACAGAGCTACAGTTTCCAAAGTGGTTTAACAATCAATCCCTCTTCCCAGGGAACTCTGGCAATCATAGCTCTGATATTTCTCTTCAGAGCTGGCTAGCTGATACGGGGGTAATTTGAGTTTGTGGTATTTTATATTGTGATAGCTAACCTTTGTTAATTTTTAAGGTTGTAATCCTAGACACATTTATGAAGGCATAAGTGTCATTAATTTCAGTGACACTTATTTCTGAGTGAACATGCTTAGGGTCACAGCTGTACATGTGGTTTTTAAAACAGAGAAAGAAAAAGATAACAATGTGTAAACTGCTGCTAATAGCTTGAAAACCAGCAGGCGGCTGGTAAAAGCTTCTTAGCAAGGATTTCTGTTAATTGACATTTGCTGTGAATTAGTACTTCTGAATAACATGCATTTGGAATTGATGTTCATTTATTGGTTCACAAGTGACAAGTAGTAAAAGCACAAGGAGTGGGTCACCTGTCTTCAAGTGGTTGGTGTTAGCAGCAAACCACATAGTACAGTTCTCTGAATTCTCTGTTCTCAAATAAGTGGACTGAAAAATGCTCAGCTTTCAACAGCTGGCCATTGCAAAGCTGAGGGAAAACTAATGATTTGTATGGAACTTCCCTGAAATCCTAATTAATGTGGCTTGCTTTATGCTTTTGAATGCTGCAGATTATACTATTAAGCAGAACCAGCCTAATTTAGTTATGGCACTATTCCCCACAAGGATAATAGAATGAATCATGTTATGCACACCCAAAGTGCCTATAGAGATTCCCCACGTTTGCCACAGAGCAAACAACAAGAGAAAATGCATCTCTCAATAAATGCTTTCTGTGTTGTTGTTTTGGATGTTGTCATTCTCTCACCCAGCTAACATGTAACACCAAACCGAACCATGGCTTAGCATGAATTAACAACATGCTGTTTCCCAGAGATAACATAGTGGTCCCTTTGCTCTTCCTGCAGCTCTGCTGCTGCCATGCTACTGTGAGCTGGCATAGTTTGGATTGAGATTACATCCGAAGCCAGGCTCATGGTTTATCTCCCCCCTCATGAGTGGTAAACCATAGAGCAAACCTAGGATACATCTTGTGGTTTGTGTAGAGCAAGATTAACCATGAGCTTGGGTTCAGACATAATCCTAAACCAAACCATAGCTGTAGCAGCATGGTGGCAGTAGGACCACAGCAAGAGCAAAACAGCCACAGTCTTCTCTCGGGGAACCCACATATTTGCTCATTCAGCTATGGTATGAGCTGAAGGCACCCTAGAATGTGCCCAATACTCCTCTGGCACTGTGTGCTTAAAGGGCTCAGGAGGATCAGCAGTGATGGAAGCTTATCCACCAGTATTGGATCTTCTTACTGAAGAACCCCTGATGAGTTTCTTCTGAAAGAGCTGCTAGTTTGCTGCTGAGTCAAGTGTAATGTTTGATTAATCATGTACAAAATCCTAAACAACTTGGTACCAGGTTAACTTAAAAAAATGCCTTTCTTTATATAGGAAAGGCATTTTTTAAGTTAACCTGGTGCCAAGTTGTTTAGGGTTTTGTAAATGATTAATCAAACATTACACTTGACTCAGCAGATCACAAAGATCTATGGAGGAAGCCCTCCGGGTTGTGGCACAGCCTGCTGAAATCTATCCTGTGGCAGCCTTTTCTGTGGGGGTGCCCAGCTGTTGGAACAGCTTACCCCCCCTCCCCCGAAAGAAGGCAAGCACTGACTACAATGTGTTTTCAATGCTTGCTAAAAACATATTTGTTTGCCCAAGCATAACCTGGCCACTGATACTCAGACGTGGCAGTTTTTCCTTTTGTTGCGACTGCTGTGCACTCATGTTTTGTTATTGTTTTTATTTAATTGCTTTATACTATTGTTTTCAAGTTGCCCCTGAAGAAATCATTTGACTCTCAACGTGCTGCACCTGAATAAAACTTTTCAACGGCACCACTCTGAGGGTTCCTCTTCTCTTCATTCCAGTTCACTGGAGATACCGGGAACAGAATTGGGTACCTTTTACATGCATGGAGTCTGCCCTATCACTGTGCTGTGCAACACAGAGCTGTAGTTTTTGCAGAATATATGTGTATAACAAACACTATACACTGCAGGTGTAATGAATAATAATGCATATGTTTTGCACAAGAAGTTCCATCATGCAGTTTTACGAGTTTAAAAGAGTACAATAGCATGTCTGTACTTTACTTTTTTAATAGTATAAATAGAATTAATGGTACAGTGTCACAGAAAAAGAGAAAATCATATTGATACCCCCCTTTCTTCTGAGGTGCTGAAGGTGACATCCTCATATATTAATGTTGGTAAAGTTCTTGCAACATAATATTTGCAAAATGGGTGGTAAGTACGTGAGAACATCTGGTTATTATCAATATCATTTACATTCCACCTTTCCCTGCAAAGAGCTCAAGGTGGCATACATGGTTCTCTCCCTCCCCTTTTTATCTTTACAATAGCTCTGTGAGGTAGGTTGGGTTGGGAGATAGTAAGCAATCTAAGGTCAACCAGTAAGCTTCATGGCTGAATGGGGATTTGAACCTGGATCTCCCTACTCCACATCCAGCATTCTAACCACTACTGTAGTGGGTCACAATGACCCACTATGAGTTACTTGCCCAAGGCCAATAAGCTTCATAGCTAAATGAGACTTTATATCCAGATTTTCCCATTCTAAGCCCAATATCCTTTCTGTTATACCATGCTGGCTCTCTTTTAAAATAAAAAGTATGGAATGGTTCATCGATTTGCATGTCATCCTTGTGTAGGGGGATGGCACTAATCTAGTTTTAGTATATGCGCTGTCAAAACCAGAGCTTGGAAAAGTTACTTTTTTGAGCTACAACTCCCATCAGCCCCAGCCAGCATGGCCACTGGATTGGGCTAATGGGAGTTGTAGTTCAAAAAAGTAACTTTTCCAAGCTCTGACAAGCATGTGCTATCTTACTTTTGAAAGAGCCTATTTCCAATTTTCTTTTAGAAGAGTTCATTGCATAATGAAATGGAACACACAAAATATTTTATCATTGGGTTCATGTTGTTAGCGAATTTTAGATCAAATTGCACAAGTGGGTGAAAGTATATTTCATATTCTAATAGCAGAAAGTTTTGCATTATATGGCAACAAGTGGATGCCTTGTATAAAAATCAGAAAGAGTTGGGGGCAGGGGGGTGCTCAATTCCTATCCTCTGTGTCCTGGCCTTTATTTAGGGAGCTGCCTTGATCAGCCCATTGGTTCATCTAACCTGCTATTTACTATTCTATTAAAGAGAATAGTAAGAATCCTTGCTTTCCTCACAAATCTGTTTCACCTTCTAATCTCTGCTGTGTAGGTTTCTATCTGTGCTGTCATATTAGAAATCTGAGTTATGTTAAATAGAGAAATCAGACATGCTAAATTAGGATGCTATAGAATCATAGAGTTGGAAGGGGCCTTGTAGGCCATCGAGCCCCTGCTCACAGCAGGAAATCCACAGCTAGAGCATCTCCCGCAGATAGCTGTCCAGCCTCTGCTTGAAGACATCCAGCGAAGGGGATCCCACCACCTCCCTAGGCAGTCGGTTCCATTGCCGAACTGCTCTTACTGTCAAGAAGTTCCTTCTATGAACTTAACATCTGGATAATCCCCAGACCTCGTGCATAGACGTCCTCTATTTTGAATTCTGTCCCATGATTACCCTACATTCACTTATTATCACTATGTAATGAATTGCCAGTTCTCCAGAATTCAAAAGTCCCAAATGGCAAATGTGCTTAATTAAAGCTAACTTTCGAAGAAGAAGAAGAAATAGTTATCCTATTCTTTCTAACTTATAACTTACTTACAGTTATAATGGATATAATAACCATCTTGGCAATTTCCCACATTTGAAGTAGTAGTGGGCCTACCTGACTAATTCGTATCTAGTCTATAATTTCACATTATATGAGTAACTGACGGCTGTACCTCTGTGCACATTTACCTGGCAATAAGTTCCATTGAGCTCAGTGGGGCTTACTTCTGAGTAGACATGTGTAGAATTACACTGTTACTGTTCCAAATCAGCTAGGTTGAAAATACACAAAACTTTATTGTTGTCCCACTATAATATAGGAATACGTATCAGGACCAAAATGAACGGTGTTCGTATATTAAAGTTCTACTTCTGGTTTCCAGTTAGCAGACAGTGAGAAAGGAAAATAGGAGGATTCTTCTTGCAATTCTAATAGAAAAGGAGCCTTCAGTTTATTTTGTCCCCAAATGAAGAGCCTGATGTGTACAGCAAGCCTTGGAAACAGTTCTCCTGATGAGTCACTCAAAATAACTTTTATCCATACCCCAGGCTCAGATATTACTATATATAATATATATATATATATTATATATATATGAAGATTGTGAATATTCCATAAAAACAAAACATATTCTTGTATTTTCCTGTTTGGATCATTCCCCCTTCAACTTTATTTCTTCAGCCCATGCTTCTATTCCTCCTTTCCTAGGATCTTCTGCTTGTCCTGTCCTTACCAGGGATCAGAACTGATCAATCTGTGGAACTCCTGGATTCCAGTACATCTGTGACAGGCTGCTGCACCAGTCACTGCCAAATGCCCTTTTGACTGGTCAGCCCAGAGTAGCTGAGCTAATCAGTGTCAGATGTCCTTCTTTAGGAGAGGGGGTTTCAAGCATGTAATTTGCGTATAGACAAGGTATATAAAAGACACCAGACCAAGCCAGTATAGAAGCACCACTGTCTGCAGTGAATTCAGGGCCAACTGCTGACTCGGTGTATGAAGAGAAGGCCAGACTCAGGTGGTTTGGACAGGGTGTCTACCGCATGGCCTTAAAGGGATGCCAGCAAAGGCACTCCAAAAAAACAACAGTCCAAATGTCAAGGAAATGACTCAGAGGCCAAGCCTTTTAGTTGAAAGCCAGACTACACATATCATTTTCAGGAAGAAACAGCAATTCTTTCTAGGCGGATATCTTAAAGGTGGCCTAAACCCAGCACAGTTGGCACAGCTCATTGCTGCAGACTTCGAGGGAAGCTGTGACTTCTGCAAAAGATTAACTGTCCAGGGCAACTGGTGGGTCTTTGCGGGAGAGGGTGATGACTGAATTAATTCAGGTTTTCAGCGCTGGGAAAAATAAGTGAAGAAAAGCAGTAGGATTTTGTAGATGCTCCATTTCTGTAACTGCCTCTTCACAGACTTCAAAGGTGAAGGCCTAGCATTTATTATGTGTGGGGGTGACACAGTAGATTTTCCATCAACACTGTGAATTTCACAGCTGTAGTATACCCTGTCAGACCTGAAGTTATTGCACATGATGCAGTGGAATCTGGGTGTATCTTTACTCCCTCCACCAAGGTGAAGCAGCTGGCTATACATTGACTTGGGGGGGGGAGAAGAGGAAGAATCCATGCTCCATCCCTCAGCTCTGATGAGTACAGAGTAGGATGAATCCATACCATATTGGCTTACTTTCTGCCCTTACTGAAGCACATGAGAATGTCTCCTACTAGAGCATCTAAAACCATTAACTTTATAAAACAAAGCTAAAGCAAAGAGTGCATAACAAACAGGGACCTTAGGGACCAGTCGTTTCCTCTCTTTGACCCTGTGCATGTGTGTTTCAGTTTCACTATCTATAATGAATAGTTTCAGGAGAATTTTTTCTGTTTGGAGGCATCTGTAAAATGTATGAAGCAACTTTCTATGGTATGTATAGCAGGTTGCTGAAAGGAAATAGGATGGCTAAGGTGAAAGGTGGATAACGGGCACCTCTACCTTTTGTCCTGTTACTGTACAGATATATTCAGAAGGTTTTACATTCTGTAAGGTAAAGACTCCTATTCAGACTGCCGAATCTGTGTTTTTAATTCAGAATTTGGTACTCATACTCAGGAGGGGGTGTTTCCTCTCTTACCATTGCCTTCCGGTCATTTCCCATGGTCCCCTATCTCTGTCCCCACAGGCTTCCCACCAAATCTTTATACCACACTCTGTTAGAAGTAGTGCAAAAAACTGGTAAGTGTTTTAGAAATCAGAGCTCAATATGTTGAATATTAAACATCCTTTGTTAATTAAAAAGATTATAAATTGGCACACCTACTTCAGAAGCCAGTGCAGGTCCTTTATTGACATGTGTGATCAATTAGTATATGTGAAAATTTGGCTGTTCTGAACCCTACCTTATAGGAAAAAAGACCACTGATCTATCGAGCCTAGTATTCTCTGCACTGTTTTCTGAGCTCTGCTGCCTGAGGTCCCTACCATATAAAAAGCATGCACTCTATCACTGAATTATGGTTCTTCACTGAAGAGTAGTGTCACAAGTAAGCATGAGTGTCTGCATTTTCATCTGTGAAAAGAAGGAAGCTATTTGACAGTATAATGAGTCTGTATGTGCAGTACAGAAAATGATCACACCACTTAAATACCACAAATGATCATACCACAGAAAATGATGGTTCCACAAAATTTATCACTTGATTTCTGCCTATGATGCTCCTGATTTAGGATGGGGTTCAGAGCAAACATGGGATTATGTAGCCTACTAAAGTTCTTAGGGAGGAGCTCTACTAAGCTTGGCTCATGCAGAGTCAAGAATCTGATTCATTATTTTCAGGGAAGGGAAATGGATTTTCCCTTTTTAATCACTGAAGGTTGTATTTTGATGCTGCTGTAAACAAAGATCTTCCTTAATCGGATGTTTAATTTGTTCAGATAATATCTTGGTTGGGACATCACATTGATTCCTTTTATTGAGGGGGGTGGGGGCAGTACATAAATGGGTGAAGGGGAACAGAGAAAAGAGAGGGGCAGACAGTTATACAAAACCAAAATACTGATCTATGAAAAATGCCACAATGTTTTCATCTGTAGATGACTTCACGATAATAAAGACTAATGTTTATTTTCCCTTTAAAATGTAATTGAAAATATTTCCTACAATTGATTTCTTAACAGTAATAACAACAAAGTACTTTTCATAGAAGAAACATGCAGAATAAAATGTTGTATCACCAAGGGGTTTCTCCACTGTAGAGCAAAAAACTTCTTGAAGCTAGGTCAAGCGGTTTTTGAACCTAGAGTTTGAAGCAAATTCTGTAGTTGCTTATGTTTATTCTGTCTCCATGGATCCCATCAGCACAAAACAGACAGAAAACAAATTGTAAAAAACAAAGTAAAACCCTGATATGAATAGATCTCTTTCCCACAATATTTTGCAGCAGAACAGATTTACCTTGTAAACAGACTTATCCTTGTATAGGGTTTCACATAAACCAAATCCTTTTAACTGCTTATGACAATGACTGATAATACATTCCTTGTGCATTTAAATTGGAATACAATACCGTGGCTTTCTCATTTATCTGTGAGGAAGTATCTTGAGAGGTGGGGATGGGGGTTCTCAAGGGATCTTTATTGTACGGGTACCTCTGTCCTGGCTCACCTTGGCTTTTGGACACATGTGCTATAAATCCAAAACATAATATGATACAGTGTCACTCTGCACATTGCAATGTACATAGGCGGCACCAAGTGCCTTGGTAGGGTTTGCTTCTAATTTCCTGAGCTGGAGAGTAGGCCATCACCTATCCCACTTATGTAGCCATGCTGCAGGCAGCCCTCTCATGCCTTAGTAGTCTATCCCCCCATTCTGGGGTTCTATAATGCAGAACAGTGGCTTTCAGACTGTATGCTGGGAAACTTGAAAGCTTTTTTAAGTACCTAAGTGAGATGATCAGTGATAGCAGGGGACCATCCCTATTTATCTTCCTCTACAAAGTGCAGTCAAAGGAGAGTGTTGGGTGTGTTCCAGGGCAGTGGGTCCTCAGCTGTGACTGTACTTTGCTTTAGACTGTATTCCTCTTACTGTTATTTGTTTTAAACGGTTTTTATTATTGAATTTTAAATTGTTGTAACCTGCCCTAGGACCTGATTGTGAACGGCAGGTAATAAATTGAAAATAAGTAAGTAAGTACATGGTCAAGAGCTGGGACTTATCTGGAACCCTGATCTACTACACCATGGAACCCACTTCCAAAAGCATATGCACCTAGAACGTGGAGCCCAATAGCAAAGTGACTCCACCCCCTAGATGCATAAGAAGTGGAGCCCATCCTCCTCACAAAATAAAATAGCAGTGGCTCATGACCAATGCTGAGTACCTCCATTCCTAGGCCCATTCATTTCACACAATATGAGAGTAAAGCTTTAGGGACCTGGTTAGGTTAAATTCAGTGTGTGCCCTAGAATCCTTGTCAGATGCACAGGCAAATGTTCCTTGGAACATAAGTCAATGTGGAAAGGGCATGCCGTGAAGAATGTAAAACACTGGTATTCAGTGGGTGGTCCATTTGCTAAATCAGACTGCTCAAGCCATTGCCTCTTCCATAATTCCCATTATTACAGCTTCCACACCTTTCTCTGCTTTCCTAGTGGCTATTATTATTATTATTATTATTATTATTATTATTATTATTATTATTATTAATAATAATAATAATAATAATAATAATAATAATAATAATAATAATAATAATAATACATTTGTATACCGCCCCATAGCCGAAGCTCTCTGGGCGGTTTACAACTATTAAAAACACAAATATACAAATTTAAAAATACTTTAAAAAAAAATTGGGGGGAGATTCCTGCCTGGCCAGCTCTGCATCTTGAACACAACAAGCCCATCTGTCTGTTCAAGAACATGAAAGACAGTCTAGCAGCAAAAGTGGGTGGGTTTCTTCCCTCCACCCTCAAAGGCAGCACTCTTCCTCGTCCACTTCAACCAGGGGCTGATGGTGAGGCTCCCCTTCAGAGTCTTCCTCTGCAGCCACCTCCTGTGGGGCAGCAGCCTGAAGCAGGGCCACTTTGTAGGAGGCTGAAGAGGGGCCAGTTCCATAGAGAGAGAGGGAGGCTGTGCAACACCAGGCAGACAAACCGGCTTCCACTGCTGCCATCAACAAGGAAGGAAGCCAGAGGACCAGGGCTGTGTCCAGGCAACAGTGGGAGAAGCTCCGGGACACCAGGACTGCCAGGACGCCGGCAGCAATGCTCAACAACAACATTAGCCATGGCATACTCTGAGGTGATGGTGTGCGCGGGCCGGGCCACATGGCGCAGGAGGTAGCTGTGGACGATGGCCCCCAGCACCAAGGTCAAGTGGCCCAGGACCACCAGCGAGATGCCGCTGCAAGCTAGCCGCTGGGCTCTGCAGCCTGCCTCTGCAGGGAGGGAGGCTAGCAAGCACCCAGGGGAACAGCTACAGCACGAGGGGACTGAAGAAGACCTGCCGTGGCAGTGAGTATCTGGTATCTGGGTGCTTGCTACTAGCTCCTTTGGGCTGCTGTCTGTCCAGACAGCTGAAGTCCCTGGTAAGTGCTGCAAGGACTGGGACCCCCTGCCTGACCCTGGCTCCAGAGAGAGGCTGCAGTTAATCTCGCAGCCCCTTGCAACAGCTGCTGGCTGGGCCAGGAGGCATAAAAGCCCAGCTGCCCTTGGGCGCCGGTGGGGTCACCACTGAAGGGGTGACACCAAAGGGGGTTGCCCCTTGGGGAGGGTGCTACCCCCTTCTATTACTTTTTCTTGTTTTGTATTTCTTAATTTGTTTTCTGTTAAACCAGTCTAGAAGAGATTGGTGGTGGGGAGGGCGTGTGGCGCGTGTGTAGTTCCTGCACAGGGTGGGAGCCTGTCGAGCCCCAACCCTCTAGCGAGGGCCTGGAGAGGGGAATATGAGCTTCAGGCTTCTCAGCTGTCAGAGGGCGAGGATGGCCCAGGAGCTGTTGAGACTCTGCAAGACCTTGAGCAAGGGTGTAAGGAGGATTTCAGGCCAGTTCCCACGGATGGCGCTGTCCCAGCTGGGGAGAGCACACCGCCCCCAGACATGTCAGAGGAGCAGTTGGACGATGAGCCGGAGCGGGCATTAACTCCCCCTTTACCCAGTGGCTCGCGGGATGAGTCCAGTACTTCCCTGCCACCTGACCTCGAATCTCTGGCTAAGGAACAAGTTCCTTCGGATGAGGTGTTGGAAGCACGCCCCCCTTCACCACGCTCTCGACGCAGGGAAAAACGGACAGGCCAAAGGCAAGAATTGTGCAGGAGCCAGAGAGTACACTCCAAGACCTTGCCTTTCTTTCAACATTGCAGAGCATGCCTAGACTGCAGTTAGGGAATTCTAGTGAGATAGCTTAGGGGTTTCTATGAAGCGCACTGCTTTTGATGTATCCATTACTTTAATAAAACACGATTTAATTGCACCCGCGTCTTCGTCTCGTGGATTCCGCTCAGAACAGGACAGTGCCTGTGCAGTGAACTGAATGATAGGAGAAAGTCGCCAGATGCCTTCAGAGTGAGAGTCTGTAACTGGCAGAAGGCTGACCCTCCCTGGGTGTGAGACAGGAGGGGGAGTAGATGGGCCCTGTGTGAGTAAGTTTGAATGTGTGTGACTGTTCCCAATCCTCGCAGAGGCTTACTGGGATAATTTGGTCTGGCAGGCTTTGGCTGGTGAGAAAGCTGCGGCCGTTTCTGGACAGGATAGCCTGACCACTGTTGTCAACGCACTGGTAACCTCCAGGCTGGATTACTGTAATGCGCTCTGTGTGGGGCTGCCCTTGAGGTTGCTCCGGAAGGTGCAGCTGGTGCAAAATGCGGCAGCAAGACTGCTCGCTGGAGCAGGGTATCGCTAACATGTCACCCCACTACTGAAAGAACTGCACTGGCTGCCCATTTGCTACCAGGCCAAGTTCAAGGTTCTAGTTTTGGTGTACAAAGCCCTATACGGCTTGGGACCATGATACCTGAAAGACCGTCTTTTCCCTTACATACCCAGTCGATCACTGCACTGTGCAGGTGAGGGCCTCCTGCAGATACCATCTTATCATGTACAATATAGGAAACGGACCTTTAGTGTGGCAGCACCTACCCTGTGGAATTCCCTCCCTTTGAATATTAGGCAAGCGCCATCTCTGCTATCTTTTCGGCGCCTTTTGAAGACTTTTCTTTTTCAACAAGCCGTTTAAGTTGAGAGCTATCCCAGTCTGTGTCTGTGTCAGAATTGCTTAATATGCTTTTAAATAATGTTTTTAACCCTTTAAAAAAGTTTTTTAAAATGTTTTTAACGCTGTTTTGTCTTAATGTATTTTAAGATTCGTTTTTATGATTTTTAAAGTGTTTTTAGTGCCTTGTTTGCCACCCTGGGCTCCTGCTGGGAGGAAGGGCGGGATACAAATTAATTAATTAAATAAATAATAATAGTGAGGACGGCTGCACAGTCTGTGCCCTAGGGGTGTGCAATGATTGTGCTTCACCTTTTTATCTGTATAAGTGCATTTATAAAAATTCTGATCCATTTCTGAGACACCCTGTGCTCTCTCTGTTGATCTGTGCCTTGGGTTCCAATCTGCTCTGTATAAACAAAGCTCTGTGTTCCCATCCACTATAATGGGGAATCTAAAAATGGCTATAACTTTTCTCCCTTTTGGCCAAGGTGGATGACATTTACAGGCACAGATGCCCTTTCACAGTGCCAAATTGTATTAAGCCTGCCAAACTGTAAGCACCTACATACAGGGGTTTTCATGCATGGCACATTTTTTAAACAAAGGGAAAGTCCCTATTTTTTATTTGCTGCTAGAATTGGATGCAGTTTGCAGCCATTGTCACCCCTTCTGAGGGGTGAAGCCAGACACATTTCAGAATGATAGATGTAGTCGTTTTCCCATAAGGGCAGATACTTTGGGTCTGATACAATAGGAATCATGGGTGAGCGGACCATGGATCCCCAAGAAAGATGGGGGCAGTAAAAGCTGTCACCCACCCTCCAGCAATAACCCTGCTACTTCTAGAGTCATTGGTAGGAATTTTGGGGGATGTAGCCCCTTCTCCCTGAGAGAAAGCTCTCACATAGGGGAAGGGGGCAGTGGGGGAAAAGACCATGGATCCCCAGGAAAGACTGGAGTGGAGAAAATATCACCTCCTAGTTACCCTCATTGGTGGTGGGTGGACCTCTGCCCCCCTCATGGATTATGGGGGATACAATACAGATCTCTCAACTGACCTGTAGAGGGGAAAGGCATAGATCTA
The DNA here is from genome assembly GCF_030035675.1 of Rhineura floridana. NCBI lineage: Eukaryota > Metazoa > Chordata > Lepidosauria > Squamata > Rhineuridae > Rhineura > Rhineura floridana. The sequence continues at coordinate 125,541,289 of NC_084487.1, forward strand.
CGGGAAAGGCATAGATGCACATGAAAATAAAATACAGTACTTAATCTTTCCCTAAATCACTGCGATTGGAATGCTATCAAAAAATTAACTGGGATTAAAAAGAAAGCTAGACCTGCCATTCAGAATGGAAGATTCCCCCACTTGTCCACCACTCCTTTCTTGAGCACTGGCTGTTTCCCTAGCTGACTTGGTTTTGTCACTTGGTTTTGTTTTTTTCCTCAAGGGGGAAAAAACCCAACAGCTTCGCATTTTGGGGAGACCTGAAGCCACAGAGCAACTCAGAAGTGTGGGAGTCCTTGTCCTGCTTTGAGATACCTTTTTAATGCCATGGTTCAACTCAGAATGTGAAAACCTTCTCAAAATCACCCTGATTCACCTCTTAATTTAAGTACACCCAGAGACAATATACACCCCTACTAGGCCCTAATCCCCTTTGATATAACAGAGTTACAGAAGCACCACTGTAAACAAAAACAAAAACCCAAACAGGGAACATGTGTAATATTTTACAGAAGCAAAGGTAAGAGAGCTGCCTTTTTCTTTTGAAGAACAACTGGCCTGTGAAGGTGAGGCAGTGGCTCAATGATATCCTAAAAAGAACTACAAATGAGTAGCACTCTCTTTCTGAGGATCTTCAATTCTCGCTCTCCCTGCTCTGTAAGAATGCAGGGGATGGAGCAGAAGATGTTCACCCAAAGGCCACTAAACCGGGTTAAATCCAAGTATTCCAATGCAATTTGTGGGTTGGACGGTATAGATTTACGTCCTTTCACCATGATTATGTGGCAATGAAGTCATGGAAATATTCATCTGAATAACAAAACTTATCACATTTCTGAAAAAGATGCTTAGTGTGTGCCAACTGTTTCGGAAATCAAGTAACCTCAATAATATTTGATAAATTTATAGAAAAAATCCCTTTAACCTTCCTTTCTGCGTGTTTGTTTTTAAAAATAAAATGTATATTTAATATTTTGATTTATCCTACCTTACCTGTCACGTTTGCATCCCACCCTTTCTTCAAGGAGTACGGGTGACTCATTTGGATGTTTTATCCATTTTATCTCCACAAACAACCCTATTTGTTTATTTAAGTTAGTTGTTTTAAGAATAGATACACCACCTTTTCAAGGCAGTTTCCAACGAAAGTTGTTCAGAGACCCCTATTCCCATCACACAGGTACAGAGTGATTTAACCGTCAATGCCACTTCCCAGGGAACTCTGGGAATTGTAACTCTGTGAGGGAAATAGGAGTCTCCTAACAACTCACAGCACCCCTAACAAGCTACAGTCCCAAGGATGCTTTGGGGAAAGACATGGCTGTTCAAGTGGTATGATACTGCTGTAAATGTATAGTGCGGATGGGATCTATACCAAGCCTTTACTGAGCATTTGTTCTGATTTGTTTATGGACAGTTATATAAGAATGAGCAATCATTCTGCATTCATCTTGATTTGCTTGCAAGGTGTTCACACATCTTCCCATTCATCACTTGTTCGTCCCACACTTTTCAATGTATTTCACTGTCACTTTCCAAACAGCATAAAGTCGTCATCGTCGTCATCATCATCATCATTAATCTGTTGTGCTAGGGCAGCCTTTCCCAACCAGTGTGCCTCCAGATGTTGTTGGACCACAACTCCCATCAGCCTCAGCCAGCATTGCAAATGATCAGGAAAGATGGGAGTTGTGGTCCAACAACATCTGGAGGCACACTGGTTGGGAAAGGCTGTGCTAGGGTGACAGAGCACTTTCTTCCTCTTTGTGCAAAACTAAAGTACTGGTATGAGCTTCAATCCCTTCTGATAAATACTAACAGTGGAGGTACTCTGTATAATAAACAACACCCAAATCCAGTAAAATCTACAGGAACAGTATAGATAGGTAGGTTTTTGTTTGTTTGTAGGCAGTTCAGGTAGAATTAATTCTGAAGGTTGGATTGTGTGTACTTTGGGGTGCTGAATCTGTATTTCACTTTACCTAAGCAATTTACAATGGATTACTTCCTGATTTGGATGGCAGCTAATACGGCATTTCCAAATGCTATTGAAACCTAGGCCACTTGTCCCAGTTGTATGAAATTAGACATGGAACTGAGTGCCATAAGCAAGTCAAATTTCAGATGCTTCCGTTGAAAAATGGCAAAGATACAACAGATAATTTCTCCCTTTACCTGTTTTGCCCCCCTCAAATGTTCTTTTCGGATGCCTCCAAAAAGTCAGTGGAATGGCTTATGACATTTTCCTTCCTGTTTTTGTGAAATTTATTGCATATTGACAATGCAATCAAGTTTTAATACCTCAGTGTAAGTCAATGCATTTTCCAAAAAGGGCAGTTTACTGAAAATGATGTTCTGTGCTGCCTGATTTTAATCTTCTGGTGGAGCCTCTTCCCTAAATAAACAAGGGATGTTGTATCTCCCTGCTACTTTCTTTTAGGGATGGAAAGTTCTGACAATTTCAGTTTTCGCAGTTTCTCATATTAATAATCTTAAATTCAGTTTTCCACATTTCTGCAGCAATTAGCGATTTTTTGGGGGGGGGAAATCCTCATGAAAATTCTTCAGCATTTTAGTGCAAATTTCTCCTAAATACATTTTTGTATGCAGTTTTGACTAATGTACACTTTTTTGCAAGCAATTTATCCAGATAATGCATTTTTGTATGTTATTTTCACCAATATATTAATTTTGTGCACACTTTTCCCTAATACGCATTTTTTTAAAAAAAAATTGGTTGGTTGGTGAACTGGGTCGCAAAATTCAGATAAGTGCAAATGTTGAAGGATGCTGTGTTGCAGTTCTCACATTGTATCGGAAAGTGTGAATGGCATAATTTGAGCTTTAAATGCAAACTGAATCAATTTTCTCTCCCATCCAGTAGTATAGTGGCAAATTCAGAAGTGCAGGGTCCCTTCATCTTAGTCATAGCCATGCCTCCTCCGCTTTTTTGCTGCAGGGTTGAGAATGAGACCCTTCTCAGTGGCTGACTCCTCCTCCTTTCACTGTGATTGGCTCCAATCAGCAGGAAAGGTCAAGGAAGCATGTTAGATTTTTCTCAGTGGGTAAGACACTCCCCTTTCATGCTGATTGACTCACAGGATGCTGGAGGCGCAGGCCACATTCACGCTGTACATTTATTCCACTATTATTCCATTTTAAACAGTCATGGTTTCCCCCAAAGAATTCTAGGAAGTGTAGTTTGTGAAGGATACTGAGAGTTGTTAGGAAAGCCATAGTCCCCTTACAGGCCGACCATTCCCAGAGTTCTCGGGGAATTGTAGCTGTGTGAGGAGAATAGGGGTCTCCTAGCAACTCTCAGCACCCTTCACAAACTACGCTTCCTGGGGTTCTTTGGGGAAAACCATGACTGTTTAAAGTGGAATAATAGTGGAATAAATGGACAGTGTGAATGTGGCCACAGGGACCCTGCTGGGATCCTGCTCCTAAAAAAGTAAAGGGTCTAAGACCCCTTGAGACCCTGGACGACTACACCCCTGCCCCCATCTATGCTTTCTTTCACAGCTCCAAGCTTCCTCCATATTCTAGTAGCAGCCTTCCTGTAGGAAAATGCTTCACCCAGAATAATTGAAGCAAGCACAGAGGAACAAGTGGGCCTCTATTCTGGGCATCAGCAATTACCTGTCTTTGCTAAGTATTGGTACCAGCCAAGCTAGTCCAGCTACCCACTGTACCACTCTGGCTCTCTGATTTATACTTACTATTTACAAACAAGAAAATACTATTTAATTGTTTGCTGTTTTGGCAGTATTATTCTCTAAGTAGAGTGACACTTGCTAGCATCTTTTCCATGAGTTTCTATGTGTGTGTGTGATATATATCTGGCTGCCTTCATTTGGAAATGTGTTTGGCTAGTTTTAAGTGTTGCAGCTGAAGCTCGTAGTTCCTCCTTCTGTGCACTTCCCTGCCTTTTCAGCCAGCCAAGTTTAATAAGCTTTCAATGGATCTACCAAAAAAAGGGGGGGAAAGCCAAGAGATTCTCAAAAGAGGTACTCTGGGGAGTGGTGTTTATTTGCTAACTTTGTCTTCTGCAGAGCAATAGGGGATCCTTGCAAAGTATTCCACAGCTTCCTTGCATTGCTCCACCACAGCCAAGAATGTGAACACATTTCAAAAAGTTGCTGCTAAAACACATATTGATTTTCTTGGCAGCAACTATTGTGATTTACAGCAGGCTCTGAAGACTCATAAGTTCAAGCAATGGGCAAGATATGCTGTGTGGATAACAGACAGGAAATGTCTTTCCAGCCTTGGCTGAATTAGGAGAACAGATATTATATCCAACATTTCATACGCAGATACGTGTTTAGATTTACTTGCGTTTAAGAAATCATGTAGTCTTTATTTAGGCAGGATGTCAATTTAGGGCAGGATTGGTTGGAGTTTTAGCTTCAAATGTTCAGTTGTGATATTATCCCAATGACATTCATCTGACGTGGGATGCCCACGTTGTGGTACTACCTAGGATTTCATGCGTCATTATGCAGTTGCTTAACTCAGTCCTGATAAAGTTACCTATAGCCACAGAGGTATGTTAAATGTTGCCACCTACCTACAATTGACTTCTTCATAAGGTGCTTACAGCAGGACTATCCCCCCCCCCATGCTGCTTAAAATGTGCAACTGCAGCTGCAGTGTTAAGGTACTGGCTCTGTGGGGACAAAAATGAAATGAAGAATGCCATGTAGCAAGTCATCTGCAACTTTGCCCATATCATTCCCTTGGCATGCCTCATTTACATACATTTCTTATCCTATTATAGAGAAATTTGTAAGGCCCATCTGGCAATGAAAAGGGAATGAATAGTTGAATACCCATCCTCTCTCAAGGAACCCTGAGAACTGTAGATTTGCAAATATGAGATAACACAAGAAGAGCCTTGCTGGATCAGGCCAGGGACCCATCCAGTCCAGTATGCTGTTCCATAGTGCCTAGGCAGAAGGCTATGGGGAATCTGCAAGCAAGATCTGAGCCCAAACGGGATCTCTCCACTTGTGTTCCCTAGGAATTGACATTCACTATGTCAGACAGAGGAGAAAAAACAAGAAATCATGGCTAGTAGCCATTAACAGCTTTATACTCCATGAATTTGCCTAATTCAAGACAGATGGTAAGGATTTCTGCCAGATAATTCTCTGCACCCTCACCAAACAGTTTCCAGGATTCTTTGGGAGAAGCTAAGGTGGATAAATTGATATACAATGGAAGCAAGTTTGAAGTGTCATTCCTATGGCAGAACTAACCCTATAAAATAGACCGATCCTATTATTATATTATTTTGGAGAGGTGGGAGAGGAGGCTAAGAAACATCTAAGGCTGCCCAGAGAGTGATGCTGATTGTACGTTAAAAAAAATGATTCAGTTGCTGGTAGACACTTCTAGGGAAGATGGTGGACCTGATATTTCCTCTGTTATGAACATCTTTTCCTTTTTATATAATTGCATCTTTTATTATTGTCATCTTACAGAAACAACACATCTCAAATACGTTATAAACAAAATCAAGCAGTATACAATCTCTGAATACATATGTAATTTTACCTGCATTTATTTATTTAGTTATAAGATGTATATCCTGCCCCTCGTCCCATGTGATATCAGGGTAGGTCACAACAAACAATATAAGAAAATAAAACAAATGCAAGTTATAAACCAAAATTTATAAAATACTGCAGTCTTTCAATCTGGACATACTATTATATTTTGAAGTCTGAATATAAGCTGTGTTGCAGTCACCTACGTGTTCTGGTTGAATCTAATTTACACTTATATGTAATTTATGCTCCTTTTATATAAAGGTCAGCCTACAGCTGTTAAATGAGAGGATGTCCTCTCTGCTTCCCTCTGTGCCAGACTTTTTGCAAAGCATGGGGAGAGGGACTAGAAGAAGAATTAATGTGTGTATGCACATGCATGGGAAGACTCAGCCACAAATACTTCAACCAAGCAGCTGAGGTGGCAACAATTCCAGAGACTGGTTTCCTATGGTTACCTCTCCCCACTGGAAAAGGCAATGTCAGGGAGCTGTTAAGTAAAACTTCAGTGGCTCCCGTTTGTCCTTTGACCATAGGTGGTCTAGCGTGCTTACATATACTGGAAGTTTCAGCATGCCCAAAATATAGGAATGGCTTGTATATGTCAACATTCACATGTCAGTATTGACAATCCCAGACAAATGAGAATGTCAGCGTTCCCTGCTTGTCAGACATAACAGTGGTGATGAATGCCAGAAATGTCACTGAGGTGGCTGTCAGCATTTACTGATGTGTGCAGTAAATATTTTCGGATATACACAAAATTTGTCTGGGATTGTCAAGAATCACATATGAATGTCAACATTGGCCAAAACTTGGGTAGTCACTGTAGCTTATGTTCTGTATTTCTGACATCAGGATTTTCATGTTCATTTCCCATTGTTTTAAGCTACATTATATGACAGTGACAAATGAGGCCCTACATTTAACAGCCACACTAAAAGCCTATTTGTTAAGGATGTGATAGTAACCTGGCAGGTTTGATTTCTGACATGGATATTATAGTTTTGCTGATGCAGGCATGTATCCCAAATCCTCCCTCTGTCCCATTCTGTCTAATTTATCTTCAGTTGGAAAAAAGAAAACAGTTTTTGGCAGCTGGATGTGCAAACTAAGAAGGGGAGCGAAAGGTTAAGAATGGATGCGCACACACACACCCAATTGATATAAATTTGAACTTGCCGCCCTGTATTCCTATTGGGAGGAAGGGCAATATATACATTTAATTAATAATAATAGTAATAATAATAAGTTACAAAAAGTATTTGACACAGTCCTTTACCAGCAGGATCAATATCAGGTTCAGTGCTATTTAACTGATTCAAAACTAATCTGGAATTAGAGATGAGCAACAAAGTGGCTACATTTGCAAATGATGCCAACTTATTCAGGTGAAACCCCAATGGACTGTGAAGAACTTCGAAAGGATCTCTAGGAATGGGTGTCAAAATGGCATATGAGGTACAATGTAAGAACGTCTTGAAAGTTATTTCAAAAAGGGATTCATAAAGCTGGAAAGGGTGTAGAAAGGGGCAGACAAAATGGTTAGGGGGTTAGAGCACTTTCTGTATGATCCGCAAGGAAAGTCTAAGAAGTTCGAGACTTTCTGGTTTAGGAAAAAAGATGGCTAAGGGGTAACAATATGGAATTTTTGAAATGATGCATGATGCCAAGAGAGCAGACAGAAATATTTTTCTTCTGCTTTCAAAATACTAGAACTCGGAGTCATACAATGATGATTAGACTTTTTACAAAAGAACTTTTTCGCACAATGCATAATTAATTTTTGGAATTCTGTCACAAGATGTAGTGATAGCTACTGACTTAAATACCTTTAAAAGGAAATCCGATTAATTCATGAATTAGCGCTTCTGTTTGCTGCCCTGGGCTCCTGCTGGGAGGAAGGGCAGGATATAAATCAAATAATAATAATAATAATAATAATAATGAAGAAGGGAGTCAGGATGACTGAATGGAATATCAAGATTTAGGGGCAACATTGTTGCGCGCCTCCCCCAATCTCAGAGCGGTGAGATTTCTGGGGATCCCTGCGCTTCTCCAGGGTTTGGTTTCCTTTGGGAAGAAGGTCAGTGGAGACTGCGGTGTCTTTATGAAATATGGTTTATTTATTTACACACATTCCAACCTGAGCTCAAGGATGGAGGGGATTCAATGCATCAGCAGTCTAATATCCAGCTTTTCCATCTGGGTTGCAGGAGGCACCCCAAAGGCCATGGTGCAGAGAGCCAGTCTCTCTCTGCCTGCCTTCCAGTTCCCAGCAATTCTCTAGACACATTCAAACTACCAGCCTCTGCTGGGCTCCAGGAGGGGGGGGATCCTTTGACAAAAGGGTCTCCCTGACCCATTCACCGTTGCTAGGCAATTGATCGGCTCATTATCTTACTTGGCCAATCTATTTGGTTAACAAAAGACTCATTTGACCAGCAGAGAGTTCCTCATTCCAAGGCACAGGATTCCAAATCAGAGGCTGGAAAGGTGACCTACAGGAATCATCCATCCCAACCCCCATGCTCACAACAATATACTTCAGCTGGGAGCAACAATGAAGAAAAGCTATTGCTTTCAAACCTTGGTTGCCAGCCCCCTGGAAGCATCTGGCTGGCCGTGGAGAAAAACATAATGCTAGACAAGATAGCCCTTAGTCTGACTGAGCAGACCTTCCAAAGTTCCTTCCATAGTTGGCTGTGCATCCAAAGTTGGCTGCAGATTTGAGGGGGCCCTGAGAAAAGTGTTCTCTAATAGGCTCTTCCTTCTCTTAGAAGGTCTTGGTGGCTTACCTAATGTAGTGGCAGTGCCGACTAGCTATCTATTAAATTTCCCACACTGTTCCAAAGTGACACTAGGTCAGGAGCATTGTGGGAAAATACAATTGTGGGAAAATGAGCTAGTCCAGCTCAGGGTACGCTCACAGGAAAAAAGTAATAGAGGCCCAGGGCTGGCATCACTAGTGGGCCCTTCCAGGGTATGGTTGTTGCAAAAATGCTGTTTGTTTCCCCCGGTAGGCTGTCTCCGATACCCAGCAAGAACGAGAAGTTTAGCCAGTCGAGGGTTCAACTAAGTTTTATTCTCGAAAATAGAGACACTGTTACTATGCTCATGCAACAAAGTAAGTGTCTGGCCATTAGTGTGGCCAGCTTCCTTTTATATTCTATGTATTTTGCATACTATGCTTTTTGGAAAATTTCAGTATTAGCAACAAAATGAAACTTAGAAAAGGCTACTACTTTTTGGCTATATGTCATTCTCATCTATGTCAATAATATCTTCGTCAATAACATCTAATATCTACGTCAATAACATCTACCATCCAGGTCAATAAGATAACAAAATAGGTATGCATCTACCTCAATAAGATAAGTTGAACAAGATACATGTATTCAAGCTAACATTGTTCTCCTAACAAGATACATGTATCTAAGCTAACCTTCTGTTTTTCCTTTGTCAGTTTGTCAGCATATTTTGTTCCAAGTTTTCTATAAGGCCTTGAGACCTCTAACATAGCTGTACTTTGGTTCAGCATTACATATCAATACATATTCTAAGTTATTATAACCTGGATTTTCTCAACATGGTGATCCTAACAGCTAACCAACCGTGCCAGATGCTGACACCATCCATGTGCATCCAGTTTATGTCTGCAGTTTCTACAGAAGCAAGGATATCCAAAATACTCTGCAAAGTGAAGACAATGCATCTGAATGCACATTCCATTGAAAGCAACAGACAGTGTATGCATTTAGATGTGCATTCTGGTGAGCATGCAATTTATGCCCACAATACCTAAAAGGAGAAATATCCAAGGCACTCTGTAAAGTGGAAATATGCACCTAAATGTGCATCACAGTGAAAGCATTTGACAGTATAACACATTTAAAGGCACATTCTAAAGTATGTTGTATTTATAGCAGTTTGTAAAAGCAATGTTGTCCAAGACAATCAGGCAGAAAAGCAGAAAACACTATTAAAACAAAGGGATAGGCTTTGTGCATCCCTATTATTTGTTAATTTTTGCTGTCTGAAAGGCCAGGACACTTTTGCATATTTGTACAATAAGGTGTTTTGTTAATTAAGGAGCATAGTACTGTGGTGTAAAACACTGAATGCTAAACAGGGACTCAGAAATTCCTTAACACAATTCACAGCAATGAGCAAGAAGAAAAACTAAGGGCTACTGACAAAATAAATGGAAAGAACCTATTGCTTGTGACAGATTCAAACCATGTTAGGTATGCATATGCTATGCAACAAATCATAATTACTTTGGCTTGGAAATGTTTAAGCAATGTGGCATGATGGATCATAGACCAAAGGAGACATCAACTGCCTTCAATTTCTTACTAAATATTGTCTTCTCAGCAGGGTGTATTGTTCTCTCACTGCATTGGTAAATTGGAACCAGTGTTTTAAATGCAGACTTAAAGTGTTTTTTGGCATCCTAAAGAGTGATGGATATTTTAATTTAAGTCTTGGTGGATGAATTATATAATACCAGTACTGAGTTTTCTTTGCTTCCTAACCATGTCCTTAAGCAGCTCTCAGAGGGTTTTCTAGATGGCATTTCAAGTGTCAGTCGTGTCCACTATATGTTGTTTCTGTTCATAAAGAAATGAATGAAAAAATTGTAGCAGACCCATTTTTATTACAGGGCACCAGTATGGAGTCTGAAATGTTTGCTACATGCATTTGGACTTTCCCCCAGTATTTCTGGAAGATCTATTGTGTGGTGACAATGACCTAATACAAGAACCAATGTATGCCATTGGATGTGGAATGGAGAGTAGTTTTGTGAGATACTGGGGTCCCCCATCTTACCTACGGTGTTTGCTCCTGCAGCCTCTTACCTTTCTTGTACTGCAGGGGTGGGGAACTTTTTTGGAGCCAATGGCTGCAAAACCTATATAGAAAGCTTTTGGGAGCCTGTGGAGATCTCCTTGTGGGTACTACTGACAGATCCACCATCTGCTAGCACCTTGTGGAGGACCACTGTCTCTGGTTCCCTATTATGTGGATAAATCCCACTAATGGCTACCATAGGTGGGAGATTTTTTTTCTACTTGTTCTCCTTTTATTTATTGTTTAGTATCACTACATGTAGGATCCCACCTTTTCATTATAAACTCCTACGGATTCCCTTCACACAGTTTAAATAAAAAAAACCCCCTGCTTTTCTTAACACTTTTGCTTTTCCGCTGTCACCATTTAATTCCCACCCTTGTTTCAAACAGCTTTTTACTGCACACAGTAACAGGATATAGGTATGGGACAAGCCGACCTAGAGACTTGTTTTAGATGAATATGTTAGATATAAAAATCAGAGGCCCACTCTGCCTTGTCTGCATAGCTCCAGTGACTGGTCCCGTGGCCAGGAGGACCTGCCTCCAAGGGGCCCCCCTCTGAATCTTCCTCGCCAGCATCTCCGTCTGCACTGGCTAGTTGGGTGTCCAGCAGCAGCAGCAGCAAGAGGAGGAGGAGGTGGTGGTGGGAGAAGTCCAACCTCAGCCTTTCCCAAGGTGCATCCTCATCGTGGCTCCACAAGGGGCCTCTCCAAGCCCATCGGAGCGGATGATTGTGAACATCAAGCACTTAGTTCACAATTTAGCAATCCCTGGACAAAACATCTGGCTGACTCTTCTTCCTGGTTTACAGCTCTGCTCCTGGAGATGCCAGGGATTGAACCTGGAACCTTCAGTATAATATAATATGATATGATTGCAGATTGCTTATTTAACAATACTTTGTCTGATAATAGCATAAGCCTGTTACTTAAAAATGTTGCTTCAAGACTGATAATTGTTGCTTCAACAAGGTGGCTTTAGCAGATGTACAGTATACATCTTGCCCCTGTGCAAAACTAATGGCCAATTCCCCTTTTCTCTTGTCTAGTTAATTCACAGATACTTAGAGAACTTCCCTTTAAGTCTTCTCTCCAGGAACTCACTGGAAGGATATAGGGTAAAACAAAGTGTTTCAGCTGTCACTCACACTGGATTTCTTCCTCTTGATTCTGCTGCTGCCCTTCTGTCAGGATTGCTTCAGCTTTTCTCTGAGGTCCTCTTTCTGGCCAGTTGCTTGAAGACCATAACTCAGACATGTACATTTCACAGTTGCCTTCTTGCTTCTCAAGGCCAACTGTCGACTGTGGGTCTGGCCAGAAGCTGTCCTGGAGAACTGCCTCCAGAGTCTTCCTCTCCTGGCTGTCTTCCTTCCACTTCTGCCTTCAGTGATTCTGAGCTCACCTTTTACCTCTTCCATCTCTTCAAAGGCTCTCCAGTCTCTTTACTCTCTGGCTGACTAATGGACAGATCTTTAAACAGTGCAGTGCCTTCAGTCAGAACTGAAGTCAGATGGTGGGCCGGCAGCTAAGCAAGCAAGCTCAGTGGGTGAGCAGCTGAGCAAGCACGGTGGGAGAGCGAGGTGGCCCAGGCAAGCCACAGAAGAACAGTCTGGATTGGCATGGGGTAGCTCCTCATCAACTGTTCTGCTGTTGCTGCCCCCCCCCCACAGTGACAGAAGGCAAGGAGGACGAAAGTGGCAGGACAGGAGGGTAATTGCTGAGGTGGTGCCCCACTGTCCTGCCCTCCCTGTATTGCTCACCTTAGCCAGCCACCTGCATGCTCCTCGCAGAAGAAGGTCTAAAGTGGAGGAGAAGAGGATGCTTGGCGACTCATTGGGAGGGCAACCTGTTTGGGAGTCCCTATGTGTGTCTGTGTCTGTTTGGGAGTTCCTGGGTGGAGGAAGTCATGTGTATGTGTGTGTGTTTGGGTGACCCTGGCTGTATGCATGTGTTGGGGAATCCCTGGGTGTGTGGCTGGGAGTCCCAGGATGGGATTGGGAGACCCTGTGTGTGTCTGTGTGTCTCAGGGGGCTGACATGTGAAGCGTTCAGGCACAAAGCCCATAGCTGTTAAAAAGATTGGCCACCACTGGTCTAATCCTTTTTTAAATTATTTTTCACAAATCATTTTAAAAACTAGGCCTGAGCTAAGAGCATATTTATCTTGTGATTTATCTTGTGATAAATATATATAGAAAGCACCACCACCAACACAGATATTACCTTATAGTATTTTACCGCAGGCTGTAGAATCATCAGATGCAATTGAAGAAAGGTCAGTCCAAGCTGTTTCTGAATCAGAAATTGGAAGCAAACACATAACTGCTGCAGAAATTGGTGTTTGTGATTCAATAGGTGACTGATCTTTCATATCAGAATATGTATTAAAACAATGACTCAGCAGACTATTGAGGGGATGCTGTAATGGCTGTTGCTCTGTAAGCATTAAAACAACAGAGTAGTACTCTGTCAAAAACAAGACAGCTTTCTTACAGCTAAAAACCCCCAACATTGAATATAAGCAGTAGGATCAAGTGGTAAAGCTTTTGCTGTTTGTACTACCTCTAGCTGCAGATGGTGTGTATACACACTGCACATTTGAATTATTCCTCTGTGATCAGAAGCACACCATGCACATGGAAAACTAGCATCTCAGGGGTAAAGATAAGATTCAGTCCATCTTTCTCCCTCAAATGCTATATTTTTGTGTGCAGAGATTATTTGCATGGGCAAATATTCAGACAAGTCATCTCAAACCTGGAGGCTTCTGTGCAAGTCCTGGACATGGCTAGGCTTGACTATCTTTACCCTTGATGCTCTGACTGACTTCCTTCTGTCATTAGACTGATATGTCTTAGGGAAGCTTATCTGCCCCTCCTCCTTCCGCCCTTTCCTCTCTTCTCTTCTCCAACTATCTGAGAGAGAGGAGACACCTTTGCCTCTGCTCTCTCTCTCCTGAGCCATGAGGGCAACTCCCAAGCCTGGGTGCTGCGCCTCCAACTTAGTTAGAACTAGGTATGCCTTTCTATCTACTGTGTATTTCTATAAATAAAGTAGCTTTCCTTATTTCACTAAGTCTTAAGTCTCAGTGATCTCAATGCAGGGTAAAAGTCTGGTTTCTTAGGTAAACGCACACACTGGCACACACGCATCTCAGACCGTTGACAATCTCTGCTAATATCTATACAAATTTACACAACACTCACTGCACAATTTAGGCCCTTGAGAGTTGGTTTCAATATTACATCTTCCATATGGGGGCCACCGAAATGCATTTCCATGTGGCAGCACGATGGCTGAAACATCTTTCTAGTCCAGCTGTATGCATCTCAATGCCAGTGCTGTGCCAATCTAGCAGCAGCCACTGGCATGCAGTGGCAAGGCTCAGATGACTGAGCCAACCCATATTGAAAGGGGCTGTATAAACTAGTCCTACAGCCTGCACAGCCTTAGCATAGAATTGAAACCATTTATTGGACGCTTCCATGTGTAGTGACGATGGAGCTGTTTAAGACCATAAGAACAACCCATGATTAATCAAGCCAAGAATCCGTTTAATTCTAGCACTCTGCTGCCTACAATGGCCAACTGGATAGCTTTGGGAAACTCACAGTCAGAACAAGATAGGAGCGATTATCCTCTGTTGCGTACTCCCAGTATTTGGTATTCAGATGTATACTACCCCTGAATATGGTCATATTGAGTTGTCATAGTGAATAGCCATTGATAGCCTTATCCTCCAGTAATGTGCAAATTGGCCGCAAAAGATAGGGGAGTAAAATGCCTCCTGTAAAGAGCAAGGGATTGCTCCTTTGGTCCTCAGCACAAGCAATCAACTCAAGTGGACATGTGCCCTTATAGAAAACAGGCAGCTGGCCTAATAGAGTCAAATGAGAGTTTTTTATATGGAGGGCTTGCCTTGAACCAGAAAACTCCTGGCAAGACAGTGATCAGATACTTGGATAAGCAACAACAAGGATGTGTAAACTGGGAGAGAGTGGAGTTGCACTCATCTAGCCAAATTTTAGAGAATGAAGAATCCAGCATCTGAGAAAACAGTGAGTATAATGTTTGCGGACTATCACACCCTCAGACTGACAGCCAGTTTTACAATATTTTAAGGAAAAATGGCAACGTTAACTATTTCTATTGATACAGACTAAAACAAGTTATCAAAACCTTCCGTTAGTCATCTAATGATACCCTTGAGACAATACATTACATAATCCAGAATAATCTCAGATTTCTTTGCTCACATAGGAGTAAATCTACATTTTAATCATTTCCATAGTAGGGATGGCAGAACAGTGTGTCTTTTTTGTGAGACACAAAGAAAGGCTCTTAAGTCTTAAGCCTTTTTAAACATTTCAGTCAAAAAAAAAAATCCATAACCACTTCTTAAACATCTTCTTAAACATCTGCTACCTCCCCTTCAGGCAAATTAAGTATTATTATAATTGCTAAATTATAAAGGAATTCCCACAAAAAAATATATTTTCTAGCCACATTACAGCAAATGAATTCCTCATGGCTTTGTGTGTGTGTGTGTGCATGCACAAGACTTCATAGAAGAGAAGGCTTACTATGTTCCTTTTTTCTTTCATGTCTCCAGTCACCATTTTTCAATCATTTGGAATTAATTGTATCATACCCACCATCATTTCGCGTGTCCTTTGCTCCTATAGGAAATCCCCGGTTGAAAGGAGGACTCCAAACATTTGTTCTGAATTTGCTCTTCCATAGTGCACATTTTGTTTTTGTTTTTCAAACTCAGTAGAGGAAGAGCCTTGCAGATCATATAAATTTTGCTCCCTGTACAGAGAGCTCACAACAGGACATTGGTGGAGGGATTGCAGCTGAGCACTTGCTTCATAAGCAAAAAGTTCCCAACCCAATCGCTGGTATTTTCTGTTAAAGGGAATGGGTAGCAGATGATGGGAAAAGCCTGAAACCCTGGAAAGCTGTTGCCAGTCAGAGCTGACAGTACTGGCTAGATTAACACACTGGGCTTATCCAAACGGAGCGGGATAATCCACAGTTTCCATATTCGGTTTGTCATCTGATAGTCCTCACTTTGCCTTTTAGTTTGCTCTTTCCCAATTAAAAAAAATGCTTTTTTGCACCCGCACCCAGGACGGTAAGACCCCTACATTCTTTTTGCTTTTTCCAAGCTCCGCCTCTAAAACCTCCCCCTATCAACCAATTGGTCAGCAAAAAAATTACGTATGCTCCTCTCCCCCTTTGCAACGAAGCACAATATGGCTATAAAGGGATTCTCGCCTCGGAAGGAAAGGCTGCTGGTCGGTGTCATGCCTGCCTTGTTTGTATTTGCGATATTATGCTTAAATGAATGTATACTTTTCTGCCTTTATTGATATTTAAGGAGATACACACGCTGGCAATTGCACTTATTTCCCCCAAAAAGCAAGAAACGTATCACCCCCCCTCCTTCTCCCTTTCCTTCCCAGGCAAATGAAATTGACAAAGCTTTCCGGAGCAGGGTTAAAACAGACCAGAAGCTCTTTTCTAAGTTTGTATTTGCGATATTACACTTAAACGAATGTATGCTTTTCTGATTTGAAGCATAAACTCCAGCAAGTACAATGAAATTGACAAAGTTTTCCAGAGGCAGGCTGAAACCGACCACCACCCCTTTCTTGCTTGCTGTGCATTGCAGATCTCACCCAGAGCGACTGCCTAGTTTGCAGGCTGGCAAAAAATAAAATGCATCTGCGCAGTAGTTGCAGACCCCCCCCAACACCCCACCATTGCGATGATTGGTTCAATTTTCCCGGGCTTATTCTCGCACATGCGCAAAAGTGCAGATACATGATTGGCTGGAATGAGGAGAAGGGGCAAGGGGAAATGCCCAAGAACCGCCCATCAGCTGTAAAGTCCGTGGTATTGCATCCTAACTCCTGAAGGCACAGCGGATGATTCCCGATTTTAAACAGCAAATCGCTTTTTTGCCGGTATTGCAAGGAGCGGATTTAACCTGCGAAAATGCGTAACAGTGCGAGACATCATTTGGACGACCGAAAAATAATGAACACACATAGTGGGCGTGTCACACATTTTGCAGTCGTCTGGATGAGCCCATTGTCTGACCTGGTACAAGGCAAGTTCCTATGATCCTGTGCTGGTGGGAGTCAACACAACTTAATTCAAGAGCTACAGTAATATTCACTAATAGGCAAAAAAACTTGCAGTTTAAGAATGTACCTATAACCAACAGATATTTCTATCAAACTTTCAAAAGCAGGGAAATTGGGCAGCTATAGTGAATGCACCAGGGGAGCAGGAGACCTGATCTTCTCTCTGGATTTGCCCTACAAATTGGTCAAAATGCAAACACCATTGGGGTTGGTCCAATCCACTTCCTGTGTAGCTTGGAAGAACTTGGTAACATGTGCCTCTGAGCATATGGTGAGTAGTGACAACACCTGCCATCTCCAAAGATGGAGAATTACATTTTTGTATGTTTGTTGGTGTTCTTCTTACTTTGCTTCTTTTCTGGGTTACTATTGTTTCTACAGAGAATCTAACCTAGAAAATTATATTTCTCTCATTATTCATGCTAGAAATCTGTGCCAAATTTATTTTTATTAATTTCAAAGCCTTTTTATTGGTTGCTGTGATATGATGGTGAAGACAGCCTTTTTTGTTTCAAACTGGAGGTTATGTTCTATTTCTGTTTTGGGCACCGTTGAATCTGAAACTGCAGTTTGATGTAAAATCAGACAGATTACAATACGTTGCTATTTAACCAATGACTCTAGCTGTTAGAAAAACAAACTTGGCCTGCCCAAGATGCATGTTTTCAGCCTGCTATGCTTAAACTACTTCACTTAAGGAAAGGTGGGCATGGTCAATTAAAAACATAGAGCACACCTAGAATTTCCCTAGAATATATTTCAACTCCCACTGTTTTATCTTGCGCAAACTGAGACACTCCTCATGTCCACTGGAAACTATTCTGCAGAACAGTCAGTGCCATTATTCCACAATTGTTTTTGGAGCTCTTTTTTAGTGTTGCAAAATGTTGCTGTAGTTCACATTTTCACAGAAACAGACACAAAAGAGAATGATTTCCTATAGAAACATCACTAAAACTGCAAAGTCAAACATATTTAAAGTGACTATCTGAACTATATAAACTGTTTTAATATGCAGTAGGGCCCCACTTTTTGGCGCCCTGCGTTTCGGCGTTCTGCTAATACAGCAGGGCCAGTGGGGCAATCAGCTGGAGCATGGGAGCTCTAGCCGCCGCACTCCAGCTTACAGCGATCAGTTGTAGCGTGCAATCAACTGGAGCACGGGGAGCTTGTGCGCTACAGCTGATCGCTGTCAGCTGGAGCATGGTGGCTGGAATACAGTAGGGCCCCACTTTCCGGTGGTTTTCGCTTTTCGGTGGGGGCCTGGATCGTAATCTGCTATATGAGTGAGACCCTACTGTAGTTGCTTTCTCCCTGCTAAAACAAGATCAGCACAGCACATGTCTTGTTTCTCTTATTTGGGCTGACTACAGGTGTTGCCACCACTCACCATATGCTCAGAGGCACGTTACCAAATTCTTCCAAGCTACACAGGAACTGGATTGGACTGTGAAAGACCAACCCAAATGGTGTTTGCATTTTGACAAATTTGAAGGACAAATCCAGTCTCCTGCTCCCCTGGTGCATTCACTATAGCTGCCCAATTTCCCTGCTTTTGAAAGTTTGATAGAAATATCTGTTGGCTATAGGTACATTCTTAAACCGCAAGATTTTTTTGCCTATTAAATAGCCTCTGTTAACTCAGGAGGAGAACCTAAGAGCTATTGGTTTAGAACAGGGAAGAGAAGTAGAGCAAATAAACACATCTATACAATTATTATTATAATTTAATTAGACTTTTTGTCCTGCCATTGTCCTGTCATTCCCAAATGAATAAGGTTTTTTGCCTGTTAGTGAATGTCCCTGCTTTTTAGTCTGGGAGGTAAGAAATGGGATCCTGTGTAAGATTGCTGAGAATTGATTGATCATTTGCATGTTTATTGAGTTCAGTGGGATTTCCTCCCCCGTAATCATGCTTAGGATAGGTGAAACTGACCACAGGGGATGGGGAGGGGAGGAGGGGGAGGGGAGCAGGCAGGAGGGGGGGAAGGCAGGTTTGATCATCTGCATATTTATTGAGTTCAGCGGGATTTAATCATACTTAGGATAGGTAAAACTGACCATGGGGAGGGAAGCCTGGAGTGGGCAGGGGAGGAGGAAGAAGGGAGGAGGAAGGGAGAGGAGAGAGGAAGGAGGAGAAAGGCAGGTCTGATCATTTGCATGCTCATTGGATTCATTGGGATTTAATCCTGTGCAATCATGGCTAGGATAGGTAAAATTGACCATGGGGGAGGAGGAGGAAGAGGAAGAGGGTGGAGGGGAGAGGAAGGAGGTGGAGGAGAAGGGGGAAGGGAGGGACAAGAGAGAGGGGATAAGAGGGAGGAGGAGGGGAGGGCAGGTTTGATCATTTGCATGCTTTTTGAGTTCAGTGGGATTTACTCCTGTGCAATCATGCATAGGTGAAACTGGCCTGGGGGAGCGACAGGGGGGAGGAGAAGGGTGGGAAGGGGAGGGGGAGGGGAGGAGATTGGTCTGGGCAGAGGGAAAGCCCCTTTTCTTTCCAAAAGGAAAACATTGTGAACACTATCATTCTATTTCAGGGTTTCCCCCACTTTTGTATTCTACAGCAGGCACATGTAGCCTCCTACCCAAATTTAAACCAAAGCTGTCCCTGGCCACATCCACATCAGACTGTTATTTCACTTTAGGCAGTCATGGCTTCCCCCAAAGAATCCTGGGAAGTGTAGTTATTAAAGGGTGCTGAGAGTTGCTAGGAGATGCCGTGTTCCACTCACAGAGCTTCAATCAGAGTGGCTGATTGTTAAACCAGTTTGGCCACTGGAGCTCTGTCAGGGAAATAGGAGCCTCCTCTCAGCACCCTTCACAAATGACACTTCCCAGGATTCTTTGGGGGAAGCCATGACTGTCTAAAGTGAAATAAAGGTCTGGTGTGGGTGTGGCCCCCTGATTAGGCAACCCCAGCAGCTGTGAGTCTGGCTTTTAGTACACTGACAGTTGGTTCTTACTGAGTATGGCCGACATTATCATTGCCTTCAAGCCAAAATTTCTTAAATTAATTAAGAATCAGCCAGGCATTTTTTAAATTTTTAAACTGCAGAAGATGAAGGTCAGAGTATGGGGCAAGGTCAGTAATAGGATTACAGGTACTCTGTGAACATGGGTGATTTTTAATTAATTTCAACAGATTATGAGAACTCTGACAGAAAAAAGTCCAAAAGGGGTCTGGCTTTTCTCTTTTTACACTTTGAACTCTCGATTCTCTCTGACTGTTTTGTGTATCGCCATTAAAATTTAGAGGGTTGTTAAGCAAGTGTTTCTGAGTTCAGAACTATACGTTTCGTAAGGTTTTGGTTTGAAATGAGCTTATGGGAAGGATCAGAATGGCATGGGGGTATTTTCAATTTAACATTACAGAATGCGAAAAATCCATGCTGACTATAGTATACAGCCACTGTCGAGGCTGTATAATTTTCTGTGGATTCTGTGGGATATCAAGACCACCTCTGAGAAATCTGACTAGTGTTACCAAAATGTTTTGCTTCCTTGAAAACTGGAAGTTTCACCCAGCAGGAACCTTGACATTTGTTGTGAAATTTGGTAGTCACTTTACATAGCATGCTAGCATGGGAAGGAGCTGTCTTGCAGACTCTTCCCATCTATCTGGGGATTTAAACATGCCAGAACAGGGCTGGAAGGAGGCACACTACAGTGGATCCCTTACACCCAGTGCCATCATTAGTAGCTAAACTGGACAGTGAAAAAAGGGGATAAGAGAAAAATCAACTCATTTAAAATGTGGTGTTGAAGGAGAGCTTTGTGCATACCATGGACTGCGAAAAAATGAATAACTGGGTGTTACAACAAATTAAACCAGAACTATCACTAGAAGCTAAAATGAGTGAGGTTATCATACTTGGGAGCCATAATGACAAGACATGATTCACTAGAAAAGATGATTCACTAGAAAATACAATAATGCTGGGAAAACAGAAGGGAGTAGACAAAGAGGAAGGCCAAACAAGATGGATTGATTCCATAAAGAAAGCCACAGACCTGAACTTACAAGATCTGAACAGGATGGTTCATGACAGATGCTCTTGGAGGTCACTGATTCATAGGGTTGCCATATTTTATTTTAAATTGTTTTTAGATTTTTAAGTGCCTTTTACGGTTTTAAGGTTGTGCATAGTTTAATTGTATTTTAATTGTATGTTTTTCTATGTTTTTTAACTACATGTAGTTCTATTTGTAAGCCGCCCTGAGTTCCAGTTTGGAAAAAGGGCAGGGTAAAAATAAAGTTTCAATTCCATTCAATAAGTCATAACTGACTTGAAGTCACAGAACAACGATGAGGGGCCCATGCCCTGCTTCCTTTGCACCCAGCCAGGGGTGCTAACAGGATTTCCTGGGCCTGGTACATTCTGTGTAGATCAGGCCCCCTACATTCCCACCCACCCTCCACCACTGCCCGGCAATCTATTGGCAAGAACTGCTGCTTACGTAATATTATTATATCCCTCCTATACATATATAACTAATATGAACAGTTATTTTGAATCCACAGTCTTGATTTAAGATGTATTTATATAACATATTTTTTAACTTGCCTTTCAGAGCATCTGCCCTCGCAAGGCATTATTTTCATATCATTATGCAATAACATTTAAACATTAAAATAACAAAAAAGATAGGAGCAGCTAAAAATGTAGCTTGATGAACCAGCTGTCAGACAAACCTACCTCACCGGGATGTTGCAAAGATACAATGGGGAGGAAGGATCGTGGGAGAAACATAAGGTACAAATATACATCCTCACAGGCCATGCAGTGTGTATGTGTGGGAAATGTGCATAAAGGCAGCTCCCCTATTGCTTTAACTAAAACATTCCACAGTACTGATATTTTACAGCAAAATACCAACAACAAAAAAATCTTGCCAACCCTGATAAATCTCTCTCTCTCTCTCTCTCTCTCTCTCTCTCTCTCTCTCTCTCTCTCTCACTCTCGCTTGCTCGCTTGCATGCATCCACACAGTTTGACTGACAGGGTTGCAAAGGTAAAACGGGAAGGTAGGTCCCAGGAAGAAAACCAAGGTGTAAATATCTCATGTCATATTTACAAAGCATGCAAGGAGAGGGAAAAACATGCACAATGGCAGGCCCCCTCCAATTGCTTTAAATTGCAACATTCCACAGTCTGGATATTTTACAGCAAATTATAAAAAAACAAAAAATAACTTGCCAAAACACACATACACACTTACTTAAGCATGTGCAGCTTGACTAAACCAACTCTCAGCCTAACTCACCTCATAGGGTTGTTCATAGGATTGTTGGAAAGACTCCATACACAACTGGAGAGATAAAAATACATATACCTCACATAATAGTTTGTTGTCAAAACCAATTGGTCATTGCAGAACTTTTTTTTTTAATCAATATTAGTTTCCTGACACATAACAGCAGAGACACCTAAGTAAGCCCTACCAAATTGCCTTAAAAATAGAAGAGGGGAGAGAGAAGGATTAACAACACAATCCTATGTTATATCTACTCAAAAATTCCATTAATTTACTCCCAGAAAGTGAGTATAGGATTAAAGCCTTGTACTGGGAAGGTTTTCAAAACAGGCTACAAATCAGACAAATAAGTGACCTGTTTAGCAGCCAAAATTTAAATGTGTATGACTCCATATGTTTAGAAAACGATAACACATTGTAATGGCATCTTAAGCTTCATGTACACTTTTATTTCTGTTCAAAATTATTTGATGGGTAAAATCTATAATATGCTATTTTTTACAAATAATTAAAAAAAACCTGCATGTACACTTTTATTATAATCGTGACTGAAATTGTTTACTCTGCATGCCTACCAAGATCCTGTTGTGCTGTGTGTAGTTCTTTGGTCTTCTAGATTTCTTATTGGATGTACACACAGAGCAAAGTAGGCAGGCAGGCACATGTGCTGCTGCTGAAACCTATAAGCTGACCCATCTCATGTGATGTGTACATGCACACCATTAGCCAATATGCTGAGACAAGCAGGAAAATGCAGATCTTTTCAGCACTTGCAAGGATTTCAAGCTATTGCCCGGTGTTCAACAAATCCCTTGTCAATCACAGCTTTGACTTCACTCATTGGTTAAAAACTGAAAGAATATGGATTGGAGTAGCCCATTCGTTCATTTCACAGAAATGGGGGGGATGGGGGGCTCACATTTTGGTCTATACCTTTTTTCCCAGAGCACTTAGAAGTCTACTTTTAAAGAAAGCTAAGAGTCTGGGCCTCCTGCTGTCCCTGAGCCTCGAAGAAGTGGACCTTTTCTACCCATCTGCTGGTGGCCCTGCCTGGTACACCAAGTCCAGCACTGCATCAGCTGTACAGGGGGCAGCTGTGAAAGTGGGGAAGTGCTGAGGGCCATCCAACAGCTATTTAGTGGTGGAGGAGACTGAGATTCCTGCACCATAATTTGACTAGCCCTGGGAAACTTTTCATTTCTATGAAGCAGACGCTATAGAAAAAACATGGCCCCCCCTATGGGCCAATAAGTGCAGGCATTTGTTCTGTACAGTGCCCCTGTGGGTACAGCAACCAACTAGTAGCAGTAGCCAAACTATTGGGTGGGGCTCACTGTGACTGATGTCAGACAACAGTATATCTCTCACTGGTAATGTTGTCTGCTGGCACGATGGGTAAAAAGCAGTGTTGGAACTGCCTCCCAGTGGCCTCGTAGCTGCCCATCTCCTTGTCCTTCATCACCACCTTCCTTCCATGGGGGCATTCTTGGAATGCAGATGCCGCATGATGGAGAGAGCTAAAGGTGCACAACAACCCAACCAGAGAAATGGGGCAGGATGGGGAAAAATATAGGTTGCCTGTTGTTGATTGAGAAATCAATTGGCTTGCCTTCTGTGAAATTTAAATTGGATTAATTTCCATATTTCATGCAAACTTGTGTCATAATGGTCTGTGCTTCAAGTCTTACAAGTGTTGGGTTTTAGCAAGCTTGCATGCCGCCCCCTTACATAGGGAGATGTTCCCTCTAACCAGTACTAGGGATATCTCTATATGTTTGTTTACCATGATGTAACTTCCTTAAATGGTTGGGTTATTTACCTTCTCCTCCTTTGTCTGGGGATATTGAGATCTCTGCATATTCTCCATTGACCTCTAGCAGAGGGAGCAGCTAGACGCTCCTTCCAGGAGCATCCTCACCAATGACTGAAAATGGACTGAGACTACAGATTATTTCTGTATAAACTAGAGTCTATGTTTTTCTTAAACATATGAAGGTCATGAGTAAATATTCTTTATTCTTTTTACCTAAGAAGATTGTCTCTGTAAGTTATTTGATTAACTAGTATGTCTGAGAGAAGGTGTGGGACTGGTTATTCTCAAATTCCACTGTTGCATTTATACTTTGCTAAGAAATAGGACTACATACTATTGTTACTACTTCTGCATCGCGGCTATCAAGTGAGTGCAATTCCATTTCCCTGCTGCATGATGATGCCATTTTACTCAGCATGTGAGTTCGAGTTCCGTTTGAGACAAGTCGTTCCAAGCACTGTGTAAAAAGTACTGGGCTGCTTTGGGAGGAAGGGCAGGATATAAATGTAATAAATAAAACAATTAATAAATAATAAAAGGAGGATGTCTTCTTTTTGGTACTGTCTTTGGTATAAAAGAAATTTAGGGAGTAAGAAATTAAGAGCAACATTGTAACACCAAATGTCCGTACACAGTGCCAAGTGAGTGGGCCTGACAGGAATCCTTAGGCAGGGGGTTGTATAGGCAGAACACCAACACAGAGAAGTCCCTGTTCCTTCTTGTCACTCAGTCTCTTTGTGGGCTCTACTTCAAGTGAATTCCTAAACACTACACCACATCACATTACATTATAGCACATATGCAAAGCAGGCATATTCAAATAAAATGATGTTTAATACCTGACTCTTATGTGCATCATCATGCCATATTCAAGACTGTCTTATTGTCCCATTATATGTTGAAAATCTGAGCAGTGTACAGAAAGGTCAGGGGCTGCTGATTCACATCTGCTTGAAAGGCTGGTGCAGAATTGCCATTCTTCATTTCCTTTTATACCTGAAAAGTGACGAAAGAGAATATTAAAGAGGGAAGGTGAGAACATACACCTCTAATACTGAATACATGTCTATCCTTTTCTTCTTTTCATGTATTAATTATTGCATTCTAAAATGATAGGGTTTGATGTATGTGTGTGTGCACATGTGCGCACATGTGCATGTGTGCATATGTTTAATGTAGTTTAAAAGATTTCCAGCTAAGCAAAAACTGCTTATTCAGTTTAATTTTGGCATGGATAGAGCAAGTATTGATTCTGAATTGTTTTGGAGTGTGTCAGTTTTCAGCACTCCTCTGAAATCTTTTGGTAATTTTTGAGGGAATCTTCAAGCAAACTCTAAAGAGGCAGGAGCAAAACTGCTGAGTGTCACCTAGACTCAGCACGGCTAACGTATGTGGGGCTGCCCTTGCAACTGGTCCAGAAGTTCCAGCTAGTGCAAAATGCTGTGTAATGCTAATAGAGACAGACTATAGCAAGCTCATAATTCCAGCGTGTAAAAGCTTGTGCTGGCTGCCCATATGTTTCAAGGTTCATGTGTTAATTTACAAGGCCCTTAACAACTTGGGTCCAGTATATGTTAAGGCCTGCCTGATTGCTTATATCCCTGCCTGATCACTGATATCCTTGGGGGCATCTCTGTTGGTGGTCCCATGTGACTCAGATGTGCAGCTTGTAACTACTAGAAGCTGTGCATTCCGTATTTTGGGCCAAAGCCTGTGGAACTCCCAACTGAAATTAATTGGGCAACCTCCTTGCTGAACTTCAGGCATATGACAAAGACTTTCTTTTTCCAGACAAAATTTTAAGGTAGTGTTCAAGTTTGTGTTTGGTTTAATGATGAATTTTTGTTTTATTCTCTTCATGGTTAATTATTATGAACATCGCTTAGACATGCTAATGATTAAGCGATATATAAATGCCATAAATACATAGTCACAGGGAAAATAAGGAGGCTCACTGAGCCGTAGTTTTCCCAAGCAGAGTCCTTTCTGATTCACTCATGGTCCATATAGCTGTTGCAGAGCCCAAGATCAAGCCAATGCGTACTATGTGCATTAAAAAAAAATCTGTATCCAGGCAATACAGATTTTTTCACCAGGAAGAAATGCATCTTGCAGATTGCACAAAATTATGCAAACTGAGAAAAATGTGAATTTCTCTTATTCGCATGTTCTTCCATTATACTATTTATTTTGGCTTTCATAGTCATAGGGAGGGATGAGGAGCTATGCAGGGTACTGAGGGGCAGTGGTTCTATCAGGGTAAGACTCTGGGGCCAAGATCCAGGGCCCAACTCAGCAGAAATGCAGTTGGGCCCCCAAATGCAGTAGGGCTCACTTAACACACTTGGATGTGAAGTAAAATTGCCATAAGATATTAAGTGCAGGGTATAACAGCTACCACTGCTTGAAGGCCCATTCCCCAACCACTGGCAGTTTATCCTATCTCACAATACATGCTGGACTTCAGAGATTTCAGCACACATTGCCCATTCCCTTTAAATCATTATCTTCTAGAAGCTAGCCTTAACAAAGAAATACAATTAAAAAAATAAAGCTGAAATTCCTAGGGAGCTGGATTAGGTGCCCAGTTTTATAAACTGCACTTTTCTGGTGGTTCAATACATAGGGCTCATCCAAACGGAGT
Source organism: Rhineura floridana (assembly GCF_030035675.1). Classification (NCBI taxonomy): domain Eukaryota; kingdom Metazoa; phylum Chordata; class Lepidosauria; order Squamata; family Rhineuridae; genus Rhineura; species Rhineura floridana. The sequence goes on from NC_084487.1 coordinate 125,567,569, forward strand.
GGGACAATCCACGTTTTCCATATCCGGTTTGTCATCTGACAGTCCTCACTTTGCCTGTTTGTTCGCTCTTTCCCAATAAAAAAACCCGCTTTTTTTGCACCCACACACGCAGCGAGAGGACCTGTACTTCTTCTCGCTTTTTCCCAGCTCCACCCATAACACTCCCCCCTATCAGCCAATTGGTCCACAAAAATATGACGTATGCTCCTCTCCCCCTTTGCAACAAAGCACAAGAAGGTGCATGTGCTTGAACGTACGAGCGTGAAAGTTTGAATTTCCTGATGGTTTGGTAGTAGTGGCTGTAATGGAGTTCCTTGTCACTCATCACTCTGGAGCAGCGCCGGCTGGGGGTGTGTGTCTCCAGGTGCCCCTGACCATCCAGGGGGATTGTGGGCAGTGCAAGGGATCAGCGCTTGTAATCACCGGGCGAATCCCCCCGTAACCCTTGGGCTCATTCACTGCAGGGTTCAGCCCCGGACCGTTTTGCGGCTGGGCGGCAGGAATGCTGCCCCTGAGGGAAGCAAATAGCCCCCCCCACGGGTGGCCGCTCTTAGCTCGGGCAGGGAATGCGGGCGAACAGCCCCGCGTGCTGCTGTGTCAATCTGCACTGAAGTGACCAGCACAGGCTTTGCGGTGTTCCCTCTGATAAAAGAAACATGCAAACCACTTATATGCCTATAATTCCTGTATTTTTGTTTGTTTGTATTTGTGATATTTTGCAAAACCGACTGTATGCTTTTCTACCTTTAACGTTTCTGGAGATACACATGATTGCAATTCCACTTATTTCTCCAGAACAGCAAGTAATGATGTGTCATGTCTTGGAACGTAGACCACCAGTCTCTATGGTTGCGGGTGGCTGAGACCCCCTAACAAACCACTTATATGCCAATAATTCCTGTGGGTATTTTGCTGGTATTTGCGATATTTCGCAAAAGTGACTGTATGCTTTTCAGCTCAGCTGGGCTGTGGAAAACCTGCAGGCTGTGGTTGAAATTGACAAGACTCAAAGAGAGTAGCCTTGCAGGCAGGAAAGCGAAATTGACTAAGGGTGCGTGAGTGTCCATAATCCAAGAGGAAAGCCTCAATTTCTCTTTCCCCCCCCCTCCCTCGACTCTGGCTGCCTGGAAGCAAAGACCAATACGTACAAGAAGGGCATTCGATGCAGGGGGTGAGGGGTGGGAGGTGGAGGTTAGGCAAAGATAAATATGTTCTCCCTTGAAAATGTTTACAAACAATCACAACTGCAGATCTCACCCTGAGCGGCTACCCAGTTTGCAGGCTGGCTAAAAATTAACCGCTGTTGCTGCTTCTGCACAAATGCACTTTTTTGTATCTGCGCAGTAGAAGTTGCATGGCCCCCCCCCAACACCACACCATTGCTCTGATAGGTTCCTTTTTCCCGGGCTTTCCCCAGACATTTGCACACATGCGCAACAGTGGAAATACGTGATTGGCTGAGAATGAGGGAAGGGATATGGGGAACCACCCAAGAACCGCCCATCAAACGCCCACAGCTGTAAAGTCCGCGGTATTGCATCCGAGCGCCTGAAGGTACAGCGGATGATTCCTGGTTTAAAAAAGCAAATTGCATGATTTGCGGTATTGCAGGAGCGGATTTAACCATGCGGAAATGCGCAAAAGCGCGCGGCGTCATATGGACAACCAAAAAATAATGAAAACACAAAACGATCATGTCACACATTTTACAGTCGTCTGGATGAGCCCATAGATTGCTGCCCATCTGTGGAATACACTCTCCAGTGAGGTCCACCTGGCAACTTCATTGACATCTTTTGAGCGCCAGGGAAAAACTTATCCTTTTTTCCCAGGCATTTGATAGGCTCTGGCGATGTTGTTTGTATTGGTGTGCTACCAAAGCTTACTGTGGCTGTGGGGGGGTGGGGGCTGTTTTATTATTTTGTATTATGGTATGATATATTTATTTTGGTTTTTAGCAATGTTGTACATCGCTTGGAAACCTTCAGGTAATAAGCAACTAACAACTCTAAATAAATAAATAGCCACCTAGCCCTGTCAGGCTCTTGAAGACTCCCCTCAAAAGGCTAAGTTTTTCCCAGCGTATCCCTTTAAGAGTTCTGGTGTCTGCACAGCCCTCTCAGTCATGGTTGAGGTGCTTCTCTACACTTGTCCTTTTAGGGCTCGCACACAGATTGCACATCTCCTTCAGCTGAGGCAGTGGAGCTTCTCCAGGCATGTTTCCATGTGCCCTCCACCATTACACAGATAAAAGATGGCTCCTGTACTGGTAAGTCAAAGTGCAGAACATGCATAACAGACCAACTCTAGATGACAAAAGCAGGTACATCAAGCTACAGCTTACCAACCATCTCAAATAGATAACATGCTCATGTGCTCTGTACTGTTAAGCAATTAACCACATACCATTTAGAGGGGGGGAAGGATCAACTCAAGGCAGCAGCAGCCCAGTTCCACCCATGATGGCCAAGGCTGCTCTTGGAGACGTTCCAGCTCTGGCCTGCATTCCCTTTAGGGTTGAAGTTATGTGAAGGCATGAACAAGCCCCAGCCATTGCTCTACCACATACAGAAATTGGTCTGTACTCACATTGACCCCCTCCATTTGATCTTCTCCAGAACTGCTGTCCCAAGAACCAAGCTTCACCATACTCCCCTTGCTGGTGAGGTGAGGCAAGAGGCAAGTCAGGTGACAGGGAGAGGGCAGCTAATTGGCTTGCATCAGTTTTCATGGCCACCCTACAATAAACATGAAAGGAATGCAATCCAGTCAATCCTACCCACTTACCTTGGCTTAGTGTACAAAATTGCACTGTTAACATGCAGGGATATAAGCAGAGGAAGGGAAACTCCATAGTATTATGGGTCACTATGCCTAATCTTGGAGGGGGAAGGAGGGCCCAGCACAGAGATCCCAGCACAGAGAGCTACCCTGTTAGTTCTCATGTCTAGGCAAGCTCTTAGATTGCACTTAGTCTTCTGGGCTACCACCAGGATTCCTCTGGTTTGGCACAGTTCTGAACATGCTGTCCCCAAACAATAAATACACAGTAATACACCCTCACATGCGGGATGCATTTGGTTGCTGACAGCAGTAGTGAAATATATAGAAATGTATTTCTTTTTTTAAATTTAAACTCAGAACGGTTGGCGGATTGTCAAGAAATTGCTTTGTTGATAGAAAACAGGCCTTTCATTGAAACGGCAATGTTTTGCAAAGATAGTTTAAGAAAATATTAAAAATTGATCTAAAGCTACACTTTTGATTGTCCTAAAAAATCAAAAAGAAACCAAAAACATATTAAAAGCTGGGCAGATGTGATTCAGCTGAATTACTTTTGCTTAGCTGCATCACAGTGCTGGCTAGTGTTGAATTGCAGAAACAATCATGACCAGAATTCTCAAGAACTCCTTACCCAAAGAGAGGCTCCACCTGCCCCAGCCCAAGTAACGCTCTAACACTGGGAAGGATATAAAGGTTTATCAGCATCTGAAAGCAGGCTTCATCACAACCAAACAGCTACCCATGGAGACCTGGAACCTCAAAAAGTCTGAAACTACATCAGGTCAGGATGTCCTCAGCAATGCGTCAGTGACCAACAGAAATTATTTATTGGAGTGTGCACCAGATTCGGCCAAAGCCTAGATCCTGAAGTCTATTGGCCCAATTCAGGCTGATCTGGGCTTTTGGGTAGATTAGGTCAGGACAGCCCTGGATCACCCCAGATTCAGTCAGCTCACCTGGAGCAATCAGTGGCTGTCAACAGATGAGGTGGTCAGTCGGCCGGGGGGGGGGGGAGGGGGAGGAGAGAAGCATCTCTTTTTCTTCCTACCCCTTCCCAAGCACATGTTTAATCAGGGTTTAAAACCCTGATTAAATATGTGATCAGGCGGGGAGGGGGAAGGAAACAAAGCAGCTTCTTCTTCCTTCATCCCTTTCCTGACCATGTTTAATTAGATTTTAAGATTCTGATTAAACATGCATTTTTGTATGCTTTTTCACAAATATATGCATTTGTGTGTACACTTTTCCTAATATAACCATTTGGGGGTGTATTCAACATGGCGCTAAGTAAGTAGTTCCATCAATGCAAGGATTTCTTCTGGCGCAATGGAAATTTCCTCCCTCTCCTCCCACCGCACCCACCAAATCTGTTTTAGGGGTTCTCCCAAGCCTCTGGAGCAGATTTGGGGAGGGCATGGGGCACACATGGGGAGAGTCCCATTGCACCAGTAGTAATCCTTGTGCTGATGGGAGGCGTTAGTTAAATACTGCCTACTAATTGGAGTAGTGTAATTTTCAAAAGTTAGTTGCATTTTGATCATGGATAGGTTTGGGAAATGTGAATTAGGGAGATCTGCATTAAAATGTGAACTGAACAAATTTCTACTCCATCCCTACTGGATGTAGCCGAGCAAATCAGTGTGCTAGAGAAGAATTCCAATGCTAGAGAAGAATTTAATTCCAAAGTGGCCTGACCTCACCCAGGAAAAAAGGCTGGCATAGTGCAAATGCACAGGTAGGAGTACTAGATTGGCTCCATTACTGTGTTTTCACCATGCCAACCTCCCCTCTCCTTCCTGATTAAGCAATAGCAACCCACCTCCTGGGAAACTAGTGTAGCGGCTCCTCCCCACCCAGCGAGCTGCTTATGATTTTTACCTGTGAAACTCTATAAGCTGCCTATGTACTCATCTGTATCCATTAGTAGTAGGGAACCCTTGCCTATCTGTTGTGCCTTCTTTTAATACCCTAATGGAATTTGAACAAGATAGCCTCTCAGAAGGAAGGTTTTGCAGAAACCTTGAGATCTCATCATCAGTTTCTGAAGGCAACCAGTTCCACACCAAAGGGTGATATTCTAGCAAGGTCAGTTAGAACGGCAGTTAACGCTTTTGCTTGCTTTCTATGGCTTGCACATTAATGGAATCACATGCAATGATCTGAGATCTAAGTCAAGTCTTATGCTTAAATATAATGAGACCACTTAATGAACTACACACACACACACACACACACAGGCCCCATTTATTGAAATAGTTTTAAAAATAGCATTAAACTCAAATGAAAATATACTTTCTGGTATGAAGATCATTCAATGAAGCTGGAGAAAAATGAACATCAAAAATTTGAAATCCCATACAAGACTCTGCCAAAAGATGACTGAGGATACATTTATGCCTTCTTAACATGTGAATGGTCCAATATGAGTCTGAGATTCATATTCCCTGGAGTTGATTCAACGAAATTTGTGCCCATTCTTGCACTCACTAGTTGGACATTGCACTGGGACCACATTCTTCCTATATACTTGTCAGTGGTGTAGTAGAGGCCTGGAGAACCTGTGGCCCTCCAGATGTTGCTAGACTTCAATTCCCATCATCTCCAACAACCACGATCAATGATTAGGAATGATGGGAGTTACAGGTTCCCCGTCCTTGTCTTAAAATAATTAAGAGGTGTCCAAGCGGCGCATATTCTTGCTTGTATATACTGCTTCACACTGGCCTTTCCTTGCTGGTGCTTATTTGTGTCCCCTAATAGACCTCACAGGCCTCTGATTGGCATCACCTGGATACCTCTTAATTATTTTAAGGCAGGGATGGGGAACCTGTGGTCCTCTAGATGATGGACTCCAACTCCCATCATCCCTGACCATTGGCCTTGTTGGCTGACCATCCCTGTTTTGAGAAAGATCATGAGACAAATCCTGCTTCCAACCCATAAGGGATTATGGAATCCATTTTACTTTCCCCTGGACCTATTGGTCTCCAAGATGGCAGGTGTAATGCATAGGAGAGGGCTCCTATGTCTTTAAGTTTCATCCATTTCTGCCAAAAGGGAAAAAAAGTTACAGCCACTGTTAGATTTCTGGTATGTATTGCTGAATTGAAATGGTATTTGGGTGTGTTTCATGATAATTTCCTGAAAATAATCCTGAAAATAATTTTTTTTTAAAAAAAATAGACAAATCTGATTGGCTATATATATGACCTTCTCCTCTGGTTATATGGTGATTTGGAATGGGGTGCCATCAATATGCTGATGATGCCTAACTCTGTCTCTCTATACCACCTGAATCAAGAGAAGTGGTAAAGGTGGTACACCATTGTCTGGAAGGAGTGGTGGACTGGATAAGGGCCAATAAACTGAAATGGAATCCGAACAAGATGTAGGTGTTATGAGTGGGTGGTTCTCTTAATGGTGTAGCACTCCCCTTGAAAGAACAGGTTCAGAGCTTGAAGGTGCTTCTTGATTCCAAGCTGTCACTGGAGACTCAAGTGGCCTCAGTGGCAAGGAGTGCCTAAGGCCAGCTTCATCTGGTTCATCAGCTATGGACGACTGGAATAACTTGGCCTCCGTAACCCATGTTCTGATAACCTCATGCCTGGGCTACTACAATGCACTTTATGTGAGACCACCCTGGAAGAAGGTCTGGAAGCTGCAGCTGGTACAGAATGTAGCTGCCTGGCTGTTATGTCAGCCAGTGTGCTGGGAATATAATTCACCCATCCTTAAAACAGTATACTGGTTGCCTATGAGCTATCAGGCCCAATTCAAGGTTTTGGTACTAATATACAAAGCCTTAAAAAGCTTGAGGCCTGAATTTTTGACAGATAATCTCCCCCAATACTGGACCGGCCATGCACTGAGATCAGCTGGGGAGGTCCTGCTCATGGTGCCACTACTGGGGGTGGATCATGGGGTAACACACAAGGCAGGTCCTCCTCAGTGGTAACCACCAGGATCTGGAATTCTCTCCCTGGAGAGATATGGTTCTTCCTCTCATTGCTCACCTTTAGACACCAATCAAAAACTTATATATTCATGTGGGAAATTAAGTGTCCAGTGACCCAAATGCTTTTTAAAGCAGATTTTAATGGTAAAGTTTTTTGTGATGATGTTTTTAATTATATTGTTCATCACTCTGGGCTTCTAATCAGGAGGAAAAGTGGTATAAAAACCAAATAAACAAATAAAAACAGACAAATCTGATTGGCTATATAGTGCCATGATATCATCATGTTTACTTTGGGATTCCTGACTGGCTGTGAAGAGGCCCTTTGAAATTTAAAGAAGTGTGCAGGGGCGGGGGTGGTGGGAAGAGGCATGTGAACAGGAACCAAAAATGGCATGAAAGAACATAAGATTTTTTTCCCTTCCATGAGTATTCCCTTCTTTGGGTGCAAATGGTTTTGCAGAAGAACAAACCCCACAAATATCAGATGCATTCCTCTCCAAAATAATTCAAGTAACTTCATCTTATATATCCCTGTATGAAAAGGAACTCTTCACTGAAAACATTCTGCCTTTCCTTGCGGTGTTCAGATAAACGATACTATACTCCATGCTAATGCCATTCCACTAGAATCAACTTTACTAGTAAAGATCCTGCCCCTATAACGAGTTTCATGGGAATAAGGTGGTAACCATTATATAATGTTTCAAGAATGAAATCAGTATTTCTTCCAAAAAGATAATTGTTCCAGAAGACAGCCTGGATAGAAATCTTACACATTTTAACTGAATCTTTTAACAAAATATATTATAACTATTCAATCCAAGTACAGGATTCAGATATTGCGAAGTGAAAAATAATTTTGATTAACTATCAACAGTTTTCTTGGTTATGCCTGTTATCTCAGTTATTATGTTTTGGAGCTAAATTGAGGGAAGAAAGAATTAATCTTATTAGATGGTATTAATTAAAACCAGCTCAGGTAGATTTCTACAGAACTCCACCCCCACAGTTCTTCCACATAGGTATTAAGGTAACAGAATTACATCAGCGGAACAAATCACCATTGGTTGATAAATGATCCAGAAGGCAGTTCATTGTTGCTTAGCAACGCCTGGGAACTGATTTTTACTATTAACCCTTTCATAGCCTTATAATGTAACACACTCAAACAAAACATAGAGACACTGTTGGGTTTACAAGCTGTAATCTGTAGATTAAAGCTTTAGATAATTCATCAGGGTGGAACAAGTTTAATCAGTGAGGGCAAACTTTAATAACTGACATTAAGAATTAAGACCATGTTTGTCTCTTTTTTAAAAGTCTATTTAGGTACTCACTATTTTTACAAGAGATAAAAATGAAAATATTAAAGATGGCCTTTTCATCAAACAATGAATACCACCTTATGAATAAAGAATATCATAAGAGTTCCTGGGATCTCAGGAAGCCACCTATGTTGAGGTTTTGATACTATCTATCTTTCTTTAAATGTGACTGTTTAATTTATTATAAACAGGTGGTCCCAATTTGAATCTCACCTTTGCCATGAACTCACAACCTGGCCTTAGGCAAGCTACTCTTCTCTTGGCCTTACTTCTCCCTTTTTTCTATGGGGATAATAATAGTGACCTACCTTATAGGGTTGTTGGAAGAGTTATAATATAATATGTAGGAACACTTTGAACACTCCATACACTGTTGATTAACTGGTTAATCAGCAGATGATTCATCAACAAGATGTTTTAATAGCCCTAATTTTTTTTCATTAAAGTCAGGATTATTCAGACCATGGTATTCCCGATCTCTATGTATGGATGTGAAAGCTGGACAGTGAAAAAAGCAGATAAGATTTGAACTGTGGTGTTGGAGGAGAACTTTGCACATATCATGGACTGCAAAAAAGACCAATAATTGGGTGTTAGAACAAATTAAACCAGAACTATCACTAGAAACTAAAATGATGAAACTGAGGTTATCATACTTTGGTCACATAATGAGAAGACATGATTCACTAGAAAAGAAAATAATGCTGGGAAAAACAGAAGGGAGTAGAAAAAGAGGAAGGCCAAACAAGAGATGGACTGATTCCACAAAGGAAGTCACAGACCTGAACTTACAAGATCTGAACAGGGTGGTTCATGACAGATGCTATTGGAGGTCACTGATTCATAGGGCCGCCATAAGCCGTAATTGACTTGAAGGCACATAACAACAACAAACATTTTTTTTCAATCTCCATGAGTGAGGAAGACAAGGCTCATCATCAGGCTTATCTCTTTGAGCTAGCTTTCATGTGTTTGGTTAAAGATGGCACAGCATATGCATCTTTAAATCATGTTATGATCCAATTGAACTGTACTGTGTTTTGTTGTGATTTTTAATAATTTTAATTTCTTATCTACCTTGAGGAGGTAAATGCACACTTTAAAAAATCTGGCTTATTAGACATCAGCTTTGGCACATATTTTCAACTTGTGAGCCTATTCTGACTATTCAGAAATGTCCTTTCCCTTACAAATTTATCTGGCTCCCTCTGAAGCAACACCATAATTCATAAAAAAAAATCCAGAACTTCCCAAACACTGGCCATTTCAATGATTACCTGAGATTCTTTGTCTCCAAAAGTACTAGATTTGTGGTCAAACGTGACCTGAAAGATATTCTACTTTGTATCTCTGTAAATCCTACAAGGAGGTTGGCAGAATAAATTTCCATTTGGCAATGCATAATACCGTATGGAGATGGGTGGATGGGTAAGACTGGAATGCTTGTCAACTGATCGGCAGTAATGTAGTAGCAAATTCATAAGTGCAGGGTCACTTTGTGATAGCCACACTCCCTTCATCCTCTTTTTGTTCCTGGTGGGTTTTATTTATTTATTTATTATTTGATTTATATCCCACCCTTCCTCGCAGCAGGAGCCCAGGGCGGCAAACAAAAGCACTAAAAACACTTTAAAACATCATAAAAACAGACTTTAAAATACATTAAACAAAACATCTTTAAAAACATTTTAAAAAAGCTTTCAAGACATCTTTTTTAAAAAAGGTGAAAACATATTGTGTTTTTTAAAAAAAAAGTTTAAAAACATTAAAAAAACAATTCCAGCACAGAGGCAGACTGGGATAAGGTCTCAACTTAAACCGCTTGCTGAAAGAGGAAGGTCTTCAATAAATGCCGAAAATATAACAGAGATGGTGCCTGTCTAATATTTAAGGGTAGGGAGTTCCACAGGGTAGGTGCCGCCACACTTAAGGTCCGTTTCCTATGTTGTGCGGAACTGACCTCCTGATATGAGGGTATCTGCAGGAGGCCCTCACCTGCAGAGCGCAGTGATTGACTGAGTATATAAGGAATAAAACCGTCTTTCAGGTATCCTGGTCCCAAGCTGTATAGGGTTGAGAATGAGATCCTTGTTAATGCCTTCTCCCACAACAGACTTCCCTAGGAGCCAATAAGCATGAAAGGGCAGAGTGTTAGCTACTGAGAAGAGTCTTCTCAGTGGCTGACTCACCTCCTTTCACTCCGATTCACTCTCATTTGCAGGAAAGAGTAAGGAAATATGTTAGAAGACTCTTCTCAGTGGTTAACACACTTCTTTCATGCTGATTGGCTCATAGGATGCTGGAGACATGGTGACCCTGTTCCCAAAAAAGTAAGTGGTCTAAGATCCCCCGAGTCCCTGGATGACTACACCCCTGATGATTGGTCAAGAAGTATCAGCTGAACACTTTGGGTTTGAACACAGTCAAATATTCACAAATACTCCATATATTCAAGAATGTCAACGTGTGGCATCCTCTTTTCTTTTTGTTTAAACAGCATCTAATAGCAATGAGGAGAGTGACCTGCCTTGTTCCCCAGACCTGCTGGAGTCAAGGTTACATATTAGGTTTGCCAGGTTCTTGGCCTGAGACTGATCCTGTATCTTTAGGAGAAGAGAAAGTCAGCCAAGTGTAGGTGTTCTTGCAACCCTGTAATGGGCAAAAACCACAAGGTGGAATTCTCCCTCCCCCCTCCACAACTTTTAAAGATACAGAAGACCTCTTGGTTGCCAGGCCTGGCCTCCAAAAGGTCTTCTGTATCTTTAAAAGTTGTGCAGGGAGGAGGGAGAATTCCACGTTGTGGTTTTTCCCATTACAGGGTTGCAAGAACACCTGCACTTGGCTGACTTCCTCTTCTCCTAAAGATACAGGATCAGTCTCAGGCCAAGAACCTGGCAAACCTATTACATATGCATGTAACACCTACTTTGCAACCCTTGTTCTATCCTCTCTGAGTGCTGTAACTACAGACATCTTTCAACAGGAACAAGGACATAGGCTTCAGGAGGAAGCACTCCAGGCATCATCAGTTATGACAGTAGCACAAGTCAAGAGAGTTCAGTGAAGTCAGTTGTATTTGCTGTGGGGAGGAAGGGCTTCTCAAATAGACTGGCATGGTGCTATGTACGGTTCTAGGAGAAACTAAACTCTGTTTAGATAGGGGTGCCAGCCCTCCAACCAGCTTCTATAACTATGCCTTTAAGGGCTACAGGACAAGGAAGGATCTGACCTTAACAGCGGTGACAATGAGATCCCTCTTTCAACAAGCCTTTTAAACTGAGACCTATCCTAGTCTGCATCTGTGTCAGAATTGTTTGATATGTTTTTTTAATAATGTTTTTAACCCTTTCTTAAGGTTGTTTTGTAAAATGTTTTTAATGCTGTTTTGTTTTAATGTATTTTAAGATCTGTTTTTATGATGTTTTAAAGTGTTCTAGTGCTTTGTTTGCCGCCCTGGGCTCCTGGTGGGAGGAAAGGCAGGATACAAAGTAAATAAATAAATAAATAAATGTGGAAACGGGGGGGGGGGAGGGAAGCATGCCTGAGGAGAACCAATCATACAATAAACACCTGTCTGGATGCATCCCTAGAAGACAGGATATCTATCTATATATGTATTTGTATATATGAACGTAATTGTGATTAACCAAACAGAGGTTTTTACGATATTAACAAAACGTTTCAGCTTCCGCGTTCATCAGCTGCCAACATACAAATGTATTTGTATATATGTATATGTATATCTATAGTAAGTAGCATAATTCTCTGTGTTCTTGGTTATTTTAATCTGGTTAGATTTTAAACACCAAGCTATTATTGAGTGGTCAATTGATCAGCTGTGTTGTGGGTTTGGTTTTTTTTGGATGGGTCAAATATCATCCTTACTGAAAACTTTTCACCATAATTCCACACTAGAGTCTGGTCTCATTCTAAGTTAAATTTCTAGGCCAGCAGTTCAGATAGAAAAATATAGGTTGTATTGCTTGTCTCCCCATGGACTGCCTGCAGTTTTTGACCTATAGGCTTATTTCTGCACAAAATGTGTAGGTGGAAGCAATCTTGGAAATGTTTGGCTATATTCTGAGTTCTGATTCACATTTCTTAAAGTTTTGTGTAAACATGAGCAGTTGAATTATTCATGAAGTTTCTCCCCATTTTGATAAGACTGCAGGGTTGTTTGTTTTTAACAGGAAGGGGGAGAAAATGCCTCCACACTAATTTTATTCACAGCATTTGCCATGCAACAACCATAAAAGCCTCCCCACCACCACAATCTTTACATAATATAGCAGAAGGGAGAACTTGGATGCAGAGATGCTAATGTCCTTTACTATTTCAAAGGCTTGCAAGATTAAAATGGTAATAACCCTTAAATCGCACACTTGCTTGCTTTCTCAAGTCATAAAAGGAAACTTGCATCATTCTCTACATTTCAGGGTTTTTTAACGGGAATCCAGACATTCTGATTTTGGCACACCACTGAATCAAGACCACAGACATGGTACAAGGCAGTCAGGTTCTGTGAGGCAATAGCCAAAGAAAGGCCCTTTGTCATGTGGATCTTTTGCATTTTGTATTAAAGGATCTCGGGTATTTCAGCTGCTGCCAATTACAGTACACAAGACTGGGATAGTGAGATCAAGTGGCTGACTCAGCATCAAATGCCAGGGTGAATAGCTTTTGTTTTGGACAAAACCCCCACAAGTAAATAAAAAGTACATTTCTAGTCCTTTAACTTGTTGAGATAAGAACAGACAAGCAGGTAGTTTTGCACCAAGTTGCTTCTTTTGGAAGTAAACCTGCTCCTGGCTTCCGGTGTTCTGGCCAATGAATGCAGAGGCACTGGGAATGGATACGTTTCACTTCTATTTTATGTGTATGAATATCACTTAAAAAATTAAACTTACTAGACTGCTTGGAGTAATCAGAGTAAACCCACTGAAATAAATGGACTTGTCCATTTATTTTATTGGGTCTATTCTGAGTATTATTTATTTGGATGTCACCCTTGTATTTAGGTTGAGCATACTTTTTACACTGACTTTCAGAGGCCCGCTAGCATATCCTTAGCAGGCAGCCCACCTCCAATGTAGGGCTCTATGTTTGCATGAAAGGCACTCCTGGGAAAATGTACAAAAGACAGGTGTGGATATACTCACTATTTATTTATTTATTTATTATTTGATTTATATCCCGCCCTTCCTCCCAGCAGGAGCCCAGGGCAGCAAACAGAAGCGCTGAAAACACTTTAAAACATCATAAAAACAGACCTTAAAATACATTAAAACAATGTTAAAATCATTTTTTTAAAAAAAGCTTTAAAATCATCTTTAAAAAAGGGTTAAAAACATTATTAAAAAACCTATTAACAAGCAATTCTAACACAGACACAGACTGGGATAGGTCTCAACTTAAACCGCTTGTTGAAAGAGGAAAGTCTTCAAAAGGTGCCGAAAAGATAGCAGACATGGTGCCTGCCTAATATTCAAGGGGAGGGAATTCCACAGGGTAGGTGCCGCCATACTAAAGGTCCGTTTCCTATATTGTGCAGAATGGACCTCCTGATAAGATGGTATCTGCAGGAGGCCCTCACCTGCAGAGCTCAGTGATCGGCTGAGTATATAAGGGGTGAGACGGTATTTCAGGTATCCTGGTCCCGAGCTGTATAGGGCTTTGTACACCAAAACTAGAACCTTGAACTATGAAAAATTACATTACATTAATGTGTAATGCATTAGTTATAACTTTAATATGAAGCAGCATCTGATTTGGCTATTATCTATGGAAATACAACCAATTTTATTTATTTATTTCTATTTAACAAAATTTATATACTGCTTAACTGTAAATAGAACCTCTAAGCAGTTTACAAAAAACAAAACAATCGTTAAAATTTTCAATAAAAGTCAAAGTTAAAAACTTTTTAAAAAATATATATATCAAAATATAATTAACATTAACATTAAAGCTAAAAACAGACTAAAATGCACATCAGCGTCTACATGTCTGGATAATCTTGCCTAAACAAAATTGTTTTTAGTAGTCGTTGAAAAGAGTACAGCAAAGGCTAATGTCAATGGGCAGGAAGTTCCAAAGTGTTGGGGATGCCACACTAAACGATGGATTTCTTACAAGTGCAGAATGGATATGATGTGGCACCTGTAGCAGTGCCAGTTCCACAGATCAAAACAGTCAAATGGGGACATATGGGGTAAAGTGATCCAGCAAGTAAACTGGTCCCAAGCTGTTAAGGGCTATATATTCTAATGGTAACACCTTGAACTTGGCCCAGTAACAAACCGGCTCCAGAGGTGTTATATGCTGACAGGGTCTCACTCCTATCAGCAAGTGTGCTACTGAAGTTTCCGGATCAAGCACAATGGAAGCTCCACATATAATACATTGCAATAATCTAATCTTTCAATGCCTGAAATACTGTGGTCAAGTTCTCCCAATCCAGGAACAGCTTTGGCTGTTGTACGAGCTGCAGCTGGTAAAAGGCATATCTAGTGACTGAGGCTACGTGGGCTTCCACTGACAAAGCCAGATGCAAAATCCCCTCCAGGAGAATTTTAGGCAAATACAACCACATTATTTGATTTTTTTTCCCTGTAACAACACAGACTTTTCCAGAATGTAATATTTTTGCTACAATTCTGCAACAAATGGTCACCAAGACAGCAAGACAGTTCTGGTGTCTAGTATAAGTTCTAAATGTGTGATTCTTCCATTTCTTATCTCTTATTTAATACTTTCTCCCCTCAGTTTACAAATCATACTTGGCCCTTGAGATGTAATGACTAAATGAGATAAGTCATTGGAATTGATCTCAAGGAGTAGTTTGGTGAGTAATTACATGCCTTACTCTTTTAAAATGCTTTCCAGTGATTACGGCAATTCCAGCATTTACTATGTCCCTATTTTCTATTTCTTTTTTTCAGAAATAATACATTCATAAGATGAGATTATCTGTGTGTTGTGCTTATAGTATAAGTCAGACAATGGTAACAGCCTGGAGCAGGTTCATTGAAGATACAAAGGTGATTCTTTAAACAAGACACAATTCCACGTGAACATAGAAAAGGTATAGAATGTTATCCTCACTGCAGCATTCAGCACCCCGAAAATATCTATTTTCACGTTTGCAACATTTCAAGTCCTTGTAGCTGTGTTACAATATTCTTGAAAGTATGTGGGCAATGCAGGGCTAGAAATTAGGGAGGCCATGTGTTCTACTGAGGACAGCCCTCTTTTTGAAGGAGTCCTCTATTTGATGGGCTGCCCAATTCAAATCTGGTTTAAAAAGAAGGGAGAGCAGATGAAACCCTGAAGTTGCCCATCAGTGCTTACCACCTGGACAGCAGGTGAAGGAGGCACACAGATCACCTGGTCCACAGTCTTCTGCACTACAGTGAGAACATAAGAACATAAGAAGGCCAGTGGCCCATCGAGTCCAGCATCCTGTTCTCACAGTGGACAACCAGGTGCCTGGGGGAAGCCCACAAGCAGGACCTGAGTGCAAGAACGCTCTCCCCTCCTGAGGCTTCCGGCAACTGGTTTTCAGAAGCATGCTGCCTCTGACTAGGGTGGCACAGCACAGCCATCATGGCTAGTAGCCATTGATAGCCCTGTCCTCCATGAATTTGTCTAATCTTCTTTTAAAGCCATCCAAGCTGGTGGCCATTACTGCGTCTTCTGGGAGCAAATTCCATTGTTTAACTATGCGCTGAGTAAAGAAGTACTTCTTTTTGTCTGTCCTGAATCTTCCAACATTCATTTATTGTATTTCTGTTTAAATTATTGTAATTATTTCTAAATTTGCATCTCTATAGATGTAGACTAGAATATGCAAATTTTATGCAAATCTCTGTCTTGTCTGCTTTTTGGTGATGCATTTTCTTTTTTTTTGGTGATGTGAAAGTAGCCACCCTACCAATAATAGATTTGAGTGGGCCTGGGCAAGAGTCCTCCAGTGGGTCCCCCAATGCCTATCTTCCCCAGCTTACCAGACGGCAGAGTGATGGGCATCAGCAACACGCAACACAAGCAAAGGCTAGCAATGTTGAAATCAGTACAGCTCCAATTATCTGGCATTTCCTCAGTTCAGTGCTATACAGAGAAGTGCCAAGAGAGGCGGCTGCCACCACCTTCATTATCCACAATAAAGTGAGTTGGGGCAGGGCTCAGAGTTATTGGATAATGAAAACTGTGACAGCTACAGCTGCCTGGCCCAGTACTTCTTTTTACAGTGTCAGGCTACAAAAACTTGCAAGCATTTTAAGCCCTGCCATTTGTAACCCACCAAATGAGTGCTGATGCGGTGTCTGGGGCAATGCTTGCTGAAGCCAAATAGGTGGCCACATAAGATTCTCATTGATTAAAAGCAAAGCCATGGTTTCCTTGATTTTTCTCCCATGAGCAGCAATAGCATAATAAACTATGCAAGAGAACAGAAATTTCAGGAAAAAATATGCAAATTTGCTCAGATTTTCCCAATTTATGCAGGTAAAATTCTTTTCTTGGGACAGAACTTGGATCGCATGGGCGCAGAAGATATTTCTAGTATTTCTAGCACAGATGTAGTCTTAAGATTCCTCTCTTGTATTTTCTCCATAAACACAACTCTGTGTTTCATAGCACATCATAGCTCCATTAAGTGAAAGCATTTGTAAAGCAGAAGCATTTTTGAATTTATGCTTATTTGCTCTCACTAGCCCTCAGTAGAATTCTACGTTCATAAACCACATGTGCTTCAAATGATCTGGGGTGTGGATTGGGCTTCTTTGTGCCATTTTCTCCAAGTTTTTTAAAAAAATTATTATTATTAATCCAAATAAATTGGTCAGGAGCATGCAGGTTCTGTATGTGGGAGCGAGTGTTATTTCTATCTTTCATTGCCCCTTGGTGAGAAAACGAGTGGGTGGACAATGTGGAAATCTCTCCGGCAGCATTGCCTTCTATATTATGTACGTAGAATATATATATATTTCTACTTTCTAATGAAGGGGGTTCTGTTTCCAAACAATATTTATCTTTTTAGAACTGTTTGATAAATCTTTCCGGGTTTATTTTGTAGAACATTTTCCTTCATCTAGACTGTTATGTGTGTTTTGATGCATTTTTGGTAAGTTGTAGCTTCATGTCACATAACTGGTTCAGACAGAATACTCTGTGTTTCATTTGGAAGAATTAGGACTGCTTAATATGTAGCATTTATAATAGCACTTTTGAAT
Source organism: Rhineura floridana (assembly GCF_030035675.1). NCBI lineage: Eukaryota > Metazoa > Chordata > Lepidosauria > Squamata > Rhineuridae > Rhineura > Rhineura floridana. The sequence goes on from NC_084487.1 coordinate 125,584,869, forward strand.
GCCTGTATTTTTGAATGCTGTAATCCTTACAGCAGTCTTTTAAGGCAGATGAGGTTTATTATCCCCTTATGTTATGGTAAGGTCATCATTCACACAGGGAGCGTGCTAATTCATAGCTCAATGTGCTAGCCATTATACTACACCAGGTTCCTACTTCAAATATTACGAATTTCCTTTTGTGGAACAGCTCATCAATCATCACATCTCATGACAATGCATGCATCTGTTTTAGTTCATGTTCACAAACATAGTGAATCCTGGGCCATTCTGTAAATGTGCTTTTGGCACAGAAGTTTCGAAGTAGTTGTTTTTGGGAAAGGAGTCAGATTTCACTTTGCTTTAGTTGGGATTGTGCTGTAGACATTACAGCAGCAGGAGCATGGAAGTAGTTTTTCCATGGGTTCATCCTATGGAGTTGCTGTAATGTTTGGCTCATCACCATGTGTGAAGCTGATCGCATCAGTCTTTGCTATCCAGATGTGGCTCTAATCCTGACACACACAATTGTGTGGTAAGGCCCTTCCAAGTGGTGTTGAGTGTAACACCTTAACAGCAATGTCATTGGATGTATCTATGGGGAAGCAGCTTCCAAGCCACTGCTGTGCTCCTGTAACATCTAAAGGGCACCAGCTTTTCTGTGTTGTTACATGAAACAGACATGGGGAACTTCTCCAGACCCCTCTTGCACTGCTTATGGCTCACTTGCTGGGCTGCACCTTGTGCAAATAATGTCAGAAAGGGGCCTCACTTTTTCTCACTTAGGGAAGCTCCCAGACTAGAGTTGCTGTCTAATTCCACATCAAGTGAAATGTTAGGCAAAGTTTGAGAGTCTACTTGGGCATAGCCACCACAGAGATGTTCAGGGAAGCTAAAATGAGATTCTGGGGTGGAGCTAAACAAGGGACAGCTGAGTAGATTTATCTGAAGGTTGTGTTCCTGAAGGTTTTGTATGTCTTGTCTCTCTCAGGTATAAAAGCTCAGTGCCTTGCTTAAGGCATGAGCTTAAGGTACAAGCCAAAAGGTTCTTGTCCTCTGCTCTTCACCCGTGGACAGAGCCTGTGACAAGTAAGATCTATAGATCCATCAAGGTGAGAATGACATAACTGAACCTCTTTGATTATGTTGTCTCTCATGAAGCTGAATACTTGTACAAAAGATTCCATCAAATTCAGTAAAAAATTCCACAGAGAGATTTTGCACATCTCCAGTAAGTACAGAACATAATCTAACATAAAAATCAAGGCAAATTTGGAGGGCAAAATAGGAAAACGAATTTGTGGGTTTGTTAAATTATGTTCAGAGAGAGACGCAGCCATTCTGCCCATGCCTGATTTATATTTCCCTATTCCCCAGTGGTTTATAATCCCCTGTAATTTAATCCATTTTTCTCAACAGGAGCTCTGTTCGCCCCTGATAATCAGACTAGGCTGTGTGTGTGATTAAATATTCCCCACCATTCTAGGTGCCTAAAAGCTAACTTTGCCATCACTCCTAAGAGTCTTCTGAGAGGTAGGCAGGTTTGTTTATGCTTTCAGTGCACTGGGAGGGACAAGATGCAGGTTCAGTGATAACAGCCAGATCACACCGAGTGAAAATTAAATCCAAACCTGTCCAATTAAAATACTTGAACCATGGGGAATCGCAGTTGTTAGAACTTCCTGTTAACACTTCTCACCCTACTGACTCCTCTCAGCAACTAACAGGCTGTCTTTGCATAGAAATACCTGTTGATGAATGTTTAGCCTCCAGAACTTCCCTCCAGTTCCTTCATCCTTTCTCCCCTCAAGTGGCTTGCTGACAAAAATTGCAGGGCAGTCATGTGTCCTGAGCCTGCTGTGGATGAGAATTAAGAAGTGAGGAGCATCTGTACGATGGTGAGACTGAGGAAAGGAAATGGCTGCTGATGAAGAGAGATGTAACACTGTCAGAGTGGCAAGGGTTGAAGGAGCACTGTCTGCAACACACACATATAGTTTTCTCCATCCCTAGTTGCACACATCCCAAATGAGTAGTTAGAATTCCAGGGTTGCAGCATGTATTCAGGGTCTGTTTCCTTGGAATGAGGTCACCGGAAGCTTCTTATTTAACAGTTTTATTTACACATATGCACTGGGTTGGGAGAGCCAGTGTGGTGTAGTGGATAAGGTGTTGGACTATGACCTGGGAGACCAGGGTTCAAATCCCCACACAGCCATGAAGCTCCCTGGGTGACCATAGGCCAGTCACTGCCTCTCAGCCTCAGAGGAAGGCAATGGTAAACTCCCTCTGAATACTGCTTACCATGAAAACCCTATTCATAGAGTTGCCATAAGTCAGAATTGACTTGAAGGCAGTCCATTTCCATTTTCATACACTGGGTTGAGCATAAGTGGAGATCAATTTAATTCCAACAGATATCCTAAATTCACTGCTCCCCATCAGATTTTTAGGATGGGGCACCCGGGGGTGGGGGAGGTATCAGAACCATAGGATTCTTGCCATGAGCAACTCTCTTTTCTGTGTGGCTCTTCCAGTCCCAGACTGAACTCAGCCTAAAAAAGCCTTCTGTTTCTTCACAAACAGCTGAATGACATCATGCCCCACAAAAGCTGGAAGCTGGTGGAAGCAAGTCTTGTCCCCTCACAGACAGAATCTCTGGCCATTTCTTTAGTTATGGAAAGGCCAGCCATTGAGGCCCATCAGTGCCAATCCTCTTGACCAAAGGGAACTGCATGAGTCACAGCTTTGGGGTCCTTAAGAGATTATTCAGATGAAACTCTCATTTCATCTCGTACCTGCAATGCAGTTTATGTGGGACTGCTGATGGAAACCTGCTGGAAAGGTTCCTTCAATAGGTTCAAATCCCCACTCATCCCTTGAGCCAGTCACTGTCTCTCAGCCTAACCTACCCCACACGGCTGTTGTGAGGATAAAATGGGGAGGGGGAGAACCACATACATCACCCTGAGGAAAGGTGGGATATAAATGTAGTAAATGAATAAACAAATTGCACCTTTCGTTTGTTTTTAAAGGGCGGCAAACTATCATGAATCTCCTTCTGCACAGAAGTTGGTGTCTTGCAATTAAATATTTAAAAGCAAAATTTCATAACAAATCAGGAATATAAAAATTAAGTCTTGCATTATTAATAATGCCCTTCCACCCATTTTGGAACTTTTCAACGCAAAAGATTCGCAAGTGTCTTCTGAACTGAAATCCCTGATCTGCAACATTCTTATCCCAAAGGAGTATGGGGAGACTGCTTAGTGCCGTAGCATTCCTATCTTTCAGAAAAAAACAAATCAAAACTTCCAGTCCATGACCAGTATAGTTCCCTTTTCACATTCTTCGGTGTATTTAAGGTTCATGTCATTTAGGGGCACTTTAACTATGGAGCATAACTAAGCGTCTGCTAAGCGCTGCCATTTCCATCACTTCACCAAAAACTCCCCTTGACTCAGTTTGGAGTGAGGCTCAGCAATCCAAACTCTTTCCTCACAAAACTGGAAAATAAAATACACACTTCATATGTTGCTTTGAGTCATGTGGACTGAGCCATCTTGTGATGGTTCCCATGCTGCTCTTGGCAATAGCCAGTAGGAGCCCACATAGTGGGGTGGAGTTGCCCTCCTGACACTGGCATCACTGCAGCTTACAAGGATGGGGATGGGGCGGAGTAGGGGTGGCTTCAAAGCCTGGGCCGTGTGGGCGCAAGGGCAGGGGTTTCCCCGATGCACCTGCACAGCCACATGCCGACTGCCAACCTGCCCCACCAAATCCATGTAAGCAGCAGAGATGCTAGTGTTGGGAGAGTAGCAATAGCTACACCTTCCACCATCCATATGGTCACTAGCATGGTATCCATCTATGACATCTGCTTTAACTACTTGGCTGGAAGTTATAGATGTTACTAAGTGTAGGAATAACCATACTGTTCCATTTAATGCAAAAGCAGTCCCCACTAGTCTGGCCTACACATGTTTACTTAGAAGTCCCATTGGAATCAGGGGTGCATACGGCTGAGTAAACATGCCTAGGACTGCAGTCGTGCAGTCTGATCCTCTGCTACAGGTGTGGGGAACCTTTGGCTTCCCAGATGTTGCTGAACTATAACTCCCGTCAGCCAGAGCAAGCATGACCAATGGCCAGGGATGATGGGAATCATGGAAAGACTGTAGGTCAGTGCGAGATCTTCTGCTTTGCATGCAGAAGGTCCCATGTTCAATCCCTGGCATCTCCAAGTAGGGCTAGGACAGAATCCTGTCTGAAATCCTGGAGAGCTGCTGCCAGTCAGTGTAGACAATAATTAGCTAGATGGACCAATGGGCTGACTCAGTATAAGTCAGCTTCCTATGTTCCTATGTGAGTTGTAGTTCAGCAACATCTGGGAGGCCAAAGGTCTCCTATACCTGCTCTGTTACAATATATATAGTCTGTATATTGGCTTTGAAATAAGTTCTGCTGAGTTGAATTGGGCTTACTTCCAAGTTGGTGTGCATAGGATTGTAGTTAACACTACAATCTCTGAACTAGATGTGAGACCTGTGAAGTGATGCAGGCATAGGCCATTCTGAATTTGATTGGAGCAGCAGAGGGAGGTGTCTTTTTGTGGCTGGGGTGGGGAGAATGGGTTCTTAACCCTTTCCCTATGGGCAGTCTTTCCAAACCACACATTGCCATGCTGTGTTTCCACTATCATGGAAAGATGAGATACTGTACCAGAAGAAAAGCAGATCAGGGAGAGTAATTTTTATGGGACATAGGCCTTTCGGGCAGGGGCTAAGCACTCTTCCTTCCTGCCATGTATCCAATCAAATTCAAAGCTCTCAGAATCTGCATCAGTGTTAAACAAAACAAACATATTAGAAGATCCGTCCTGTGTTTCTCTTGTTCCATCTAGTCTGGCCCTTAGTCTCCAGAATGTATTTATATTCTTAGTGCAGTATTCTATGTACAGGCGCCAAATAATTCAAAATAATTCATAAGGCCTCATAACTCATGGAAGCCTTTGTATTGTGTGTGTGAAATTCACTACTTCTAATGTACACAGTAACCCCAATTAACATTCATGGTGTTCTGCTTTGGGCTTGGTTGTTAGTATCTCACAAACTCTTTCCTGGTGTAAAAAAAAATCATAATCAAATGGTAAAATAAGAATGTAATATAATCCCTTTCTTATCTCTTGTAAGCCTTGTTATTGATAAAGACATGACATTATCCAGTGTGTTTTGCTAGCAGATGCCTTGGAAGATCAATAATTGATCTCTTCTGTAATGCATAGGAGTTTATTTCATCTCGTTTTGCATCCTGGATATAGACTCGTTTCCCCTCAAATGTGGGATGTGAAATGTGAGAATTTATATCTCATTACTGGCTTTTTCTCCAAGGGACATTTCTTTCTCATTTTCTTTCCTGCCTCTTTCTCTTCATGATGGTACTAACAACAATGCCATGAAAATTCATTGCCGCAATGCCAGTATGAAGCTGCCAACTGTTTCAGAATGCCTCATGGAATTGCACTGTGAGTCAGACTTCACACTCTTTCTCCTTGTTAATCTGGGCATCCTTGACCTCATTTTTCCTGAGGTACTAAACCTGTGTCTGGGCTGTGCCACTTCAACTACGGATGGGGGCACACATGACCAAATGTGCCTCTATAGCAAATAAAAAAAAAATCCATAACACAAAAAACTACATAGAAAAACATGAATGGCAGGAAGAAGCATCTAGCCTAGCTTTCTCCCTGTCATCTAGGATTTTTTTAACAAAGAGGACAACCATTCAGTTATAACCATTGTCTTATGTGGTATAGCCCAGACACAAGTCTATAGTATCAGTGAGAACTAGCTCCTGATTACACTTAGCCTGGCAGCTAGAATGCACTTTTGTTCTATAAAGATGGGAATAAACCTGTTTGGATGTGTAATTGCCCTTTTCATGGCTCCATCCATACCTTTCCATGTTATAGGGTTACCAGGTCAGAAGCATCCCAAATCCTGAGATTTCAGGGGCGGGCCCTAGTGATGTCATGATTGATTGATTGATTGAAAATTTATTTTTACCCCGCCCTTTTTCCAAACTGGAACTCAGGGCGGCTTACAAATAAAACTACATGTAGTTAAAAACATAGAAAAACATACAATTAAAATACAATTAAACTATGCACAACCTTAAAACCTTAAAAGGCACTTAAAAATCTAAAAACAATTTAAAATAATACAAATAATAATATAAAACAATAAAACAAGCTTTGTAAAGCCCAATCCTAAACAGCTTCTATCCCAAAAGCCTGTCGGAATAAAAAAGTCTTTACTTGCCGACGGAAGGATGGCAAGAAGGGGGCCATTCGTGCCTCCCTAGGAAGGGAGTTCCAGAACCTAGAAGCAGCCACTGAGAAGGCCCTATCTCGCATCCCCAACAATCGCACTTGCGAGGGTGTTGGGACTGAGAGAAGGGCCTCTCCTGAAGATCTCAGGGCCCGGGCAGGCTCGTATAGGGAGATACAGTCTGACAAATAGCCTGGACCTGGGCCGTATAGGGCTTTAAAGGTCAAAACCAGCACTTTGAATTGTGACCGGAAACAAACTGTCATGGGCCGTGTCCTAGTGATGTCGTGGGCCGTGTCCTAGTGATTTCATTAAGAATGATACATTAAGCATCAACCAAAGTTGCTTGGAGCATATCACGCAAACAAAAACAATTCTCTGATTGGAAATTAAGATAGAAATCTTAGCTAAATGAGGGTGTTTCCAGGTCCAGCTGAAGTGATGGGATCATTCCTTCTCACCTACTTAGAGAGCTTGGGTAAGGAACATTTAATCTAGTCTACTTGCTTCTGGCAAGAAGGGTTTAAGTGCCCAAAGGCTAGGCCAATCACCAGAAGGCCATTCCATTCTAGGAAGAAAGCCTAATGTTGTGGAGATGTTATCAAAGCAGGGTTGGCAACCCCCTGCCTGGAATGCCCTGCCTGCCTTTTAACATGGCTGCTCCAAACTTTTTTTACAAACTTGACTCTTCACTGCAGAGAGAGGTTTGAGAAATGAGTAAGAGTTAAGAAGATTTTCTACTCTTTCCTGCCTACTCTGTGGCCTGCTATAAACTCACTTTGACAGCCAACCCAAATCCAGTGAGTAATAATTGACAGAGAAAACACACATGGTTTGGTCTACCTTCATAGGAAGTAGATTGGGAACATCATCAAATGCAGCCACACTTTCCAGTATGTGAATTCTCTTTTACCACTATTGGGCAAGAAACAAACCATCATGCAGATAACAAGGTGCTTCATCAGTGGGTTTAAGGGGTTGAGCTGACCACATGGAACCACTATTGTTGCTTGTATGGATGTAGGGGAGTAAGGTCAGAGGTAAATGAAATGCAAATAGAAAAAGAAAAAGACAGTGATGATTTCCTAAATGCAATATCATACCAACTACAAGATTGCTATGAGTAAGACAGAAAACTCAGCATCCCACAACTACTAAGGGTTCCTAACCAAAACTAAACAATTACTGGCAGCCAGTCAGCCAAGGTCACAGAAATCCTCAAGCAGCACAACCTGACTAGAGGGCTGCAGTTAGTGCAGAATGCTGTGGCATGATTGCTGACATGAGTGAGACCCTATCAGCACATAATACCTCTGCTCTGAAATCTGCACTGGCTGCTGATTTGCTACCAGTCCAAGGTCAAGGTGTGCTTTCCATGTTATGGATGCCACATAGTACTTGTTCTGCTCTTGTAAGAAATCAGTCCTTTAGTGTGGAGTACCTATGATTTGGAACTCCCTGCCTATTGACATTAGGCAGACACCTTCATTGTACTCTTTTCAGCACCTGCTAAAAACATTTTTGTTTAGGCAAGCCTACCGAGGCATGTAGAAGCTATTATGCTTTTTATCTGTTTTCAACTCATTGTTGGTTTTATTTTTTGAATGTTTTTAAATACTTGTCTTTAACTGTTTTTGCCAATAATTTTATTGTTTTAATTCTTTCTATGAACTGCATTGAGGTTTTTTTTACAATAAAGTGGTATATAAATGTTGTAAATAAAATACATAAATAAATTCAGAGTCACTGTGGCCCTTGGGTCTCTTTCCTCTTTTAGGCACAAAGGAATCTACCTTATACCGACTGAGGCCATTTGATACCATCTAGCTCAGTACTGATGGCATAGACAATCATTGGCTCTCCAGGATTCCAGGCAATAGTCTCTTCCAGAGATTGAATTTTGGACATTTGCATGCAAAGCATGTGCCCCACCACTGAGCTATAGCCCTTTCCCTGTTAAAAAAGTATCTTTTAACATTGTTCTTTTCAGTTCACTAATAAACGCACAGCTTACTAGGGCAGATCTACATCAAGCAATTAAAGCACATTCAACATACATTTGAAGCACATGAATCCTATCACAGAATCATGGGAACTGTAGTTTGTTAAGGATGGTGGGAATTTTAACTGTGAGGGGGAAACTACACTTCCCAGGATTCTTTGGGGGAAGTTATGCACTTTAAATACAAGTTGGATGTGCTTTAAATGTATTATGTGGATCTCCATTACTTCATAAACTTTGCCTGCATATAAATCATTTTAATTACATTTTAAAATGGAAGTAAGCTACAAAGTTTATTGGATGACCATGGGTTAAGCACCACCTCTCAGCCTAATCTGCCCCCCCAGGGTGAAAACAACAGAGGGGGACCATGACCATCCCAAGGAAGAAGGGCACACTTAAACTATAGAGGAAATAATAATTTACAACCATAGTGTAAAATCAGATACATATCAAGACATAGTACGAATAAATATTTATATAGGAATGAATGTCAAAGATGTTTATTATTTATACAACCTGTAAAGATATTTATAGTACAATCCTATGCATGTTTATTTAGAAGCAAGTCCCAATTTATTCAATGGGGCTTACTCAGCAAGGAAGGATGCATAGGACTGCAATTCAGTGATAAGGAACTTCACTCACCCAATCCAAACTTCAGAATCATGCCACTTTAAGCTGTTTGCAACTATTTTATACTTGTTTTATAGTGATTGGATTTTAAATGGCTTTATTACTTATTGTGAGCTGCCTTGGTTTCCATCTCTACCTCACAGGGTTGTTGGAAATGTTCCATATACATACACACTGGAGATGTAAAATACATACATCTAGTTTATTGTCAAAACCAGTTGGCAATTGCAGAACTTTTTTTTAAGTATTGGTTTCCTGCCAAATAAAAGCAGTGACATCTAAGTAAGCCCTGCCTAACTGCTTAAAAAAAAGATTGGAGGGGGAGAGAAAGATTTACAACACAATGCTTTTCTATGTTCACTCAAAAGTCCCATTGATTTTCAGCACAACCTTAATCATGTCTACTCAAAAGTAAGCCCTATTGAATTCAATGGGGTTAACTCCCAGGTATGTGGAATTAGCATTGCAGCTTTACTCCCAGAAAAGCTTCATATTGGGATGGTTTTCAAAACAGGTTATGAATAAGACAAATAAGCTGCCCTCTTCAACAGTGCAGTAAAACTTAAACTTGTTTGACTTTTTAATTAGAAAAGTATAACACTAAAGCATGTACACTTTTTAAAACTTCTGTTCAAAAATTATTTGAAAGATAAAATATATAATATGCCATTTTTGCAAGTAACTTAAAAAAACTGCTTGCACACTTTTATTATAATTATAACTAAAATTGTTTACTGTGTATATCTGCCAAGATCCTGCTGTGATCATCTACAATCATAGTACAATCCTATGCATGTTTACGCAGAAGCAAGTACCAATCCTGTTCAGAGAAAGTTTATGCTGCTGAAAGCTATATATATACTAAATTCCTGATGCGAGACAAGCAGGAAAAGGAAACTGTTCTCAGAACCTGAAATAAGGTTTAGGGGTCAATAAATCTTGTCAATCACAATCCTGACTTGATTTATTGGCTGAAAACGTGAAAGGGCAGGGATTAGAGCAGCTGGCACTAACAGAAGTTGTGGAGGGGGGCTGACATTTTGGTTTATATCTTTTGAACCAGACCACCTAGAAACTTAATTTTTTTTATAAAATGAAAGCTAAGAGTCCAGAGATTAAGGTGACTCACCTAGAGAGGACCCCCCAAAACTGGAGTCTCTGGGCAAAAACTGGAACCTGCCTATTCCACATTCTCTGGGTCTCAAACAGAAGAGAAAGAGATGTTTGAGATTTTTAGAACTTGTTTACAGAGGAAGGACCATAGCTCAGTGGTAAAGCACATACTTTTCAAGTATAAGGTCCCAGACTCAATCCCAAGCATGACAAGTTTTTTTACAAAAAGGAACTCAGCAGAAAAATCTCTGTGGGAGAAGAACTACTACCAGTCAGGGTAGGACAACACTAAGCTACATGGACCAATGGCTTGCTTCATTATAAAGAAGCTTTGTATGTCTGATGCATATTCATCTCTTGATTGCTACAATATCAAGGTGATAAGTGTCATGTGCAAATGTGCCATTAGTACAAGAGTACTACATTGTTTGCTTTTCTGTGAGGGGTGGGGGCCTACCTAACACACACACACACACACACATTAGGGGCTGGACCTCAGCTCATTCCACTTGCCACCTCCCCTACTCCCCCACATTAACCTCCTCGAGCAGTGGTTCTCACCCTTTATGAGTATGGGCCCCCCTTTGTAAGCTCAAAAAATTTCATGACCCTCCCAATTATAATTTTAGTCTCTGTTAATTGAAAAAAATGGTGCATGGCAAAATCACATCTCCAAATATCCCTTTCCATAAAAAGCTCCCTGCAGACAGGGAGGTGTTGCTTTCTTTTCTTAAAGCAAAGGTCCAATCAAATTGGTATCCCTCTGCCCCCCCCACAGTCTGAAGATGTACAGTCCTGTCTCCCAGCACCAGTGGGCTACAGACTAAGAACCAGGTTCAAATCCCTACCCAGCCATGAAGTCCGCTGGGTGACCTTGGACCAGACACAGTCTCTTAGCCTGACCTATCTCACAGGATTGGTGTAAGGATAAAATGGAAAAGGGGGAATTATGTGCACCACCTTGAGCAACTTGGAGGAAAGGTGGGATATAAATGCAATAAAAATTAATTAAATAAATACATTTCAGCTGCAGTATGTGGACCCCAGCCTCAGCCAACCTGCTGAGCTTTTAAAAAATCATCATCATCATCAAGAGGCAGCAATATGATAGTGCTGGGGATGCTAGATTGTGAAGACAAAAGGGTGGATAGGCTGAGGAGGGGGGTTAATGTTTCCAGGCTTTGGGATGGTCATCAGAACTGAAGACTTGGTTAGCATGCACTTGGGGAATGAGAGTGGAGCAGAAGACATATCAGCGCATGCACACACACAAACACGCCTGCCCCCCTGCAAGCATCTGCAGGCATGCATGCATTTGGGCACGTGGGAGGGGGGAACCCTCAACTGCTGCAGCATCTTGGAGAGAGAGATTGGGGAGGCAGAATGTAGGTGGAAGAAAGCGGGGACACTGGCACACACACAGCCTCAGAGATGGGGGGGAGAGAGCAAGTCCTGAGCTTCCTCACTGCTCCTTGGTTTTGCCTCACAAATAAGAATAATTTTTAAAAGGAGGTGGCAGCGAAGCAGGAGTCAAGAAAGACAGGCAGGCTGGCTGTCAGGAAGGAAGAGGAAAAGCAGCCTTTCCTTGCAGCCTTGCTTCTTTTTGCTTCACAAAAACCCTTTCTCCTCTCATTCTGAGTAAGGGTGGTAGCAGCAGCAGCAGCAGTGTGAGGAGACAGGAGTTAGGATAGTGATCCCCTCTTCTTCCTGGTAGCACCTTCCTCAGCCTCCTTCGGCATCTGCCATGTGTGGTTTAGGCAGATGCCTGCCCTTGGTGTGCCTGAAAGACACTCTGGTGCTTCAGCAAAGTGCTCCCCTCTCGCTTGGAGCAAGGAAGAGGTGTTATCTGCAGTGGCAGTGGGGAGCAGACAGAAAATGCTTACAGAAAAGCACATTAACATAAGAACATAAGAAGAGCCTGCTGGATCAGGCCAGTGGCCCATCTAGTCCAGCATCCTGTTCTCACAGTGGCCAACCAGGTGCCTGGGGGAAGCCCGCAAGCAGGACCTAAGTGCAAGAACACTCTCCCCTCCTGAGGCTTCCAGCAACTGGTTTTCAGAAGCATGCTGCCTCTGACTAGGGTGGCACAGCACAGCCATCTTGGCTAGTAGCCATTGATAGCCCTGTCCTCCATGAATTTGTCTAATCTTCTTTTAAAGCCATCCAAGCTGGTGGCCATTACTGCATCTTGTGGGAGCAAATTCCATAGTTTAACTATGCGCTGAGTAAAGAAGTACTTCCTTTTGTCTGTCCTGAATCTTCCAACATTCAGCTTCTTTGAATGTCCACGAGTTCTAGTATTATGAGAGGGAGAAGAACTTTTCTCTATCCACTTTCTCAATGCCATGCATAATTTTATACACTTCTATCATGTCTCCTCTGACCCGCCTTTTCTCTAAACTAAAAAGCCCCAAATGCTGCAACCTTTCCTCATAAGGGAGTCGCTCCATCCCCTTGATCATTCTGGTTGCCCTCTTCTGAACCTTTTACACAGTATTCCAAATGCGGCCGCACCATAGATTTATACAACGGCATTATGATATCGGCTGTTTTATTTTCAATACCTTTCCTAATTATTGCTAGCATGGAATTTGCCTTTTTCACAGCTGCCGCACACTGGGTCGACATTTTCATCGTGCTGTCCACTACAACCCCGAGGTCTCTCTCCTGGTCGGTCACCGCCAGTTCAGACCCCATGAGCGTATATGTGAAATTCAGATTTTTTGCTCCAATATGCATAATTTTACACTTGTTTATATTGAATTGCATTTGCCATTTTTCCGCCCATTCACTCAGTTTGGAGAGGTCTTTTTGGAGCTCTTCGCAATCCCTTTTTGTTTTAACAACCCTGAACAATTTAGTGTCGTCAGCAAAGTTGGCCACTTCACTGCTCACTCCTAATTCTAGGTCATTAATGAACAAGTTGAAAAGTACAGGTCCCAATACCGATCCTTGAGGGACTCCACTTTCTACAGCCCTCCATTGGGAGAACTGTCCGTTTATTCCTACTCTCTGCTTTCTGCTTCTTAGCCAATTCCTTATCCACAAGAGGACCTCTCCTCTTATTCCATGACTGCTAAGCTTCCTCAGAAGCCTTTGGTGAGGTACCTTGTCAAACGCTTTTTCAAAGTCTAAGTACACTATGTCCACTGGATCACCTCTATCTATATGCTTGTTGACACTCTCAAAGAATTCTAATAGGTTACTGAGACAAGACTTTCCCTTGCAGAAGCCATGCTGGCTCTGCTTCAGCAAGGCTTGTTCTTCTATGTGCTTAGTTAATCTAGCTTTAATAATACTTTAGGTCCTAAAGCTAGAGGAAAGTAGATATAAACATTTGTATATTAATGAAAATAATGTACAAAAATTCATTATATTAGGGAAAACTGCTTGCAGAAATGTATATATTAGGGCAACACCATCGATCTATATTCTATAATATGGTCTCTTTAACAGAGGAGCAAACTGAACTTGTAAAAGACTGCCTCTAAAACTTCCTTCTGCTTTAGATCTATAGGAATAGGGGTCCAGGAGCCCTTTACTCCCCCCCCCCGCAGTTCATTAATCAAGGATTGTTTGCTTGTTTGTTTCATTGACTGAGTAAATCCATAAGAAAACATTTAGTGGATAAAAAGTCTGACCTTTAAGCAGCTGGTGTTCTGGTTGTGTTGGGAATATAAAATCATTAGTATGCAATTGCTTTGTCCATTACTAAAATATCACAGGTATTCCTGCTGAATTTCACTCTTTTTTAATTTTACATAATTGTGTAACAATTTCTGCTTCATCTGTCACCTACTATTGAACTGGCCTGTTCCCCTGAAACGAATACAGGTTGTCACAGCAAAGCAGTATTGGGTATCAACTATAAAAAGCTTGCTAAGGATTGCAGGCACTCGTGGAAACATTCCGGTTACTGTTAAACAGCCGTGCTTTGCTGATCAGAAAGAGCACAGACCATTTTGCATGGCTCATGAAAGTAGAGCAAACAGATGATAAAGAGGTTGCCAGGCCAGCTACCCATTTTTGACAGATCTGATCGCTAAAACCTGTTAGGTAGCAGGTGTTGAAGATCAAGATTTCAGTAAACTCTACATTCTGACTAATCTGTTGATTTTGGTTTCTAATTTTTTCCAATGTTAAATTCAGTTCTCTGCATTTTTGCAGCTATAGCATTTTTTAAAAAGTCCTCATGAAAATTCATCAGCATTTTAGCATGAATTTTTCTTAATATACATTTTTGTATGCTGTTTTAACATATATACACATTTTTGCAAGCAATTTCCTCTAATATAATGAATGTCTGCATGCTACTTTCACAAATGTATTCATTTTTATGCAAATTTCCCCCTATTAAATGCATTTTTTGTATACTTTGTCAGGGAACTGTGCCACAAAAGTCAGAGTACTTTCGGTTGTGTATTGTTTCGGGAACTGCAAATTAGGTAGTTTCTCAAGAAAATGCAAGCAAAATCAAGTTTTTTCCCATCCCTATTTCTTTCTTTTTTTTTACAGTAATTTTTATTCAAATTTTCATAAAACAAACAAAACAAAATCATAAAACATTCAAAGACAAAAAACAAAACAAAACAAAAATGATTAAACAAAAAAATAAAATGTTGACTTCCCATTTGTCGCAGATCAGTTATAGGTCTACAATATATAACAATCCTGTCTCTTAAATTATATTATAAAATCACTTTCCTCCAGTAGTTATCTTAATTAATCATCAAATCTCATAAACATTACTTTATTCTTTCCACAAAAAGTCAAAGAGAGGTTTCAATTCTTTAAGAAATATATCTATCAATTTTTCTCCAAATAAACATGTTGATTAATCCATCTCGTTAATAATAATAATAATCTTATTGTCATAACCATAGTCCAAATAAACATATCGATTAATCCATCACATCAAAATCTGTTAGGTCCAATAATTTCAATAGCCATTATTCCATTATCCATATTAATTCCATCTTCCATCTTCAATAGTCCTGTTAAGTCCAGTAATTTCAGTGTCCAATCTTCCATTATCAGTATTCCATAATAATCTTGCTGTCATAGCCATAGTCATATAATAAGAGTCTGATGGGAATTTCCTCTATCCCAAATATTTTCTTGCCATCGATTCTGAATAAGTTGCTGAAATATTGTTGTAAAGTCATATCTCTGTTCTTTTTTACAAAATGCACTGGCTCATCTCTTGAGAGTTTTTCCATTGTCACATGGCTGCAGTTAATTCCATAGATTTTCTCTATATCAAGCTCCATCACGTCATTCCAGTCCAGAAAATTATCCAAGCCATTGATAACTTTATCTCTAATATCTTCATTAATTTCTTCAGAGATAACGTTAAATTCCAAACAGTAGATTTTATTTCTAATATCCATAAACTCCAGATCTTTTTCCAATTCCACATTTGTTCCAATCTCCAGGGCTTGTATCTTCCCTTTATTTTTTCTTTTCTCATCTCTGATCTCATTCTCCTCTCTCACAGGATCCCCTAAGCTCCTGCGTCATTTTGCTCAGTTCAATTTTCAGCTCCTTACTGCCCTGTCGCAGGGTTTGTTTCGTTATCTCAATCTCATCCATTATTTTCTGAAACATAATTACTTCCAGATTCTCCGCCACTTTCTTGATTGCCATTTTTAAAACCACAAAAACAAAACAAAACAAAAATAAAGAAGAACCACTTCTTATTTCAGCAACAATTGGGTTAATATTCCAGGCTTGATGACATCACAGTATAAACAGAGCAGCCTGCCTTATCTCTCTATGTTCAAGAATACAAAACAAATTTAGTTCCCAGCATCAAAACAGTTAGTGGCGTCGTGAAGAAGCAGATTCGTCAAAATAAAATAGACCAAAAAGAGAATAGTCCCAGACAATATAATGTTCCAAAGTTCATATTTTTTATTTTTTTCTCTTCGGAATAGAAATCCCTCTTCTGTTTATATCTTTAGAATGCACTTCCAGGACAGCTTTTTGCAATAGAAGCAGAGATAAGCTGTTAATTTCGTGAATAACAGAGAAGAGTTATAGCTCACCCAGAAGTTCTTTAAAGCTGATTCATTTGACAAATCTCTTTTTGCTGCAACAATTTAAACCAAGTAAAAAAAAAAGATAGAAAGAAGGGTGCTTGCCTGTTAGTCCGTTTTCTCTTTGAAGAAAAGATAAACGTGTCGCATTAATCAGATAGAGCTTGTTCGGAAGTCCGTCCGGCATTGCTGGCTGGACCTTTTCTCATAAATTAATGAAATCCAGTCCTCCCAACAAAAACAGGCTTTTGAGGTTAATCTCTACATTTCTCCCTGCCCGGGAGAAATTTCATCAGTCAAAAAAAAAAAATTCTGACTGATTTATATCTGAAAAAGCTTCTTCTGAGGCGGGAGCCCGTCTCAAAAGCAGGCACAAGCGATGTCACCCTTCCCAGAAGTCTTTCCCATCCCTATTTCTGACAGACTCTACCCATTACCTGCCAGATTCTACACTAAGTCCATCCAAGCTTCTGCTGTGCCTCACTAACTAGATTAGAATTGCTAAATCTTCATGGTTCGATAGGAAAGAATTCAGGGTTTTAGCTTCCTGCAAAGGGAAGAGGCCAGATTTGCCTCACTTGAGAGGTCTTGCCATTATTTCTGGCCCTCAAACAGACCCTGCTTCCTAATCCGCCAAACTCCATCTGGTATCTCCCATGATTATTATTTTTTTTTGCTACATCTCATGTCTGAGTCTCAAGAGACTTGGAGAACATATACCAGTCTCTGCCCATGATTCACCAGATTCTTCCAGTCTTGGATCCTGACAAGACTTGGTTTCACCCAATCTGTCTTCCTCTGGCTCCACCAAAGGGAACAGTATTTTTTAAAATTAAAAGTTCATCACTCTGCTTGTAAAACCATGCCCAATCAGACAACAACCTGTGGTTGTGTGCGTATCATTGTATCAACACAAATCAGCATACTGGGTAGATGCAGCCATTTGAGAAAAAAGTGGAATGATGATTCTACAGCAGCCAACTTCTTTTTTGCTCCTATCCCATGTACAACAGCCAGGCATATACTGTACATCTCGTGAAATTTTCTCCATCACTTTATCACTGTGACAGAAAATCCTTCACCTGTTAAATTTTTGCATGCTTGATTGCTGCTATAGGCACAGAAGGAGGAACAGTTTTAACAATTGGCAGTTACAGAAACTTCTACATTCCACTCTCAGACAATTCACGTCATTATTACATGCTAGCAAAACTGGTTTCATTTGCTACCGATTGTCAAGTCATCAGTGTTTGGAATAATAATGTTTAATTTCCTATTCGATCAGCAGGAAGCGGGGGGGGGGCATATGCCTCTCGATGTGAAACAAGAACTGTATAAATCTTTCTGAGGCTTAGAATTTGTTCACTAGATATGTAAACATGGAACATCACATCTCTGCAGCTACTCTGTAAAAACTTATGCAAACATGTTAAGAAGCATTAAGCAAAGGCTTGGATCTCAAGAAATGCTCAGCTGGCATTGCTTATAAGAATATAAGCCTGCAGCAAGCCGGTAACCATTATCTTGCCTGATACAGCTTTAACAGATTTTTTAAAAAGTGGAGGGGGGGGGAGAGAGAAGAAATTACAACAAAGTATCAGAGTTGCAGTTGATCCAGGATGTCTTTCAAATCCCTGACAAACTATTTAATTTTTTGCACAATTTTGGACTGCGATCCCACCAGACGTCTGGTGACTCACTGTCTCTTGTCCTTTACCAAACCCATAGAGGTATATGCTAGGAATCTGTTTTTAAAGGGGGGGATTTTCCTACTTTTGATATCATTTTGCTATAACAATGGTATCAATTTGCCTGAGGAGAAGCACTTGCCTCTCCTCTCCCAGAAGCCATCTCATGTCTCAGAGCAGCCAGTCACAGCAACCCTACAGGAATGATGATACTGTTGCCCCAGGAGTGAAACTTTCTGCAGCTGGGCCCCAGGCAAGTCGGGATTCCGACAAGGCATATTTCAAAGTATTTATTTTATTTATTATTTGTTTGTTTATTAGATTTACATCCCACCCCTCTTCCCAGTAGGGATATTTCAGACATGAAACAGGAAACTGACTCATGCTACATCACTGGTGCCATCAGCAACTCAGGACCAAATGGAAACACCAAACGATGGGAGAAGATCAACAACGGGTTAAAATCTTAGCAATTTAGAGAAGGCCTGAGAAAACAGATATCATTACAGGCATTTCTTAAAGAGTGGGAGAGACTGAATCATACAAATAGCTGGAGGCAATGAGTTCCAAAGATAAGGTGCTGCCAAAGAAAATGGATGGCGATGTGAGGCAACTGATGTAACCTTTGGTCTAACTAAGAGATTGATATCAGAAGAACAAAGAGCTGTGGGAGGAGTAATTTAAAAAGTCCGTGGATTTAAAAGTAAGATTCTAGAGGCAGGGAGGTCTCTTTTTGCTTATGTTACGCTGCAAAATGCCATGTACATTAATGACACACCGATAAAACTAAAACAACAATGGATTAAAATTTAGTAGATAGAATAAAAAAGTTAAAAACAGAGATGGGGGTTGAAGGAAGGCTGAGGGCTATTCCTATCAAATCATCCATTTGGGCATGTTGTTTAAATGTTATGAAACCACAACGTGATACTAAATTTACTAGATTTCTCGCATCCTCGCCCTAGAAATACCATTAAGAATACCTGCCTGGTTTGTGTATTCTCTGCGGTGCTTCTGCCCTCTTTTTAAAGCTCATACTTATACAAATACACACCATGTTACTGTTGCCAATTAAATATGAACATAGGGTACTGCCTTATACTAATCCAGTGTTTCTTATCATCCATGCATTCAGTTGAAATTTGAAAGTACAACAATGCTGTGTGCAATGTATATTCAATCCATGGATTAATGCGGACAGCAGGGACAAGGGACCCATGGCCCTCAAAATGTTGGATTTTAACTCCCATTGCCCCAGCCAGTGCAGCTAACTGTCAGGGATGACAGAAGTGGCAGTCCAGCAACGCCTGGATGGCTACAACAATCCCTGGTGTAAAGGCTGGCAGCAGGGAAGGATTGCAGAAGCTATCGCTGCATAGAAAACATGTGGAAAGACAACAGATGTCTTATGATGGTAATGGATGACTGGTGGGCATGGTCAGCTGAAAATGGCCTTGGAGGCCAAAAGGGCAGACTTAGGTTTCCCACTAGGGATAGGTGAATATGTCCATTTTGGCTTCTCTCAGTTTCTCAGTTTTCAAGTCTGAAAGTCAGTCGTCCACATTTTCACATTAGTTTGTGTGTGGGGGGAACCTTTTAAAAAGTCCTCATGAAAATTTATCAGCATTTTAGTGCTAGTTTCTCCTAATAATGTGTGTATTAGCAGTTTGGGCTAATATACACATTTTTGTATGGACTTTTGGCAATTTTTGCAAAGCAGTTTTCCTAAATATAATTCAGATTTGTATGTTATTTTCACATATATACATTGTTATGCATACCTTACCCTAGTATATGCATTACTAACTTGGATAACTTTGTTGTTGTTGTTGTTGTTATGTGCCTTCAAGTCAATTACGACTTATGGCAACCCTATGAATTGGTGACCTCCAGTAGCATTTGTTATAAACCACCCTGTTCAGATCTTGTAAGTTCAGGTCTGTGGTTTCCTTTGTGGAATCAACTCAACTCTTGTTTGGCTTTCCTCTTTTTCTATTCCCTTCTGTTTTTCCAGCATTATTGTCTTTTCTAGTGAATCATATCTTCTCATTATGTGTCCAAAGTATGATAACCACAGTTTCATCATTTTAGCTTCTAGTGATAGTTCTGGTTTAATTTGTTCTAACACCCAATTATTTGTCTTTTTCGCAGTCCATGGTATGCTCAAAGCTCTCCTCCAACACCACATTTCAAATGAGTTGATTTTTCTCTTATCCGCCTTTTTCACTGTCCAACTTTCACATCCATACATAGAGATCGGAAATACCATGATCTGAATGATCCTGACTTTAGTGTTCAGTGATACATCTTTGCATTTGAGGACCTTTTCTAGTTCTCTCATAGCTGCCCTCCCCAGTCCTAGCCTTCTTCTGATTTCTTGACTATTGTCTCCATTTTGGTCAATGACTGTGCCAAGATATTGATAATCCTTGACAAGTTCAATGTCCTTCTTGTCAACTTTAAAGTAGCATAAATCTTCTGTTGTCATTACTTTAATCTTCTTGACATTCGGCTGTAGTCCTTTTGTGCTTCGTCTAACTTTTCTCAGCATTCATTTCAAATCATTACTGGTCTCTGCTAGTAGTATGGTATCGTCTGCATATCTTAAATTATTGATATATCTCCCTCCAGTTTTCACACCTCCTTCATCTTGGTCCAATCCTGCTTTCCGTAGGATATGTTCTGCATATATATTAAACAAATAGGGTGATAAAATACACCCCTGTCTCACACCCTTTCTGATGGGGAACCAATTGGTTTCTCCATATTCTGTCCTTACAGTAGCCTCTTGTGCGGAGTATAGGTTGTGCATCAGGACAATCAGACGCTGTGGCACCCCCATTTATTTTAAAGCATTCCATAGTTTTTCATGATCTACACAATCAAAGGCTTTGCTGTAATCTATAAAGCACAGGATTATTTCCTTCTGAAATTGGTCCATTCCATCATCCAATGTATGTTTGCGATATGATCTCTGGTGCCTCTTCCCTTTCTAAATCCAGCTTGGACGTCTGACATTTCTTGCTCCATATATGGTAAGAGGTTTTTGCTGTAGAATCCTGAGCATTACTTTACTTGCATGGGATATTAAGGCAATAGTTTTATAATTACTGCATTCCCTGGGATCCTCTTTCTTTGGAATTGGGATGTATATTGAAAGATTCCAGTCTCTGCGCCATTGTTTAGTTTTCCATATTTGTTAACAAATTTTTGTCAAAATTTGGACAGTTTCAGTCTCAGTAGCTTGTAGCAACTCTATTGGTATGCCATCTGTTCCTGGTGATTTGTTTCTTCCAAGTATTTTAAGAGCAAATTTCACCTCACATTCTCAGCAACAGCATACAGTAAAGGGACAACAGCACTAAATTTCAAATAAAATTTCCTCTCTTACTTTTGTAAGACTTAATTTGACTCTTTACCTCCTAGATTGTTTCTGTTGAAAACTGCTGACTTTGCTAATCAAGTGGGAAAATGTGTGGCTTAACACATGGCAAAACCCCAGCAAAACCCAGTTAACTTCCCATTTAGGAACGTGATTATAAAGAACTTGCCCGCGACAGCAAGTTTCTTAGAATGCCGAGAATGAAGATGAGGTCCATTTTATGGAACTGAGAAATAGTTTGAAGACTACAGATCTTATCGTTACTGTCAGAAAAGATGCTTCTGGCATTTTTTTTGTTATAAGTCCATACTGAGACGGGTTTAATTAGTTTCTTTTAACGAAAGAAGAACCACCAACATTTTATCTTGGGTGTGTGTATGTGCGCTCTGCGAAGTTCCAAATTTAGTGAGTGATACTTTTTGGTCTGTTTATTTACTGTAAGAACCACAGATCTATTTTTAATATTTGTTTTGTTTGATAGTCATTAAATTGTTTTGAAGGTGTTTTTTTAAACAGATTTTAATTGTTTTAAATTGTTATTTATTCTTTTTCTTCTTAGCTTTTCTCCTTTTAATTCCTTGCCACTTTCCTGCTGATTCAAATATTGTTACGCTCTTACTTAGAATCATAGAATAGTAGAGTTGGAATGGGCCTATAAGGCCATCAAGTCCAACCCCCTGCTCAATGCAGGAATCCAGATCAAAGCATTCTCGACAGATGGCTGTCCAGCTGCCTCTTGAATGCCTCCAGTGTCGGAGAGCCCACTACCTCTCTAGGTAATTGGTTCCATTGTCGTATGGCTCTAACAGTTAGGAAGTTTTCCTGATGTTCATTAGAAATCTGGCTTCCTGCAACTTGAACCCATTATTCTGTATCCTGCACTCTGGGACAACCGAGAAGAGATCCCGGCCCTCCTCTGTGTGACAACCTTCCATGTACTTGAAGAGTGCTATCGTATCTCCCCTCAGACTTCACTTCTCCAGGCTAAATATGCCCAGTTCTTTCAGTCTCTCCTCATAGGGCTTTGTTTCCAGTCCCCTGATCATCCTTGTTGCCCTCCTCTGAACCTGTTCCAGTTTGTCTGCATCCTTCTTGAAGTGCAGAGACCAGAACTGGACGCAGTACTCAAGATGAGGCCTAACCAGTGCTGAATAGAGGGGAACTAATACTTCACACGATTTGGAAACTATACTTCTGTTAATGCAGCCTAATATAGCATTTGCCTTTTTCGCAGCCTCATTGCACTGTTGGCTCATATTCAGCTTGTGATCAACAACAATTCCAAGATCTTTCTCACATGTCATATGGCTGAGCCAAGTATCCCCCATCTTATAGTTGTGCATTTGGTTTCTTTTTCCTAAGTGTAGAACTTTGCATTTATCCCTGTTGAATTTCATTCTGTTGTTATCAGCCCAATGCTCCAGCTTATCCAGGTCCCTTTGAATTTTGTTTCTGTCTTCCATGGTATTAGCTGTGCCCCCCAATTTTGTATCATCTGCAAATTTGATAAGCATGCTCTGTACCTCCTCATCCAAGTTGTTAATAAAAATGTTGAAGAGCACTTGGCCCATGACTGAGTCCTGTGGTACCTCACTAGTTACATCTGCCCAGTTTGAGAAGGAACCATTGATAAACACTCTTTGAGTATGATTCTGGAGCCAGTTGTGGATCCACCTGATAGTTGTTCCATCGAGCCTACATTTAGCTAGCTTGCTAATCAGAATACCATGGGGCACTTTGTCAAAAGCTTTGCTGAAGTCGAGATATATTATGTCCACAGCATTCTCACAGTCTGCAAGGGAGGTTACCTGATCAAAAAACGAGATAAGATTAGTTTGGCAGGATTTGTTCTTCATAAATCCATGTTGGCTCCTAGTAATCATGGCATTGTTTTCAAGGTGCTTACTGATTGCTTTATAATCTGCTCCGGAGTTTTTCCAGGGATTGATGTTAGGCTGACTGGTCTGTAGTTCCCCGGTTCCTCCTTTTTGCCCTTTTTGAAGATAGGGGCAACATTAGCTCTCCTCCAGTCATCCGGCACTTCACCAGTCCTCCACGATATTGCAAAGATAATAGAGAGCGGTTCTGAGAGTTCTTCAGCCAGTTCCTTCAATACTCTAGGATGCAGTTTATTGGGCCCTGCTGATTTGAACTCATTCAGAGTGATTAGGTATTCCTTGACCGTTTGTCTGTCAGTCTCAAGCTCCAATCCTGTCCCTTCTACTTCATGTTTTCTGGGAGGGTCATAGACCCTTTTATGAGAGAAAACTGAGCCAAAGCGCGAATTGAGCACTTCTGCCTTTTCTTTGTCATCTGTTATCATTTTGCCATCCTCATTGAGTAGCTGTGCCACCATTTCTTTTCTCTGTCTTTTACTATGGGCTTTTTTGTTGCTTTTAGCATCCCTCGCTAGCCTCGGCTCATTCTCAGCTGTAGCCTTCCTGACACCATCCCGGCAATTCCGTGATACCAGCCTGTACTCTTCCTTTGTGGCGTGGCCTTCTTTACACTTCCTGTATGTGCCCTTTTTTGTTTTCAGGTCATCTCTAAGCTTTGTGTGAAGGCACATTGGCTTCTTCTGCTGTTTCCCCCCTTTTTTCCTTGTTGGAATTGCTTGCCATTGCGCTTTTAGAATTTCCTTTTTTAGAAACTCCCACCCATCTTGGACTTCTTTTCTCATTAGGGTGGCTTGCCATGGAACCGTACTTGTAATTGTTCTGAGTTTATTAAAATCATCTTTCCTGAAGTCCAGGGTGCGCGTATGGCTACTCTCAGCTTTCACTTCTGTTAAAATCAAGAATTCAAGTATGGTGTGGTCACTTTCCCCCAGAGTTCCTGTAACTGCAACTTCATCCACCAAATCATCTCTGTTGGTTAGAATCAAGTCCAGGATAGCTGATCCTCTGGTTGCTTCCTCCACTTTCTGGAGGAGGAAGTTATCTGCAACACAAGTCAGAAATTTCTTGTTTGGCAGAATTTGTCTCCCAACAGATATCGGGATAATTTAAGTCCCCCATTACTACTACATCATGACTCCTCAAAACATTGGCAGTTTGCTTTTCAAAAATTACATTCTCGTCTTCTCCTTGATTGGGTGGTCAGCAGTAGACTCCAAGCACCACATTCCTTTTATTCCTTGCCCCATTAATTTTAATCCAGATACTCTCGGTGGAGCTACCAAGCTCACCTTCCTGTATTTCTGTGCAGGGATATATATTTTTAACATATAATGCAACTCCACCACCCTTTTTATTCCTTCTGTTCTTTTTGAACAAGTTATATCCTTCAGTTGCTGTATTCCAGTCATGGGAGTCATCCCACCAAGTTTCAGTTATATCTATAAAGTCGTAATTACCCTCCTGTATTAAGAGTTCAAGTTTGTCCTGCTTGTTTCCCATGCTCTGCGCATTAGTATACAGACATTGAAGACCATGTGATTATGGCTTGGCTTCCTAACTATATTTTTCTGAGGTCTGTTACTGGGCCCTATTAGAGCCGATCTCTCTGGTCCCATTACTGTGCACAAGCCTTCATCAGTCGTTACCACCAAGTTTACATCTCTCCCCCCCCTTAGGATTCAGTTTAAAGCCCTCCTGATGAACTTCTCCATGCTGTGGCCAAACACATTCTTCCCAGTCCTTGTGAGATGCAACCTATCACTTGCCAGATGTCCATCTTCCAGGAAGCATAGCCCATGGTCCTAGAATACAAATCTCTCACTTCGGCACCACCTTCATAGCCATTCATTCACATGGAGTATTTTTCTTTCCCTTTCTACTCCTCTTCAGAGTACTGGAAGGATGGATGAAAAAACTATCTGGGCCCCAAAGTTTCCTTCCCAGAGCTTCAAAGTCTGATGTGATTTCTTCATAGCTCCATTTGGCAGTATCATTTGTTCCCACATGGATGAGGAGAAAGGGATACCTGTCAGTGGGCTTGATGAGTGATGGCAACCCTTCCATCACATCTCTAATCCATCCTCCTGGTAGACAGCATACCTGGTGAGTCCATGGATCTTCTCGGCATACTTGGGTTTCGATCCCACGCAGTTGGGAGTCTCCCACTACTAGTACTCTTCTCATCTTGTTGTGGGGTGTGGATTCATTTTATTTTTATTTATTAAATTTATTAGTCTCCCATCTGGCTGGTTGTCCAGCCACTCTGGGCGACATACAAGATAAAAAAAAATACATTAAAATGTTAAAATTTAAAACCATAACAGTAAAAACCTAACCCACCCCAAAAGCCTGCCTGAAGAGCCAGGTCTTCAAGGCCCGGTGGAAGCTCATCATAGAAGGGGCATGGCGGAGATCATTTGGGAGAGAGTTCCACAGGGTGGGGGCCTTGCTTGACCTTGCTTGATTGAGCTTCAGCCTCTTGGTCATTGTCGCACGGGGTCTCCTGTAATTCTTCCACCACAGGCTGTCCTCCAGTCTCATCTTCGAGTGGTTGAAAGTGGTTCCATAGTTCCACTGGTGAAGGGTGTCTTCTAGCTCTTCTGCTCCTGTCACCCTTTCCCACGGAGTTTCCTCCATTTCGCTGTTCCTCTCCAAAGCAGTCTCCTCTTCTGCTACCACATGCTGTTGTTCTTCCACCTCCACTTTTCTTTGCTGCTGTTGTTCCAGCGTTCTGTCTATGAACTCCTCATCTTCTCTTATAGTCCTCAGTGTGGCCACCCACCGTTCCAGGCCTCTCACTTTTTCCTCGAACAGTGCCATGAGCTTGCACTTGTTGCACGTGTACACCATGTTGTTCTCAGGCAAGAAAACAAACATGGCACACACCTTGCAGGTCACAACTACTGGAGCATGCTTCCCGTTCATACTCTCTTCTACCTTTTGCTTCTTTCTAACTACTTGTTTTGGAGTGGCCTGTACTTTGTCCTGTCTTACTTCAGGGTAAACTTGAGAGTCCCACTGGTATGCGGGGCGCTGTACAAGAAGAATTAGTAATTTTTTTTTTAGGGACCTCCCCCTTGACCTCCCCTGTCGAACTCCTTTGTCAAACTCCTGTTTGCTGTCCCTGTTTGCTCGCCCTGTTCGCTCGCTCTCTGAAAGCTGGCTTGCTTGTATCTCCTCTCCTGTGGACCAGCTGAGATAGCTCCCTCTGCTCTGCTCAGTTAGGAGTCAGGAAATAGAAAACTTAATTTTATTCCTTTTTATTGGAGGCGTCATCACTTTATTATTATTATTATTTTTATTTGATCCTAGCGTCTGATTCCTTTAAGGATCCAAGGAGAAAAGTACCTTTTCCAGTTCCACCTGAAATCTGTTAATGAATGTGAAGAAGCAGGACTTCTGGCACAGCTCTCAGTTGCTCAGGCACCTCGGAAAAGCTCGATGCTGATTTAGCAAAAAGAAAGACATTAGAAAGAAAAAATGGTGTATACAAGGAGAAATTATAAGAAGTTGGGGCTTTCTCCTAAATGCCTCCAAGATTCTGTGAAAACACAAGCAACTGCTCAGGCTAAAATAAACTTTTTTTCTCAAGACGGAGGCCCTGATAATGAAACCAACAGATAAGGAGCCCTGAAGCACCTCACCAGAGCCGGCTCTAAAGGGCAGCAAGGTTGGGCCCTGGCTGAAGGCCCCGTGGCCCAGAGAGGCCCCTGAAGGGCCCCTCTTTAGGGTGGGGGAGTAGCTTTCCCCTTCCATGATCTGCGGCAGAATTGCTGCTGTGGATCACACCGCCAGCCTGTTCCTTCGCTCCGCTTACCTTTCTTGGGATTTGTAGCTGCACGCGCAGCGCTGCCCTTAACCAAGATGGCGGCTGAAGCATCTGTCGCCGTCTTGGCTGATAGCAGTCCTGCGTGTGCGCAGCACGCATGTGTGCCATCAACCAAAATGGTGGTGGAGGCTTCAGCCCCTTAGGGAAACCTTGACCGCCATCTTGGTTAAGGGCAGCGCTGCATGCGCAGCCGCAAAACGCAGGATAGAAAGATAGGTGGAGCAAGGGAACAGGCGGGCAGTGCGTTCCACAGCAGCGTGTGCCAGGGGCTGGGGCAGGCTGGAGCTCAAGGGCCTCAGCATGCCTTGAGCCGGCCCTGCACCTCACATTCTAAAATTTCTGGTTCTTCATCATACGGTTCTTCCACGAATGAATCTGTCATCCTTGCATCTCTTTTATAGAGTTCTTCATTGTATTGCTTCCATCTTCCTTTTATTTCATCTCGGTCAGTCAGTGTGTTCCCCTATTGATTATTCAACATCTCTACTCTTGCTTTAAATTTTCCTTTAATTTCTCTACTCTCTTGGAATAGGGCTCTTGTTCTACCCTTTTTGTTGTCCTATTTCTATACCATAACTATTGTAATAATTCTCTTTGTCCCTACATACTAGTCACTGTATTGTTGCATTTAGCATTCTAACCGTTTCTCCTTTTGCTTTTGCTTTACTTCTCTCTTTAACCATTTTAAGAGTTTCTTCAGTCATCCATTGAGTTCTTTCTCTTTTTAACTAGAGGTAATGTCTTTTTGCATTCTTCCCTGATAATGTCTCTGACTTCAGTCCATAGTTCTTCTGGTTCTCTGTCAACTAAGTTTAAAGCCTCAAATCTGTTCCTTATTTGATCTTTATATTCTTCTGGGATGATATTTACATTGTATTTAGGCATTATGATTGCTTTAGCTTTAGCTTTACTCTGATTTTCGATATTACCAGTTCATGATCTGTACCACAGTCTGCTCCTGGTCTTGTTTTCTCAGAAAGTATGGAACTTCTCCATCTTCTAATTATATAATCAATTTGATTCCTATATTGACCATTTGGTGATATCCACATGTACAGTCTTTTCGGTTGCTCAAAATATGTATTTGCAAGAAACAAATTATTGGCTCCACAGAATTCAATAAGTCTTTCTCCTGCTTCATTTCTATCTCCTAAGCCCCGTTTCCCCACAATTCCTAGTTCTTCTCTGTTCCCTACTTTTGCATTCCAGTCCCCCATGGTTATCAGAACATCTTGTTTTCGTATGTGATCAATTTTTTCCTGTACTTCTGCATAAAATCTCTCCAATTCCTCTTCTTCTGTATTTGCCGTTGGAGCGTAGATTTGGATGATGGTTATGTTAATAGGTTTCCCATTGAATCTCATTGATATAACTCACTCACACCTTGCGTTATAGCTCCTAATTGCTTTTGCTACATAACTTTTCACTATTAAAGCAACCCCATTTCTTCTTAATTTTTCATTTCCTGCATAAATTATTTTGTAGTTGCCAGATTGAATTTGTCCCATTCCCATCCATTTTAATTCACTCATGCCAAGTATTGTAATGTTGATATGTTCTATTTCTTTCTTATTTATTTATTTTATTTATTTATTGTATTTGTATACTGCCCCATATCCGAAGCTCTCTGTGCGGTTTACAGCAACTAAAAGCATCAAAAACAAATATACAATATGACAATTTCTAACTTTCCCTGGTTCATGCTTCTCACATTCCATGTTCCTATTGTGTGCATCATATAACTCCGAACTCTCCTTTCGCATCTGTGCGCATCAGCCTCTGGGCTTCCTTTCGGCTTTGACCCAGCTGCGTCATTAGTCACAGCGCTACTCGTACTTATCCTTTGTTTTTCTCCAGTAGCTCAGTGAATGCCCTCTGACCTGGGGTTCTCATCTTCCAGTACTTTCATGTGTTGCATTTTGGATACTCTGTTCATAGGGTTTTCGTAGTAAGAGGTATTCAGAGGTGGTTTACCATTGCCTTCCTTTGAGTCTGAATGCATCTTAGTCTGGTGTCTCAAGCCTTGGCAGAGCTTGGAAAAGTTACTTTTTTGAACTACAACTCCTATCAGTTCCAGTCAGCATAGCCACTGCATTGGGCTGATGGGAGTTGTAGTTCAAAAAAGTAACTTTTCCAAGCTCTGCGCCTTGGGTGCCCCTGCTAGGAGTCTAGCCTCTTGGTCTAGACTCCTGACGGCATTGCTCTCAGCTTCTTTGACACTCTCAAACCTCCTCACCAAGTTAAGGTGTGCAAGTACGGCTGTATTGCAGTCCATGTTCAGAACCAATTACTTAGCATGGTGGTGGGCTCTGCAACACTGGAGACATTTAACAAGCAGCTGGACAGCCTCCTGTTGAGTTTACTTTAAGTTGGATTCTTGTATTGAGCAGGGGGCTGGAACTGATGGCTTTAAAGGCCCCTTCCAAATCTACTATTCTATGATTTTATGTATTGTTTCAGGAAGTGTGAATTATGTAGATTCACCTTTAGATGCAAACTGAATCAAATTTCTCCACCATCCCTACCCATCACCGAGAGCTTGGAAAAGTTACTTTTTTGAACTACAACTCCCATCAGCCCAGTCCGGTGGCCATGCTGGGAGTTGTAGTTCAAAAGAGTAACTTTTCCAAGCTTTGCCATCACTGCTCTAAAGGGCCAAACTACATCTTAAGTTGGCAGTTAGCATATCCCAGCATATTGAGCACTGGGCATGGTTTGGGGTACGAGGATCAGGCTCATGGCACCTGGGAGGAGAAATTATCTCCTTCCCACACTGTTTGCTCTCTGAAAATTGCCCCTTGAAGCTTCTATTTGCCTTAAAGTACTATCTGCAGTAAAATTGCAGTTAACCCCCCTCCACACATGCCATGGTCCTCAACCAGATTAGGCTGCTTTTTGTCAAGAAGGAATGTGTCCAGTGTTAAGTTTGCTAGACAGAATATGCTAGTGAGTAAGCCAGGAATGTTCAAATGTTCTTGTACGGCCGTTCACACCATCCCTGACCAGTAGCCATGCTAGTTGGGGCTGATGGGAGCTATAGTCCAATAACATCTGGGGGACACCATTCTGGATATCCCTGATGTAACATGTAGTTCAGCTCTCAGACAGAGGAGAGAGCAAGGTTGCACTTGAGACTTCATGCATGATTCTGCCACTGAGCTATGGATAAAACCAGCAAAATGTAGTGAAAACCACCCACTTGAAAGATTAACAAAAGTCATTATTGGAAAACGTTTGGCAAATCTGTTTTCCTTGAGTTATTCAGTTCCAAATTTGTGTGCCTCTGCACGCCCCTGTTTTTGTGATAAGGAACGCCAAGATGACACAGGGATATAGTTTCTTCCAGGCTTGCCACAGGCACTTTGCGGGTACAGCTGAATTTTAGCATATGATTTGTTTTTCTTGCTGCTGTGGCTGCTATTGCTAGATTTTGTTGCATCCGTTTTTTTTCAAATGTGTTAAACCTTGTTTGTTTCCTTTTATGATATTGCTGTTGAGCAATTTTTCAGGGTTACAGTATCTGTGACCAGATCAGCTGTGGTTTGGTTCTTCAGTCAGAAGCAGGTAAGAGGAACAGCTGAGAATGAGTCATTTAATCCTGTTTTCAGGCAGTGGTGGGTGGCATCATTAAAAAAGACTGCAGGGGGTAGGGAAGTGTGCAGGGTAGTATGTGCAAAGTGCATATTTGAGGAGAAGGGCAAACTTTGTCTTATATGTTAGATTTCTGAAGGAAAGAGAGAAAATATTGAGGGGATGAGTTGGGTGAGCTACTTGCCTAGATGGAAGCATCATGCTTCTGGTGCTTCCTATGTCCTCTAATTGATTATTCATTTTACGGTTTCAATATTGTTGCTTGATGTGTTCTATTTTATTGAATACATTTTTATACCACCACTAAAAAAACTCCAAACATAATTGTGGAATAATGGCACTGACTTCTACAGAATAGTCTCCAGTGGACCTCAGGAGTGTCTCAATTTGCACAAGATAAAACAGTGGGAGGTGAAATATATTCTAGCAAAATTCTAGGTGTGCTCTATGTTTTTAATTGACCATGCATCCTCTTTTTTCCAACAGATAAGAGTCATTGCTGAAGTAGCAACATATTGTAATCAGTCTGATTTTACATCATACTGCAGTTTCAGATTCAACTGTTAATGCAGCCAAAACAGAAATGGAACATAACCTCCAATCTGAAACACAAAAGGCTGTCTTCACCATCATATGACATTGACCAATAAAAAGGCTTTGAAGTTAATTAAAATAAATTTGACACAGATTTCTAGGATGAATAAGAGGGAAATAAAATTTCTTGCTTAGATTCTCTGTAGAAACCTTAGTAACACAGGAAAGAAGCAAAGTAAGAAGAACACCAACAAACATACAAAAATATAATTATCTTTGGAGATGGCAGGTGTTGCCACCACTCACCATATGCTCAGAGCAGAGCTTGGAAAAGTTACTTTTTTGAACTACAATTCCCATCAGCCCCAGCCAGCATGGCCACTGGATTGGGCTGATGGGAGTTGTAGTTCAAAAAAGTAACTTTTCCAAGCTCTGGCTCAGAGGCACATGTTACCAAATTCTTCCAAGCTACACAGCAAGTGGATTGGACTGTGAAAGACCAACCCAACTGGTGTTTGCATTTTGACCGATTTGTAGGGCAGTCCAATATCTCAGAGAGGAGGTCAGGGCTCCTGCTCCCCTGGTGCATTCACTATAGCTGCCCAATTTCCCTGCTTTTTAAAGTTTGATAGAAATATCTATTGGCTACGTTCTTAAACCATAAGGTTTTTTGCCTATTAGTGAATAATTTGAAAGGTTTGACAGTTGACAGTGGGATAGGGATTGAAGTTGGTGAGGGATAGGGTTTGACTTTTGGAGGGAGAGGGCTGGAGGGTGTGTGTGGGTATGAGGGGTTGTAGAGGGTTATATAGGCAGGTTAATATTAATTGACAATACAGTAAAAACTGTTGGAACTGTATAAGTAAAGAACATATTTAGAAACCACATGCTTCAGAACTTGAAACGTAAACAATCTTGTTTAAAAAACATCTGTTAAACAAGTAAACTTATTTGTTCTTTTTAAACACACCTGGTTCTTGGCCAGCTATTAGAATAATACAAGGGTTGCAAAGCAAAAACAAAAAGGGGGAAACAGCATCCCGAGAAAGTACAAATAACTATAGCAGTTTACAGAGGACCAACCCAGGGCTGTTATCCTTGAGAGTCATAAAGATACATGGGGGTTGACTGGAAACCTGGATGTTTGTAACAAAGGCTAGGGAGAATAAGCAGATTCCCTAATAGCAGCTTTGTCATAAAGGGTGGTGGAAGAAAAGGGAAACCATGTCTCCCTCTGCTAAAGGCGGAGTGTTGCAGGGTGGTGATGTGGCAGCCTAATATCATAACATCCGCTGTGGCAGTGGGAGAGGGTACCACACAGCACAATGATATTATGTCCCATCTTGTATTACACTAGATATTAAAAGGAGGACAACTGGGAAAGTCACAGAGCAACAGAAGATCGTGACTCTTGTAATGACCTCACTAGGACTTTATCATACATTTTAAATGTACAAATCAGTCTAAATTGGATCATTCTGTCTGTGTCCTTTATGAGTTAGTTCATTGTTCCCATTTCGTAGGTGGGAAACGGAGGCTAAGAAGCAGTGCCCTTTTTCAGGACCACTCAGAAAAAACAAAGGAAGTTTGGGACTAAGGCCTAGATTGCCTAGGACAAAGATTGGTTAATATTCCATGCACTGGACCATGCTGGTTTTCAAAGGCTATCTTGAATATACGGGGCTAGAGAACTCAGAGAGCCTTTGGTATGATTCCCGCAGGAGACAATGTCTCATCACATGCATGGCTCATTTACTGCTGCTGCTGCTATTTTTACTGTTGCCTTATGAGAACAGAAATGAATTTCCAGTACTGTTCAATGAAATCCACTTAACATTTTCCCAAAAATTATAACTCTCTCTTTCCCCCTCATTTAACTTTCATAATTTCCTGGCTGCCTGGGTGTAAATCAAAAGGAATGTGCGGGAAATTTATTACCACATGAATCTCAACTGGTAAGCATGTTTGCTCCTTAAATTATGTGAGCTGAAAGTGTACTGAAAAGGAAGCTAGGAAAGATGTTGCCTAATGTCTAGGCAAACCGTCTCTGTTAGATGATCCATCCCAATTAACTCTTAATGAGTAAACGCAATGGAGGCTGGTGGCTCTGACGTCAGTGGGACAGTGAATCCCCAGTAGGTTTTCCTCTGAACGTTCAAGGAGCTGTCTAAGGAGCTCAGCTCCTTCAAAGCCCAGATTGAAACCCGGAGTCGATTCACTGCCCCACTGAGATTGGAGCGATCAGCCTCCATTGAGGTAATGGTGTAACAAAACCAACTACCAGCATAAGAGAGAGCATGTCATTTAACATTATCTAGGATGCTTGAGCATGTTTCACTAGTAATTGGTTATTTCCTGGAACTTCTATTTTGTCATAATTCTGAGGCTATTTGTACGGTTTCATATTGAGGCTGGAATTAGAAATGGCAATATATAGGTGACTGCTGCCCCTGGAACTACCTGCCTATAGAATAATATGTGTGTACAGAATAAGGTGTATAGAATAAGGAGTGTGGGTGTGTGTACACACACACACACACACACCAAGGTGGTGTAGTGGTTAGAGTGTTGGACTAGGACCTGCAAGACCAGGGTTATATATATATAAACAAACAAACATTATGTAACAAAACTTATATACCGCTTGATTGTAAGAAAACCCCTAAGCAGTTTTTAAGAAGAATTATGGCTTGTAAATGTTTAAAAAAAGGTTGCACCCCACTAAGTTCTACTCAGTGTAGACCCATTGAAGTGAATGTACCTAAGTTAATCATGACCATTAATCTGAATGGGTCTACTTTGAGTATGACTAACATTTGATACAATGCAAAATATGCTTTTCTCCTTCCAAACTACTGTCTTTGTGACATCCCATATGTTTCTGTGTGCATATATTTATGTCAGGGGCATGAACTGACCACAAGATTCAATTCAGATCACAGTTGGACACTTCAGAAAACAGCCTTCGTTTATTTCAGGTGCTCCATAGGCTCCCCAGTTCAGCTTGGGGTCTGTCCAACTCTGTTTGGTTTTTGCTTCATTCAGTATCGGGAAATAATGATAAAAAATGACTACAACTTTTTTTCTCTTTTGATAGAAGCGGATGAAGTTTTAGGCAGAGTAGCCCTTCCAGAGTATTATTTATTTTATTTATATTTATTTATTTATTTAGTTTCATTTATAAACCGCGGGCGGTGTACAACATACAATAGTACAATAATACAATAAATGTAAAAAGAGTAGATAAATCTTGCCAAATTACAGGCAAATAGGTCCAGGAGCTTTTATGCTGGGCAGCTTTAATATTTATTTTTCTTAAAAGGAAATGTCTTTCACTTTTTTTTTTAACTGGGGGCAGAATTAGATTAAAATTGCAGGCATGGTTGCTACTCCTGAGAGCATGAAACCTGCCAGATTTCAGGATGATAGCTGCAATGGTTTTCCTAAAAGGGTAGCCATTACAGTTTTGGATGGTAAAAAAGGAACTACTTAATGTTCCCTAGAGTTTTTTGGGCAGTTGGCCTGACATTGCAGGCATGAGAGAGGTGTTCCTGGTTAAGAAACCTGCCAAATTACAGAAAAATAGGAAAGGGTTTTTTTGCTCTGCACCTTTAAAGTTTGTCCTTTGTGGGGGGAGAACTAAAAGTGATTTGCTTTCCAGGTAAAATAATTCCATTTGATTACAAGCTTGATCTGTCAGTGACAACAGAACTTTCCTTCTACTGTCTCCACACCCTGGCTCTTGCTCTCCATCCCCCCTTTACTTCACTTGGCATTATTGGGTGGTAGACAACTAACACATCCTGTCAGCATAAGAATTTCTGCTTGTCCAATGGAACTTTTCCCCGTCTCCTCAACATGCATGCATCCTGTGCCCTCACCAAGTCTCCTCCTGCGGGTGGGGAAACACCTAGAATAGATGGGGGGGTGTGGGGGAAGGAGAGGGGGAGAATGTTCCATTGTGCAGGCAAGTCCTTTCACTGATGAAACATTCACATTGGATACATTACTTCACTTTTAGCAGATGCTTGTCTACTGCACTGTTTAAAATGCCTAGATTGCCAGGGTGCCACATAGCGCTTCAGGGGTTGCAGTGTCAACTCAGGCTACCTTGCCTTTGACAGGACTGAAATCCCTCCAAGATACTCTGTGTTGGCTTTGGATTCATCTGGATTCAATACATACTTGTAATTTATATATGCTTATATAATTTATTTATTTATTTACTTAATTTATATCCTGCAGGTTCAACATAAATTTATGTTTCCAGAATGGCTAACGAAGTAGTAGGAAACAACGGGTGATGGCCAACTAAGTCATACACAGAGTAAACCCATTGAAATCCATTGATTTCAAAGGGTCTGCTCTGAGTATCACTAACACTGGATGTTAGCCAATAAAAGTACAATTGAAATAACAACAGTAATAAAATTAAGCACGCAAACCATCACAATAAACTAAAAAAAGCAACAGACAGTAAAAATCAACAGGACGTTTTTTGGCAATGCAAATTACAAGCATGAGAGGCATCAGAATTGGGCCTGCAGTGTGTGTGTGTGGGGGGGGCAAAGGGTTAAAGCTCCATTATGCTCCATACTGGGGTCTCAGTCTGGATCAGACCACCATGCTGGCTATTTGCATCTTCCCATATTTAAAAGTTAGTGACTAATATCACACATAGGAGAAGACAATGTAGCAGTGATCTATCTGGATTTTGTTTGGTAATTTTCAAACATAAATAATAAAACTACACACATTCACATAAATATATATTATACCAATTGGTGTTGAGATCAGGCATGTTTGGGCTGGATGAATTATGAATCATCTGAGATTTTGCTGCAATAATTTATAAACAGACGAAGGTAAAATTCCATTATAATATGTGTGGGGGTGTTATTTGCTGATTTCTACCAAGCAATCCATTACTGAATTGAATGAACTTCCTTATGGGCTGCCTAGAAGCATCCCCTAGTAACAAGACACACTCGTTCATTGAACTATAATGAGAAAACATTATGACTAGTTATTGAACCACATATTATCAAGGATCTGTATGGCACAGCATGTAAAAAAGAGTACATATACTTGTTCATATTGGAAGGGAGAACAGAACCGCTCTCACTTTCGTATAAAGACAGTAGATTATTAAATAGCTATATGACAGACATGGCTGAATAAATGTTCCCATCTTCATTCAGCAGTTTGCAGAATCTCTGAGAAAGTGATTTAAAGAAGCTGGCAAATGTGGCCACCAGTTGTGGGCAACGAGGACAAAAAAATTAAGTGACTGCTCCTAACGCAGCAGACACGTTATACCTTTATCAGGGTATTCCAGAGTCAGACAAAAACATTTCCCCGATCTCTTGAAATCTACCACTGTGGTGCTATAAACTGCTACGGAGCCCAGCCTCAAACCTAGGTGCTTTATCGCTATATGGTGGTGGTAATGGAGAAGGTTGTGGACAGTGGGAAAAGGTAAATGGCATGCTTTTTCCTTTCTTCCTTCTTGAAACCTTCCTTTATGTCATGGGGGAGTTTTTTAATTCCATGATGTCCATCCACCCAGTTCTAATCCCCATCCAGAATCCTATAAGCTGTTATGGCTCAAATAGTCTATTTTCTCTTTTCCTCTCTCTCAGAGCTGACATCCTTAATGTTCCATGGTGCCTGGAAGTCACTGAGCACAGGACCTTACTGCATTTCTTTTGTTAAAAAAATTTTTTTTGGGTGATCTATTTCACTGCCAAACTCAATCAGCATAAGACCATTTGTAATGTGAAGAGACAAAATGTTGCAGTGTCATGGGGGATAATGGTATCAAAGGCTACTAGCCATGATGCCTATGCTCTGCCCCCACAGTTGGATGCAGTATGCTTCTGAATACCAGCTGCTGGAAACTATGGTGTGGGGAGTGCTCTTGTGTTCAGGTCCTGCTTGTGGGCTTCCCATGGGCATCGGATTGGCCACTGTGATAACAGGATGTTGGACCAGATGGGCTACTGGCCTGATCCGGCAGGCTCTTCTTATGTTCTTATATTCCCAGCCCCTAAAAGGAGTGTTTTTGTTCAGAGCTGAAGGAACAGGACCCTTCTAGCTCTGACTGGGTTCACAGGAGGGGTATTTTCAGCCCAGCTTTTTTGCCAATTCAGAGAAAGGGTGAAAAGAAACGGGGAGGGAAATTTGGCTCAGTGTTACATTTCTCTTTATCATCTCCCTGAAATTTTCTGTTACTGTTTATAAAATGCCAAGGGGCTTAAGTTCATGGTTGGCTGCTAGTAGGGATGGAAAGATCTGTTAAGTTTGGTTCTCTCAGCTTTGCATTTTTCCAGTCTTAATTTCAGTTTGCCACATTTTTGCAGCAATTTGCTTTTTTACAAAACAACACCACCTCATGAATCTCAGTGATGGGCAGTGATGAAACCTCATTCTCCATCATTTTAGTGCAAATTTCTTCTAAAAAACTGTTTTTTGTAGGAAGCTTTTGCTAAGTACACATTTTTTCAAGCAATTTGTTGTGATATCATGCATTTGTGTATGCTACTTTCACTAATAAATTTATTTTTATGCACACTTTCCCCTAACATATGTTCAGTTCAGTTTATTATTATCGCTTGGGCCAAAGGCCACTGCAGATACAAATAGAAGTATTAAAAGAATTAAAACTTAGAGCTATTTACAATAGATATGATATGAGAAATCTAAATACTTAAATAAAATTAACACGGAATTTGATCACTTATAAAATTAAAATATGCATTTTTGTAAACATTGTTTAGTTGATGAACTGCATCACAAAATTCAAACAACTGTGAATTTCAAAGGATGGCTGTGTTTTGGGTCTCATATTGTTTCAGAATGCACAAATTTGATAGATTCAGCTTGAAATGTGAACTGAATCAAATTTCTCCCCCATCCTTAGCTGCTAGTTCCAAATAGGAGTGTTTTCTTGCTTCTGGAATCTCCCCATACAGGTAGAATGGGGAGGTGAGGCTTTGAATTCATGGCATACACCCATGCAGCCTATTGTGAGATTCTTCCCACTTTCACTTTTCTCTTAAGATATTTTAGGTTATTTAAGGTTCACTAAGGGGTTCTGGTGAGTCCTTTATTTCAGGGGACAGAGAGTGCAGCAGAAGGAGGAAAAGGCCTGGCAGGAAGAAGAGGTCAGGTGAGAAAATCTGCACCCTGCATCCAAAAGTATCCACCTCCACCTTCTCCCAGGAAGATGGAGATGGTCAGGGAGCTCCCCCTAGGCCTTCTTCATGGTTTCTCATTCTTCCTGCCCAATGTTTGCCTCTCCTTCCTGCCTGACACCCTGACCTCTGACAGCCTCAGATCACTTTGGGCCACTCGACCTAACCTGTGGCAACCTGGGACTGTCTCAACCCAACTCAAGTGATGCCCAGATCCCCCCAAATTGGCCCAATTCAGTATGGGCTAAATCCAGTGCACAGACCTACATAATACAATTCATTATCTATTTATTTAAAATATTTATATCCTGAACTGCATTGTGGTATCTCTCAACAGGGAAAAATAAAAAAGGATCAAAACAGAGTTTATTTACAATGAACAAAATTAACAGAAGCCATTAGACTATGCAGATCAGCCAACAATTGCATTCAAATAATCAAAATTATCAAAGGTTGAGTAAATAACCATGTTTTAAATCAACACTAGCTGCATTTCAGATGGAGGGAGTTCCATAGCTGAGGCATCACCATTGAAAAGGCCCTCTCTTTTACATCACTGCATAGCATATAAAACCTGATGGTGGGATGCTAACCAGGACTTCCCCAGCAGATCTTAACATCTGGGTAGCCCTATAGCGGGAGAGGTGCCAGAGATCATAAATCGTTTAGGGCTTATAAGTCATTGATAATACCCTGAATTCGGACTGGAAACTAAGGCTGTGCATGGACCCCTCAGTCTGATTTGTAGCTCTGATTTGTAAATCTGGATTGGGTCCGATCTAGTCCCAGCAGATTAGAATCCTTTCAACCCAATCCAGATTTGAATCCAAATCATGATCCGAATATTGCAAATCTCCAGAAATCCCACTCACTTGCATTGCAAAACCAAAAGGGCCATAACTTGTTTTTTGACATAAGGATGTGAAAGTTTGGGACACAATAGACCATATAGAGGGGATTGGTCCTGCCAAATGTCAGGTGGGACCTCCAGGGGTTTCATAGAATCATAGAATCATAGAGTTGGAAGGGGCCTTGTAGGCCATCGAGTCCAACCCCCTGCTCACACCAGGAAATCCACGGCTAGAGCATCTCCCGCAGATAGCTGTCCAGCCTCTGCTTCAAGACATCCAGCGAAGGGGATCCCACCACCTCCCTAGGCAGTCGGTTCCATTACCGAACTGCCCTTACTGTCAAGAAGTTCCTTCTAATGTTCAATCTGAATCTACGCTCCTGCAACTTAAAACCATTAGACCTAGTCCTACCCTCTGGGGCAGCAGTGAACAAATCTGTACCCTCCTCTATGTAACAGCCCTTCAGGTACTTAAAGAGTGTAATCATGTCACCCCTCAGCCTTCTCTTCACCAGACTGAACATGCCAAGTTCCTTCAACCTTTCCTCATAAGACTTGTTCTCCATACCGGCTATCATCCTTGTTGCCCTCTTCTGAACCCGCTCTAACTTGTCTATATCTTTCTTAAAATGAGGCGCCCAGAACTAGCCACCTTTAAAATATAAAATGTGTTAATGTTTTAAAATTAAAACAGACATAACTGTCTTATTTTTTGACATAGTGGGGAGATTGCCAATACAGTAGGGCCCCGCTTTACAGCGCTTCGCTTTACGGTGCTTCACTAATACAGCGGTCTCAATTAGAGACAATTGACTAAAGCCCCACTCATACGGCGCTTGTTCCGCTTTTACGGCGGTTTTCGGGCATCGTGCACCATTCTATTCAATGGGTTCCACTTTCCAGCGGTTTTTGCTTTCCAGCGGGGATCCGGAATGTAACCTGCCCTACTGTAGCAGTAATGAGTGAGGGGAAGATTAAAATATTGTTTAATGTTAATAATATTCATAATAATATTTAATAATAATAATATTCACTGTGGTATAATCATCATCATAGTGGCTGTCTGGCTTATCATAAAAACAAATTTGTGTAACAACACAAACAACCTGGCTACTTTTTATTGTTTGTGGTTAGCAACTGGATGATGATGATGAATTCACAAAGCTGTGGCTAAATACACCCACAAGGTTTAATAATAATTCTTAGCAATGAGAATAGGATAAAATAGAATAAAATAAAAATAACACAGATAAACATTTTTAAAAAAATGTATATATAGATAGAACTGGGATTTATTGGAAAAGAACAGAAAACATAAACAAGCTGAGCAAATGCCACCTCCCCCCAAAAATTTATGAGAAAGAATGTATAGAAGATTTCTGCGTTTTAAAACTTCTCCTCCTCCAAGCACTGTGATTTGAGAGTGCTGGGTGGGCTGATAGCATTCTAGCCTTCCTCACCCTCTTTCAGCCCTGGCATTCTCCTAATATGGTGTGTGTGCCTGGTGTTAGTTAAGAGAGACAGAGTGGGGATTCTGTTGGTGTACTGTCTACCCTGCCACCCAGCTATCTCTCTCCCAGAGCTGGTAGAGCTGGCCTCGGTGTTGGAGTTCTCCAAGCTGGTTGTCCTGGGTGACTTGAACATACACACCGATGCTGGACTCACAGGTCTGGCTCAGGACTTCATGGTTGCCATGACAACCATGGAAGTCTCTAATATCATCTGGACCAATGCATGTGGCAAGATATACGGTGATGTGGAAGAGGGTGATCTGAGGGTGGACAGGTTCTTAGTGACTCCGGTATCATGGACAGATCACCACCTGACAAGGTTTAGGCTTTGTGCCCCCTGTAACCTTTGCTGGGATGGAGGGCCGATTAAGATGGTCTGCCCTTGGAGACTTATGGATCTGGATGGTTTCCTGAATGCTCTGGGTGATGTTTCCAGCATGGCTGGTGATACTGCCAAAGCCCTTGTTAATCTCTGGAATATGGAGGTTACCCAGCCGGTGAACACTATTGCTCTGAAGTTCCCTCTCCCACTTCAGAGGGCTCGTAACACATCTTGGTTTACTGAAACCATGGGCCTGATGAAATGGCAGGGATGACTGCTAGAGCAATGATGGATAAAAACTTAATCTGCTTCCAAATGAACACAGGCTAGAGCCTATCATGCGGCAGTGATGGAAGTGAAGAAAGCTCACTTCTCTGCCACCATTGTGCCCTCTCAATGTCATCTGCCAATGCTTTTCTGGGTGCACTGGGGTCTAATATAGGGCTCTGTCCCTATATTAGACCCTGAGTCCTCAGTCACCAGCTGTGACATGTTTGTAAGGGACTTTGGAGATAAAACCACCCTCATTTGGACTGACTTGGGCTCCACATGAGTTGTGCCAGATGTCCCTAAGGCATCCTCTTTTAATTTTTCTATGAATACTTTTCAGCTTGTAAAGCCTGAGGATGCGGACAGGACTCTGGGAGAAATGAGGGCAACTACTTGCTCTCTTGCCAATCCTGGTTAATCAAATCTGCCAGAGTGAGAGGGGCTGGCTGGTTGGCATATTTAATTAATACTTTCCTAAAGGAAGGTTCTATGCCAAGGTTCTAAGCAGATCTTAACAACTTCCGTCCAGTCTCTAATCTCCCCTTTTCAGTAAGGTGATTGAGAAGGTAGCAGTTGCTCAGCTCCAAGTTTGTTTCTTTGTTGTTTGTTTGTTTATTAGATTTATATCCCACTCTTCCTCCCACTAGGAGCCCAGGGCGGCAAGTTTTCCTGCATGGACTGGATTATCTAGACCCTTTCCAATCAGGCTTCAGGCATGGTCATGGGACAGAGACTGCTTTGGTTGCCCTGCTTGATGACCTATACCAGGCATCTGACGGGGAGTGCATCCCTTTTGGTGCTGCTGGACCTCTTGCTGGCTTTCGATACCACTGACCATGGTACTCTTCTGGGGCATTTAGCTGGGAAACGGATTGGGAGGCATCATTTTATGGTGGCTCTGGTCCTGCCTGGCAGACAGGCCCCGGAAAGTGGTGCTGGGAGACTACCGCTCAACCCCCTGGCTGCTGGCCTGTGGGTCCCACAATGTTCCATGCTGTCTCCTATATGAAACTACTGGGAGAGGTCATCCAGAGATTTGAAGTACAGTGTCATCAATATGCTGATGACACACAACTCTCTCTCTTCCTATCACCTGATTGCAGAGAGGGAGTGCTTACCCTAAACCCTAAGCCTGGAGGGTGTGAAAGGCTGGATGTGGGCTAATAAACGGAAATGTAAGAGAGGCAAGACAGAAGTGTTGCTGGTCAAGGGGAAAACTGCACCAGGGATAGAGTTGCAACCTGTTCTGGACAGGGTCACACTCCCCTTGAAGGAGCAGGTTTGCAGTTTGGGAGTACTCCTGGATCCTGCCCTGCTGCTTGAACATCAGGTGACTGTGGTAGCCAGGAGTACTTTTAGCCAACTCAAACTGGTCTACCAGCCGCACACATTCCTGGAAGCAATTGACTTGGCCACAGTGATGCATGCATTGGCGACATTGACTCTCGATGATTGTAACACACTCTACATGGGGCTACCTTGGAAAACAGTTCGGAAATTGCAGTTGGTTCAAAATGTGGCAGCCAGAATGTTAGCTGGATCACCAGGGAGAGATCATATTACCCCTATGCTTTATCAACTCCACTGGCTCCCAATTTGTTTCTGGCCCAATTCAAAGTGCTGGTTCCGATCTTTAGAGCCCTAAAAGGCCTTGGCCAATGTACCCGAGGGACTGCTTGCGCCTATATGTACCTGCTTA
Source organism: Rhineura floridana (assembly GCF_030035675.1). NCBI lineage: Eukaryota > Metazoa > Chordata > Lepidosauria > Squamata > Rhineuridae > Rhineura > Rhineura floridana. Next base: position 125,627,733 of record NC_084487.1, read on the forward strand.
TGATTTAAGATCAGCTGCCTCTGGTCTCCTGAATGTGCCTGGAATGAAAGATGCCAGACTTGTAGGCACGTGGGAGAGAGCCTTTTCAGTCCTGGCCCCAAGGTTCGGAATACCCTACCCCAAGAAGCCTGCTCTGCTCCCTTCCAGATGGTTTTATGGAGACTTCTGAAAAGCATATTGTTCCAGAGAGCCTTTGGGAGGGACTGAAGGCAGAGCCTGAAACTGATTTTATTCCTCCCCTTTAGTTTTACTGCTTTAGTCCCTTTTAATATTACTCCCCTATATTGCTTAACTGTATTTTATGTATTTTTATCTATTTTAATATTTACTGTGTATGATTTTATTGTGCATGATTTTATTGTGAGTTGCCCTGAGTCCCCTAGTGTAGGATAGAAGGGTGGGATAGATATATTTTAAATAAATAAATAAAATATAGTGTTGTAATTGCTACATTCCAGAGATACTCTGTCTAGTTTCATTAGACTGTTTTGAGCTACAGATCTGTACAATCTCGACAAATCAATTTAGGACTGGCCGATCTGTTCTGTAGAGATTTGTAGCTGCTTCAACTCAATCTCGACAAGATACAAATCAGCCAAAATTGGACCAATTTGGTTCTGTATTTGGCTGAATCTCATGTACAGCCCCATGTTGTTATGTGCCTTCAAGTTGATTACGACTTATGGCGACCCTATGAATTAGTGACCTCCAAGAGCATCTGTCATGAACCACCCTGTTCAGATCTTATAAGTTCAGGTCTGTGGCTTCCTTGATGGAATCAATCCATCTCTTGTTTGGCCTTCCTCTTTTTCTACTCCCTTCTGTTTTTCCCAGCATTATTGTCTTTTCTAGTGAGTCATGTCTTCTCATGATGTGTCCAAAGTATGATAACCTCAGTTTCATCATTTTAGCTTCTAGTGACAGTTCTGATTTAATTTGTTCTAACACCCAATTATTTGTCTTTTTTGCAGTTTGAAACATAAAAGGCTGTCTTCACCATCATATTACATATTAAAAAGGCGTTGAAATTAATAAAAAAAATTGACACAGACTTCTAGGATGAATAATGAGTGAAATATAATTTTATAGGTTAGATTCTCTGTAGAAACAGTAGAAACATAGGAAAGAAGCAAAGCAAGAAGAACACCAACAAAATAGAAAAACTGTAATTCTCCATCTTGGGAGATGCAGTGCTGATTGCAGGTGTTGTCACCACTCACAATATGCTCAGAGGCACATGTCAGAGGAATAGGAGTCTCCTCTCAGCACCCTTCACTAACTACACTTCCCAGGATGCTTTGGGAGAAGCCATGACTGTCTAAAGTGAAATAAAGGTCTGGTGTGGATGTGGCCAGGGACAGCTTTGCTTTAAATTTGGGTGGGAGACTACATGTGCCTGCTGTAGAATAAAAAAGTGGGGCAAACACTGAAAAAGAGTGATACTGTTCACAGTATTTTCCTTTGGAAAGGAAAGGGGCTTCCCCTCTGCCCAGTGCCCACCCACCCAATCTCCTCCCCTCCCCCTTCCTCCCTCACACTCTCCTTCCTGCCCTCCTCCTCCCCTCCCTGCCCCCCCGGTCAGTTTCACCTATCCTAAGCAAGATTTCACATGTGTAAATCCCACTGAACTCAAAAAGCATGGAAATGATCAAACCTGCCCTCCCCTCCTCCTCCTCCCTCCTATTCCTTCCCTCTTGTCCCTTCCCTTCCCTTCACCCCCCTTCCCTCCCCCTCCTCCATCCTTTTCCAATCCCCTCCTTCCCCCCTTCTTTCCCTCCCCTCCCCTCCCCTCCCCCCCATGGTCAGTTTTACCTATCCTAAGACTATGCCCTGGGAGACCAGGGTTCAAATCCCCACCCAGCCATGAAGCTCACTGGGTGACCTTGGGCCAGTCACTGCCTCCCAACCTCAGAGGAAGACAACGGTAAACCACCTCTGAAAACCCTATTCATAGGGTTGCCATAAGTTGGAATTGACTTGAAGGCAGTCCGTTTCATTTTCAAGCATGATTGCATGGGAGTAAATCCCATTGAACTCAATAAGCATGCAAATGATCAAACCTGCCCACCACTCCTCCCTCCCATCACCTCCCTTTTGCCCCTCCCCTCCCCTTTCCTTTACCCTTCCCCCTCCCCTTCCAATGCCTCCTTCCCCCTCCCTTTCTAATCCTCCCCTTCCCTCTCCCCCCTCCTCCTCCCCTATGGTCAGTTTTACCTATCCTAAGCATGATTGCAGGGGAGTAAATCTCACTGAACTCAATAAACATGCAAATGATCAAACCCGCCCTCCCCTCTCCTGCCTGCTCCCCTCCCCCTCCTCCCCTTCCCCTCCCCTGTGGTCAGTTTCACCTATCCTAAGCATGATAGCAGGGAGTAGATCCCACTGAACTCAATAACCATTCAAATGATCATTCTCAGCAATTCTGCACAGGATCCCATTTCTTACCTCCCAAATTAAAAAGCAGAGAAATTCACTAATAGGCAAAAGCCTTGCAGTTTAAGAACGTGCCTATAGCCCACAGATATTTCTATCAAACTTTAAAAAGCAGGGAAATTGGGCAGCTATAGTGAATGCACCAGGGGAGCAGGAGACCTGACCTCCTCTCTGAGATATTGTACTGCCCTACAAATTTGTAAAAATGCAAACACAATTTGGGTTGGTCTTTCGCAGTCCAATCCACTTCCTGTGTGGCTTGGTAGCAAAATTCTAGGTGTGCTTTATGTTTTTAAATGACCTTGCTCACCTTTCCTTAAGTGGAGTAGTTTAAGCACAGCAGGCTGAAAACCTGCATCTTGGGCAGGCCAAGTTTGTTTTTTCCAACAGCTAGAGCCATTGCTTAAGTAGTAGCATATTGTAATCAGTCTGATTTTATATCAAACTGCAATTTCAGATTCAACTGTTAATGTGCCCAAAATAGAAATAGAGCATAACCTCCAGTTTGAAACACAAAAGGGTGTCTTCACCATCATATGACACTGACCAATACAAAGGCTTTGAAAGTAATAAAAATAAATTTGACACAGATTTCTAGGATGAATAATGAGAGAAATATAATTTTCTAGGTTAGATTCTCTGTAGAAACAGTAGTAACACAGGAAAGAAGCCAAGTGAGAAGAACAACAAACATACAAAAATGTAATTCTCCATCTTTGGAGATGGCAGGTGTTGCCACCACTCACCATATGCTCAGAGGCACTTGCTACCAAATTCTTCCAATACATCTATTTGATAGAAATATCTGTTGGCTATAGGTACGTTCTTAAACCGCAAGGTTTTTTGCCTATTAGTGAATTACTTAAAGAGACAGAGACAATAGAGTTTTTGCTAATACTTGACGCATCTTTTCAGCAGGCATATCTAACAGACAGTGATTGTATAAATGACTGCTGTGCTGTACCTGTGAGTTAAAAAGAAGATACAAGGGGGAGACAGGTTAAGAATAAAACAATGAATGTTAATGTCTACCATAATCACCCCATTGACACAGAAATTAAAGGGAACACACATTTCAGCAGTTTAGATTGAAGATGTCATTGATAACAATGTCATTAAATTAAATGCTGTTTTTTTAAAACCCATTATAGAAAAAAACGGCAGAAGCTTGTAGCAAACCAAATCAGTTCACAAGGGTAGTGACTGTGAGAACAATAGGCTATGAGAGAACTAGAAAATGCAAAGATGTATCACTGAACACTAAAGTCAGGATAATTCAGACCATGGTATTCCTGATCTCTATGTATGGATGTGAAAGTTGGACAGTGAAAAAAGTGGATAAGAGAAAAATCTACTCATTTGAAATGTGGTGTTGGAGGAGAGCTTTGCGGATACCATGGACTACGAAAAAGACAAATAATTGGGTGTCAGAACAAATTAAACCGGAACTATCACTAGAAGCTAAAATGATGAAACTGAGGTTATCATATTTTGGACACATAATGAGAAGGTGTGATTCACTAGAAAAGACAGTGGCATCACTAGGGTTGGTGTCACCCAGTGCGGTAACTCATGGTGTCACCCCCATGGACCTCCTCCCATACCAGACCATACAGAATCCTTAGTAATGTTTTTTGTACTAATGTTACTCGTAAATCGTAATTCCCATATATCACTGAATGTAATGGCAATAGTAGTGACATAAACAACTAGCAAAATTAAAATTACACCTTTAAATTACAATATCATACGCACAGCCCAAATTCTTGCTCTTATCACTAATGGGAGTTAATTATCTTGCATATGCCCATAGTAAATTTTCAGATACTTTCAGACCCTCAGCAGTTTTCAAGTGGTCTATGTAGAAGAAAAGTTTGGGAACCCCTGGAATAAGACACCTGCTTATGTCCCTATGCTGCTCTCTCCCCTCATTTAGGTGCCTGGGATGCATGCGTGTGGACATACCTCCTTACAATTATGGAAAGTGATTCTTAATAATAAGTCTCCAGACACAAAGTTACATAGGTATTTATCAGTTGTTTAGTAGAAAATTCAGAGCTGCAGGGTCCCTTCATGATAGTTACAGCCACATACACCCTGTTTTGCTCCTGGATTAAGAATGAGATCTTTGTTAATGCATTCTCTCACAACAACAAACATCTCTAGGAGCCATCAGCATGTAAGTGGAGAGTGTTAGCAACTGAGAAGAGTCTTCTCAGTGGCTGACTCACCTCCTTTCACTCTGATTGACTCCAATCAGCGGGAAAGGCAAGGAAGCCTATTAGAAGACTCTTCTTAGTGACTAACACACTCCCTTTTCATGCTGACTGTAGGATGCTTGGAGACATAGGGACCCTGCTCCCAAAAAAGCAGAGGGACTAAGATCCCCTGGGTGACTACCCTCCTGGTGCTTATGGACATGACCGTAATATATTTTGTGACGTGCAAGTTCGATATTATTTATTAAGTGTGTTTAGGATTACACTGATAGCATTCCCAAATATGTACTTTCACACAGACTGTGATTTTCCATAACACAATGTTTGTCCAAGCCTCCACACTTGGGAGAGCACTACTTGCACACCCCTTCCATAAGCACATCAAAGTTGGATACACACCTGAACCAAGACCCAGACAAAAGGGCACTCAAAACAAAAAGGTAATTACAGTGGCTGAGTAGATCTTGTACAGTGGTTATACTGACTGGGCAGCCACTGTCCTTCATATTTTACAAAATACTTTTTCCTATACAAAGATTAAATTTCTGTGTATGAAAAAGTAATATATGAAGTGGTCTCAATAGCGAGAAAAGTAAACAAGTGAATGGTGATCCGAATGTTTTTCATTCTCACGTTATGAAGCTAGCCGCCAGATGATGCATCACCTTCCCTACGCATGCAGCGCAGACTGAAAAAACAGCACCCAAGCCACCATTCAATACGTGCACGTGTTCTTTCCAACATGAATCTACAGGCCTCAAAAAGTAATGTGTGACAAAGTCCTCACACATCTTATAACATGCCTCAAACATGGTCTCTTGTTCTACCAGTATGCCTTCACACCATCACTTTGCCAAAACATAAGGATAGGTAAATTGCAATTATGATTTCCTATTTATTTAATCTAAAAATATTTAAAATACATAAAAACAGCCAGGGGAAGATATTGGAGAAATATAAAATAAATACAAATAAAAAGGGGGGGGGAGGTGAAGAGACCTTAAATGTGCTACTCACCATCTCTCAGCCTATCCTCCCCTCAGGATGAAAACAATGGAGAACCATGACCACCCCCAGGAAGAAGGGCACACTTAAAATGTAGAGGAAAAAATCATCTACTACCATAGTGTGAAAAGAAATCAAATACTTATTGGGACACAGTATGAAGAAATATTTATATAAACATGACTCTCAAATATGTTTATGAATTACACAATCTGTAAATATATTTATAGTGCAATCCGATGTTTGTTTACTCAGAAGCAAGTCCCAATGTATTCAGTGGGGCTTACTCAAACTGGGAAGTGTGCAGAGAACTACAGCCTCAGGTGATAAGGAACTTGTTCTTTCAACTTGTTCTTTTAAGTTGAGACCTTATCCCAGTCTGAGTCTGTGTTGGAATTGCTTTTTAATATGTTTTTAAGCCTTTTCTTTTTAAAAAAAATTTTTTTTAAATCTTTTAAAAATATTTTCAAAGATGTTTTAATATATTTTAAAGTCTGTTTTTATGATGTTTTAAAGTGCTTTTAGTGCTTTTGTTTGCCGCCCTGGGTTCCTACTGGGAGGAAGGGCGGGATATAAATCAAATAGTAAATAAATAAACTTCATTCACCCAACCCAAAATTCAGAATCATGCCTCTTTAGGCTGTTTTCCAACTGTTTATTCTTGCTTTGTGGTGATTGGATTTTAAATGGCTTTATTTCTTGTTGTGAGCCGCCTTGGCTTCCAACCCTACCTCACAGGCTTGTTGGAAAGATTACACACACACACTGCAGATGTATAAATACATACAGCCCATATAATAGTTTATTGTCAAACCAGTTGGTCATTGGAGAAAAATCAGTATTAGTTTTTAAAAAACCAGTATTCGTTTCCTACAGAATAAAAACTGTAATACCTAAGTAAGCCTTGCCTACTTGCTTTAAAATAGGTCTGGAGAGGGGGGAGGAACAGAAAGAGAACACAAACACATTTTTTTACATTCACTCCCAAGTCCCATTGATTTTCAGCACATTCATAACCATGCCTACTCAAAAGTAAATCCTATTGAATTCAATGGGATTTACTCTGGAGATATGGGATTAGCAATGCTTTTACCCCCACAAAAGCAAGTATTGGGAAGGTTTTCAAAACAATGCCCAGGATCTGACTCCTACACACAAGAGGGGGAAAAACTGAAATGTATATACTTACCCAATTTATGAGATTTTCAGATAAATGGGGGGGGGAAACCACCATTTTCTGGCCTTGCAATGATGTTTACTAGACACTGCCACAGGTCAAACAAACACTTGACTGATTGGCTGCAATCCTGAATGGGTGGGGTTAAAGCTATGAAGTGCTATACAGTAGTTTAAAAATAGATTTAACGGGTGGGCTGACGTTTTTATGTATATCTCGAGAACCGAATCACCTAGAAACGTAATGTTTTTTTTAAATTAAAGCTGAGAATCACCCCCCTCTGATGGTGTCACCTGGTGAGGTCCGCACCCAATGCACCCCCCTAGTGACGCCACTGAGAAAAGACAATAATGCTAGGAAAAACAGAAGGGAGTAGAAAAAGAGGAAGACCAAACAAGAGATGGATTGATTCCATAAAGGAAGCCACAGACCTGAACTTACAAGATCTGAACAGGGTGGTTCATGACTGATACTACTGGAGGTTGCTCATTCATAGGGTCGCCATAAGTTGTAATTGACTTGGAGGCACATAACAACAACAAAATGCCAGACAGACTTTAGCAAAATTCTCCCCCATCCATACTAGTGGGTAAACTTAAATTGACCTGGTTATATGGTGTGTGTTTGTTGCATGGTGACAGCCACAGTAAAAGAGTTAAAGATAAATACAAAGTTAAAGTTTAATTAAAGAAACAAAAATGAATGTGCGGAAACATAAATAAGTAGTGGAGATGGGATCTCCACAGGCACCTAGAGAAAGGCCTCACAAGAAGATCTTATAGCACAGGCAAATTGATATGAGAAGAGCTGCTTCTTCAGGTATTCAGGACCCAAGCCATTTAGGACTTGCAAGGTAAATTCCAGAACTATAATTTGGGCCCGGAAGAAACCTGCAGCAATTCCAGTTGTTTTAAAATTGGTGTAATATTCATAAAGCTGGTCATACCAGTGAAAATACTGCTTTTGTGTTCTGCACCATTTAAAGCTTCTTAGTCATCTTTATGGGCAGCCCCATGTATAACACATTGCAGTAATCAAAATGGGAACATCAGCACTTCTCGACCAATATATATATGCTATGAGAGTACTAAATAGGGACAACATGAATCTGGTCCTCAGCAGCCAGAGATTTTTCAACCATTCTTGAGCAACCAAATTTGAACAGTGGTTTAATTTCCCTGCCATATGAGATGGCGTGACCAATTATTAGATTTAAACAAATGCAGTGGATCTGCAAGAGGAACCTTGGCTATTTATGTAGCAGCACCATGAATAAAAGTGTAGCTTAGGTTGGCTGCTGATAATTAATTGTTTTACATTTTAGTTGATATGTGGCAGGTTCCCTAAACGGAGCTTAACTTGTTGTACTGTTTAATTGTTTTTATTTTTATGTACACCGCCCAGAGAGCCTTCGGGCTTAGGGCGGTATATAAATTAAATAAAATAAATAAATAAAATAAAAATAATTAAGGATCTGCATTCAGTAGATTTTCCTTTCCATCATAGTACATTACTCTCATGAGTAATAATCTGGCATCCTGGAGCCTGTGGCAGTGGGAAATGATCTTGCAACTGTGGCATCTGGCTCCCAGGCAGACCTCATAGACAGCTGTGTATCTGTAATCTTTAAAATGTGTTTTATTTCAACACTTTGTTAGACTGCTGTTGATGTAGTGCTTGTTACTCAAGCAATGATTTTACTCTATTGGCTTGGTCCTGAGAAACATGTGGCTTTGCGATCACTGTTATGAATGAGAACCCTAACGCCCCCTGTGTTCCGAGTACCTGTCACTTCTTAGATTAGACTGATAGTTGCAAGCAACAGAGCCTTTTTTGTAGTGAAGCCCTCCTCATAAACGTCTTGTCTATGGAGGCCTGACAGGTCAGTAGGGTTGTCAACCAAGACAAAAAAATATACATGGAGCTGTTTTGCTCTGAGGCCATTTTCCTGAAACTGGGAGAAATGCTATTTTTTAAAATAAGATATATACCACTTTTAAGAAGCACCCACTCTGAGCTCCACCCCCCCCCAGTTCAGAGATCACCCTGGTACTGGAATTATTACTTTTTGTAATGTCAAAAACGGACAACCATATAGGCCAACCCCCTCTTAACTTTTTAAAGCCTGGACAAAACTGTTTCGTTCTGTGAGATCTTTGAGGCACATACGTAATAGTTTTTATCGCTGCTGTTCCCCTAGTTGTTTTGTTATGGCTTTTATCATTTTGGAAGATTTTTATTGTTTTCTTTTTTACGTGAACTACCCTGAAGGCCCTTGGATGGAAAGCATGTAAATTTAATTAACAAATATACAACAAATAAGACAACTTTAGTTCAACTTGCACTAACAAATATGAACCTAGGCCTAAAGATTGCTATATCTCTTTGTGTACTAATCTTGGAAGAGAATTGTTACAGTGAGAGAATGACCAAATGGCTGTATTGATTAAGATTTATATCATGATTAGGCTAATCAATATAGCAGAATTTTGTTACCTGAATCAGTTTTACAAACCCCAGTTCTCAGCATCCACTTGGCTCCCCCCCCCGCATATGGCAGTCAAAGAGCTGATTTAAACATGACAGCAGCCATGTGGAGTTTTCTGAATACCACTTGCCATAGAGAAGAGATCAGCAAATGGAGACTCTGGGGCCAAATCTGCCCTCCTGTGGAGGATGAGCTGGCTTTTCAATTGCCAAATAAAGAGGAAGATGGGTGTATGGAGGAAGCGGTGGCTATGGCAACAGAATATGGTGCTGACCATTTTCTTGGGTCTGCAGTCAGATCCTCCAACATCCATTCATTCCCAAAAGTGTCACTCCATAAAACTTGTTGCTGAACAGGCTGTATACATACCATTGGACTCAAAGCTCTTGGGTCTTCAAATGAAGGTGCTGAGTCAGGGAGTGGAGGGAGAGAGCTAAGGGAGCAGACAATTATTGCTTCACTTTTAAGATTTTTTGCTATTAGGTTTGCTTTCTCTCCTGTTTCTCAGGCTTCACCCTTAGGCATCAGACAGCTGGCCCTTCCATGGTTTTTCTGCCGAAACCAGGCACTGTTAGGCTTGTCCTTACTTTACCGAGCTCCACCCTCAGAACTGCCAATTATCACTCTGTAAATCCCAGGCTCTGCCCCTCACATTTCTGGGTTGGAGCCCCAGGAGCCTTGGCAGCCCTACTTAGTTCTCATTGGGCTCCACCAGCGGTTTCATGGCCTGGCTGGGATCACATAGAATTCTCTGAAGTCACGCTGTGTGTGACTGATGGACATATGGCTGCTGGGACTGGGACAATTCCAAAAAGGACTGCTGCAATCCCACACATTGCAAACAAGGGTTTAGGAATTGTGATCCAGCAATTATGTAAATTGGCCCTTAAAATATTTAGCAGCATTATGTCAATGGCTCATATGGCAGCCACACACAGTTGCTTTCCTAATCTATTTGCTTTCCCCTCTCCCTTATTTGATTCTGGAAAGGCAGCATCCTGAAGAACACACTGGACGTTATTTTAGCTATGAATGTGTGCCCTGAAGGGCGGGGTTGTTCTAATCTGGATTGATACCTTAGTGTGTGTGTGTGTGGGGGGGGAGGCTTTACGCCTTTACTTCTTACTATGGTCCCAATCCACATTGGGAGCCCATGCCTTTAATTTGCATTAGGAATTTGTGTTTGTTTCACTGGAAATTGTGTAACCCTCCCCCCACTGTACTTAAAAAATAGATAAGTAGCTAAAGTATTTTTTTAAAAATAATGTTTTTGAAGATGTTTTGGTTTAATGTGTTTTAAAGTTTGTTTTTGTGATGTTTAAATGTTTTTAGTGCTTTTGTTTGCCAGCCTTGCCTCCTGCTGGGAGGAAGGGCAGGATATAAATTATTATTATTATTATTATTATTATTATTATGAGCATGGGGGTTGGGATGAATGGTTCCTGTGGGTCACTTTTCTAGCCTCTGATTTGGAATCCTATGCCCTGGGGGCTGGCTCTGCTAGCCAGATGAATCTCCTTTGTTAACCAAATAGATTGGCCAGGTTAAGATAATGGGCTGATCAGTTGCCTAGCAACGGTGAATGGGCCAGGGAGACCCTTTTGTCATTGAAACTCTTCAGGAGAGGATCCCCCCCTCCTGGATCCCAGCAGAGGCTGGTAGTTTGAGTTGTGTCTAGAGACTTTTGCTGGGAACTGGGAGGCAGGCAGAGAGACTGGCTCTCTGCACCATGGCCTTTGGGGTGCCTCCTGCAACCCAGATGGAAAAGCTGGATATTGGACTGCCAATGCATTGAACCCCTCCATCCGTGAGCTCAGGTTGAAATGTGTGTAAATAAACAAACCATATTTCATAAAGACACCGCAGTCTCCACTGACCTTCTTCCCAAAGGAAACCAAAACCTGGAGGAGCGCAGGGACCTCCGAAATCTCATCGCTTGGAGATTTGGGGAGGCGCGCATCATTATTATTATCATCATCATCATCATCATCAACAACAACAACAACAACAACAACAACAACAACAACAATTATATAAATTATAAATTATTTATAATTATATAAATTAAACTAAATTAAAAACTAAATAAAATCTGGTTTGCCCCTAAAAATAGCTACTTGTGAATTTGAGTGGTTAAAATGAGAAATTAGCACTCCTCACTAAGCAGCAACACAGTGTTCTGACAGGCAGGGCTGGCTCCAGGAATGCCGGGGACCTTGGGCATCAGCCTGCCCCGGGCCCCTCTGCTCCCCTTCCACAATCCGTGGCACGAGCTGCGCCGCGGATCGCAAGACAAGAGCTTCCGAGCCGCCCGCCGTCGCCCGCCACCATCCCCCGCCACCATCCCCCTGCTTCACCTACCTTTCTCTGCTGTTCTTTGCAGCTGCGCACACTGCGCGCACAGGGTTGCCATCAACCAAGATGGCGGCAGAGGCTTCAGTCCCTTACGGAAACCTCGGCCGCCATCTTGATTGATGGCAACCCTGCGTGTGCAGTGCGTGCAGCCACAAAGAACAGCAGAGAAAGGTAGGTGAAGCGGGGGGGATGGTGGCGGGTGGCTCAGAAGCTCTTGTCTTGCTATCCACGGCGCGGCTCGTGCCATGGATCACGGAGGGGCCCTCAGGGGTTCCTGTAGCTGTGGGGCCCTCGGGCCAGTGCCCAACCTGGCCGCTTTTGGAACCGGCCCTGCTGCAAGGGTTACAGAACCCTCTGCAAAATTCATGCCAAACATGATGTATCATGGCAGTAACAAATGAGAATTCTTTTCCCCACTTTATGCCATGGCATGTCCCCTTGGACTTTCAGATTAAGCAGAAGGGAGAACTGGCTAAAAATGAATTTTAAACTGGAGAAACAAATGAACCCTACATGCACATCATTCATCAACACACTGGGCTAGGACTGGTCAGGCTGCATGTAGTTTCTGACCCAATGTGTTCAGAATGAAGAACCACCAGGCCTCATAGAAACTGTGTTTTTGTTATTTTCCAAATCTTAATCGCATATGAGTGCGTGGCCATCCCAATAACGGTGGTACATGGAGATTGTCCTTCATGTCTAATAATTTCCTAAAGTATCTAAATGAAAACAAGGACCTGTATAATGGTAAAAATTCGTAGGACAGTGTATCACACTTTGGAGGCATCAATGTCTTCAGTATACTGATGACACTCAGCTCTATTTCTCTGTAATATCTGAATCAGGAGTGTGTGTTGCAAGTCCTGAGTCACTGTCTAGTTAGTGGTGGGCTGGATGAGACTGAAGCTTGGAAAGACAGAGGTCCTATGGGTGGATGGTTTCAGGTTTTAGGAAATTGGCCATTTGCCGGTTCTGGATGGGGTCACATTCCTTTTTTTTTTTTTTTACAATAATTTTTATTCAAATTTTCATAAAACATAGAAAACAAAATCGTAAAACATTCAAAGACAAAAAACAAAACAAAACAAAAATGATTAAACAATAAAATAAAATAAAATAAAATGTTGACTTCCCATTTGTCACATATCAAATCAGTTATAGGTCTACAATATATAACAATCCTGTCTCTTAAATCATATTATAAAATCACTTTCCTCCAGTAGTTATCTTAATTAATCATCAAATCTCATAAACATTACTTTATTCTTTCCACAAAAAGTCAAAGAGAGGTTTCAATTCTTTAAGAAATATATCTATCAATTTTTCTCCAAATAAACATGTCAATTAATCCATCTCGTTAATAATTATAATAATCTTATTGTCATAACCATAGTCCAAATAAACATTTCGATTAATCCATCTCATCAGAATCTGTTAGGTCCAATAATTTCAATAGCCATTATTCCATTATCCCTATTAGTTCCATCTTCCATCTTCAATAGTCCTGTTAAGTCCAGTAATTTCAGTGTCCAATCTTCCATTATCAGTATTCCATAATAATCTCGCTGTTGTAGCCATAGTCATATAATAAGAGTCTGATGGGAATTTCCTCTATCCCAAATATTTTCTTGCCATCCATTCTGAATAAGTTGCTGAAATACTGTTGTAAAGTCATATCTGTGTTCTTCTTTTTTACAAAATGCACTGGCTCATCTCTTAAGAGTTTTTCCATTGTCACATGGCTGCAGTTAATTCCATAGATTTTCTCTATATCAAGCTCCATCACATCATTCCAGTCCAGAAGATTATCCAAGCCATTGATAACTTTATCTCTAATATCTTCATTAATTTCTTCAGAGATAACGTTAAATTCCAAACAGTAGATTTTATTTCTAAAATCCATAAACTCCAGATCTTTTTCCAATTCCACATTTGTTCCAATCTCCAGGGCTTGTATCTTCCCTTTATTTTTTCTTTTCTCATCTCTGATCTCATTCTCCTCTCTCACAGGGTCCCCTATTTCTTTAAGCTCCTGCGTCATTTTGCTCAGTTCAATTTTCAGCTCCTTACTACCCTGTCGCAGGGTTTGTTTCGTTATCTCAATCTCATCCATTATTTTCTGAAACATAATTACTTCCAGATTCTCAGCCACTTTCTTGATTGCCATTTTTAAAACCACGAAAACAAAGCAAAACAAAAATAAAGAAGAACCACTTCTTATTTCAGCAACAATTGGGTTAATATTCCAGGCTTGATGACATCACAGTATAAACAGAGCAATCTGCCTTATCTCTCTTGTGCAAGAATGCAAAACAAATTTAGTTCCCAGCATCAAAACAGTTAGTGGCGTCGTGAAGAAGCAGATTCGTCAAAATAAAATAGACCAAAAAAAGAATAGTCCCAGACAATATAATATTCCTCGGAATAGAAATCAGGAATAGAAATCCCTCTTCTGTTTATTATCTTTAGAATGCACTTCCAGGACAGCTTTTTGCGACAGAAACAGAGATAAGCTGTTAATTTCGTGAATAACAGAGAAGAGCTATATCTCACCCAGAAGTTGTCCAAAGCCGATCAATCTGACAAATCTCCTTTTGCTGCAACAATTTAAACCAAGTAAAAAAAATAATAGAAAGAAGGGTGCTTGCCTGTTAGTCCGTTCTCTCTTTGAAGAAAAGATAAACGTATCGCTTAAGCAGATAGAGCTTGTTAGAAAGTCCGTCCGGCATTGTTGGCTGGACCTTATCTCATAAATTAATGAAATCCAGTCCTCCCAACAAAAACAGGCTTTGAGGTTGATCTCTACGTTTCTCCCTGCCCGGGAGAAATTTCATCAGTCAAAAAAAAAAATGTTCTGACTGATTTATATCTGAATAAGCTTCTTTTGAGGCGGGAGCCCGTCCCAAAAGCAGGCACAAGCGAAGTCACCCTTCCCGGAAGTCTGGATGGGGTCACATTCCATATGAGGAGTAGGTTCGTAGTCTGGGGATACTCAATGATTCAGCTTTGTCCTAGAGGGTCAAGTGGCTTTAGTGGCCTGTAGTGCCTTCTGCCATCTTTGGCTGGTATACAGTACCAGTTACGTTTGTTCCTGGACAGAGATAATCTGACCATAGTGGTCTATGCATCAGTAACCTCAAGACTTGATTATTCCAGTGCACACTATGTGGGACTGCTCTTGAGGCTGTCACAGGGCTGATACCAGCCTGCAGTGGACCCTTGCGCACCAGACTGCAGGAGCCCAGGGTGGTGGCAGCACTACCAGCACCACTGCCACTGGCTTACATAGGCCCAGCTACGTCACAGAATAGTGTGCTGTGCATGCACACCTACCATCACCCAAAATGGTGGGTGGTGTGTTGACGTCCCTGCCACCAACTTGGTTGATGGCAAGCATTTGCATGCAGGACATGATTTGGTAGACCACCACTGCAGCAAGTTGCAGAGCAATCCTGTGCTTACGGCAGGGGGGTCTTGAAGGGTGGCTGCTGCTCCATCATCCGCATAAGCATCGGGTTGTGGGGCACATGCTCTGTGACCTGATGGTAGCACAGATTGCAGAGCAGGAACTACACCCAGCCAGCCCCAGCAGCAGAGACCTCTGGCCAGTGCCCAACCTGGCCTCCTGCTTGTCTTTTCTAAATGAAATCTTTAATTACTGCCAATAAACCATTGTCTGTGTTGCACTGTTATTTTAACTGCATTATATTTGATTTTCTTACTTTTGGTTTTCTATATACTACTCTCATCTACTATATATTTTGGGAAGTTGGTTGTTTGCTACACATTTGGACACCTCTTAAGATATTGTAACCAAATTTTACATTATGGTTTCTGAGACCAAGGGTCAGGTTTTTGTCTATGTTTGGATACCATTGGGCACAATTTTGAATCAAGATGGCAAACTGAATCTTTCAAAACTGCACTGATTTTAACCACTGATTTTAAAACTGCACTGATTGTTTTGGTTTCTTAGATTTCTTGAGTGATGCTGGGTATGAGGCTGGTGGCATTTTATAATGTGAGTGGTTTATAAATCTTTAAAAAGAAACAACTATTAGTGTAAACATGCTATATAATATACCTATATATGATATCCTACATATCAAAATACAATATGTTTTTCTGCTAAAGTAAAAAAGCACACCTGTTAAGCTTTCAATGCTTTTTAAAAAGTTGATAAATTCATTCTCAAACAGCAGAAAGTAATAACATGCTTACACTTTTACCATACAGTAACTTCATGCTGGTTGTATCTTAAATTATAAAGAAATGTGGTGAAATTATAATGTAAATTATATTTACTTTTGCTATAATCTTCTTTAGAATTCATTTTTCTTTTCAAACATGCTCTCTGCAATTATACTCTTTTTCTTGTCTTGGTAATCATATATTTTAAGACTCATTGTTCTGCTTTACATTATTTAAGAAACCTGTTATTATAACCTCCTGTGATACCACCAATATATTGTATCTACTGTATATGCTTAGTTTTGCTATGCCTAGTGTTGCTTTATGATGCTAAAACAGTCTGTCCCTTAGCTGCCTTCAGGGCAACAAATTCCTGCTTAAAGAAGGTATGAACTTAGCTGTAGAAAGGAACATAGAAAACTGCTTTATACCAAGTCAGACCACTGGTCTATCTTGCTAAGCATTGTCTACACCAGGTTTGGGGAACATTTTCAGCCCAGCAAGCCTGATCTCCATCTTCTCCACCCTCCGTAGGCTAACTTTGACACACCTGTCATAATGATGCACCAAATGAGAGCACAACGTCCCACAATAAGTTCTGAATGGTATATCCAGAGTTATTGTCCCTGAACAAAGTACAAAATACTACCCAGCTTTTAATGGGCTCAGCTAATAGTGGTATTGAGCTATTGGTGCCATAACTAGTACTCGTTCTGCTGCCATCAGCAAACCATGAACATGCATGTATGAGCCAGCACAAGATGAAGATGAATCAAGCAACTGTAATGTTAGGAAAACAAGTCCATGTTTTATGTGTATTCCAGTTCAACAGGGTCTGGATTTATTCCAGTCCAGGTTTAACACAAAGCTCAAGACTTCTGGAAACCAGGGCCCTGAAGATTCTGAGAATGTAGATTTCTGGTGGGCTTTTATCATGCTTTATGTGTGTTTGAGTTTGTTCTAAATAAAGTGTTTTGATCACTATCCTTTGTGCAGAATACATCTTATAATGACAAGAACTGTGAACTCACACTGAATAGGGTTGCCAGGTCAGAAGTACCCCAAACCCTGAGATTTCAGGGGTGGGCCCTAGTGATGTCATTAAGCATGATACATTAAGCATCAACCACAGTTGCTTGGAGCATGCCGTTCAAACAACAACAGCAATATCTGATTGGAAATTAAGATAGAGATCTTAGTTAAAAGAGGCAGTTCCCAGGCCCAGCTGAAGTGATGGGATCATTCCTTCTCACTAGCTTCGATAGGGAACATTTAATCTACCCTACTTGCTTCAGGCAAGAAGGGTTTAAGCTTTCAGGCCAGGCCAGTCACCAGAAAGCCATTGTAGGAAGTAGGGAGCCTAGTGTTGTGGAGATGTTAGATGGGAGAACTCGGATGCCCCTGAAGGCCCAATTTTAAACACATTTACTAAGGGACTAAGCCCCATAGAACTCAATAGGACTTACTTCTGAGTAGATATGATTAGGATTGTTCTGTTAGTAAAGCTTGACTATGGATCCTCTACAAAAATATCCATATCAAAGCAGGGTTGGCAACCCCCTGCCTGGAATGTCCTGCCTGCCTTTTAACATGGCTGCTCCAAACCTCTTTACAGACTTGACCCTTCACTGCAGAGAGAGGTTTGAGAAATGAGTAAGAAGATTATCCACTCTTTTCTGCCTACCCTGTGGGCTGCTATAAACTCACTTTTGACAGACAGCCCAATTCCAGTGAGTAATAATTGACAGAGAGAAAATATACATGGTTGCGTCTACCTTAACAGGCAATAGCTTGGGAACAACAGCAATTGCAGCAGTATGTGAACTCTCTTTTACAACTATTGGGCAAGAAACAAACTGTCATGCAACCAGCAAGGCGCATCATCATCAGTGGGTTTAAAGGAGCTGAGCTAAGTGCATGGAACCACTGTTGTTGCTTCTATGGATGTAAGGGATGTAAGAGGTAAATGAAATGCAAAAAGGAAAAGGAAAAAAAAGACAGTGATGATTTCATAAATGCAATACCATACCAACCATAACAAGATTCCTATGAGTAAGGCAGAAAACTCAGCATTCCTCAACCCACGTCCCACAAAAATAGATTTACAACACAAACACAATTCTTTGCTGTGCTCACTCAAAGGTCCCATTAATTTACAGCACAATCCTAACCATGTCTACTCAAAAGTAAATCCTATTGAATTCAATGAGGTTTACTCTGGGTATGTGGAATTAGCATTGCAGCTTTACTCCCAGAAAAGCAAGTGCAGGATCAAGCTTTATATTGGGAAGGTTTTCAAAATATTGCCCTCTTCAACATTCCAGGAAATTTTAAACTTGTTTGACTCCTGCACACAAGAGAGAAAAAGACTGAAAGCTATATACTTACTCAATTTATGAGATTTTCAGATAAGCAGGAAAAAACAACAGTTTTCTGGCCTTGCAATGGGGTCTAGCTACTGCCTTATCAATCACAACCCTGACTTCACTTATTGGCTACAAACCTGAAAAGGTGGGGTTAGAACAGCCAGCAACGAGCTCATTTAACAGAAGTGCTGGGGGGTGGGGTGGCTGGCTGACATTTTGGTGTATATCTCTTGAACCAGACCACCTAGAAACTTATTTTTTAAAATGTAAGCTGAGAGTCCAGAGATTAAGCTGACTCACCCAGAGATCCAGGCAGGACCCCAAAAATCCGGAGTTTCTGGGCAAAAATTAGAAATTTGGCAACCCTGCTCTGGATCCATTTACCCCAGCAGGGCCCCAGGGCTGTATGGAAATCATGAACATCATAAAATAAGGCAGGGAGAGTAGCTATAGCAGGTCTGGTTTTCTATTACCTGTCTTGTGCAAGACAAGAAAATGAGGTGAAAGACCACTCACACCCTTATTCTCTGATCAGCTGGCATGAAGAGACTTTCCTCTGTGATGTTGGCCTCAGCCGGTGTTCAGAAGTCCATGCAGTGCTCAGCATTAAGGTTGAAGATTCCAGTTTTGGGGGATACTCTCCAGGTGGGTCTCCAGGTGGGTCACCCCAAACTCTGGATATTTAGCTTTCTTTTTTTCTTTTAAAATAAGTTCCTGGGTGGTCTGGTTCAAGATATATACACCAAAATGTAAGCCACTACCACCCTACCCCAAGTCTTCTGTTAAATGAGCTAATAGCTGACTGCTCGAATCCCTGCCTTTTTAGATTTTTAGCCAATAAATGAAATCAGGGTTGTGATTGATGAGGAATTTGTTGACCTCCGGGCAATAGCTAGAACCCATTGCAAGTCCTGAAAATAGGTTCCTTTTCCTGCTTATCTGCACATCATGAGTTGAATAAGTTTATAGCTTGCAGCAGCAGCAAGAGTACCTTTTTCTCTGTGTGCATACTGACCAATAATCAAGCAGGAGATCCAGAACAAGATCACAGCAGGATCTTGGCAGGCATGCACAGTAAACAATTTCCGTTATGATTATAATAAAAGTGTACATGTGGGTTTTTTTAATTAATTGCAAAAATAGCATATTGTACATTTTATCTTTTAAATAATTTCTCAACAGATTTTTTTTTTAAAGTGTACATGAATCTTATGGTGTCATTACAATGTAATATGCCTCTGTGTTGGAATTGCTTTTTAATATGTTTTAAAACTTTTCTTTAAAAAAACTATGTTTTTAATCTTTTTTTAAAGATATTTTGAAAGCTTTAAAATTTGTTTAAAGATGTTTTGTTTTAATGTATTTTAAAGTCTGTTTTTATGATGTTTTAAAGTGTGTTCTTGCACTCAGGTCCTGCTTGCGGGCTTCCCCCAGGCACCTGGTTGGCCACTGTGAGAACAGGATGCTGGACTAGATGGGCCACTGGCCTGATCCAGCAGGCTCTTCTTATGTTCTTAGTGCTTTTGTTTGCCACCCTGGGCTCCTGCTGGGAGGAAGGGCGGAATATAAATCAAATAAATAAATAAATAAATATACTTTTCTAATTCTAAGCAGTCAAACAAGTTTTTAAATTTTCCTGGGCTGTTGAAGAGGGCAGTTTATTTGTGTAATTCATAGCCTTTTCTTAAACCCTTCCCAATATGAAGCTTTAATCCTATACTCATTTTTCTAGGAGTAAAGGTTCAATGCTAATCCCACATACCTGGGAGTAAACCCCATTGAATTCAATAGGACTTACTTTTGAGTAGACATGGTTAGGATTGTGTTGTAAATCAATAGGAACATAGCAAAAGATTGTGTGGTAAATCTTTGTCTCCTGCTCCAATCCTATTTTTTAAGCAATCAGGCAGGGCTTACTTAAGTGTCACTGCTTTTATTTGGTATGAAACAAATACTGATTTTTATTGTAAAAATGATCTGCAATGACTAACTGGTTTTAACAACAAACTACTATATGGGGTGTATGTATTTTACATCTTCAGTGTGTGTGTATATGGAGTCTTCCCAACAATCCTGTGAGGTAGGGTTGCTGACTGGAAACCAAGGCAGCTCACAATAAGAAATAAATCCCTTTAAAATCCAATAACCACAAAAACAAGTATAAACAGTTGCAAAACCACTTAAAGTGGCATGATTCTGAACTTTGGGTTGGATGAGGGAACTTCCTTATCACTTAAGGTTGCAGTCCTGTGCATACTTCCCTGTTTGAGTAAGCCCCATTGAATACATTGGGACTTGCTTCTGAGTAAACATGCATAGGATTGCACTATAAATATCTTTACAAGTTGTGTAAATAATAAACATCTTTTACAGTCATGCTTATATAAACATTTCCTCATACTATGTCTGGATAAGTATCTGATTTCACACTTTGGTTGTACATCATTATTTCCTCTACATTTTAAGTGTACCCTTCTTCCTTGGGGTGGTCATGGTTTCCCTCTGTTGTTTTCATCCTGAGGGGCAGATTAGGCTGACAGATGGTGAGTAGCCCATGGTCACCCAGTAAACTTTATAGCTCATTTTTATTTTAAAAAATTAATTAAAACAGTTTACATGCAGACAAAGTTTATTAAGTAAATCAACACAATACGTTTAAAGCACATTCAACTCACATTTAAAGCACATGACTTCCCTAAACAGTCCTGGGAAGTGTAGTGTCCCCCCTCTTAACAAATAACAGTTCCCAGGATTCTGTGGTGTGATTCATATGCTTCAAATGTGTGTTGAATGTGCTTAAAATGAATAGTGTGGATCTATCCTAGGTACCATGTGCATTCATTAGTGAACTGAAAATAAAAGAACTTTTTTAAAAATGGGAAGGGTTGTGGATCAGTGGTAGGGCATATGCTTTGCATGCAAAGGTCCCAAATTCAATTTCTGAAAAAGACTGTTGCCTGGAATCCTGGAGAGCCAATGCTAGTCCATGTCATCAGTACTCACCTAGATGGTGTCAAATGGCCTGAGTTGGTATAAGGCAGATTCCTCTGTTCCTAAAAATAGAAAGAAACCCAAGGGCCACAGTGACTCTAAAATTTATTTATGTATTTTATTGATAACATTTATATACTGCTTGATTGTAAAAAATCTCAAAGTGGTTTACAGAAGGAATTAAAACAATAAAATTATTGGCAAAAACAATTAAAGACGGGTATGTAAAAACATTCAAAATAATAAAACCAACAATGAGTTAAAAACAGATAAAAAAAACCCACAATAACTTCTACATGCCTGGGTAGGCTTGCCTGAACAAAAATGTTTTTAGCAGGTGTTTTTTTTTTTTAAATCTGGTGTTGGGAAAAGCTGCTGAAGTTCGAAGCAAACTAAATTGCTCCACAAAGATAGTGAACATGCAAACTATAGGAAAATTCAGTGCTACACAGCACAAACCATGAAATTTGCTCCCACAAGAGGCAGCGATGGCTAGCAATGTGAGTGGCTTTAAAAGATTAGACAAATTAATGGGAGATAATGCTACTAGCCATGATGGCTATGTTCTGTTTCAATAGGAGGCAGCATGCTTCCAAATACCAGTTACTAGAAACCACAGGAGAAAGTGCTGTTGCCCTCAGGGGCTGCTTGCATGCTTGCTATAGGCATCTGATTGGCCACTGTGGAAATAGCATGGTGGACTAAATGGGTAACTTGCCTAATCCAGCAGGCCCTCAACTAATCATTCAGTGAATCTGTTGCTGGTCGTATGGCCTGGCTGGTCTTATATGAGACACAGTTTGTGTGAACGGAGACTTCAACATGGGTAACATATATATGTAGCTGCTCCGGTTCCTGAGATGACAGTGGGTCAAATATGTGCAATTACCAATGTGGGAGTAAATTGTGGTTGTATCTATACTACCCACACAAACATGCCAGTTAATGTGAGTCTGGCAAGTCCATATGCTCTTGGGATGATTGTTCAGAGCTGACCCATAGCTGAACGAACCCTCAGTTTATGGCATGGTATATATGCATCACAGACACCTATTGGATAATCCTTGCAAAATCAGTAGTGTCAAGTGACAACACTCCTCTTGTGACAGTTTGAAAACTTTTTTATTTTACTACTTGTTAATATTTTAGTTCTTTAGAGCATGACCACTCCATAATTACTGTACCATTCAAGCATGTAACTACTAGGGATGTCAGAGAATTCCGATAAAAACAAAAATGGGAGCAGCAATAGCTGATGCTTGCTAATTTGTCCCATGTCTGGAACAGAAATCAACCCAGTGAAAATAAGTGGTGTTTGTTGCTGTTGTTGCTTTCAGTCTCCAAACAATATGTAACTAATTAACTTTTCTCCCCATTTGCAATTCCACTTCTTTTGCATTGAAATGAATGGGGTGGAATAATGTAATGATAATGTAATTTATGTATGTTATATAACTTTACACAGCGGACAGCGAGATGAATAATATAGTTTTTGGAGGAAGATGAACTGCAGCAGAATGAAAACAGCGCTGCATGCAATGAATGCAGGGCAGAATGGAAAATCATGCCTTTTTACATCCCTAGTAACCACTAATGCTGTCCTTTGGGGAAAGGGCCATCAGTAAGGCCACTCCGTCCTCTGGCTTAAGTACCTCACCACTCCCTCACTACATGTTTTTCAAATTAGTTCTTTGTGAGTTATGCAAACTTCTCCAGTATGCTGTGTATATTGACCTGATTTTTTTTTAATGTAGCTAACAAAAGTAGGGCTACTGATCAAAGCAGGGCTATCTTTCCTGTTGCAAAGCTTCATTATGTGAGGATGGGATACCCTATCTCTAGTGTTGTATCAGAACATAAATTCCAAAATGTTGGGGTTTGAAAGGCGCCTCGTTCCATTGAAATCAATGTCTTACTTTCAAATTTAGTTAGTATTAGGGTGCAAAGAGTCTACGTGCATGTGGGTCTGAGGTCTCATCAAACTGTAATGCATGCAGAGCCCTGTTAGACAATCACTCCTGTCAATCAGGCATGTGGTGGAGAGGGAGACCCAGGGGGGATTAAATACTGGTCCATCTTCCATCTCTCCAATAGCTGATCAGCACTGTTAGCTACTAGATTTGGTTAGACCTGATTATACATCTGGCTGGAGACAAGCATGCAAAAGCTTGCTTCCATATTCATATGATTTGTAGTATTAGATTTCACTAATTTCAACACAGTGGACCTACTGTAAAGCCTTCCCAGAGGCAATTAGCTGTCTGGCTACTATTGTGCTCGACTGTTGTTCTTGAGTGTATGTATATCTGTGTATGAAATGTTTGCTCACTCTTTTTTTTTTGTTTTGAAAATCTCTTTAGTTTAACATTTATCCAAACACTATCAAATATATATATTAAAAACCTATAACACACACACAAATTATAACTACACACCAAAGGTTAGTTACAGTATTCTATATAAAAACGGTCAGATATATGTATTTGCTAGATATATAAATAGCAATATATCATTAATAGCATCTTGTGTGTTTCTCTTTTATTATTTTTATTACAGACAAAAATAGAAGATGGCAATACATGCCACGAAACTGTAGTTAAGGTTAGATAAAATATTAATTAACATAGGACACACAAAAATATCAAAGAAAAAAAAAGGAAAGAAAACCCCCATATCCCACTACCAACTTAAATAATTAGGGGCACAATCCAACTCATATTTACATTGGGCTGAGGGGAGCTGCATATGGCAGGATCCTGGCTCTGGCAGCAAAAGCCCCTCGCCCTGGCTCAGCTGTGGCAGAGCCCAGACCCTGCTGGCTCAGCTGTGGCAGAGCCCAGACCCTGCTGGCTCAGCCGAGGGTTCACCAGGGAAGCTCAGCCCGGCAGAAGGGGTACTGGTGAAAGCTGGCAGAAGACCTGAAAAAGGGGCATTCTGGGGGCATGTTGGAAGAGGGGATGAGGGGGCAACTTATGCAACATCCAACTCCCATTCACAGTGCTACTGCAGGTCCCAATCCAGGCCAAATTTACACTGAGAAAAAGATCAGCCTAAGAAAAACATTACAATGGAAGTCTATGACGAGTACTTACTCCAGGGGTATTTGTGAGAGCCGGCTTTTACTTTCTGGTCCCCCTGCACAGCTCCTGGCTGAGCCCACGTTCAGCCGACCCAGAGACTCCTGAACAGCAATTGGATGCTGCAGACCTTTCTGCTGGCTCCTCCTCTGCCAGCATCCCTTCCGCTGGCTTCTCAAGAGTTGGATTCCTCTATAAGGCTGTAGCCCTGTACACACCTACCTGAAAGGAAGTCCCATTGAATTTAATAGGGATTGCGTAGAGATACACAGGATTGCACTGTTACATGAAATATAAAATAAGTTACAAAAGTTATTTCTAAGCTGCATTAAGCCATTTCAAACAAAAGTAGAAATAAAAAAGCAGATACAAAAAAATCGAATAAAAATCATAAATCTCATATTATGTTCATGGCATATTAAATGAATGATAATGATAACTATTATTTATAAAGTCTGGAATAATTGTCAAAAGTACCTACACATTTTATAAACCGAGACCATATTGCAAAAAGTAAAAACAAATATAAATTGACAGGACTTTCCATATCATGGGCTACTTGAATTTGATTTGTTACTTTCTCATTGCAAATACCTCCCAGATTTTTCATACCATTGGCCTTTAGTAGGCAACAGGCAACCATTCCATTTGAAAACTACCGCTGCTTTTACAGCTATGAGTAATTCCAGAGCAGTTATTTAGCTGTAACTTTTGTAAGAAATGGAAATGTACCTTGAATTTTAGCAAAATAGTTTTATAAAATGGTATAATCATTTTAACCAATCACTAAGGAATGTACAGTGGCACAAGAGAGTGTGCTGCGGCTATTACTACTGAGGATGTTATTTATAACTTGAAGGGTTGGTAGGAGTAAAGTATTATAGACATCAAGTTAAGAACTCTTAATAATACATAGTGAACCAGACTGTAAAAGGTCAAGTAAATAGTCATAACCGGCAGTACATAAAAACATTAAAACCAGATGTTTCCCTTGTGCTTAAGAACTGCTACTTTATTATGTGTTGTTGCCTTGTAATATTTTAGAAACAATTTGCTTTGGGTTTTATATATAATGCACTGCAGATGTGCTAAGAATGAGCGTGCAGACTGAAGGTTGGACCAGTTAGAGGCATTTATCTGTTTTGACTCTAGCATTTGTCATCTCATATGGAGTGGAGTGATTTCAGAAATGTCAAGCACTTATACATAGTCTGATAAAACAGGGATGTCATTTTAGACCTTGCATGGGGGCAGGGTGAGCCCCTCTAGTTTCATGGCTACCATGACCACAATGGGTTTGGTTGTTTATAGGACTGTTTGCTTCAGCTCAAGCATGCTGCATGAGGCAAGTTGTACCCTCAGTTTGGTGTTTTGTTCAGGTTGGTTTGGGAGTGGTTTGAGGCTGAACAAGATTGGGACTGCTCTTGTTATGAACAGATCATTCCCTAGTGAGATATGTGGAACAAGACGATCATATTGCCAACAGTTCACATGAATTGCCCCTAGCAGCTCCTGCCACCAGTGGTTGATGGATCCAGTGGACAGTTAGTTCTGTCAGCCATCCTGGTCTCCCATGGAATATTGTTCCTCCCAGATAACCTTACCTGCTGCATAGAGTCCAAATTGATCCATGGTATAAATGGAAACTGTGGACAATGAAGCAGTAGGGATGACAGCTAGGCGGCAATTGGAGAAAAACTTCTGACCAATCTGACAGAACACATGACTGAGCCCATTTTAAAGCCTTTTCCGTGGTGATGGTAGCAAAGCACTCTTACTTTGTCACAACAGAATCTGCACATTGCGACTGTTCAGTTCTGGGCACATTTGGACCCTCATCAATCCAGCATCAGGCCCAACTATGGGGGAGAAAATCCCTTGGTCTTGCTAGTTGATGGCCTTCACTGGAGGAGGGGACTATGACCCAGTTAGTGCTTGTAATGACCAATATCAGTACTACAATCCTTGTGCTACATGCAGTGGGGGTGGGGTTGCTGCTGCTTTGCAATGGTTTTGATACTACCTGGCATGGAGGTTGGTGGTGCTAGAAAATAACCTACTCTTCCCTTGGGTAGTTTTTCTGCTGGGTACCTCAAGGATTAATCTTATCTCCCAATGCTCTTTAACATCTACATGAAGTTACAGGGAGAGATGATGAGAGATTTTGGATAGAGGTGTCATCAGTTACATGTTTTCGTTTCCTCTGACTCTAATGAGGCAGTATGATCCCTGAGGTGAGAATGGACTGATGCTTAACACAAGTAAGATAGAGATGCTAATGACAGGCAGCAATGGTGATCCAGTATAATGTTTTCACCCTGTTTTCACTCTCCCTCCAAAGCCACAAATTCACAGTTTGGGGGTGTTCCTGTGCATTGTGGTTTGATGCTCTTCTGTGATGCCTGTGGCTAAGGGTATATTTTTCCAGGGAATCATGATAAACCAGCTGTAACCTTTTTCTGGAGAATAACGTTCGGGCTACCATGATATATGACATCAAAACCTCAGTCTTGACTACTGTGATGCACTTACGTAGCGTTACCTTTAAAAACTGTTTGAAAATTGGTATTTGCACGAAGCGCAGCTGCAAGGTTCCTGTTGCATATAACACCAGTTTTGAAAGACCTACACTGCCTTGCTGCTTTTGGAGTGCAATTCAAAGTAGTCTAACAGCCCTAAATGTGCCACCCTGGGCTCCTTCTAGGAGGAAGGGCGGGATATCAATTTAATAAATAAATAAATAAATAAATAAATAAATAAATAATAAAATTAAAAAATGGACTGGGGCTAGGCTGTCTGAAGGAATATCTCCTCCTGCAGCTGTTTGATAACTTTACACCACAGATGTCAGCTTCGGGGCTGGGAGCTGGACAGTAACTAATCAGCTGGCAGTTAGCTGGGCCGTAAATCTGCCAAGGCCAGCAGGTAACAGCAGCCGGCTGGGGAAAGGAAGGCTTCTAACAACCGTACCAGTAGCAATGTCCGAAAGCTTCGTCATGGTGGGGAAGCTGGGTTCAGAAAGCCAGGGGTTCAGTCTGAAAGGTCTGGAGTCTGCAAACTACGTTTCACGTGGAGGTCACCCCCGACGTTGTAGTCAGCAGTCTGCTGCAGTCACAAACTGCCTTTAAAAACCCACTTCCTAGGCAGGTGCAGGTGATTAGTCTCCCAACTTCTCAGAGTCGCTTGTTCTTACACGGCCCAACCTCCTCCTCCTCCGTTGCTGAGATACTCGCTGGCATCTTCGCTCTGCAGGGGGGAGGGGAGCCTCTTGTTCATCCCCTGAATCTACTTGAAAGGCTTCAGCCGGGACCTGGACATTCTCCAGCTGGGGAAGAGTTGGAGTTGTGTCCTCAGGGATTCCGCTTGTTCCTTTTGGGTCCGGCGCCACTGCCTCTTCTTCCTCCTCTGAGGAGTCCTCTGAAGGGGCCATGACGACAGATAAGCATTATGCCTAAACATTATAAGGGATGACTCAGGAGACCTAGGTAGGGATGCATCCCTGTGATGCCCAATATGTGTAGCTCTGTTCTTGTAAAATAGACTTGACAAGGGAATCTCCATCCCTAGTGCTATGTGAAGAAGTACATACTTTTGTCTACCCTGAATCTTCTAACATTCCATTTCATTGGATGTCCACGAGTTCTAGTGTGCGATGAGAGAGGGAGAAAAACTTTATCCATTTTCTCAGCACTACCATGCATAGTTTCTATCATGTCACCTCTCACTCACCTTTTCTCTAAACTAACCCCCCCCCATGCTGCAACCTTTCTTCATAGGGAAGTTGCTCTATCCCAGTGACCATTCTGGTTGCCCTTTTCTGAACCTCTTCCACCTCTACAATATCTTTTTTGAGAGGAGGCAACCAGAACTGTACACAATATTCCAAATGCGGGTGCATTATAGATTTGTATAAGGTTGGAAAAGATTCAGAAAAGGGCAACCAAAATGATCACTGGGATGGAGCGACTCCCCTAAGAGGAAAGGTTGCAGCATTTAGGGCTTTTTAGTTTAGAGAAAAGCAAGTAGATGACATGATAGAAGTGTATAAAATTATGAATGGCATGGAGAGTGTGGATAGAGAGTTTTTCTCCCTCTTTCATAACACTAGAACATGTGGACATCCAGCGAAGATGAATGTTGGAAGATTCAGGACAGACAAAAGAAAGTACTTTTTCACACACTGCATAGTTTAACTATGGAATTCACTCTCACAAGAGGCAATGACAGTCACCAACTCAGATGGCTTTAATAGACAATTAGACAAAATCATGATGGCTATGTTTTGCCTCCATCGTCGGAGGCAGTATGCTTCCAATACCAATTGCTGTAAGCCACAGGAGGGGACAATGCTCTTGTCCTGCCTGTGTGCTTCCCATGGGTATCTGGCTGGCCACTGTGAGAACAGGAAGCTGGACTAGATGGGCCACTGGCCTGATCCAGCAGGGTTCTTATGCACTTATGTCCTTGTGAGGTATTATGTGTCAGTCCCCGTGTAGTTGTGCTGTGGGGTGCCACAAAACACTATTTTTTCCATAATGCTTTTAATAACTATATGAAGCTGCTGCGAGCATTTGGGGGGCAATGTGCTGATGACAGCCAGCTCTTTTTCTCTGAACTGATGCCTAGATGAGGACTGGATGACGGCCAGCAAGCTGAGACTGAATTCTGGTAAGGTGGAGTCTTTGATGGTGAGCATTTCTCCGGTCCAGTTCTGGTCAGGTTTACACTCACTCTAAAGGAATAAGTACATCACTTAGGGGTGCTCCTTGATCCATCTCTGTCATTGGAGGCCCAGGTAATATCCATGGTGAGGAATGCTTATTATCAGCTTCAGTTGGTCCAGTCACTATCCCCCTTTGTCCTGGCTACCCTTCACGGAATCAGATTCTGGACCACCAGCTTGTTCATTGACAAAGGCTTTAATCCAGAATTTGGCACATGACTGGTACATAGATCAGACTACAGGTTTCACAGGTCTCCAGCTCTCTACAAGGCACTACTAGGCATGGCTACTCAAGTGAAGACATTGTCGCAACACTGGACATGCCCCCAAGGACCCCTTATGAAGAATCGGGGCTGGGATACTACTTGCACAGGAATTGTCTTTTGGACCAGGACTGGGCAACCAAGCAGGCACTCCTATGGGTAGGCTGGTGAGCAGGCTTGGTCTGTTTGTGCCTGTGCAAGTAGCAGTGCATTCTTGGTGACAGAGATGGAGATGCCTTGGCCAGTTCACTCCCAAGCTCCATCTCCAACTGATCCTCCAGCCACGTCAGCCAGAGGAGGTGGAGCAGGGGCGGGATCAGGAGGCCAAGGATCCTCCACAGATGGTGTCAAGGGATGGACCATTGCTGATTTGGCCTCATTGGTGGCTGTCAGCACCTTGAGGGAGGGACTATCAGCTGGCAAATCACTGAGTTCCTCAACTTCTTTGGCCTCCCTGCTCAAACCACTTGTCCCCTCCTCAGGAATTTCATACTTCCCATCTTTGGAACAGCTCTGCTAAGGGCACATGACACCTTACCTGAACAGGAATAGCTTGGCCACTGTGACTCATGCATGGTTGGACTACTGTTATGTGTTCCATCTGGGGATTCCCTTGAGACTGGCATCAAACTTCACTGGCTGCCAACTAGCTAAGTTCAATAGCTTGTTATTAATATATAAACCCTAAACAATTTGGGACTAGGTACCTGAAGTACTACTTGCCCCTGTATAGACCTGTAAAATCACTTAGATCATCTGAGGAAATTTTACTCATGGCACCACACCCTACAGAACATCACAGGGCAGCAACTTGGAAATTGACATATTTTGCTGTTGTCCCCCACTTTGGAATGCCCTTCCCTCTGCCATATATGGAGTGTCATCAATTACTTGCTTCAGACATCTTGTAAAGAGGCATTTTTTTGTGTCGGGTTTCTGGGACTGGATCCTGTACCATTCGATTTCTGTTTTTATCTTTTTAAATTATATTATTTTAGTATTTTTATGTTTATTTGCACACAGCTTAGATTTTTTTAAAAATACGAAGTGGTCTATGAATACTTTTAGATAAATAAATAAATCTTGAACCCTGTGACACGAGAGACTGTTTTATTTATTTATTTATTTATTTTATTTATATATCGCCCTAAGCCAAAAAGGCTTTCTGGGCGGTGTACATCAGAAATAAAACAAGCACAATATATAAATACAATAGATATAACAGAATCAAAAACAAACAAACAAACAAGCAAGGAACCAAACTACACCAAAATACAACAATAATGCAATACTGTTAAAATACACTATCAAAGACACATAAGATACAGTTTAAAATGCCTGGGAGTATAAAAAAGTTTTCACCTGGTGCCGAAAAGATAGCAGCGTCGGCGCCAGGCACACCTCATCAGGGAGACTATTCCACAGTTCGGGGGCCACCACTGAAAAGGCCCTAGTTCTAGTCATTACCCTCCGAGCTTCTCGATGGGATGGTACTCGGAGGAGGGCCTTAGATGTTGAGCGCAGTGTACGGGTAGGTTCGTATTGGGAGAGGCGTTCCACCAGATATTGCGGTCCCATGCCATGTAGGGCTTTATAGGTCAAAACCAGCACTTTGAATTTAGCCCGGAAACAAATAGGAAGCCAGTGCAGATGGGCCAGAACAGGTGTTATATGGGCGGACCTTTTGGTCCGCGTCAATAATCTGGCCGCTGCATTCTGGACTAACTGTAGTTTCCGAACTGTCTTCAAGGACAGCCCAACGCAGAGCGCATTGCAGTAGTCCAATCTAGAAGTTACCAGAGCGTGAACAACTGAGGTGAGGTCATCACTGTCCAGATAGGGACGTAGCTGGGCTACCAATCGAAGATGGAAAAAAGCATTCCGTGCCACCGAGGCCACCTTGGCCTCGAGAGACAAGGAAGGATCGAAAAGAACTCCCAAGCTACGAACCTGTTCCTTCAAGGGGAGTGTAACCCCATCAAGAACAGGATGAACATCCACCATCTGGGCAGTGAAGGCACTCACCAACAGCGTCTCGGTCTTGTCTGGATTGAGCTTCAGTCTGTTAGCGCCCATCCAGTCCATTATCGCGGCCAGGCAACGGTTTAGCACGTTAACAGCCTCACCTGAAGAGGATGAAAAGGAGAAGTAGAGTTGCGTGTCATCAGCGTACTGATGACAACGCACCCCAAAACTCCTGATGACCGCACCCAGCGGCTTCATGTAGATGTTAAAAAGCATGGGGGACAGTACCGATCCCTGCGGGACTCCACAATGGAGAGTCCAGGGTGTCAAGCAATGTTCCCCAAGCACTACCTTCTGGCGACGACCCACCAAGTAGGAGCGGAGCCACTGCCAAGCAGTACCCCCAACTCCCAACTCCGTGAGTCTTCCCAGAAGGATTCCATGGTTGATGGTATCAAAAGCCGCTGAGAGATCAAGGAGAATCAACAGAGTCACACTCCCCCTGTTCCTCTCCCGACAAAGGTCATCATACAGGGCGACCAAGGCTGTTTCAGTGCCAAAACCGGGTCTAAAACCGGATTGAAATGGATCAAGATAATCAGTGTCATCCAAGAACCCCCTGGAGCTGGCCAGCAACCACCCGTTCCAGGACCTTGCCCAGGAACGGAACATTCGCCACAGGTCTATAGTTGTTCAAATTATCTGGGTCCAAGGAGGGTTTCTTCAGGAGTGGTCTCACCACCGCCTCTTTTAGGCAGTCAGGAACCACTCCCTCTCTTAGAGAGGCATTTATCACCTCCTTGGCCCAGACGGCGGTTCCGATCCTGCTAGCTTTCACCAGCCATGAGGGGCAAGGATCCAGTACAGACGTGGTCGCCTGCACCAGTCCAAGGATCTTGTCAACATCCTCGAGCTGCAGAAACTGAAACTCATCCAATAAGTAAGGACAAGACCGTGATCTGGATGCTTCATTAGGTCCAACTGCTATAATATTGGAGTCTAAGTCCCGGCGAATGCATGCGATCTTATCTTGGAAGTGCCCAGCAAACTCATCACAGCGGGCTACAGATGAATCTATACTATCCCAAGGGCCAGAATGTAAAAGCCCTCGTACAATTTTAAAGAGCTCCGCTGGGCGGGAGAGTGATGACTTAATAATATCAGCAAAATATCTCTTTTTTGCTGCCCTCACCGCCACTATATACTGCTTAGAACAGGCACTCACCAAGGCATAATTGCATTCATCGGGAGTTCTCCTCCATCTGCACTCAAGCCTCCTCCTCTCTTGCTTCATCGCTCTCAGCTCCAAGGTATACCATGGAGCTGTATGAGCTCTACATAGGAGGGGGCGCATGGGAGCGATCGTGTCAACCGCCCGGGTCATCTCCATATTCCACAATTCAACCAGGGCTTCGACAGGAGCGCCAGTCTTCTCAGTCGGAAAAACCCCCAGACCCCTTTGGAAACCTTCAGAATCCATTAGTCTCCGGGGGCGGACCCATTTAATAGGTCCCCCGCCCTTGCAGAGGGAAAGGGTTGCTGTGAGCCTAAACCTCAGCAAACTGTGATCTGTCCATGACAAGGGTGTAGATGAAAAATCTCCAACCTCCAGATCACCATCTCGATGTCCAGTGACGAAGATCAAATCAAGGGTGTGTCCCGACACATCCGTTGGGCCAGTAACAAATTGAGACAGCCCCATGGTTGTCATGGAAACCATGAAGTCCTGAGCCGCCCCAGATAAAGCAGTCTCAGCATGGACGTTGAAGTCCCCCAGTACCAATAGTCTAGGGGACCGCAACAATACCTCCGAGACTACCTCTGTCAGCTCAGTTAGGGAATTTGTTGAGCAGCAGTGCGGGTGGTACACCAACAAAATTCCCAGTCTGTCTCTCTGGCCCAACACAAGGTGGAGACATTCCAAGCCAGTCGTCACTTGGACAGGGTGCTTGGTGAGTGAGCAAGAACTCCTATAGACCACAGCAACCCCACCTCCCCGTCCTTCGGTTCTACCATGATGCTGAACCGTATACCCAGGTGGGCAGAGCTGGGAAAGAGCAACTCCTCCCTGATCACCCACCCAGGTCTCGGTTATACACGCCAGGTCGGCAGCCTCCTCCACAATTAAATCATGAACAAGGGAGATCTTATGATGTACCGACCTGGCGTTTAATAACAGCATATGGAGATCCGAAGGCTGACTGACAAAACAACCAGCAGTCCTGGGGATGTGAGGAGAACCGGAACAAGTCACAGCCACTATTTGTCTGGGACGAGTTCCCCTTACCTGGCACGTTCTCCTCACAACACCATACCTCCCATTACCCGTCACTACGCTAATTGGGGCCCCCAAAAGTCTCCCCGGTCGATGTATAATGCTCTCTCCCAGGCACATATTAAATAACTAAAAACTCACATATATACACACACCGGATTACATTCACACCAGACAATACACATTAACACTAATATACACAAAAATTCACACACACACACATACACACACTACTTCAGTCAAATATACAATAAAAATTCACACAATACAACCAATCAATAATTAAAATAAGTATAAAACTTCCAAATGAAAATCACATATACCAGTCACTCAATCATTCATACAGACTCCATACACATTCAACCAAATTAATTACATCCGGAGTAGTTACATGGACATGGTTTTGCTTTAAAGCAACTTCTTGCAAATCTACCAGCTAAAATCTTTGAAGGTAAAACATTGAAATGGGCCAGTAAAATAGATCTGCTGTACTTGGATATCATTAGAAAACAGGGGCGTCACTACCGGGGTGCGGGGGATGCGGATCGCACCCAGGTGACACCATGAGGGGGGTGACACCCAGAGCCACCCCACCCCGTGCCGTTGCCCGGCAAAGGAGCCGAGAAGCGCTCCAGGTCGGTCGGAGCAGCCAACTCCTCCTTGGAGGCACGCAGGCGGGCAGGCGAGACCGGAAGCAGCATTGGTGGGGCAAGGGAGGCATGCTGGCGTTCCCAGGCCTGCTTCTCTGGCTGGGTGCCCCTCCGGCACGTGCCATCCCAGGGGCATGGATGGGGGTGGCTGGCCTCACGCGCATGCTTAGCACAAGATTTGGGGGCTTGCCAAGGGACCCCGGCACCCGGTCCGGTGCTCGCCAAAAGCAGGCGCCCGCTTGCTGGCAGTGAAGCCTGGACAGGCCTTCCACCGTCAGCCTGGAGCATGTGGTAAGTGTGTGCGCATGCACGAGACCAGCCTCCCCGTCCATGCCCCTGGGAGGGCGCGCGCCGGAGGTCCGCACCCCTCGCACTCCCGCTAGTGATGTCACTGTTAGAAAATTTAAATATACCATACAATTACTAGAAGCAGACCAAGTTGGGATCAGTGCCTGTGAAATATGCATTTTTGTATAAAGTTTTTGGTTGGCGAATTGCATTGCAAAATCCAGAGAAGTGCAAATTTCAAAGGATAGTAGTGTTTCACTTCACATCTTGTTTGCAATTTCTCCCCCGCTGCTAGCTTTAAAGATTTTACAGACTAAGAAAAATAGGGCAAAATAGGACAATCCACAACTAAATAAAAAGATGTAAGGTCAGGAGACATCTGAAGAACCATAAATGGAAAAGTAATGGCAGATGGAAAGTAGTGGCAGGAAGGTACATAGCTCAATTAGAGAAGCAGCACATAAAACCTCTGTTAGATAAAAGTCCCATAATCTCAAGAACCACATCTGAACAGAATTAAACTGCCAACTACATAAAAATATTAGGTTGCCAATATGGATAAACAAACCAATTACAAAGGCTGCAAATGGAGATGCTCATAAATGCCATTAAGTTTCTCTGCTAAAAGAAAACAAAGCACTTTAATGGGGAAGAGTTCTGAGAAAAAACAAGTCACCATTAACTGCAGGGGTCTTTCAGACAGATTTGCAGACTTGGAAAGCAACTAACACCAACGCCATCTCATAAATTGTTTGAGTTCTGTGTTTTTTGAGCTTGCTGTTTAGTAAAGAAAGAGAGAGGGAGAGGGAGTTAGAGATTTAATTGACAAAAAATGGCCCTATTCAGAACATACTTACTTCAGTAGCATTAACAATGGTGTTGGGCATACTATTTTGTTGTTCACAGTGAACATTTGTATAACTTGCTGGCTGAAGATGCTTGTTTAATTGTCTCCAATAGAGCCAGCCACCAGAATTGTGAAATCCCAGGAAGAAATTTTCAGGGAGAACTGAAAAAAATAATTGGACATTTTTCATCTGTCCAGAAAAAAGAAGAAGCCTGAGCTTTGTAGGAAGTAGCAATGACGTGAGCAACTGCAGTGGTATACTGCTTTTGTGGGACTGATGTTGTGTCCATGCTCATGCGTGTGCCTGATTAGCTTGCTCCTTCTCTGCTCAACTTGTAGATTTGTAAATATATATTACAGAACCCCCACAGGTATTTAATTCTTTCTCCTCACAGGGAAACTGACTAGGTAAAGGCTGCCCTAGAACTTTCTGCCACTTGGGGAAGCAGGGGCTTCCCATTTAAACCTTCATCCAATGTCAAGGGGGAAAAACACTAATTGTTTTTGGAATGTATTTTCTATCTCAGTGAGACTTCCAATGTATGGTGGGCTGATATTTTGACCCCAGATATAACTTGTGTCTGTGGTATCAGAAGAAGTGTGCTTGACAATGCTCAGATATCCAGAGCCAGAAAACACTTATTCAGAGGAGGTAGAATGTTTCTGTGCATTTGACCCCAGTGTTCTTTGTTCTATGAAAAAACAATGGGGTGTTTTTACAACCCCAGTCTGGTAACATTGGCTGAGGTAGTAAATATATCCCCAATGTATTTCTGGGACATTTTATGCCCCAGGTGGTTTCCAGAAGGAAAACAATAAATGATAACTGGCTGAAATTTGGGGATGGTGTATGGGTGACAATTTTCTAGAAAGCCTATCCTGTAGGTCTACTTATGTGTAAATTGCACAATGAAAACTGCACCGGGAGTTGGGTTTTGCCCTGCAAAATTAAATAGCTGGCCTTAGGAGTTGCCATCCAGATGCACTGAGCAGAACTGGAACATCCATGTGGACATGAATCGGGAAAGTCTTTAAGTATGAGACACTTTACAATTCAGCCACTGATGCTACTGAGAGCTAGAGGCAAAGTCAAAAGCAGAACTAATATCAGTTTATCACAACACAACAGCAGTATCATGGTTTGAATACAGAAATCTTCTTTTAAAGAAGTACTTTCATTTTGACCTGAGTTAACAAATGCATAAACCAAAAGCAGATTAGTTTTAAATCAGGCATGTCAGAGGCTTCATTAGTGCGCTGCTGGAGAATATTAATTCTGGTATTTCTTTCTCCCACAACTTGCGTGGGCCTTCCAATTAAGAGAGAAAAGTCTGGTTTCAGCAAAAGGCCATTGGAAAAACCATTAAGGATCCTTCTGCTGATCAGTCCTATAATCTGATGAACTGTAGTTATTTTACCAAAGAGACTATTCAGAATATTAGCTGCATTTGTGTTCCATCTTTCCTTGGAGAGCTTGGATCAGTAGTGTAGCCTCATAACAATTGTGCAAGGTAGGTTAGCCTTGCTAAACGCTTGTAAAGCATATAATGTTTGAGGGGCTTTGCTATAGACATTTTATTGCAATCTGTTTGCAAGTCGGGGCCCCCTTCAAAAGGAGCAAGGAACAAGCTGCGATTCAGCTTGTGTAAACTTGTGTCCTGAAGGTGGACAGCTACTTTTATTACAATATTTCAGTCTGCAATAATGCAGAGAATCTATTATATTTTTAAAATGCCTCTTTTCACTTGACTAATAACCTAAACCAGAGGTAAGCAACCTGCAGTCTGTGGCTTGAGGCCTTAGTGTATGCGTGCACTCCGGCACCTCCACTATCTCCAATTCCTTCCCTTTTACATTTACCACTTATACCACACTTTTGACATGTGAAAAATCCTCACCCTGTGCCACCTTAGAACACCACTTCTATGATGTCCAACAGTGATCAGACTCCAATTTAAGTTTCTTCTGTCTTTGTGATATGAGCAGTTCATAAGACATCCACACACAATCTTTCTACATAGTGAATTCAGTAAGACGCTAGTTGTGCGGTGAAGCTCTTGGCTTCTCTTGGCTTGGTGACAGCTGGTTCTAAATTCATCCAAGGCCTGAATTGTAGCAGACTCAAAGTCTCTTACTTTCCCCCCTCTATAAAAATGATTTAATGTTTATGGGATGACAGCGCTAGATGCCCGTGTGCAGAATTTCTCTGTATGGAATAAATATAGAAGTTAGCATTTTTGGAACACTGCAGAAACACTTAAAACATTATGCCCAGATCTGTGTCAGGATCTCCCCTTAACATTAGCCAAAGTTACTTGTGCCAAACGGAAAATATATGGGCTCATTTCAGCTTCAGTTTTATCAGGCCAACAATTCTAAACACGCTATCCCCCGTTTGCAAGACATATTTAGCTTTGACAAGCAAACACCATCTGCACCTCATTATAATGGTAGCATTCCTTTATGTTCATTGCATTTCCCTGTTTAAATCTTGTGAAATAGCCATTTACAATGTGAGAAAAGAGCTTATTTAAATCAAATAGGTAGATTCCACCCAGTAGACAAGACTTAGGCTTGCCCAAGATGACAAATGGATCCTTTCCCAAAATTTCCTAGAGTCAGAGTCAGTAGAAGACCTGAGCTGCTTTTAGACAGGACAGGGGGAAACAAAGCAAATCTCACTGTAGCACAGAGGTAGCACTACCATGGTATCCTGTTTCCATGTATGACAAGGGGGGGGGAGAAATCTTGGTACAAGAAAAATGCACATGGTGAGAGGGCAATGATTACGGCCACATGTCCTGCTTTGCAGCGGAGAATTCTCTATTTGAAGGAGTCCTCTACTTGAATGGCTATCTGGTCCAAGCCTGGTTTAAAGAGAAAGAACCTTAATGAGGGAAGGGAGGACACTGAAATTGCCCATCAACAATTAGCACATGGACACCAAATCATCTGGTCTATCTGCCCGACTATGGTGAAATATGCATTTCTATTTAAATTACAGTAATTATTTCTACGTTTGCATCTATACATATAAATTAGCATCTGCAAATGTATGCAAATCTCTGCCTCTTTTGTCCTGGTTTTTGTGATGCAAAAGTGGCCACCACAGAGGCAATTCCTATTTGTTTTGTAGACAGCAGGAGATGCATTCACATGAGCACACAAAAGAATGGATTAAAATAGTTAACTAGGATATAAAGAATAGAACTAGCAAGTAATGACAGAGGGGGCAGTCCTGTAGTAGTACAGATAGTGATGGAAGGCAGGGAAGAAACAGAAACTGAGGCAGGGTTGCAAACCATACCTACAAACTGGGAGGGGCAAGAGCACTATCAGCTCAGACCTCAACTAGCTGTGCTAGAGTTGTAGCAGAAGCTTCAAATATTGCTCAACTGGGATTTTTTAAAAAAATGTGATGATGCCTGAAAACATATGGGAATGTAAGTGTAAGCTTAAAGAAGTGCCCTGTTATCAGTGGTGGCTGGTGAGTGACCAATGGAACTGGTGGGCAGAAGGCAGGGAGACCAGGAGTAAATGGCACCAGACCCAATGACAGGTAGAGCCACCTCCTGACTACTTATAAGTAAGAGGGCAGGCAGGTGTTGGGCTGGGTGGGGGCAGACTGAGGTTGGTGGTGCAGTGCCCTATTTACCCTAGAGGACTGGCTTCTGCTGCCTGTCATTACTCTTTCGTAGCCATTTTAGATTACATGGCAGTTTCAGTCAAGATCTGTGAGAAGGAAATATCAGGAATGGATCTCTTCAATCATATTCCAACCCGGAAAATCATACTTCTCTCACACAAGTGTTAGACTGTAGGCCTTGCTTAATCTAAAACGGCTATATTCAGCAGCAATAATATAGACATAAAGCTAGTGATGAGGTTCTTCAACAAACCCAGATTCAAACGGTGTCCTTGTATCCACTCAAGCAAAGGTATTATGGAACATAATAGCAACATCCAATAATATTATGGGCTTATTCACATGCTCATCCTCCCACATGATATGTGCCATCACCTACTAACAATGTTCTACTATCTACATAGAACAAACAGGCCATTCTCTACATCAAAGAAGAAATGAACACAAGCCTGACATTAAAAATGGCAACAATCAGAAACCAGTGGGAAAAAAAATTGATTTTCCAGGATATTCTTGTGCTAACATGAAAGTTTCCATTCTAAAAAAAAAGGGGGGGGGGAGGGGAGAAGTCCAGTATGAAATTCCTAACCCAGAATTTTTCAGCAAGTTTGATTAAATTTGTTTTCATGTTTTTTGAAACCAGGGTGTTCTTTTACAGGCGTTAATTTTGATAGCAAAGCTGGGAAGATTGCCAGTTACTGTTGTATACCTGCGCTTAACAGAAATGTCAGACTTTACTGCTGTGATTTTATGGCCTTTTGGCCTCACATCAAATTTTTCTCTCTCTACGCATACATAGTTTTGTGTATATGTCATCTATCTCTATAGCGGTTCCTGCTAATTATGAAGAACATTTGGTGCATGAGACATGGCCTTTAGTTCACAGAAGCTTATGTCAACAAGAAACATATGTCAACAATTAGGTGCCACAAGATTTTTATATATATGTGACAATGTAAGTTCAGTGGTTAATGTGTATAACAACCAAGGTTTCATGGAGAATGCGTGCATAATCTGTCCAGGAAGAGGGAATTGTGCACATTCCACAAAGTCTGTTGGAGATTATGCATATTAACCACAGAATGTTCAAAATTCAATTGATACATGCATATTCCCCACCGCCTGTAGGAGATCATGTATACTGACCAAGAAATGTGCACTGACCTCGCCTCCATTCCTCTCAGTAGGCATCAGCAGCTCACCTGCTGGGAGGCCAGGTACCACCTCTGCCATCTTTTTGAGATTTTGAGATTCCATTGAGAACCTGGTGACTAGCCAGAGAATTCTGACTGGAAAGAATAAAGAGCCAGGTTCAGCACTGTTTAGAGGTCAGGCAACAAGTCTTCAGGGGACTTTGAAGAGTTTTACTGAGGGCTTAAGAAGATACTCTGCAGAGGCAAGAAGCAAGCCTGGAGAAAGTCTGGAGTGGAGAGCAACAGTTGCCAGGAAAAGCAGCGAAGATTCAGAATGGAGTTGATTGCTGAGCGATCCTTGTAGGTGGCTGATGAGAACTAAGGAGCCAATGCTTTGAAGCAGAAATCACAGAAGGCAGAAGCTAAGAAGGTTTGCAAAAGGAGACTCCAACAGCAGTCCTTTGGGAGAGCTGAAACCAGAGTTCCGACAGCTGGCAGTTAACCTGAAGAAAGTGAGAGTACCTGAGCAGAGAGAAGAATGGTTCACTATGACTGGACAGCCGCCACTGCCACCAGCAATGTTGTTTTTTACACCACACTTTCTGAACTGATTAGCTGTGGGGTCTATATAGTAAGAAACTGGAATTAAAGTATTAAGGAAAACTATCGGAAAGAAAAGGAGAAATAGCCACAAGTATTAACCCTCAACATTTCCTTGTGTCAGGAATGAGTGGTCCAGAGCAGCTAAATCTATGACAGAAGAACCAAACTAGAAACAGCAGTTTTATAGAACCAATTGGACCTATACCAGCTCAACCCTTTTGACCAGGTAGCTACAATACCGCCTGTTTTCCATCTGCAGTGATGGCACAAGTTCAGTAAAGAGCAGGCCGGAAGTGACTCCCTTCTCTACTAAGCTATGATGATGGTACAGGACATAAAGTGCCTGGATCCCACTATGGCTAGAGTTCCTGGTTCAAGACGCTTCACACATTGTTGTTTGAGGTGACTGAGAGGAATACATTGCTTTAGTTCTTGCTGCAAGTGAACAGATTAATTTATAGACAAAAATCTGTACATGCACTTTTATGTTTAAACTTTGAAGGTAACTGGTTATTTGTATTGGCTTTGTTTATGCCAGCTAGGTTTAGACAATGGCTTTATGAAGATGAAGCATCTTTTCTCTTTTTTTATTCCTTTTCTCAGTTATTATAGACTTTTACATATCAGTTTTATCAAGTGGAAAAAGCCATTACAGTTTCTAGAACATAAAAGAGAGCATTGTAATTTTTCTCCATCTCATTATGTCCTTGAAACTGTGCACAGTGAAGAATGTGTTTTGGTTTTCTAGGCCACTAATTCTGAACCCTGATATCTGAAGCACCTTGGCAAATGTAAACAGTTCCTTGTGTCTAAAGGGCAAACTTTGTTCACAATTAAATAAAATACTCTTTTAAACAAACTTCTATAATAACAAAATTAAATAGAGATTTGTGTTCTTTTTAGAACAGGAGGTGGTAGAACTGAATTGATTAAAGCAATTGTTGGCTACAATTATTAACTGTACTATATTTAAATATAATTGATTTCTATACCTATATCACCTTCTAGGATCTTTCTACCACACAGCAGAACCACTCAAGAGCAGTTCAAAACCTGGTTGTTAAGCTGTAATTTTCCAGTCAATCCCTCTCCCCGCCCCCAAATTCCACCAACACAAGAAATACTGAAATGAATAGAGGTAGCGCTGGCAGATTTCTCTGTTTGAGAGTTTACAATCAGCTGTGGTGTAGTGATAAATTTTGAAGATCAATTGCTCAACATAATAGTCCTGACAGGCACGCCCCTGAGAAGAATCCAAAAATGCAGGCAGCTGTGTCAACGCATTCTATATGTCTACATAAAAAATAATATATCCTTCCCCAAGTGTATTGTGCCCAATTTATTAGGAGCATCTGCTGCCAGCCATAGAATAGGGTGGTGCTCTGCCAAAAAAAATTATTCTGCATTTTATTTTACTATTTTCCACCAGTTAATCTAATGAGAAAAGAATTTGCATTCCAAAATGATCAAAGGGCAGAAAACATTTCAGTGCAATTCTTATGTGTGGGGTGTGCAGTATTTGTTACATTTGCGTTACTTTTGAGAAGGCCAAGGGGGGTTGTGAGCGTTCCTTCATGCATTCTGCATGTCATTTCTCCAACAGTCTGCCACTGTAGTCTTCCTAGGTGCACATGCTTCCTGCAAAATCCCTGGACACTTGGGCTTTCCTGTAGATGCAGAAAGCCATGGAGTCTTTTGTGCTCCTGAGAGCTGTTTTTGTTGTTGTTTGTTCAAGTGAAGTCTTCTCAAGAAATCAGTGTGGAAATATTTTCTTTTTAAAAGGTAAAATAAAGGACTTCTCTTTAACCGCAGCAATTGCAATGCCCTTCCCACCCCACCTCCACCTTGGCAAGCCCTGAGTCCTTCATGAGCAAAACTTGTCTTGCTTCCTTCCACTTAGAGCTTGGATTATTCAAGGGGGAGATGGCAGTGAGAGAGAGACTTGTACTGCTGTGTTGTGCATAAAATCAATAAAATAACTATATCTGAAGGCGGGAAATCTAGTGTTGAGAAAAAGCTGCTGAAGCTTGGAGCAAACAGGGTAACTCTGCAAAGATGGAGAATATGGGGACCATTGAGAAATCTGGTGCTAAATCTGAATTCAGTGGAATTCTTGCCCATCCCTATGTACTTGACAGATAATGTCACTGCTCCTGCTGTGAAAAAAGTCTCAGAACTGCCCCTGCTCCATTGTTCCACTCACAATCAAAGAATGCAGAGTGCTGTACACATTTAAAGCACATGGCTTTCCCCAAAGAATCCTGGGAACTGTAGTTTACCCCTCACAGAGCTACAGTTCCAAGGATCCCTAAGAAACTACAATTCCCATGATTCTTTGGGGAAGTCATGTGCTTTAAATGTACTGTAAATATATGGTATGTGTGCAGCCCCTATGAATATTTTGTTGTTCGTGCCAGTAAAACAGGGTCACATAGAGATGACGTTTAATGTCATTCAGTGACAAGGCTTATCCTGAAATCCATAAGCCATCTTCAAGGACCCGTAGCATTTTGTACAAATCTGTTGGAACTTCTGGTAATTTCCGTCCTCTAATTTCTCATAATAAAGAGGTCTTTTGTGGGACCTCTCCATTCAGCATTTTATTAGAATAAGCTACCATCTATTACAGAACAGTACCGCTTTATAAGACAGACACTGTAGTCCTACTCAGAAGCTATAACAACTTTGGGGAAGGTGGGGGGAGCAGATTGCATAAGGGGTCCCTATTCCCACACTCCCTGCATTCCACTAAAAGTGTGTACGGAAACTACATAGAGACCATCCTGGCTGTAAGACCCTCTCCCTGCTTGCTGGCCTCTTTCCACCTGGCCTGGCAGGGTGTGGCCTTGACTGACTGCAGCTACAAAAGGTATCACTACCTGAAGATGCCAGAGACCCACCTTGACTGTGGGTTTTGTTTAGGGGCTTCTGTTTGGAAGGTGGCATACAAATAAACAGTGATGATGATATGTACACAATCTGTAGGATTCCTGCAGTGTAGACTGTCAGTTGACTGTGCAGAGATCCAAAGCAAGGGCAGCATATATTCCCCCCTTTATCTTGTGTAAATAGGGCTTCATTTCCAGACTCAGTCATTCATTCCACCTTCTCCCTGTGACTGGCTTATGCCATTTCATGATAGGGAAAGTAAAAGCTTTCCAACAGTTATTAAACTTTATGAGTTTTATTAGTTTTGAAACCACCTCTCCTCCCCTCTTAGCACCAAACTAGCTGTCAAGGTGGCTATAAGTTACATAAACAACAAAGAAATTGCCATAAAACCATAGCAGATAAGGAAAAGAGTGGACACACAAGTTTGCTCTGCCCCCTCTGCTATGTCTCCATATGCCCCTCCTGTGTTGGAGGGAACAGAGCCTGGAAAAGTTACTTTTTTGAACTACAACTCCCATCAGCCCCAGCCAGCATGGCCACTGGATTGGGCTGATGGGAGTTGTAGTTCAAAAAGTAACTTTTCCAAGCTCTGGGAGGGAAACACTCTGAAGTGGGAAGCATTCTGTACTCATGGGGGCTCCCTGATTGCAAGGCCAGGGCCCTTCTGCAGATGTTAGGTCTTCAAAACATAGAGGGTATTGGGGATGGGTTTAGTGATAGGTTGTGATGGAGGGGATGGAGCCAGCAAACACACCTCTGCTTTTCCTCACATAATCCTAATTGTGTGGGGGAACTGAACATCCTAATAAAGCTCACATCAATAAGTAAAACAAGTAAAACTGTTCCAGGAGATGTATTAATTATCCTAGCAGCATGAACATAACATTCAGGA
Source organism: Rhineura floridana (assembly GCF_030035675.1). Lineage (NCBI taxonomy): Eukaryota > Metazoa > Chordata > Lepidosauria > Squamata > Rhineuridae > Rhineura > Rhineura floridana. The sequence goes on from NC_084487.1 coordinate 125,672,215, forward strand.
AAGACCTTCAACTGCCTACCACCATCACCAAAAACATGTTAGCCTTGCTATTAGTCTGATAAGAATTAGGGAGGTTGTGAGAAATCAGATAGGGCTGTTTGTAAAAACAAAGAGCCCTACTTGATTTCTGTGAGCAGAATTGGGGAGGGCAGGAGAACCCACCATGTGGGGACTGCCCTGATTCTGCTCACACATATTCCTGGTGCTCTTGGTGGATCAGCAGGGGGGCACTTTCCCTCCTCACTGCTGGTCAGCATAAGCACAGAACATGCTGACAGATCAAAGGACTGTGCTAGCATCATTTCTTCTGTGCCAGTATGCTAAGTTCATGCTGGCCAATGAGGACAGGAAGTGTCCTCTTGGCTGGCCTGCTGGAATAGAGGATGCTGATGGAAATGCAGCACACCTCCTCCTCTGCAGCCAGCATGAAAACAGCTTGTGCTGGCAGAAAAAGGACAGTGCTGAACAGCTTATCCTGTCTTCTGCTGTTTGGCTGAACAGTAGGAAAGATGAGCAGCCCTGGCTGCTACCATTCCTGTCCCCCCACCCACACCAGAGCAGCACACCTTGGCTTCTGCTACTCAGCTCTCAGAGGTATCTTCTGCTCCAGGATGAGCAGGAGAAGTCAAGGACCCTCCACCTGCTACCCCATCGTACCCCTCCTCAATATGATTCTTGTACTTTGCTGACAAAAAGAGGATAGCAGTGGGGGTTTAGACCCCCTTGAGTATTCTTGTCCTCCCAACCTTTCTCTGTACTCCGTCATAGTGTCCCTGCTAGCAAAGATGGATCTTTAGTCAGAAGCTAGCCATGCAGCCTAACTCCATCCCTAGTCATCAATGTGCCTGTACCAGCCACAATCATGAGAGGGGGTCTGTGTGTATGCTGATGTATATGCATAGAACTCCTCCATGCACAAGGGTGAATCCTGAGCCAATCAAGATTCTTCCCTGCATGGAGAAACTTAGGTGTGCATTGCCATGCATGTAGGGCTCCTTCTCAGTTGTTGAACAGATGGCTTGCATGTGCAGTGAGAACTGGGCTAGCCCACATGACTCCTTCATGAGAGGGATAATCTGAACTTCTTTATCAATGTTTAGTTCCAGCCCAGCCTTTCCCAACTAGTGGGCCACCAGATGTTGTTGGACCACAACTCCCATCAGCCTCAGCCAGCATTGCCAATGATCAGGAAAGATGGGAATTGTGGTCCAATAACATCTGGTGGCCCACTAGTTGGGAAAGGCTGTTCTAGCCCAAGGATTTTAGATCTGTATAACACAGTGATTTCTTTCTCTCTGAATTCTTCTGAGAAGGAAGAATCAGCCATATTAACTTTGGCAACCATAAACCCTCTTGACATCAGGCTTGAGATATTTTTGATTGAGAAAGCCTCGCCTGTCTCATTCTCTCAGTTTCTAGCTTGACAGAAATTCAGTTTAAATGCAAAAAAGAAAGAAATTGTATTCTTTAACGGTATAACTTCAAGCAATATCATTCAATGTGAGTTCTGTTGCATTCCCTAAACTGTTGAATATTAGCAGGGACAGTATGTAGTCTGGTCCCAGAATCTCATAACAACATTGATGACTTCATTCATTTATTAACTGAATGTTTTATAGTCTGTACATGTCTTGTCAGAGACTCAGAATTTCTCGTTGAACCTTTCTTTTTATTGAACATTATGAAAGCTACACTAGATATATAGCATCTCTCTCTCTTCCTCTTCAAGTCTCTCCTCAAAATACACCTTTTCCATGAGGCCTTTTTTTATTAACCTTTACTCATCTCTTACTGAAATTAAGCCCATGAGGCTGGGCTGGACACATATTATTCCCCTTGTTGCCCCTTGCCTGCATCTTTTTTCTTCTGGGGCCAAATTTTAAACTATAAGCTCCTCATGGCAGGGACAATCTTTTTGATTTGTTTCTCTGTGAATTGCCCTGCAGATTGATTGCACCATGTATACAATCTTAATGCTGCAGGACAGTATATCTTGGTTGCTTTGCTATTCCAATGGCGGTTGAATTACAGCTGTAAATCTGTCTTAACTAGCTGGAGAAGCTGAATTTATGGTTCCTCAGAAGCATCAAAGCTTAATAAAGAAGATAAAACACATCATTCAATCGGATTTATTCTATTAAACACACTGGTGAATAAACCTGACGGTTTGCAAAAAAGTGGCAGCTGGAAATTAAAGTTGTGAAGTAAACTAAAATTATGCCAACTATATATCAAACCATTCTTATTTTTCTTCATGTAAGTGTCAATATCTTGTAAATGAAGAAAAAATAATTCTGGCCTGGTCGTGGTACAGGTGTAACTCTGCCCAGATTCCTCACCATGCTTATGCGGAAAGACATCCCATGCAAGCTTACATGCTCCTCCCCATTTCCACCCTTCTCCTCTGCTCACCCAAGTTCTCTCAACCCCCTCATTTTCAGAATAAGATGCACTGTCACATCTTACACCTTTTTAAATTTTGTTTTCACTCGTGTTTAACTTTTCACATTTTATTACTAGTAGTTTTATCCATTGTTTTAATGTCATACTGTTTTATTGGTGTTGCATGTATTTTTATTATTCAGCACTCCAAAGAATATTTACTTGGAAGCGCAGCATATAAATCCATTAAATAAATGATGCCAGAATTTTTCACTAACCATGGCTAGCACAAATCACAGCTTGCAAACTCTCTTCTAACTATGGTTGCAAACCATACATGTATAAGTGAGCTATAAAAGTCTTGGTGCATGTGGAATACCCTGTCTGCATTTTAGGATACGCTTCAGATGTTTAGGTATAGTAACTGAAAAAAGCAACACTGGGTGATATCCAACTAAGTTAAACTCAGGGTTAAGTCAATTGATAGACTTAGGTCCATTGATTTCACTGATTTCTGAGTATAACTAACGTTGCATATCACCCACAGTTTCCCCTACCATTGACTTGGTGCTGCTATATGAGATGGTAAAAGGAGTATTAATCAATTCTGTAAGCCAAACCTTTCAAACTTTCTAGCTTTAGGGAGCCCTTGCATAATAGTCTGCCTACCATGGAATCTCTGTATATCTGCCATGAAAGCCCTGCATATTTCTGAGAATTTTTGGAAAACACAAGCCTTAGTTGAGCATTCTTTTCCCTCACATGATGGCAGTCATGTAGGTGAAAGTGGTGGTGTACTTCCCCCTCTGACTTGTCACTGTAGGTGAAAGTAGTGGTGTACTTCCCCCTCTGGCTTGTCACTGAAAAGAATGTTCAAATAGAGTTATAGTCAGTTCCTGCAAGGTGCCAGTCAGACCTTTCAAGCCTTATTGTGAGTACATCTTCCAATTCTCCCTCCTGGCTGAACATTGTAGGGGAATATCAGTAATGATGGGCAAGCTGCTGTTCAGGGAAATTTGACACTCATTATTAAACCTCTTATTGAGGATAAACTTCTGAGGGGTTGCAGGATTCTCTGTAACAAAGGCTGAAAATTTACAAGGTATTTAGCCTAATTCAAAATAAGTATTTCTAGAAGACATTAAATGATGCACAGTAAGCAAATGCATGCAAATCCGCATGATTTAAACAGATCAGAGATAACAAAATTAAACTTTTGAATATTATTAGTAGCACTAGTAGTACAGAGTACATCTAGGCCTAAGTATGTTGCATTATATAAACCTGAGGAAACATTTCCAGCTGTTCAGCTTTATAAAACAGCTGAAAGTAAAGTGAGCTTTTCTCCCACACTTTTTTTAACGTTGAAAAGCAAGACAAAGCTTCTGATATCTAAATGAAATCCAGTGTATAGTTGGGCTATATTGGCATGTTGCTTTTTCTCACAAGTTTGCAATGAGAAATGTAATAAAGCTGATCTTTGATCTCCATCCTTTTCAATAGGCTGTTTGGAGTGAAACAAATATATCAGCAGCCTAGTGGCATATATTGCCATTGTAAAGGATTGCTGTTTTCAAGTCATTTTATCACAATGAGGGCAAAATCCAGGTTTTCTTTATTTCACCAAAAGCTGAAGAGATGAGGAGACATTTGACTACTATATACTCCAATTGGGGTTGCAAAATTTAGGAACTAGCTGGAAGGAGGGAAGGATGGGGAGTGGAATGCACCAATTCAAGACAATCTTCTTGCTATTTTGTTCTGGTTTTCCCTCCCTCCCTTTCTCCCAGGGAATGCTTAACTGAGGTTCCAGGGCTCAAGCCTACCTGGACATCATAGTGGCTCATGTGATAGACCTTCCTTCTATGACTGCCTACTCGTTATGACTAGGAATTAAGGGAGCAGGTAGCTAGGAGGAGGAGAATCTAGTTTTGCACTCCTAATTCCACTGGTCTCAATTTATGAGGAATCACTTCTCTTTTCTGTTTAAGCATAATCCCTGTTTTGTTTTCAGGATAGGTTCAGCCGCATTGCTCAGCACCAATATTCCCATTTTCGGTGGCCAATAGATGAATCTAGCAAACGAGCAGCATGTTGTGCTGGTGAGAGGGAATGCAGAAGACTTCAGGTTCTTTGGTCCCTAGAGTCATCTCAGGTGGCAAGGATAGGAAGGTCCTCTACTAGACAGAGTAGACAGTACTGGACTAGACAGAGCAATGGTCTGACTCAATATATCTGTGCACTGCTCTGCTGATGCCAATCAACAACGAGCGGTGGAAAATGAAAACGAAAGTCAACGATTTTATAAGCTATTGCTCCAACTTGGCTGGAATATATGTCACCATGAAAAACTACTGATAGGCAACTGAATTAATGCAAAACTCTTTCTTCAACACAATGATTTGTGCATTCGCTATGCAATCAAATGCATTTTGATTATCTGATTACATTACCACCTTCAGAGTGCCAGCAAGAGAAATAATCTCTATAAAAATCACACAGGCTCACTCAGACTGAACTGGAAACAGATGGAAAGATGCAAACCAGCTGCTGCTGAACCATTACAAAGCTCTCTCTCACTATGTGCGTGTACATGTAAAGGATGGTTTAATAGCCAGGAGATATATGCTTGCCACATTGTAAGGAGCTGGGGAGGGGGGAAGGCTATAGGAATAAAGTAGTATGAAGGGGAAAATAAAGAAGGTATGGAGAAAAGTCATTTGCTATTTAGGCAAAAGTGTCAGTCCAAAGCCCAGGATGCTGGAAGGGTGGGCACATAAACAAAAGCAATTAGTGAGTCAGACAGACCTAAAACTGGGCTGCTGCCCATACCTGATCCTGAAGCACTTATTGCAAGGACAGGTTAAAGAGACCAATGGGCTTCTTGGAGGTGCATCCAGGCTGGAGCCTGAAGAAGTGCTCAGGGAGACCTTGAGGTGAGATATGAAATTGAGGAAGCATCCAAACTAGGAAATGTGGTAGTAATGGGTGACTTCAACTACCAGGACATAGATTGGCCGCATATGTGTTCCAGTCATGACAAAGAAGCAAAGTTTCTAGATATTCTAAATGACTATTCCCTAGACCAGTTGGTCATGGAACCGACCAGAGGGATGGCAACCCTGGACTTAATCCTCAGTGGGGACCGGGACCTGGTGCGAGATGTAAGTGTTGTTGAACCGATTGGGAGCAGTGACCACAGTGCTATTAAATTAAACATACATGTAACTGGCCAATTGCCAAGAAAATCCAACATGGTCACATTTGACTTCAAAAGAGGAAACTTCACAAAAATGAGGGGATTGGTAAAAAGAAAGCTGAAAAACAAAGTCCAGAGGGTCACATCACTCGAAAATGCTTGGAAGTTGTTTAAAAACACTATATTAGAAGCTCAACTGGAGTGCATACCGCAGATCAGAAAAGGTACCGCCAGGGCCAAGAAGATGCCAGCATGGTTAACGAGCAAAGTCAAGGAAGCTCTTAGAGGCAAAAAGTCTTCCTTCAGAAAATGGAAGTCTTGTCCGAATGAAGAAAATAAAAAAGAACACAAATTCTGGTAAAAGAAATGCAAGAAGACAATAAGGGATGCTAAAAAAGAATTTGAGGAGCACATTGCTAAGAACATAAAAACCAACAACAAAAAATTCTATAAATACATTCAAAACAGGAGACCATCTAGGGAGGCGATTGGACCCTTGGATGATAAGGGAGTCAAAGGTGTACTAAAGAACGATAAGGAGATTGCAGAGAAGCTAAATGAATTCTTTGCATCTGTCTTCACAGTGGAAGATATAGGGCAGATCCCTGAACATGAACTAACATTCTGAGGAATGTTATCCATTCTAAGGGATTCTGAGGAACTGAGACAAATAGTGGTGACGAGAGAGGAAGTTCTAGGCTTAATAGACAATATAAAAACTGACAAATCACCGGGCCCGGATGGCATCTACCCGAGAGTTCTCAAAGAACTCAAAGGTGAAATTGCTGATCTGCTGACTAAAATATGTAACTTGTCCCTTGGGTCCTCCTCCGTGCCTGAGGATTGGAAAGTGGCAAATGTAACGCCAATCTTCAAAAAGGGATCGAGAGGGGATCCCGGAAATTACAGGCCAGTTAGCTTAACTTCTGTCCCTGGAAAACTGGTAGAAAGTATTATTAAGCTAGATTAACTAAGCACATAGAAGAACAAGCCTTGCTGAAGCAGAGCCAGCATGGCTTCTGCAAGGGAAAGTCCTGTCTCAGTAACCTATTAGAATTCTTTGAGAGTGTCAACAAGCATATAGATAGAGGTGATCCAGTGGACATAGCGTACTTAGACTTTCAAAAAGTGTTTGACAAGGTACCTCACCAAAGGCTTCTGAGGAAGCTTAGCAGTCATGGAATAAGAGGAGAGGTCCTCTTGTGGATAAGGAATTGGTTAAGAAGCAGAAAGCAGAGAGTAGGAATAAATGGACAGTTCTCCCAATGGAGGGCTGTAGAAAGTGGAGTCCCTCAAGGATCGGTATTGGGACCTGTACTTTTCAACTTGTTCATTAATGACCTAGAATTAGGAATGAGCAGTGAAGTGGCCAACTTTGCTGACGACACTAAATTGTTCAGGGTTGTTAAAACAAAAAGGGATTGCGAAGAGCTCCAAAAAGACATCTCCAAACTGAGTGAATGGGCGGGAAAATTGCAAATGCAATTCAATATAAACAAGTGTAAAATTATGCATATTGGAGCAAAAAATCTTAATTTCACATATACGCTCATGGGGTCTGAACTGGCGGTGACCGACCAGGAGAGAGACCTCGGGGTTGTAGTGGACAGCACGATGAAAATGTCGACTCAGTGTGCGGCAGCTGTAAAAAAGGCAAATTCCATGCTAGCGATAATTAGGAAAGGTATTGAAAATAAAACAGCCGATATCATAATGCCGTTGTATAAATCTATGGTGCGGCCTGTGATGCGTCCTTCCCTGGCTCTCCCTGACAGGTTCCTACCTGCTCGTGGTTACTGCCTGTCTCTAGGCACCACCAGGGACTCCACCAGTCCGGACCACACTCTCTTATGGTTTACCTATCCGCTCTAGCACAGATCTCAACAGATCCCCCTGCTAGGCAACCACCAGTAACGTCCCAATACTAGTATTCCCAGAGACTCTGAATACTGGTATTGTTATTCTCTTCACCGCTGCCACCATTTGTTACAGTTCCCCTTCAGCCTTGGTCATTACCTTACCCTCCCTTCTGGTCTGTGAAACCCCAGCCAAGGATCAGGCCTTTGGTAAACCAAATTAAGTATTTATTAAAGATAACAAAGCTAACAAGATTAACAAGATTTCTTCTTAAGGCATATAAGCATATGGTTTTACTCAATACTAATCCGAACTCCACCTCCCTCCTGGCAAACAACTCTCTAAACCCCACCAAGCAATCCACTCTCTTCTCCCCCCCCCGATTCCAGAATTCACCACCTCACATTCCCCCAGATTTACCTGTCATCCTTTCATTTATACTGTCAGCCATTTTAAACATTCAGCCAATCATCAAGCATTCTATTGCCCATTCACTCCCCCTCCTCTTTCACTACTTACCATGTATACTCTAAACAACCAGCATTTACCATATATACATTAATATAGGAACATCACATTTCCCCCCCCCCTTAAACAACAGCAGAGTATTATTCCTGTTCCAGGATTTATACGTCGCGTTAACAAATAAAAGTCTCTATGGGGAAAATGTCTTTCTTTGTTCCTCTGTCTGGTCACGTCACTGCAGTCCCAGCCACTTGCCTGGAAAGTCCATCGGCCAGTACATTGTCCTTGCCTTTTATGAACTGGAAGTCCACTTGATAGTCCTGTAGGGCCCAGGACCACCTCTGCAGCATAGTGTTATGGTTTTTCATAGTCTGCAACCATAACAAGGCCCGATGATCTGTAGTCACTGTGAATCTTCGTCCCCACACGTATGGGCGCAACTTGTTCAGTCCCCACACGACCGCTAGACACTCCTTCTGGACCGACGAATAGTTTTTCTCCCTCGGCGTCAGCTTGCGACTCAGGTACGCCACTGGATGTCTGGTGCCTTCTCTCTCCTGCAGCAAGACGACTCCCAGCGCCAGGTCCGACGCATCTGTAGCCACGATGAATGGTTTCTCATAGTCTGGTGCTATTAATATGGGTCCTTGGCACAAGGCTTGCTTCAGTAGATCAAAAGCCTTCTGACATTCATCCGTCCATACCACACGCTCAGAACACTTCTTCTTTGTTAATTCATGCAAGGGGGTTGCTATTTCCCCAAAATTTCTCACAAACTTCCTATAAAATCCAGCCACACCCAGAAATGCCCTTACTTGTTTTTTGGTTAAGGGGATCGGCCACGCTTGTATTGCCTCCACCTTGCTCCATAAGGGGGTGATTTTCCCACTCCCCACCTTATGTCCTAAATAGATTACTTCCTTTAGTCCAAACTGGCATTTCTTAGCTTTTATTGTGAGGCCTGCTTTTCTTAAGGCCTCCAATACTGTTGTCAGGTGTTGGACATGCTCAGGCACCGACTTGCTAAAAATGGCCACGTTATCGATATAGGCCACTGCAAAATCTGACATGCCTCGCAACACAGTATTGATTAGCCTCTGAAATGAACTTGGTGAGTTCCTTAGTCCCATGGGTAAGGTCACAAACTCATATAACCCATCTGGTGTACTGAAGGCAGTTTTGGCTCTGGATTGCTCGTCTAGTTCCATTTGCCAAAATCCTTTACAGAGATCTAGTGTAGAGATAATGGTTGCTGCCCCCAATAACTCTAACATTGCGTCTACCCTAGGCATAGGATACACATCTGGGACAGTAATTTTATTGATTAGCCGATAATCAATGCAAAACCTGGTCGTTCCATCTTTTTTCGGAACCAGGACAATACTTGAGGCCCAGGGACTGATGGATTCCCTGATCACTCCTAATTCCAGCATCTCTTCCACCTCCTTTTTGATCTCATTCAAAACTTTCCCATTCACACGGTACGGAACAGATCTGATTGGGGCATGATGTCCAGTATCAATGGAACTATACTGGTTCGGCCAGGTTTGTTGCTAAAGAGATTCCTATAGGTTTTCAAAACTCTCAGAATCTCCTCTTTTACTTCATCCTTCACCTCCTCTGACCATTCCACTTGATCTACCCCTCCTTTGTCTTTGCTTTCCTGTACCAAATCTGGAAGTTCAGGCCCACTTCCCTCAGGGAATAAGGTAACTTGCAACACCTTTGCATCCCTGGTATGGTAAGGCTTCAACATATTTACATGAACCACTTTGCTTTTGTTTAATTCGTCTGTGGTAATTACATATGTCACTGTGTCAAGCCTTTCTCTGATGGTATATGGTCCTTCCCAGTTAGCCTGTAATTTGTCATGTTTCCTGGGTATGAACGCCATAACCATATCTCCCACATCATACACATGTTCTCTGGCTGTTCTGTCATACCAGTAACTTTGCTTCTCCTGTGCATGACTCAAATTCTCTTTCACTACTTCCATCATTGATGTTAATTTATTGCGGAATTCCAATACAAAATCTACTACAGATGTTTTGTACTCTCCCAGGGTTCCTTCCCATGAATTTTTTAGCAGTTCCAAAGGTCCCCTCACTTTTCTAGTAAACATTAGTTCAAAGGGTGAGAAGCCTGTTGACTCCTGAGGGACTTCTCTGTATGCAAATAAGAAGCATCCCAACCGTTCATCCCAGTCTTGTGGGTGATCTTGAATATAGCTTCTGATCATGCCCTTCAAAACGCCATTGAATCTCTCAGTTAGCCCATTAGTGGCGGGATGGTAAGTAGTGGTCTTTAGATGTTTTAGACCACAACATTTCCACATACATTGCATCACTTCTCCCATGAATACACTGCCTTGATCTGTCAGCACTTCATGAGGGAAACCCAGCCTCATAAAGATTTTTAATAAAGCCTCTGCCACTACAGGGGCTTCTACAGATCTCAGTGCTTCTGCGTCTGGGTACCTGGTGGCAAAATCCACCACCACCACTAGATATTTCTTGCCATGCCTTGTGGGTTTGGAAAAAGGGCCCACCAAATCTATTCCCACTCTATAAAAGGGTTGTCCAATTATAGGAAGGGGCTTTAAGGGTGCCTTAGTCTTTACTCCACTTTTTCCCACCTTTTGGCATATTCCACAAGATAGACAATGTTGTTTTACATCCTTGGAGATATTTGGCCAATAATAATGTGTAGCCAATATCCTCTTGGTCTTTTTTATTCCCAGATGTCCTGCACATGGGACATCGTGGGCTACCTCTAGCAATCTGGTTCTGTATTTGCTAGGTACTATCAATTGCTTCACTGGTTCACATTCATCCTTTCTCTCAGCAGGCATCCACAGTCTATATAAAATCCCATTCTCACACACAACTTGATTCCTCAGTTTGTCAGTGAAAGGAATCTGTTGGGTCAGCGCTTGTTCCTTTATCTGCTTCAGACTTATATCTTTATGCAGCTCTTCCCTGAATTGATCTGCTTCTTCCCCAGAGACCACTTGATACAGTTTGTCTTCTTCAGCAGGCTTGCTAGTGGTTGCTATGGTGACCTGAGGCTGGTTAACAGATTCCACCCAGTTTGTTTCAGCCCCCCTTAATATGGCTTCTTTTTCTCTGCCAATTTGCTGTCTGGTCACTACATATATTTTCCCCTGTGCCCCCATAACATCTCTTCCCAGTATTACTGGTTCTTGTTGCTGGGCATTAATACCAACTTTATATTGGCCCTTTCGGCCTCTCCATTCCATTTTCACTAGGGCCACAGGCAAACTCTCTGGTTGACCCCTCACTCCTTGGATAGTCACTGTTTCCTGAGGTAATATTTCTTCAGATTTTATTAAATCTGGCCTCAGTAACGTCTGAGCGGCACCAGTGTCAAGCAATGCCCAATAAGTTGCCCCTTGTACACTCACTTCCTCTCTCAGACTTGAATCAAGGTCTGTTACTTCTGTCCAGTTTATCTGGCAGAACTGAACCTTTTTCGCTGCTTCTAAAGCCTTGGGCTCTGTTTTCACTGTCCTTGTCTGAGCAGGATTACTAATGGGGTTGGCAACCTCACATTGAAAACGTAGGTGCCCCGGTCTACCACATTTGTAGCATAATTTCTCCTCACTTTTAGGGTATACAGATCCACTCTGGGGTGTCCTGTGCCCTTCAGATTTTAATGGAGGACTCACTCGCTGTGGTACCATATCCCTTCTGCCAGCACTATATGGTCTGGGTTTAAACTCTCTTGATGTTTTCCCCACCCAGCCAGTTCTATTGGAGGCGAAGTGATCCGCCATCTCTGCGGACTCCTGCACCAATGTAGGGGAACGGTCTTTGACCAGGAGCCTTATTTCTGGTGGTAACTGATGGTATAATTGATCCAGTGTCATGAGGCTTTTCACCTCTTCCACTGACTGAGCTTTGGCATTACTCATCCACTTTCCAAATATATCCATCAACTTTGCTCCCAGTTCCACAAAAGACCTCCCTGTCTGTATCTGGTAGTTTCTGAAAAGCTTTCTAAAATACTCAGGCCCCAGTCTGAATCTTTTAAACATTGCTTCTTTGAATTCAGCATAGGTGACGGGCCTGTCTGAGGGGAAATATTGGTATACCTCAGCCAATTCCCCTTTAATCAGATTTGATAAATACTGCATGTATTTATCTTCAGGTAGCCCCCACAACTGAGCCGCTTTTTCAAAGATGCTGAGGTAAATTTGAGGATCTTGACCAGGCTCATAGACAGCAAAGTCCTTTGGAGTAATTTTTATTTTTGCTCCATCTCTGTCTTTCCTTGTCTCCTCAGAGTGAAATTTCTCTCTATCAAATTTTAACTTTTCTACTTGTAATTCAGCATCCAATGCTCGTTGCTTCTCCCTCTCCTCAAACCCCAATCTCATTCTCTCAATTTCCAACTCCCTCTGTTTTTCCTTCTCTGCACCTTCCATCCTCAATCTCTCAGCTTCCATCTTCAATCTCTCAGCTTCCAACTCCCTCTGCTTGTCTTTTTCCTCAGCCTCCCATCTTAACTTCTCTCTCAAGTACTCTATATAAGCGGGATTGCTTAAATATCCTTCTGGGGTCTCTTCCCTGACAGGTTGTTTTTGCTGGGCAGTAGCAAATCCTATAAGTGCTACCCTCAATTCATCTACCCCTTTACCCTCGTGAGGTAAATTGAATGTTATGCACTTCTCCACCAGCTCCTCTCTTTTCATTTTTATGTATTCAGCCATGGTGTTTGAGTTCACTCACTCTTTGCCACACACTCTTTGCCAGTCACTCTCACAAGAAATCTTGTTTTGTTATTTCTGTTTGCCACACCACTGTTCTGGATTCTCTAGTATTCGTATCTGGATTCTCTGTTGTTCGTATCCCACCGCTACTGACACCACATGTGATGTAGTCTCCTTTGTTCATATCCCACCGCTACTGCCACCACTTGTGATGCGTCCTTTCCTGGCTCTCCCTGACAGGTTCCTACCTGCTCGTGGTTACTGCCTGTCTCTAGGCACCACCAGGGACTCCACCAGTCCGGACCGCATTCTCTTATGGTTTACCTATCCGCTCTAGCACAGATCTCAACAGATCCCCCTGCTAGGCAACCACCAGTAACGTCCCAATACCAGTATTCCCAGAGACTCTGAATACTGGTATTGTTATTCTCTTCACCGCTGCCACCATTTGTTACAGTTCCCCTTCAGCCTTGGTCATTACCTTACCCTCCCTTCTGGTCTGTGAAACCCCAGCCAAGGATCAGGCCTTTGGTAAACCAAATTAAGTATTTATTAAAGATAACAAAGCTAACAAGATTAACAAGATTTCTTCTTAAGGCATATAAGCATATGGTTTTACTCAATACTAATCCAAACTCCACCTCCCTCCTGGTAAACAACTCTCTAAACCCCACCAAGCAATCCACTCTTTCTCTTCTCCCCCCAGATTCCACAATTCACCACCTCACATTCCCCCAGATTTACCTGTCATCCTTTCATTTATACTGTCAGCCATTTTAAACATTCAGCCAATCATCAAGCATTCTATTGCCCATTCACTCCCCCTCCTCTTTCACTACTTACCATGTATACTCTAAACAACCAGCACTTACCATATATACATTAATATAGGAACATCACACGGCCGCATTTGGAATACTGTGTACAGTTCTGGTCGCCTCATCTCAAAAAGGATATTATAGAGTTGGAAAAGGTTCAGAAGAGGGCAACCAGAATGATCAAGGGGATGGAGCGACTCCCTTATGAGGAAAGATTGCAGCATTTGAGGCTTTTTAGTTTAGAGAAAAGGCGGGTCAGAGGAGACATGATAGAAGTGTATAAAATTATGCATGGCATTGAGAAAGTGGATAGAGAAAAGTTCTTCTCCCTCTCTCATAATACTAGAACTCGTGGACATTCAAAGAAGCTGAATGTTGGAAGATTCAGGACTTCTTTACTCAGCGCATAGTTAAACTATGGAATTTGCTCCCACAAGATGCAGTAATGGCCACCAGCTTGGATGGCTTTAAAAGAAGATTAGACAAATTCATGGAGGACAGGGCTTTCAATGGCTACTAGCCGTGATGGCTGTGCTGTGCCACCCTAGTCAGAGGCAGCATGCTTCTGAAAACCAGTTGCTGGAAGCCTCAGGAGGGGAGAGTGTTCTTGCACTCGGGTCCTGCTTGCGGGCTTCCCCCAGGCACCTGGTTGGCCACTGTGAGAACAGGATGCTGGACTAGATGGGCCACTGGCCTGATCCAGCAGGCTCTTCTTATGTTCTTATGTTCTTAAGTAGTACCACTTTCTATTCCTTTACAACTTTGAGCAGCTCACCATAAGGGACCCAGAATGCAGACTATGAGATTCCCAGTTCAAGTCTCAGCTACCCATGAATATTGAAAGAAATAAGAATTCACTGCAAATGTTTTATAAAAGAAATATATTTTTGTACATGAAACAGTGTATGCCAGTGGATTCATCCAATAAGTGGTTTCTCAATCACAAAGAAGGTATTATGCACCCTAACTTTATAATCCAGAAGGGCAGTCTACGTGGAACATAACTGTTAAAACTTGATGGATGCCAGACACAGTCTTCAGAAATAAAGGAGAAATCTGGCACAATACTCTCTGCTTTCTTTTCCAGTATATATTCCAGATTCAGGTCACACTCATGCTATGGGCTAAGTTTCAACTAAACTTGAGGATGTGTCTGTTGCTGCTGGGTGGAATTCCTTTGGGGTGGGGTTTGCTCTGAGACAGGGCAAGCCTAGGGTTTTGTTTTCAAGTGTGTTGACCACTTGGAGCCTAAAATGCAACGAGAATCACACAGAAACTGAACAACAACAAACTTGTATCAGACCATTCAACCTAATCCAATTAGTTTTAATTCTGTGTTCAAAAAACTAAGTTTTGACTACTTAAATATATTCAGAAATTTCAGCCTGCAAATATACATACGATAATTTCCCTTCAGTTATACTAAACATTAAAGGAGCCCTTTTTTTGTATCCTTACCTAACAAGTAGATCATGCAGCACCAAATACCACAAAAGAAATATAGAAGAAGCTGGAAATTTAAGGAGTAACAACTGATGCATCTGCAACTGATCCCTCTTTCATCCATCTCTAACAATTATGATCTAACTAGTTATATCCCATGGGATCAGGATCAGGATCTTTTAGGAAAAAAGACATTCCTGTTTAACAAGGCATTTGATGGCTTTAAAATACTCTTCCTGGCAACCTTAAAATAATTATCTGTGAGGATATGTGACGGCTTTACATGTTTTTAGATGCTCTTAATGCCTTTAAATGTGTTTAGAGGCTTTTAATTGATTTTAAACATTTTAAAAATGTTTTATTTTTGATAGTATTGTTTTGTCACTTTGGTGTTTGCCACCCTGGAAGGAAGGGCAGAATTTAATAAATAAATAAATGAAACGAAAGGCCCTTAACCATCTTAGTTATGAGTGTGGTTGTGGGCATGTATCATCAAGTAATTGGAGTTGTATGTGTGTATACATTTAAAAAAAATATTTCTATGACACTTAAAACATGCACTTTTGATGTCGTATGAAATTCCTCAGATGTTTTGTCTGAGAAATCTGAAAATTTGCTTCAAATTAGGGTGTACTAATGGGTTGAAAGGAGGATTTAAAGGGGGAAAGTTTAATGAAACTGTCTTGCTTACCTTTTTTGCATGCTGTTTGCCACCTTTGCACAGCTACTTTTTTATCCAATCTGCGAGCTATTCTTGAAAATAAGGCCTTCTTCCTGAGGTGATTACAGACGATCAGGAAAATATAGGCAGTAAGATGACATCACACAACCAATCAGATCTAACTATGTGACAATATCAGTAAGCCAAATCAGAGTGAGAACAAAGTTTTCTACCCTTACTCAGAAAACGTTTTCACAGCCATCAGGATACTTGATGAAGCAGGTGGGGGTAGGTTTGTTTTGCAAGTGGCAAAGTGTTTTTTTAAAAAATGAAATCTTCCTATTTCCCATTTTGGCTAATCCCTATTTTAAATTTTGCTTTAGGCAAAATCTGGTGAAAAACTTGGAAAGTAAAGAACCCCCCCCCGCCAGAGAAATATTGTTAGTCTTATCAGAACTCTTCCAGAAATGTTTCTTGGATGTTTTGCTTGAGGATGTTTTGGTTGTTCTGCAGTCTACAGAGGTCTATCTTACAGTCAGGATGAGGGTCTTTTCTATTGTAGTACCAAGCCCATGAAACAAGCTTCCCTCTGAGATAAGACAAGTGCTGACTATTCTTGGATTTTTGGTGCTGTCACAGGCCCCATGGAGAACTTTTGGCAGGATTGGGAGAATGGGGAGGGGTTCCAGATGTTGGGGAAGGGTCTGGTGAGACCATGGACAGGATGCTTCCTGAGACCCCTGTCAGCCCAGTGCCAAGTGGCCATGGTCTCTGCTGAGGAAAGTTTCAACAGACACCCCCCACCTGCAGCAGAGAGGGAGGAATGTAGTTTACCCTCATCATTGGCACTAGCCTAGACTTACTCATTCAGCAGCCAGGTTGTGATGAAGCTGCTGGACCATTCTAGAGAAATGGGGGGGGGATCTCTTGCAGACTCAGAACTGACAGTTTCTTCAAGGTCACCCAGGTGAGAAAAAAGATGCTTACAACTTAAAAAATCAACCTCTTTCCCCAGGAGAAGTCCCCACCTTGCTTCAAAGTTCAGAAAGTGCTAGATTTAGGTCATGCAAATAGAGTGCCCACCCCCTCTTTTTTTTGGAGCGCCTTGGGGTGAGGGCATTGTTCTGACAATACTCCATTGCTTCCACAGCTTTACCTGCTGGTGTTCTGTATCCTGATTCTTGCCTAGCTTGTTTTGATGCTTCATTCCTGTGCTGACCTCTGGAATAAAGCTCTGTGCAAAACCCAGTCTTCAAGTAGTGAGTCTGCTTCTCTAGTTGGTAGCCAGGACAGGCGCTTGCTAAAAACCTACTGTTTCTCCCTGGACTCTGCTGGCCATCAATACCAATGTGCTGAGTTTATCCTAACCAACTGTTGTAGCATTTGTTGTATTTTCCTGTTGTGAACAGCTTCAAGATATGAAAGGTGGTATAAAATATTTTAAATAAAATAAAAACCAAATGTTACATTATGGTGACCTCAAGATTGGGGGGGGGGGTTCCCAGTGCCTCTGCTGGACCTGGCAAAACCAGGAAGAGAGGAATGAGCAAGGAGCTGCTTAAAGTGACATGCTGTGGCAACACTAGATCCAGCTGCTTGATTACTGTCCTTTGTTTCCTGTACACTATCCCCAGCCTGATAATTACAGGAAACTCAGTAGGAGCTGTGTGGGAACACCTTCCTAGGACAGTGTCACATCTTCACCTCTCTGTTCACCCACCACCTCCTCTTTTTCTGTAGTAGCAGATGAGGAGGCAAGTTATTTATTTCCCCCAAATACACTTTTATATAGCAATGTTGCTTTATTTCCTCAGCCCTTGCTACATCCAGGTTTACAGGCAAGACTCTCCCCCTGTGCCTCTTTGTATCCTTTCTTAAGATCACAGTTATGGGTTTGCTTCCTTAACCTGCTACTATACTCTGAGGTAATTTCACTGCCACCGTTTGATACTGTTTGACAACCCTTGTTTATATTTTTTTCAATCCTTATATTATTAAAGTAGCTGGCCAAATAACCAGATGTGTTTTGAACCAAAGTGATTTATTAAATAACAGATCTGAATATGAATAAGAATACTTTGTGCTCAGGTTCTTAAGCATGTGGTTAGAAATAAATGTTCTTTACCTCTGGATGAAGCAAACTCATTAAATTGCTCTGGTTAACACCAACATTAACGTCCTGCCTAACTACCCACACTGCAACCACTCTTCCCATCCTCTTCTTTCCAAGTCAAATCTCTATCTGCCATTCAACTGCCAAACACTCAGATACAAAACTCTTAACCCCCATTCACTCAACCAATGACAAACCAGCCTGCATCAAAATTCTATCTCACTCATTCCCCCCTCCCAACATTCACCACTTACCTTAATCATTTTAATAAAATTCATTACTATAAATAACATAACATAAATGGATACAACATTTTAACATAGAAGTATAGAACATTACAGACAACCTCTTCCCCAAACAGAATACTGGAGTCTGTTGCCTCAGGCAAGCAAAGAGTATCTTGCCACCAGCACACTAAGAAACTGACCAGAGTTTGGTTAACTTCAGACAGGCTAACTGTAAGTTCAAAAACCAGACAGACAGCAGCACTCAAGGGTTGAACATAAATTGTGTTCAGTATTCAACTTTCAAAATTACATCTTATGGATGGGGGGGGGTCACCAGCACACACCTCGTTTAATTGCATGGGGGGGGAACTTTCATCTCTCCTTGGAGAGACAATAGCCCTGAAGCAAGATGACTACTTGATGGGCAATTACCTGGCTCATTTACTTTTGAATTAAAAAATAGCAGGCCGCCATCAGAAAAATGAAAATAATAACATTCTGTTTTTGCAGTGGAATAGGTTGAAATGGGAAAAGCAGAAAATAATGAAGCACTAATTATAATAGACTGTAACCAGCTGCCATTTCATTGAAATGACCATTGAACCAGCACCTAACTGCAACCTACAACCCTAACATCAGTTTACAGGGCTGAGTTCATTGCAAGGATGCCCAGTAGCCTCTCATTGGGGGTTCCCATGACCCATATATCACACCAACATCATGGAGAAATAATTGGGATCCAGTCAAGGATCTCTCACATCATATCTGTTTTGGCCCTCAAATATTGTGCTGGTTTTAATTTTCATATTGCCCAAATCTTAATATGTGTAGCTCTGAGATATTGGAGGAAATTTTGAATTACTTATAATCTAATAAACAAAAGCCATTGTCAGAAGAAATACCTTTAATGTTTTATTTTTCATACTCTGTAACACATCAGCACCAAAATAGCAACCCCTACCAAAATCTGCACTCTTTCAAACCACAGCCCCACCAATTAAAAGGTGTTTTAAAATGGTCCCCGGTAGATCAAATGAATCTAATTAATCCACTGGTTAAAGTCTGCAGATCTTTTTTTTACTATCTCCAAGCCGGCAACATTGAGACAGTTCTTAATGTGGCAGTAAACTTATCTGCTTTACTTTGTCCCATAGATTTAAGGAATGCTATTCCTTGGTTGTGCTGGAGATTATGATGGAATGTTGAGTCTGGGTTTTATATATGTACATGGTGTCACCAGGATAATCAAGCTAGTCTGATACTTATTTTACATACATAAATTTACCAAATCTTTAATGAGGTGACCCAGGAAACCAAACACATGTCTTTAATCCCTCACATTCCAGTCATGTCAAAAAGGACTTTCCCAGTAAAAGCTGTGAAGATCGAGGAAAATAAGAGCAGCAGTCTCACAGTTGGCCTAGTAAGTAGAGATCATTACAGCAACAAAAGGTCCTTAATTTGAAGCAGACAAAGTTGTCTTGTAGAGGAAGGCAACAGGACTCAAATAGCAAAAGAATAAGAAAAATAAGCGGCCAATTATTTTCTGCCTCTTCCAGTGCTGCAGTTGCATTGAATGAATGTGCCTTTATGTCTTCAAAAATCAAATCTGGGCATTTCTTTGCTTTGCTGAATATCCAAATGAAATTTGCATCCACTGAAAACCAGGATAGCCCTCCATGATCTGCCTAATTAGTGTCCTAATGTTGTCATTTAGGATTATGTGCTTTGCATGTTGTTATTTTTAAACATATAGCAGCACATTCTATCCATGCCTGTGAAATACCCATTAGTTAGAGAGATGGGAAACTACAGATTCATAAATAATACCTAAAGGGAAAATAGCTCTTTAGATAGCAATAGGAACTTATAGATTTCCCCCCCATCAGTGTAGGTTACTAGAGTTACAGATCTGACTTTTTCACCTTTGTATTGATATAGTTTTTAAACTTCTCTTTACTTTTTATAAAATTAAATAAAAAATCTTGAGCAGGGATCCTAAAAAAGAAGACCTTCCTCTTTCAACAAGCCTTTTAAGCAGAGACGGCCATGGGGCAACCCAGAGGGCGTCCCCCACCTGTGTGGGTCCAGAGGTGCGGCTTCAGGTGGGAGCTCTTGATGTAGATCTTCTCTGCCTAAGAGCAGGTGTAGATGGCAGTCCCTTTGGGAGGCCAGAAGTGGTGTCCCCTCTTGGGCTTGGCTTCCAACAGCTCCAGCAAGGAGGAGGGCAGGGTGAGCAGCCCCCCTTGGGGCAGAGGCCTGGGAGGGGAGGCTCTCCTCAAAGAAGCCAGAGGCGCTTGAGTGCAGATGGGACTAGTATTGGAGCGGATGGGCGAAGGCCGGGTGGTAAGGTGGCAACAGAGGTGGCTGCAGGGGTGTTTCCTGGTCCTCAGAGGCCGCCAGGAGGTCATCAGGGCTGAGCAGCGGCATCTCCGCACCAGGGGTGTGCAGGGAGCTTGCGGGGTGTGGGGCTGCCCTCCTGTTTGATCCCAGGACAGGGCTGTGGTGCCAGGCCCATCAGGGTCCCATAGTCCATCTCCAGCTTGATGCTCTCTGCTGCCACGACGGCCCAGCAAAATCTTGCCAGATAGGTGAGCATAGCCCCAGGTAGGGAGTTAGTTTTGCTTTTTCTTTTGGTTGACTGATTGATGATGACAATGCTCTAAGTACCAATGCTTGCAGTCCATAAGTCCTATATTGCAGCAAACTAGGCTATATTGCTTCTCACACTAGATAAGGAGCAACTGAATGGCACTGTGGGTTCCTTTGGGAGGAAGGGCAGGATATACATCTAAATAATAACAATAATTTATCCACAGCTGGGGAGACGGGGATTGCATCCATGTCATAAGATAAAGTTTCAGCCACAATGTGATGAGCTACTTTCTTGGGTTTCTAAAATTAGCTTTGCATTGACCAGGAGAGAATAGGAACACTGCCTAATACAGCTCAACAGCAGTCCCCTGATCTGGCTCATATAGGACACTTAGCATTATGCTCAATATTGTCCTGGCTATCTCCCCTTGCAATCAGACTCAGGATCACTGATGCATTTCCCCCTGTTACCTTTAATGCAAAACTTTGCATGAGATCTGTACATAAATCAGGCTACAGGTCACAGAGGTCTCTGGATCTCTAAAAGCTATTTATTTATTTATTTTATTTCATTTATATACCGCCCTAAGCCTGACGGCTCTCTGGGCGGTGTACATAAGAGATAAAAACAGCACAATATATAACTGCAATAAATATAATAAAGTCAAAAACCAAAAACAAACAAATAACAACAAAAAGCAAACAGCATCATAATACAACATAAAAAGTACAGTTAAAATATACTTTAAAAACAGATTAAAATACACATTAAAATGCCTGGGAGAATAAAAAGGTTTTCACCTGACACCGAAAGGATAGCAGCGTCGGCGCCAGGCGCACCTCATCGGAGAGACTGTTCCACAATTCGGGGGCCACCACCGAAAAGGCCCTAGATCTAGTCACCACCCTCCGAGCTTCTCGATGAGATGGCACTTGGAGGAGGGCCTTAGATGTTGAGCGCAGTGTACGGGTAGGTTCATATTGGGAGAGGCGTTCCACCAGGTATTGCGGTCCCATGCCGTGTAAGGCTTTATAGGTCAAAACCAGCACTTTGAATCTAGCCCGGAAACAAATAGGGAGCCAGTGCAGACGAGCCAGAACAGGTGTTATATGAGCGGACCTTCTGGTCCGCGTCAACAGTCTGGCGGCTGCATTCTGGACTAGCTGTAGTTTCCGAATTATCTTCAAGGGCAGCCCAACATAGAGCGCATTGCAGTAGTCCAATCTAGAAGTTACCAGAGCATGAACAACAGAGGTGAGGTCATCACCGTCCAGATAGGGACGTAGCTGGGCTACCAAACGAAGATGGTAGAAAGCATTCCGTGCCACCGAGGCCGCCTGGGCCTCCAGTGACAAGGAAGGATCGAAAAGAACTCCCAAGCTACGAACCTGTTCCTTCAAGGGGAGTGTAACCCCATCGAGAACAGGATGAACATCCACCATCTGGGCAGGGGAAGCACTCACCAACATCGTCTCAGTCTTGTCTGGATTGAGCTTCAGTTTGTTCACTCTCATCCAGTCCATTATTGCGGCCAGGCAACGGTTTAGTATGTTAACAGCCTCACCTGAGGAGGATGAAAAGGAGAAATAGAGTTGCGTGTCATCAGCATACTGATGACAATGCACCCCAAAACTCCTAATGACCGCACCCAGCGGCTTTATGTAGATGTTAAAGAGCATGGGGGACAGTACCGATCCCTGTGGGACTCCACAATGGAGAGTCCAGGGTGTCGAGTAATGTTCCCCAAGCAGTACCCTCTGGTGACAACCCACCAAGTAGGAGCAGAGCCACTGCCAGGCAGTACCCCCAACTCCCAACTCCATGAGTCTTCCCAGAAGGATACCATGGTTGATGGTATCAAAAGCAGCTGAGAGATCAAGGAGAATCAACAGGGTCACACTCCCCCTGTCCCTCTCCCGACAAAGGTCATCATACAGGGCGACCAAGGCTGTTTCGGTACCAAAACCGGGCCTAAAACCGGATTGAAATGGATCAAGATAGTCAGTGTCATCCAAGAGCCCCTGGAGCTGGCCGGCAACCACCCGCTCCAGCACCTTGCCCAGGAACGGAACATTCGCCACAGGTCTATAGTTGTTCAAATTATCTGGGTCCAAGGAGGCTTTCTTCAGGAGTGCTCTCACTACTGCCTCTTTTAGGCAGTCAGGGACCACTCCCTCTCTTAGAGAGGCATATATCACCTCCTTGGCCCAGACGGCGGTTCCGGTCCTGCCAGCTTTCACCAGCCAAGAGGGGCAAGGGTCCACCACAGACGTGGTCGCCCGCACCAGTCCAAGGATCTTGTCAACATCCTCAAGCTGCACAGACTGAAATTCATCCAAGAAATAAGGACAAGACCGTGCTCTGGACGCTTCATTAGGTTCAACTGCTATAATAGTGGAGTCTAAGTCCCGGCGAATGCATGCGATCTTATCTTGGAAGTGCCCAGCGAACTCGTCACAGCGTGCTACAGAGGAATCTATAATGTCCCGAGGGCCAGAGTGTAAAAGCCCTCGTACAATTTTAAAAAGCTCCGTTGGGCGGGAAAGTGATGACTTAATGGTGGCAGCAAAATATCTCTTTTTTGCTGCCCTCACCGCTACTATGTATCGCTTAGAACAGGCACTTACCAAGGCATAATTGCATTCATCGGGAGTTCGCCTCCATCTGCACTCAAGCCTCCTCCTCTCTTGCTTCATCGCTCTCAGCTCCAAGGTATACCATGGAGCTGTATGAGCTCTACATAGGAGGGGGCGCATGGGAGCGATCGTGTCAACTGCCTGGGTCATCTCCGTATTCCACAATTCGACCAGGGCCTCAACAGGAGCACCAGTCTTCTCAGTCGGAAAATCCCCCAGAGCCCTTTGGAAACCTTCCGGATCCATTAGTCTCCAGGGGCGGACCATTTTAATAGGTCCCCCACCCTTGCAGAGGGAAAGGGACGCTGTGAGCTTAAACTTCAGCAGGCGATGATCTGTCCATGACAACGGAATAGATGAAAAACCGCCAACCTCCAGATCACCATCCCCATGTCCAGTGGCAAAGATCAAATCAAGGGTATGTCCCGACACATGCGTCGGGCCAGTAACAAATTGAGACAGCCCCATGGTTGTCATGGAGGCCATGAAGTCCTGAGCTGCCCCAGATAAAGCAGTCTCGGCATGGACGTTGAAGTCCCCCAGTACCAATAGTCTAGGGGACCGCAACAATACCTCCGAGACTACTTCTATCAGCTCAGTTAGGGAATTTGTTGAGCAGCAGGGTGGGCGGTACACCAACAAAATTCCCAGTCTGTCTCTCTGGCCCAGCACAAGGTGGAGACACTCCAAGCCAGTCGTCACCTGGACAGGGTGCCTGGTGAGTGAGAAAGAACTCCTATAGACCACAGCAACCCCACCTCCCCGTCCTTCGGTTCTACCATGATGCTGAACCATATACCCAGGTGGGCAGAGCTGGGAAAGAGCAACTCCTCCCTGATCTCCCACCCAGGTCTCGGTTATACACGCCAGGTCGGCAGCTTCCTCCACAATTAAATCATGAACAAGGGAGATCTTATGATGTACCGACCTGGCGTTCAACAACAGCACATGGAGATCCGAAGGCCGACTGATAGAACAACCAGCAATCCCGAGGATGTGAGGAGAACTGGAACAAGTCACAGACACTATTTGTCTGGGGCGAGTTCCCCTTACCTGGCACGTTCTCCTCACAACACCATACCTCCCATTACCCGTCACTACGCTAATTGGGGCCCCCAAAAGTCTCCCCGGTTGATGTATAATACTCTCTCCCAGGCACATATTAAATAAAAAAGAAATCACATATACATACACACCTATTGCTAGTCATGACTACTCAAGTGAAGATGTTGTTGCAACGATTTGACACCTCCCCAAATACTCCTTAAGTAGGATCAGGGCAGGCACACTACTTGCAAGGAAACTGTCTCATGGACTGGGCAAGAAACCAGGCATTCCTATGAGTAGGCTGTACAGCAGGCTCGGTCTGTTTTGCCTGCACAGGTGGTGATGCCCCCTTAGCAACAGAGGTGGAGACACCTCAGCCAATTCACCCCGGGTGTTCAGCTTTGAGCCTTCCTGCCAGTCCACAGACACATCTATAACAGGAGGTGGGTCAGGAGGCTGTTTAGGATACACTGAACACTCAGGAGAAGGGGTAGATGAGGATTTGCCTGGCAACTCTGCCTCGCTTGTGGCAACCTGCACCTCAGGGGCTGTCACTCAGAAGACTACTGAGATCTCCCTTGGCATCTTTGGGTCCCCCTGCAGACCACTGGTTTTCTCCCCAGGATCCCAGTATTACTCCCAGTCCTTCAGTGCTACTCCTCTCTGCCAAGTGTTCTCCGTGGGGTCATGACAAGTATAACCATGTGATGTACACTTGACTTGGGATGCTTTCACAGGTGAGACTTAAAAGTGAATTTATGCATTGCCAATGTCTGTAATCATATGGTGAAAAGTTCTAGTGGTCTGATGTGACACCCCTCTCTGGTTAAGAAACTGAATCCAGGGTGGGGGTCTTAATGAGGGCTGATGTGGTTCTCAGGGACTCCCTCTGAGATCTTTCATTGTAAACCACCATTATGGGCAGCATGCATTGCTGCACACAACCTTCTCCAGGTCACAGTGTTTTAAGTATGGATCAAAGGGAGAAGCAGCAGCCAGGCACCCTTCCACAGTGTCTGGGCCCGTGCCAGATGTGAATCTATTTCCCAGAAGTATTTTCTATTACAACTGCTGATAACTGCTTTGGGATCAAATGTCTGGCCGAAAAATGAGATGAAAATATAATAAGCAGTTTGTGCTTTATGGGAAAACTGTAAATAACAACAAATAATTCATAATATAGAATGCTGGAAAACAATTGTTCACCTCAGCTTTTGCTACTGCAGTTGAATGCCTTGTATGTGTAAATTGGGTACAAGGGTGATTTATGAATACATGGAAAATACATTTAATTTCTTTTCTTCAAACATAAATGAGAAGAGCAGGAAATTAAATCTGATAAACACTTAATATTAGAATCAAATTGAAATTAATGTATAGTGTGTTGTTCGATAATGTCATCATAATTAAGATGTCTGGTGTGTTTAATATACAGCTGTCTACTATCTAAAACTATTTATGTGACGTTCTTGTGTCTCTGGGATTACCACCTCCTGATTCCCAAACATCTGGATCAGGAAATCCCCAAGAAGTCCACCTCAGCCTGAGTCAGATAGGCCCTCTGAACCACAAGTTACAGCCCCACCACCTTTTCCCCAAAAGGTGACAAATGGTGTAATCTGTCTGTAAAATTGGTATAGGTGTAGGTACAGAATAGGACTTTATTATGGCAGCACTCTTGACCAAGCTGACACATGGGCTTTTGAATCAAACAAATAAGCTTTATTATATTCTTCTTGATTCTACTCTGACCCTTGAACCCCATATTGCAACTGTATCTAGAAGTGCTTTCACTCAACTAAAACTAGTCCGCCAACTCCGTCCGTTTCTAGGAACGTCGGACCTGAGGAAAGTGACACAGGCTCTTGTGACCTCTAAATTGGACTATTGTAACTCTCTTTATATTGGACTATCTGCAAAATCACTCGGTCCGCTTAAGCTGGTACAGAGAGCGGCAGCCAGAATGCTGACTGGAGCTGGCCCACAAATGCACACCACACCTCTTCTTTACCAACTTCATTGGCTACCGATTTCATTTCGACATCAGTTTAAAATCCTGGTATTAACTTTTAAGGCCCTACATGGATTAGCACCAATATATTTATCAAACCGTATTTTGGAATATAAATCTCAGGGACTGACAAGAGTATTTTTTGAACACTCTCTCATCATTCCTTCTACCTTTTTAATTCGTTGTTCCAATACTAGGAACAAAGCCTTTTCAGCTATAGCTCCCATTTTATGGAATAATCTGCCGCCAGAGATACAACGTTCCCCTTCACTTACGGATTTTCGCTGTCAGTTAAAATTACTTTTGTTTCGTCAAGCTTTTAAAGTTTAAAATTTTTAATTGTTTTATTTCTCGTGGTTTTATGCTGGATTGTATTGGATACTGTTTGCGTGTTTGCCGCTCTGAATTCTATGAACTAGGACGGGATATAAATTGTTTAAATAAATAAATAAATATATACACAATGTTAAATGGGATAGTAAATGAATAAGTTATTGTCCCTATCCTACCTTACCTATCCTACCCCACTAATCCCAATGAAATTCTCCCTCCAAACCCCAGCCCTTCTGACTAGATGTTCTCTTCTTGATCCCTAATCCTATCTACCTCCAACTGTCAAACCCCAATGGTTATTCTCTTTAGAACTCCCCTCAGTATTCTCACTCACACACCCACTCTCACCTGTCAGTCATATCTCATCTGCACCTACTAACATTCTATTAACCCTTTCTTACCTGACCACAATTTCACAACAGCTTTAAACAAAAGTAATTCTGCTCTTGTTACAATCTACCACGAATTTAATTAAAATTGCAAGATCAATTAAACCAACTTAAGAAAATGTATGTCATAGTTTCTAGTAGTACAGAGGCATTTGCTACAATTTTTCACCCTGTGTGAATGGAGAGTAGTGTGCAGATGAACTCCACATAAGGCGTCCCATGCTGTACCACATTGCCTCTATGGCCAAGGCTCTCTCATGCCCCACATTAGCATATCCAGTAGTCCACTTTTGTCCAGGTTTGCAGACATGGCTCTTCTCTGATGAGAGTAGAGAAGTCAGTGAATCTCACCAGACTTGTGCCCAGGTACAAGTTTAGCGGGTTTGAAATGCTTGCCTCAAATAAGAGGCAAGCATTATGAAATACCTGTATTATTCTCTGGCTCAATTAAAATCCACACCAGAGAAGAATTCCCTTCCTTTTTACCCACATCAACCCAAACAACTCACCTTCCCCCAACTCTCAACCCCCCTCCTTTCTTTTGATAAAATCTGACTTATCAAAATCTGCCAGGGTGGCAGGTTTTCCCTGTCTGCCTCAACTGGGTATGGTGTTATTTTGTTATATTGTCTCCTAGTCTCTGCCTGTAGAACTACTTTCATTTTCCTTCTGTGGATCTGTTAGCAACTGATCAAGACTTAGTATCTATTGTCATGCACTGATTGGCTGTTTCTATGTGGAATATCTAAACCTGTTTAAGCCAGTTCTCAAAAGGGGAAAAGCCTCTCTTTAGCCTTGCCCTCTGTTACTCTGAGTTGGGGCTGGAGAGCCTGGCCTTGCACTGCGTTTTCACCTCATCTGTACTATCTCTTTTATCTCAGTCAGATTCAACCATGCATCAATCCTGGTATACTCAAGTATTGTATCATCTGCATTTACAAGTTGTTTGCTGTCCAAATTGAGTTCAAGTTAATAAAGTTGAAGACTGATTTGTATGACACAGCCTAATGTATTTTGAAATCATAACATCCTAGGGACGGACATGAAATTTAGTTCAGTTTGCATTTCAAATCTGCACTTTCTGAAACAATATGACAACCGAAAGACAGCCATCCTTTGAAATTTACACTTCTTTAAATTTTGCAGTGCAGTCCTCCAAGCAAACAATGTTTACCAAAATGCATATGTTAGGGGAAACTGTGCATAAATAAGAATGTGTGAGTGAATATAACATAAAAATGCATTACATGATGAGAATTCGCTTGCAGAAATGTGCACATTAGTCAAAACGGTCTACAAAAATATGTTTATTAGGAGAAACTTGCGCTAAAATGCTGGAGAATCTTCATGAAGAGTTTTTTTTTAATTGCAAATTCCTGCAGAAATGTGGAGAACTGAATTTAAGATTGGAAAAATGAAAAATTGAGAGAATCAAAATTGACAATCTTTCTATCCATAGAACACGCTCATGGGGAGATGAACGGAAAAACCGCTTTCCCTCCACTCCCCCACCACTGGGCATCCTTACTTACTTTAGGGACATAAGCGCCCAGTGCCAACGGAAATATGAATTTCAATCCAATATACAGTGTGCCAGAAGGTGTGCGCTGTGATGTTCCTATATTAATGTATATATGGTAAGTGTTGTTGTTTTAGAAGATACATGGTAAGTGGAGTGAAAGAGGAGGGGGAGTGAATGGGCAGTAGAATGCGAGGTGATTGGCTGAGTGTTTAAAATGGCTGAATGTATAAAAGAAAGAGTGAGAGTGGAATCGGGGGGGAGAAGAGAACTGAGTGGGTTGCTTGGTGGGGTTTAGAGAGTTGTTTGCCAGGAGGGAGGTGGAGTTCGGATTAGTATTGAGTAAAACCATATGCTTATGTGCCTTAAGAAGAAATCTTGTTAATCTTCTTAGCTTTGTTATCTGTAATAAATACTTAATTTGGTTTACCAAAGGCCTGATCCTTGGCTGGGGTTTCACAGACCAGAAGGGAGGGTAAGGTAATGACCAAGGCTGAAGGGGAACTGTAACAAATGGTGGCAGCGGTGAAGAGAATAACAATACCAGTATTCAGAGTCTCTGGGAATACTGGTATTGGGACGTTACTGGTGGTTGCCTAGCAGGGGGATCTGTTGAGATCTGTGCTAGAGCGGGGAGAGAAACCATAAGAGAGAGCGGTCCGGACTGGTGGAGTCCCTGGTGGTGCATAGTGACAGGCAGTAACCACAAGCAGGTAGGAACCTGACAGGGAGAGCCAGGGAAGGATGCAACACACGTGGTGGCAGTAGCGGTGGGATACGAACAACAGAGAATCCAGATATGAACCAAAGAGAGTCCCAAAGACACGTGGTGACAAAGGAGACTACGTCACAGGTGTTGGCTGTA
The DNA here is from genome assembly GCF_030035675.1 of Rhineura floridana. NCBI lineage: Eukaryota > Metazoa > Chordata > Lepidosauria > Squamata > Rhineuridae > Rhineura > Rhineura floridana. Next base: position 125,701,508 of record NC_084487.1, read on the forward strand.
GCAGTGAGATACGAATACTAGACAATCCCTAATAGTTGTGTGGCAAACAGAAATAACAAAACAAGATTACTTGTGAGAGTGACTGGCAAAGAGTGTGTGGCAAAGAGTGAGTGAACTCAAACACCATGGCTGAATACATAAAAATGAAAAGAGAGGAGCTGGTGGAGAAGTGCATAACATTCAATTTACCTCACGAGGGTAAAGGGGTAGATGAATTGAGGGTAGCACTTATAGGATTTGCTACTGCCCAGCAAAAACAACCTGTCAGGGAAGAGACCCCAGAAGGATATTTAAGCAATCCCGCTTATATAGAGTACTTGAGAGAGAAGTTAAGATGGGAGGCTGAGGAAAAAGACAAGCAGAGGGAGTTGGAAGCTGAGAGATTGAAGATGGAAGCTGAGAGATTGAGGATGGAAGGTGCAGAGAAGGAAAAACAGAGGGAGTTGGAAATTGAGAGAATGAGATTGGGGTTTGAGGAGAGGGAGAAGCAACGAGCATTGGATGCCTGATTACTGAGGCCAGATTTAATAAAATCTGAGGTAATATTACCTCAGGAAACAGTGACTATCCAAGGAGTGAGGGGTCAACCAGAAAGTTTGCCTGTGGCCCTGGTGGATATGACTTGGAGAGGCCGAGAGGGCCGATATAAAGTAGGCATTAATGCCCAGCAACAAGAACCAGTAATACTGGGAAGGGATGTAATGGGCGCCCAAGGAAAGATCTATGTAGTGACCAGACAGCAAATTGGCAGAGAAAAAGAAGCCATATTAAGGGGGGCTGAAACAAACTGGGTGGAATCTGTTAACCAGCCTCAGGTCACCATAGCAACCACTAGCAGGCCTGCTGAAGAAGACAAACTGTATCAAGTGGTCTCTGATAATGATGAGGCAGATCAATTCAGGGAAGAGCTACAAAAAGATATAAGTTTGAAGCAGATAAAGGAACAAGCTCTGACCCAACAGATTCCTTTCACTGACAAACTGAGGAATCAAGTTGTGTGTGAGAATGGGATTTTATATAGACTGTGGATGCCTGCTGAGAGAAAGGATGAATGTGAACCATTGAAGCAATTAATAGTACCTAGCAAATACAGAACCAGATTGCTAGAGGTAGCCCACGATGTCCCATGTGCAGGACATCTGGGAATAAAAAAGACCAAGAGGAGATTGGCTGCACACTATTATTGGCCAAACATCTCCAAAGATGTAAAACAACATTGTCTATCTTGTGGAATATGCCAAAAGGTGGGAAAAAGTGGAGTAAAGACTAAGGCACCCTTAAAGCCCCTTCCTATAATTGGACAACCCTTTTATAGAGTGGGAATAGATTTGGTGGGCCCTTTTTCCAAACCCACAAGGCATGGCAAGAAATATCTAGTGGTGGTGGTGGATTTTGCCACCAGGTACCCAGACGCAGAAGCACTAAGATCCGTGGAAGCCCCTGTAGTGGCAGAGGCTTTATTAAAAATCTTTATGAGGCTGGGTTTCCCTCATGAAGTGCTGACGGATCAAGGCAGTGTATTCATGGGAGAAGTGATGCAATGTATGTGGAAATGTGGTCTAAAACATCTAAAGACCACTACTTACCATCCCGCCACTAATGGGTTAACAGAGAGATTCAATGGCGTTTTGAAGGGCATGATCAGAAGCTATGTTCAAGATCACCCACAAGACTGGGATGAACGGTTGGGATGCTTCTTATTTGCATACAGAGAAGTCCCTCAGGAGTCAACAGACTTCTCACCCTTTGAACTCATGTTCACTAGAAAAGTGAGGGGACCTTTGGAACTATTAAAAAATTCATGGGAAGGAACCCTGGGAGAGTACAAAACATCTGTAGTAGATTTTGTATTGGAATTCCGCAATAAATTAACATCAATGAGGGAGGTGGTGGAAAAGAATTTGAGTCAAGCTCAGCAGAAGCAACGTTACTGGTATGACAAAACAGCCAGGGAACGTGTGTATGATGTGGGAGATATGGTTATGGCGTTCATACCCAGGAAACATGACAAATTACAGGCTAACTGGGAAGGACCATATACCATCAGAGAAAGGCTTGACACAGTGATGTATGTAATCACCACAGACCAATTAAACAAAAGCAAAGTGGTTCATGTAAATATGTTGAAGCCTTACCATACCAGGGATGTACAGGTGTTGCAAGTTACCTTATTCCCTGAGGGAAGTGGGCCTGAACTTCCAGATTTGGTACAGGAAAGCAAAGACAAAGGAGGGGTAGATCAAGTGGAATGGTCAGAGGAGGTGAAGGAGGAAGTAAAAGAAGAGATTCTGAGAGTTTTGAAAACTTATAGGAATCTCTTTAGTAATAAACCTGGCCGAACCAGTATAGCCAGACATTCCATTGATACTGGAGAGCATGCCCCAATCAGATCTGTACCGTGCTGTGTGAATGGGAAAGTTGTGAGTGAAGTAATCTGTGTAGGACATGGGGTGGGGAGTGGGAAAGTCACCCCCTTATGGAGCAAGGTAGAGGCAGTGCAATTGTAGCCTATCCCCTTGCATGAATTAACAAAGAAGAAGTGTTCTGAGCGTGTGGTATGGACGGATGAATGTCAGAAGGCTTTTAATCTACTAAAGCAAGCCTTGTGCCAAGGACCCATATTAATAGCACCAGACTATGAGAAACCATTCATCGTGGCTACAGATGCGTCAGACCTGGCGCTGGGAGTCGTCTTGCTGCAGGAGAGAGAAGGCACCAGACATCCAGTGGCGTACCTGAGTCGCAAGCTGACGCCGAGGGAGAAAAACTATTCGTCGGTCCAGAAGGAGTGTCTAGCGGTCGTGTGGGGACTGAACAAGTTGCGCCCATACGTGTGGGGACGAAGATTCACAGTGACTACGGATCATCGGGCCTTGTTATGGTTGCAGACTATGAAAAACCATAACACTATGCTGCAGAGGTGGTCCTGGGCCCTACAGGACTATCAAGTGGACTTCCAGTTCATAAAAGGCAAGGACAATGTACTGGCCGATGGACTTTCCAGGCAAGTGGCTGGGACTGCAGTGACGTGACCAGACAGAGGAACAAAGAAAGACATTTTCCCCATAGAGACTTTTATTTGTTAACGCAACGTATAAATCCTGGAACAGGAATAATACTCTGCTGTTGTTTAAGGGGGGGGGGGAAATGTGATGTTCCTATATTAATGTATATATGGTAAGTATTGTTGCTTTAGAAGATACATGGTAAGTGGAGTGAAAGAGGAGGGGGAGTGAATGGGCAGTACAATGCGAGATGATTGGCTGAGTGTTTAAAATGGCTGAATGTATAAAAGGAAGAGTGAGAGTGGAATCGGGGGAGAAGAGAACTGAGTGGGTTGCTTGGTGGGGTTTAGAGAGTTGTTTGCCAGGAGGGAGGTGGAGTTCGGATTAGTATTGAGTAAAACCATATGCTTATGTGCCTTAAGAAGAAATCTTGTTAATCTTGTTAGCTTTGTTATCTGTAATAAATACTTAATTTGGTTTACCAAAGGCTTGATCCTTGGCTGGGGTTTCACAGACCAGAAGGGAGGGTAAGGTAATGACCAAGGCTGAAGGGGAACTGTAACAAATGGTGGCAGCGGTGAAGAGAATAACAATACCAGTATTCAGAGTCTCTGGGAATACTAGTATTGGGACGTTACTGGTGGTTGCCTAGCAGGGGGATCTGTTGAGATCTGTGCTAGAGCGGATAGGTAAACCATAAGAGAGTGCGGTCCGGACTGGTGGAGTCCCTGGTGGTGCCTAGAGACAGGCAGTAACCACGAGCAGGTAGGAACCTGACAGGGAGAGCCAGGGAAGGACGCCTCACATGCGCGTGACCTCTTCTCTCTTCCTGTGGCAGGACCACCACTGCTTAGCGGCAGATCAGCTTGGAAAACAAGCCAAACTATTTCCAGATTTTGTTTAAGTAGCTTGGATTATTTTCCAAGCCAATATGACATGAAGTCAGGGGAAATCACTCATCTCCAGCTAGGAAGAGAACATAATGTTATATTTCATGTGCAAAGGGGACAAACACTCCCTATCAAGTATATACTAGGTCACAAACAAGGGGATTGCTGCTACATAATGTGTGGATTGGTTTTCATTTCCATTTATCCCTGACACAAGGGTGGTGCAGTGGATCAGTGGCTAGGCTTGAACTGGACATAAATTTTAATTCCCAGTTTCTTTTCTCTCTTAGACTAACATATGTGCAAAGGGCTTTGTGATGCTACAAGGACTGATATTGGGACCTGTGCTTTATCATTTGTTAATAAACGACCTAGAGTTAGGGGTGACCAGTGATATGGCCACGTTTGCTGATTGTACTAAATTGTTCAGGGTTGTTAAAACAAAAAGGATTGCAAAGAGCTCCAAAAGGACCTCTCCAAACTGAGTGAATGGGCAGTAAAATGGCAAATGCAATTCAATGTAAATAAGTGTAGAGTTATGTATATTGGAGCAGAAAATCTTAATTTCACATATACGCTCATGGGATCTGAACTGGTGGTGACTGACCAGGAATGAGACCTTGTGGTTGTAGCGAATAGCTCAGTGAAGGTGTCCACCCAGTGTGTGGCAGCTGTGAAAATGCAAATTCCATGCTAGGGGTCATTAGGAAAGGTATTGAAAATAAAAGTGCCAATATCATAATGCCATTGTATAAATCTATGGTGCGGCTGCATTCGGAATACTGTGTACAGTTCTGGTTGCCTCACCTCAAAAAGGATACTGTAGAGTTGGAAAAGGTTCAGACAAGGGCAACCAGAACGGTCACTGGGATGGAACGACTGCCCTATGAGGAAAGGTTGCAGCATTTGCGGCTTTTTAGTTTAGAGAAAAGGTGAGTCAGAGGTGAAATTATAGAAGTGTATAAAATTATGCATGGCATGGAGAAGTGGACAGAGAAAAGTTTCTCTCCCTGTCTCATAACACTAGAACTCACGGACATTCAATGAAGCTGAATGTTAGAAGATTCAGGACAGAAAAAATAAAGTACTTCTTCATACAGCACATAGTTAAACTATGGAATTCGTTTCCACAAGAGGCAGCGATGGCCACCCTCTTGGGTAGTTTTAAAAGAGGATTAGACAAATTCATGGAGGATAAAGCTATCAATGACTACTAGCCATGATGGCTATGCTCTGCCTCTATAATGGGAGGCAGTACGTTTCCGAATACCAGTTGCTGGCAACTGCAGGAGGGGGAGAGCACTCTTGCAGTCAGGGCCTGCTTGCGGGCTTCCCAGTGGCATCTGGTTAGCCACTGCGAGAACAGGATGCTGGACTGTATGGGCCCCTTGCCTAATCCAGCAGGTTCTTCTTATGTTCTTATGATGGGATAGCCCCATGTAGGCTGCTCTGACTTTTTTGCAGAAAGGGGTGCATATGCGATAAATAATACAAGTTTAGAATTTAGTTGAAATGATCTAACATAATGGGTTGGGGAGGAGCTTACACCAAAGTTGTGAAGGGACACTTCACACCTTCCTTCGTGTGAATGGATAAACAAGTCAGCAGGCTGCAGTCAACCATGGTTTCTTGCTATGTCTGAAGTAGGAAACTATTATTTATGGCTTCCCAATAAACAACAGCATTAAGCCATGTTTTAAATATAAATATTAATAAAAGCATCAATAGCTTTTCAAATGTCGTAAGGCTGTGACAACAGCACTTGCCTATAAGAGTGAGCCAACTTGATTCAGTAGAAAGGTTTGCTTACTGTAGAAACTGAAAAACAAACACATCAATAGCTTCTTCCATGACAGAGAAGTTGCAACACAGACCATTTCTTTGTATGGCACAGCCTTAAACTTAGCTGAATTTGCATTGCATGGCATGTCTCAAAGAGCCCGAGAGAACATTAACAACATCTGGGAACTGGAAAGTTAAGAAATGCATAAAACGTGATAATATACAATATAGTATAATGAAATATTTATGTATGATAATATGCTAAAGGTTGGCAACAGCACAGGCATTCACTCAGATATATTGACAATGGTAAGATTTCTTTAGGAAAAATAAGTTATGTCTAGAACGTAGAAATAGTGAAACCCTTCCATAGGGAGCCCCCCTCCCCAATGTAAGTAAAACAGAGCAAAGATGGTGCAGTTGTCCAAACCCACTTTTGCCCCAAGCACAAGCAGATGATTCAAAGAGATGAATAAAGGCCTCTTAGTCCCAAAGGGTCTGGCTCTTTATGCTCTATGCCAGGAATAGGGAAGTTGTGGCTCCCAAATGTTGTTGGATTGCAACTCCTGCCATCCCTGACCATTTTGGTTGGAGCTGATAGGAGTTGGAGTCCAACAACATCTGAAGGGCCACAGTTTCCTTATCCTTTTTGCATTATTTATGATTCTGGCTCTACTGGGGAAAAGAAGCTATGCTATGCAAGAATGACCTTGCAAAAGTGAACATCGAAATCCAATGGGGAGAATATATAAAATGGAGGTCTTGAAAAGATCCACTCCTTTCTAATACACTATGACATGCATAGTGCTATAGTGAGCATTAAATTTATGGAAGTATTTGCTGGAGTTTTTCTTCTTTACTTTCTAGAATTTCAGCTGAAAGCGTCAAGTATGGACTCATGGATAACCAGGAGCCCTTTAAACTCTTATTCAGGTCAACCATTTTGAATTATTCAACAGCTCTACAAATAATTAAATACTTTTATATCACATTCTCCTCTTCTGGAATTGTGTTCATTCTTCAGACAGCAGCTGCTGGATTGTCTAAGATCTATAGTTTCATAGGATAATTATAGACTTAGATATCTTCTCTCTATTTTATGACAGGCATACATTTACAAAGCCCAACGTCAATACTGCTTATCTTATTTTTGGGGGGGGGATATAGAAATTTCATCTTACCATGTACACAAATCTGACTTTCAAAGGCTCCTTACAGAGGACTAGATTGTGAATCATTCTCCACGAATTTTGATACAGCCAAAGAATGCAGAAAGTGGGAACAGGAAATGTCCTTGTCAGAAGGTTCCTCAAAATTAATTCCATTTTAATGTTAATGTGTTCTGACAGGGCCATATTTATTGAAAAGTAAAGGTCGTGTTAAAAAATCATTGCATTTTTAATTAAAGTCAGAATAATGCAGCTGTCAAGGAGCACATCATATAATGAAACAGCAAAAAGAGACAGATTCATGTTAGCTCAATGATGGGAAGTCACTTGTAAAAGTTTCAAGCTTTATTTTTTAAAAACTTCTCAAACAATAATATAGATTCCAAGTTTAAATGGTTCCATTCTTCATTATCAAAGTAATACAATCCTAATCAGTACTTAATAATTAAAAGAAAGGATAACGTCAGATATCTTTGTCTTTTATTTTTTATTTCTATATTTTTTCAAAAATAATAATCTTTGTTGCTCATTCCTCACCTGAATATCACTTGTTAATTTATTTGTAGTGGTTAAATCCCAGAATGTTGTTCACCAATCCTTTACTATGGGAAATTCTCTTATTTCCAATTAATCTTGCAGGAACAATCACATGAAGTGTAATGTGTTCTTTTTCTCTTTACAGCACCTTTCAATAAAGTTATCTAATATATTCCAGGATCCATGGGGAAATTAATTTCATGAATTTCATGAATAATTCTATTTTTATTCAGAAAAATGGGATCAGATTTCGCTAGAAGTCTCTAGTCCAACCTCAATGATATATGAACCGTGTCAATGTTTTATAGTGCAATGGGGAACCAGTGACACTCCAGATGTTGTGGGACCATCATCCTTAACCACTGGACATGCTGGTTCGGAGTGATGGGAGTTGGAATCCAACAACATTCAGATGGCCACAGATTCCCCTCCCTTGTATTATACAGTACAACACAGAACCTGTATCTGATTCCAGATCAGTACAGCTCAGCTTGACAGGAATCTAGGAAATAATGTACACCGCCCAGAGAGCTTCGGCTATGGGGGGGGTATAAAAATTTAATTAAATAAATAAATCAGAATGACTGATTTTGGTTTAAACTTGTTGCAGGTTTACTTTCAGTGAAAATACTTTATTGGTTGGGTAAACCAAGAAATTGTGTTACCTTTAAGGCTGAACAGCAACTACTTACCTCATTTCAAGTTCTTTTTTCTAAGCAGTGTCAAAGAGTGTTTTCAGCAGTTTTTCCACTACTTTTTGAGAACACATTAATCCTATCAGTGTGTCCTGTCATCATTCTGGTGTGCAGTTCTTCTCTATGCTTTTGATGAATCTAGGATAGCTCTGTCTCCTTTAATGGTACATGTGCATACCTAGCTAACGTACTGGCAGCTGGAGCAGGGATATTTTTGGTTAAAATGTGGCTAAAATATAGCTTGTATTTTATTATTCCCTTGTTTTTTATTTTTTTATGTATTGAATTTAAAGTTTATTTATATGCTTATGATAGCATTTTGTCAGATAATTTTCGTATTTTTGCTTTTTGAAATTATTGTATATGTTTTTGTGTGATGTTGTTAAGAGCTTTTTGAATGGAAAGCAGGGTACAATAAACTGAATGGACAGAATGAATTATTATTGTTGTTAATAATAATAATTCCTCCCAGTAGGAGGAAGAATGAAATGTGATAAACAAAAGTAGTTTACCTGTAAGTAGGCTTACCTTTTGCTCTCCTCTTCTACTGGGAGGACCTGCGGAAGGGTCAGAGGAATGGATCAACACTGGATCAGTTGAAATAGCCACAGAAGCAACAGTAATATCTAAGAACAGGGTGTGTATAGATATTTATATCTTCATTATCATCCTCCCTCCCCCAAGTCATCATCACTCACCACTGCCATTGAGAATAACCAGAAACTGCAGACTGCCCAGCTGTGTGGATAAAGAGATACCCCACTATTAGGGACAAAAACATCTGGTATTATCTAGACTGAATGCTAGGTAACATGCTTTTGGGGGGGGCTATGGTTCCCCCACTCTCATAAGGAAACCTTTGAAAAGCAGCAGGTAGATCAGCCACAGTAGTAGGAATAGCAGAAGTAGCATTTTAAGACATGTGTTACTCATTATGTTCACTGGATATGTTTCCTTTAGTGTTGGTTCCCTTGAAGGTCTGCTGCCAGGCAGAAAGGCAGACAGAAATACTTTAAAATAAACAGACAAAATGAATATGGTGTGCCCCTGCTTCTTTCTGACAAAGGGAAGGATTGCACCGCACAAGGCGGCGGGAGTATGATTTGGGGGATTGGGAAAGGAATGCAGGTGTGTGTGGTGGAATGGAGGCACGGTGGTGTGAATTCCTGCTTGTGGCTTAAAGTGCTGGAAACTCTCAGTTGCATCCAGTGTTAATCCGACTCAGAGTAGACCAACTGAATTAATGAACTCGACTAACTAAGGCCCATTCATTTCAGTGTGTCTACTTGGAGAAAAACTTGGTTGGATTCAACCCTTTGTTCTCAAACTTGCACTAGATAAATTATTCTGAAAATGGGGAGTGGAAACTGGAAACTGAAATCATTATCTTGTTTATATTCTGGGAGGGGGGTAAATTAGTCTTCCCCCGTCCCCTGTAATCTGTTGTCATTCATTTAATCATATTTTATCCTTTTTATATTTTAAATGCATTCTGGTTTTACAAATGTTTCTCCAAATGGAAAATATTCCCATGCACCAAATGCTGGCATTAAATCCTTAAGGGAGAATTGGTGTAATCCTTTAGAGTTAAACCTTCATCTAAATTATTTCTGGCAAGTCTTCTGTGTTGTCTCTTACAACTGTGAGTAGTCTCACTGATATCATACACTTTTCCTTGACATTCTGTAATAAACCTCCAGTGCTTGGAATTTGTCTAATGCCTCCTTAAAAAAAACAAAAAACCTCTCAACCAATTTTGTTCTCTTCATGTAAACAGGATCTGACTTTAAAATATAACTTATTAAAATCAAGTAAATTTTCAGAAGCTTGCGTAGAGCTGCAGTTGTAGTTTTTCATATGGGGTGAAAAAAGCTGCACATACTGAAATCTTTTCAGTGACTATGTTGTAAGAGAAAACATTCCCTTTGGATCTTTTTCTAGGTACTGCAAATAACAGCCATTCGACAGGGAGTAAAGTAGCAGCAGTTTATTAGTTCAGAACTAAGACCCCAGTCTCTGAAATGAGACTGCAGCCCCGAAGAGAAGAGGCAAGTCACTTTTATACCTTTTACATTATAAACTTTGCATAGTGGTCTCTGCCTCATAGACACGTCACATGGTATCCATGGAGACAGTTCTTTGCATAGATAAGAACTTAGCACTTTGCTAACCACACAGGCTATATGGTACAAAACAAGCATGGCAGATATACTTTGCATAACCACAGAGGCACACTGTCTAGGACAAAGCAGGCTAAAACAGACTGGAACAAATGTTGTGGTTAATAACAGGATGCTATATATAAAATAAGCTGAAAGAACAGGATGTGGTGCTCTGCTACTCCTGAAGTCACTGGGCAGATTTCACTGTGTACGTGTCTTGCTCGCCTCGAGCCTATGTCTATCAATCACATGGTCTCAGAAATATGGGGTAACTTTGGCTCTTCTCACAACTACAAGGGCCCTGTTTTCTTTCATGTCAGACCACCACCATCTCCTTGTCATACAAAGAATGTGTCAAAGAAAGAGAAGGCAAGAAACCAGCTTGGGGAGGGGAAGTTGAGTCCTAGCTGTAGGGTTAGGGTGGCTAGTTATGCATTGCCAAGAAAAAAAAGAGGACACACCACCATAAAAGAGGACAAAGGAGGACACAGAGTTGCATAAAATGTGTGTATGCTAATTTATATGTACACAGGCACATTTAGAAATAATTACTATAATTAAAATAGAAATGTAAAGCATCTTTCACTGGTAGACTGTGGGAATGCTGTGGAAATAATATATCTTGACTTCTGCAAAGCTTTTGCACAACTATCAGGTGGATCCATAGCTGGCTACAGAATCGTACTCAATTAATGTGTATCAATGGTTCCTTCTCAAACTGGGGGTTGGTAATGAGTGGGGTACCACAGGACTCCTTTTTTATTAATGACTTAGATGAGGAGCTGCAGGAATGCTTATCAGATTTGCAGATAATAAAAAATTGAGAGGGATAGCTTAATATTAGGACAGAAACAAAATTCAAGACTTTAAGTGCTTAAAAATATTTTTTTAGGAAGGAAGGAAGGAAGGAAGGAAGGAAAAGAAAGGAAGGAAAAGAAAGGAAGGAAAAGAAAGGAAGGAAGAAAGGAAGAAACTGGAATGACCAAAAGTGTTTCAGGATGTTTAATTGTAGCCTCTTTTGGTTCACTTCTCTTCCCTTTTTCTTTTTTTATTTTAAGCATAGCATTTAGTTCAGCTCAGAGTTTCATTATCTGCAATTATTCACTAGGGCTCTTACCTTTGAGTCTGCAAAGAATAGAAGAATTAATTAGAGCAAACCTAATGTCACTTGATTATATAGCTCAGATGCCATATTGCTATATCAATAGGCACGAAGAAAGAGAGAACAGCCTGTCTGACAAACAACCTACCCACCTCCTCTTGCTGCTTCACAGTGATTGTCCGCAGAACTATAATGTCAAGATAAGCAAAATGCTTCTTTTTTTCTGGGACTCACCAATTATCTTATGCACAGCTCAAGTATATTGGCACTTGTCTGTCTTCATTTTTTAAAAGTGAGAATATTGCTAAAGAAAAAATCTTTTTTTTTTTTTTGACTTCCGGGAAGGGTGACTTCGCTTGTGCCTGCTTTTGGGACGGGCTCCCACCTCAAAAGAAGCTTATTCAGATATAAATCAGTCAGAACATTTTTTTTTTTGACTGATGAAATTTCTCCCGGGCAGGGAGAAACGTAGAGATCAACCTCAAAGCCTGTTTTTGTTGGGAGGACTGGATTTCATTAATTTATGAGATAAGGTCCAGCCAACAATGCCGGACGGACTTTCTAACAAGCTCTATCTGCTTAAGCGATACGTTTATCTTTTCTTCAAAGAGAGAACGGACTAACAGGCAAGCACCCTTCTTTCTATTATTTTTTTTACTTGGTTTAAATTGTTGCAGCAAAAGGAGATTTGTCAGATTGATCGGCTTTGGACAACTTCTGGGTGAGATATAGCTCTTCTCTGTTATTCACGAAATTAACAGCTTATCTCTGTTTCTGTCGCAAAAAGCTGTCCTGGAAGTGCATTCTAAAGATAATAAACAGAAGAGGGATTTCTATTCCTGATTTCTATTCCGAGGAATATTATATTGTCTGGGACTATTCTCTTTTTGGTCTATTTTATTTTGACGAATCTGCTTCTTCACGACGCCACTAACTGTTTTGATGCTGGGAACTACATTTGTTTTGCATTCTTGAACATAGAGAGATAAGGCAGGTTGCTCTGTTTATACTGTGATGTCATCAAGCCTGGAATATTAACCCAATTGTTGCTGAAATAAGAAGTGGTTCTTCTTTATTTTTGTTTTGCTTTGTTTTCGTGGTTTTAAAAATGGCAATCAAGAAAGTGGCTGAGAATCTGGAAGTAATTATGTTTCAGAAAATAATGGATGAGATTGAGATAACGAAACAAACCCTGCGACAGGGTAGTAAGGAGCTGAAAATTGAACTGAGCAAAATGACGCAGGAGCTTAAAGAAATAGGGGATCCTGTGAGAGAGGAGAATGAGATCAGAGATGAGAAAAGAAAAAATAAAGGGAAGATACAAGCCCTGGAGATTGGAACAAATGTGGAATTGGAAAAAGATCTGGAGTTTATGGATTTTAGAAATAAAATCTACTGTTTGGAATTTAACGTTATCTCTGAAGAAATTAATGAAGATATAAGAGATAAAGTTATCAATGGCTTGGATAATCTTCTGGACTGGAATGATGTGATGGAGCTTGATATAGAGAAAATCTATGGAATTAACTGCAGCCATGTGACAATGGAAAAACTCTTAAGAGATGAGCCAGTGCATTTTGTAAAAAAGAAGAACACAGATATGACTTTACAACAGTATTTCAGCAACTTATTCAGAATGGATGGCAAGAAAATATTTGGGATAGAGGAAATTCCCATCAGACTCTTATTATATGACTATGGCTACAACAGCAAGATTATTATGGAATACTGATAATGGAAGATTGGACACTGAAATTACTGGACTTAACAGGACTAGTGAAGATGGAAGATGGAACTAATAGGGATAATGGAATAATGGCTATTGAAATTATTGGACCTAACAGATTCTGATGAGATGGATTAATCGAAATGTTTATTTGGACTATGGTTATGACAATAAGATTATTATAATTATTAACGAGATGGATTAATTGACATGTTTATTTGGAGAAAAATTGATAGATATATTTCTTAAAGAATTGAAACCTCTCTTTGACTTTTTGTGGAAAGAATAAAGTAATGTTTATGAGATTTGATGATTAATTAAGATAACTACTGGAGGAAAGTGATTTTATAATATGATTTAAGAGACAGGATTGTTATATATTGTAGACCTATAACTGATTTGATATGTGACAAATGGGAAGTCAACATTTTATTTTATTTTTTGTTGTTGTTGTTTAATCATTTTTGTTTTGTTTTGTTTTTTGTCTTTGAATGTTTTATGATTTTGTTTTCTATGTTTTATGAAAATTTGAATAAAAATTATTGTAAAAAAAAAAAAGAAAAAATCTTTTTTAATGTGTTTCAATATTCATATAAGACTTTAACAATACATTAGGGAAAAATTATAGTTTTTCTTCAGGGTGTTGGCTTGATAAAAGTATTGTTGCTTTTTGGCGTGTACACACTCACCCTGCTAACTCCCTAGGCTTTTCCAAAGATTATATTGTTTAAGGTTTATTTAAAATATATATCTAAAAAAGTAGTGTGTGAATGTCATGAACACATGTGCCATATAGGTAAACTCATCACAGAGACAGAAATGGATGCAGCCCTCTGTCAAGAGTATTCTTGGGGGTGAGTTGCTGATGATGATATAAAGACTTAAATGGCTATATTCATTTTGAAGATTCGGATTCTTTTTTGCTAGAAAAAAGTACAGTATTTAATATTTCTATAGCCTTAACAAAGGAGACATAGTTAACACACTGGAAAAAAAGAGTCAGTAATGAATGCAGGCACACTGCAGGGAGAAATAACCAACACCACTCCATATACATTCTTATATTGGATGGACAGTGTGTTAGTTATTAATAATTCCTCTCTGGGAGAACAAAAACTTCAGTGACATGTCTTTCATTAGGGTGAGTATGAACCATTACTTACACTGCTTTAGTGTGTGCATGAATATTCAGTTTTCCTTTAATCTAATTAAAAAGAGATAGATTTATATTATCATCAGGCTAAAGCTATTAGGAATTAGTCAATAGCATTTCTCAGTGTCCCAATGAATGTCACACATGAGGTCTCTATGCCATACATGTTACTTGCTGGTGGAGTCCTTAGGATAGATTTTCACAGGAGTAGCCATTTTATCCTCTTGCAGCAGTCTTTTAATTCTTTACAGTGTGTCAGCAAAAGCACACAAGACCCACTCCACTCACCCGAGTGCAGCCTGGGAGTGTGGGGTGTAGTTGCGGCACAGGGTTGAGGCCCCAGCCACCATTTTTGAGAGGGGCAAACAGTCATGTGGCGCATGTGACTGTGTACGTGGCATGACTGCATGGGGGGCAGGTCACCGGGGATTATTTAAGCCCATGATGCCCCCAAAATCTCCTTTTGGAATTCAACATGGCTTGGAGGAGGAAGCACTGGACGATACAGAGCTGCTGCAGGCCGCTCACCACCATTTTATAGTGCAGTCGGCCTCCTGGGAGTCATGAGTGCCATTTTGTTTGGAGCTGTGTGGTCGCTAGTTAGGGTTGCCAGGTCAGAAGCATCCCAAATCTTGAGATTTCAGGGCTGGGCCCTAGTGATGTCATGGGGGAAGTTGTAATGATGTCAGAGGGGTGGGCCTAAGTGATGTCACAGGGGTGGATTCTAGTGATGTCATTAAGCATGATACATTAAGCATCAACCACCGTTGCTTGGAGCATGCAATTCAAACAAAAACATTTCTCTGATTGGAAATTAAGATAGAAATCTTAGCTAAATGATGGAGCCTGGGTAGGGATCATTTAATCTAGCCTACTTGCTTCTGGCAAGAAGGGTTTAAGTGCCCTCAGGGCAGCCCAGACACCAGAAGGCCACTGCAGGAAGAAAGGAGCCTAGTGTTGTGGAGATGTTAGATAGGAGCACCGAGGAGTAAAGATGGACGCCCCTGAAGGCTGCAATTCTATACTGAATAACTAAACCCCATAGACTGCAATGGGACTTACTTCTGTGTAGATATGGTTTAGATTGTGTTGTTGGTAAAGCTTGACTAGGGTTCCTCTGCAAAGATTTCCATATCCAAGCAGGGTTGGCAACCCAATGCCTGGAATGCCCTGCCCCTACCTTTTAACATGGCTGCTCCAAATGTCTTTACAGATTTGACCCTTCACTTCAGAAAGAGGTTTGAGAAATGAGTAAGAGTAAGAAGATTCTCTATGCTTTTCTGTCTAACTTGTGGGCTGCTATAAACTCAGTTTGAGAGTCAACCCAATTCCAGTGAATAATAATTGAAAGAGAGAAAACACACATGGTTTGATCTACCTTCACAGACAGCAGCTTGGGAACAACAACAATTGCAACCACACCACTCTTTTACCACTATTGGGCAAGAAACAAACCATCATGCAAACAACAAGGTGCATCATCAGTTGAGCTGAGGGCATGGAACCACTGTTGTTGCTTCAATGGATATAAGAGAGTGAGGTTAAAGGTAAATGAAATGCAAACAGAAAAAGAAAAACAAGACAGTGATGATTTCCTAAATGCAATACCATACCAACCATAACAAAATTCCAATGAGTAAGGCAGAAAACTCAGCATCCCACAATCAGTCAGGATTCTTAACCAAACGCCAAAACTAAAAAAAGTCCTGGCAGCCAGTCAGCCAATGTCACAGAAATTCCCATGCAGCACAACCTGACCCAGTCACAGCAGTTAGCGCAGAATGCTGTGGCACGATTGCTGACAAGAGTGAGACACAATCAACCAAGTTCAAGGTGTGCTTTCCATGTTATAGGTACCACATAGTACTTGTTCTACTCTTGTAATAAAACAATCTTTTAGTGTGGCAGCACCTATACTTTGGAACACCCTGCCTACTGATATTATGCAGACACTTTAATTGTACTGTTTTCAGCACCTGCTAAAAATACTTTTATTTAGATAAGCCTACCCAGGCATGTAGAAGCTATTGTGTTTTTTCTCTGTTTTTAACTCATTGTTGGTTTTATTATTTTGAATGTTTTTAAATACCTGTCTTTAACTGTGTTTGCCAATAATGCATAAATAAATTTTGGAGTCACTGTGGCCCTTGGGTCTCTTTCCACTTTTAGGAACAAAGAAATCAACATTATACCAACTCAGGCCATTTGATACCATCTAGCTCAGTACTGATGACATAGACTAGCATTGGCTCTCCAGGATTCCAGGCAATAGTCTTTTCCAGAAATTGAATTTTGGACCTTGCATGCCAAGCATATGCCCTACCACTGAGCTACAGCCCTTTCCCTATTTAAAAAATTATCTTTTAGAATTGTTTTTTTTTAAATTCACTAATGAATCCACAGCATACCTAGGGCACATTAAACACGCATTTGAAGCACATGAATCCCACTACAGAATTATGCTAAACATCAAGAAATAATGACAACAGAAGATTTATGCAACTTTAAATTTATGCAACTCCGTGGCACAGAGTGGTAAGCGGCGGCAACGCAGCCGAAGCTCTGCTCACGGCCGGAGTTCAATTCCAAGTTGAATCTCCGCTAAAAGGGGTTGAGGTCCACTCAGCCTTCCATGCATCTGTGGTTGGTAAAATGAGTACCCGGCATATGCTGGGGGATAAAGAAAGGCCGGGGAAGGAACTGGCAATCCCACCCCATATATACAGTCTGCCTAGTAAATGTCGCAAGACGTCACCCTAAGAGTCGAAAACGACTCGCACTATAAGTGCAGGGACACCTTTACCTTTAAAGTTGACAATGAACACATTGAACTTGTCAAGGATTATCAATACCTTGGCACAGTCATTAACCAAAATGGAGACAATAGTCAAGAAATCAGAAGAAGGCTAGGATTAGGGAGGGCAGCTATGACAGAACTAGAAAAGGTCCTTAAATGCAAAGATGTATCACCGAACACTAAAGTTAGGATCATTCAGACCATGGTATTCCCAATCTCTATGTATAGATGTGAGAGCTGGACAGTGAAAAAGGCGGATAAGAGTAAAATCAACTCATTTGAAATGTGGTGTTGGAGCAGAGCTTTGTGCATACCATGGACTGCGAAAAAGACGAATAATTGGGTGTTAGAACAAATTAAACCAGAACTGTCACTACGGTTGCCAGGTTCAAGGCCTGAGACTTATCCTGTATCTTTTGGAGAAGAGAAAGTCAGCCAACAGCAGGTGTAACCCTGTAATAGGAAAAACCACAAGGTGGAATTCTCCCTTCCCCCTGCACAACTGTTAAAGATACAGAAGACCTCTTGGTTGCCAGGCCCAGCCTCCAAGAGGTCTTCTGTAACTTTAAAAGTTGTGCAGGGGGAAGGGAGAGTTCCACCTAATGGTTTTTCCCATTACAGGGTTGCAAGAACACCTGCACTTGGCTGACTTTCTCTTCTCCTAAAGATACAGGATCAATCTCAGGCCTTGAACCTGGTAAACCAACAGTTCTGGTTTAACATAACAGCTTAGGAACAAGCTACCTGAAAGAGCACCTCCTTCTGTATAATCCCTCCCATTCACTGAGAAGAGGCCCTTCTGGTCATACTGTGTTTGACAAATTGATGGAGAGAATTCTCCAAAGTGCCCCTCCCCATGCCGTAGAATAAGTTTTCCTAGAGATATAGTGGGCATCTACAGTAATGAAGGTCCACTGCTTTGTTAAGACATACCCATTTGTGAGGGCATTCCCAAACACTGATTTTTAGTACCATCTCTCTCAGAAATGCTGGATATCTGCGGTACGTGTGTTCTTTAGTATTTTACTGTTTTACTGTGTTGATTTTATCCTGTCAACTGCCTTGCTATACATTTTAAGAAAATAAAAAATAAATATGTTTCAAAACAACTCTTCCTGATCTTGATGCCTTTTCCTTTAATCTCTGATGTGTGGAGATTCTCTGTAGCTAATTGTGAAGGCAACTGCACTCCATGTGTGCTCATGTCTTGAGTACATTCTTCCATTCTTATGTCTGGGGACTGAATGAATGAATGAAGTCTTTGTTGTTCAAAGCCATAGGCTACCACAATTAAACAGATGTAAAGGAAGATACAAAATACATATTAAAAAACAGATAATATTACAATAAAACACAGTCTGGGGACTGAATGAGTACATTAAAGATCAATGCTAAGCCTAAGCCCTGCTTTAGAAGACAGAATACATGATGTGACACATAAGCACAAGCAAATCACACTTCTTGTGACCATGTTTCGGAATCTTTAAAAAAAATAAAATCTGGAAATGTGCATGTTCCCCTGGGAGTGATTTGTATCCTTCCCATGCATTCCAAAGTGTGGGAGAGTATGCAAATCTCCCTGGGGAAAATATTCCCATTTCTAGGCTTCAGATAAAATGTGGGAGGTTGATCACAGGAAACAAAAGTGGCTTATGCTTCACTTTTCATTGCATTCAAACTCTCAAGAAACAAATATAGCAGCAAACAAAACATTTGCTATTTTTTTCATATGTTCATAGTATGTCACTGGATGACTCACTAACAATCACTGTTGTGACGTGCATGATTTACTAATTGGCCCTACAGTGTCTTCTTCACTTTCACTCTGTCCATCCATCTATTCCCCATCTATATAAAGAGGTCATTCAATATGTTTGTTCATCCAATCTTTGACAATCACTGCACCTTGCCAGTTGTCATCATAGAATGAAATCAAACTTAATTATGCAAGGAACTGGTGCCATCAAATAAGAATGCATATTCACTAATAGGCAAAAAAACTTGCGGTTTAAGAACGTACTTATAGCCAACAAATATTTCTATCAAACTTTAAAAAGCAGGGAAATTGGGCAGCTATAGTGAATGCACCAGGGGAGCAGAAGACCTGACCTCCTCTTTGAGATATTGTACTGCCCTACAAATTGGTCAAAATGCAAACACCATTTGGGTTGGTCTTTCACAGTCCAACCCACTTCCTGTGTAGCTTGAAAGAATTTGGTAACATGTGCCTCTGATCATATGGGAATATTGGATCCTGTGCTTTTGCTGAGAATGGATTGATCATTTGCATGCTTATTGAGTTCAGTGGGATTTACTCCCCTGCAATTATGCTTAGGATAAGTGAAACTGACCACAGGGGATGGGGAGGAAAGGAGGGGGAGGGCAGGTTTGATCATTTGCATGTTTATTGAGTCCAGTGGGATTTGCACCCATGCAATCATGCTTAGGATAGGTAAAACTGACTGTGGGGAGGGAAGCCTGGAGTGGGCAAGGGAGAAGGAAAAAGGAAGAGGGGAGGGGAGGAAGGGAGAGGAGAGGGGAAGGAGGGGAAAGGCCAGGCTGATCATTGGCATGCTTACTGAGTTCAGTGGGATTTACTCCCGTGCAATCATGGCTAGGATAGGTAAAACTGGCAATGGGGGAGGGGGAGAGTAAAGGAGGAAGGGAGCAAGAGGGGAGGGGAAGGAGGGGATTGGAAGGGGAGATGGAAGGGTGAAGGAAGGGGGAGGGAAGGGGCAAAAGGGAGGAAAGGAGGGCAGGTTTGATCATTTGCATGCTTATTGAGTTCAGTGGGATTTACTCCCATGCAATCATGCTTAGGATAGGTGGGAGGGAGATGGGGGTGTGAGATGGGGAGGGCAGAGAGGGAGGAGGAGAAGGGGGAAGGAGAGGATGGGAGGGGTGGGGGAGGGAGGAGTGAAGAAAGAGAAGGGAAGGGGCAAGAGGGAGGGGATAGGAGGGAGGAGGAGGGGAGGGCAGGTTTGATCATTTTTGAGTTTAGTGGGATTTACTCCTGTGCAATCATGCTTAGGATAGTTGAAAATGACCTGGAGGAGGGGCAGGGAGGGGAGGAGGAGGGCAGGAAGGGGGAGGGGAGGAGGTTGGGTGGGTGGGCACTGGGCAGAAGGGAAGCCCCTTTCCTTTCCAAAAGGAAAACATTGTAAACAGTATCATTCTTTGTCACAGTTTCCCCAACCTTTTTATTCTACAGGAGGCACATGTAGCCTCCCACCCAAATTGAAACCAAAGCTATCACAGCCCACACCCACACCAGACGTTTATTTTACTTTAGACAGTCATGGCTTCTTCCAAACAATCCTGGGAAGTGTAGTTAGGAAAGGGGGCTGAGAGTTACTAGGAGAGGCCCTGTTCCACTCACAGAACTTCAACCACTCTGGCTGTTGGAGCTCTGTCAGGGGAATAGGAGTCTCCTCTCAGCACCAGGGCTGGCCCCAGGCATCTTGGGGCCCTTGGGCACCAGCCTGCCCTGGGCCCTGGCACCTGCATGTGCGCATGCATCCCCACCTACCTACCTACCAGGCGGGAGGAGGAGCAGGAGGTCGAGCAGGTGAACGAGCAGGCGGGGGGCAGGATGGTAGGTGAGCAAGTGAGAGAATGAGTAGGGGGAGAGGAAGTGAGTGAGCAGGTGCGGGGAGGGCAGGTGAGCTAGTGGGCAGGCCCAAGGGAGAGTGAGTGAGTGGGTATGGGCAATCCTGGGAAGTAAAGTTAGTGAAAGGTGCTGAGAGTTGCTAGGAGATGCTCTATTCCCCTCACAGAGCTACAATCAGAGCAGCTGACTGTTGAACCACTCTGGCCACTGCAGCTCTGTCAGGGAAATAAGAATCTCATTAGTCAAATAATACCTGACAGGTTGGGAGGGTGACCATTAAAGAGACATCCAACCAAGAAAACTTCTTCCATAAGAGAGTTATAAGTCCAATCTGCAGGTAATCAACTAGCAAGTTAAGTTTCCTGTCCCCTTAGTGAGCCCCTAGTGGCTGAAAGATGGTACTAGTAGGTCTATTGTGCTGAACAAAGGGTGATTTTGTTTCTAGTCTGTCCCTATGGACGAAAGAGGTATTGACTCTTTTTTTCTGACTCCTACGGCTCCCTCTCTGGGATAAACATCTGCCCAAACATTCCACCCAAGAATCTACCAGGTGGCCATAGCTTGTGAGGTTATAAGTGCATTCTGAATCTAACAATATTGAGAACATAAAGTGTTTAAATGTGAGTGACTTGGACAAGAAGAAGGAAAAAGACAAAAAACTGCCGAAAGATGTTCAACAAACAATTCAACAGCAAATAACCTTATCCACCTGCATGGCTGCTGCCTCTGCAGCACCTAAACCAAAATGAGACCCAATATCAGCAATACTATCTAATATTTCTTCAGAACCCATGTCAGAAAAAAAAATTGCTGCAATTTCTTATGATCTACCGTCACAGGTTGAAGCATCATCTACAGAGATTCAATATAAGTTGATCTGTTCAGAATCTACTGAAACCAATCTGTTACTGCACATGCACATGCTAGTACAGAAAATGAGGAAATGAGTTTGTTTCACTGAATGGCTTATGACCCATGCCCTTCTGTAGTAGAATTCTTATAAAAAAAGAACAAAGATACAGAGAAGATATCACAGTGTACAGAGAAAGAGATTTTTATAAGAAGTTTCTCAAAAGACTGGTGGTTTGTAAGAACACTAAGAATTATTTTTCTCTATGTTCTGCTACTTCTATTCAATTTCACTAAAATTTCATGCCTGTAGTCAGTGTTTCAGTGGCTTCCAATCTGAATTTTTGTTCTTGGTTCATTTATTAAATTTTATTTATTTATTTATTATTTGATTTATATCCTGCCCTTCCTCCCAACAGGAGGAATTTTATGTGTCCATTTGTGTCCACTGTGTATCCACAAGGTAGGACTGAGTGTCCATTTGGACACACAACTATTACCAGGGCCAGCTCAAGGCATGCCGGGGCCCTTGGGCATCAGCTTGCCCTGGGCCCTGGTGTGTGTGCGCGTTTGCGTTTGCTCACGCGTGCGGCCCCCCCACACCCCCGCCTATCTGTCTCCTGTCTTTTACTATTGCCATTAACCAAGATGGCAGCCATGGTTTCCCTAAGGGGATGAAGCCTCCTCCGCCATCTTTGTTGATGGCACGTGTGTGTGCTATGCGCGCACATCTCTGCCATCAACTAAGATGGCGCCAGGAGCTTCAGTACTTTAGGGAAACCATGGCTGCCATCTTCATTAAGGGCAATACTAAAAGGCAGGAGACAGGTAAGTAGGGGGCGTGGCAGGCTACAGATTGCCACGGATTGCGGAAGGGGAGAGGAGGGGCTGCTGAGGGACCCCTTTTACCCTGTAGCTCCAGGGGTCCTCGGGCCAGTGCCACACCTGGCCTCCCTTTAGAACCGGCCCTGACTATTACAGTACTTAAAAAATGCCTTGCCTCCTGACTTGCCTCACCTCCTGATGTAGCCTGATTTGCCATGCTACTATTCAAATCCTATTGGCTGTTGTGACCTACATCATTCTATAAAACTGTAACTGTTAAGTCTAACACAATGATGTCATGGCCATTTATGAATAAAACTGCAGGGGGTACCATAGCTAACAGGATTACATGGTACCGTGAGCAACTGAGCCTGAGGGCAATGAGGGCAAAGAAGAAGAAAGAAATGCCAGTGAGATGAAGAAGCTGCCAAGGGAAGAGCAGGCATCAAAACAATAAGAATGCACAGCATGGTGAGTATTGGTGGAGTATGTGTTCAGCTGTGATGAACATCATTTGGAAAAAAATATTGAAATGAATGAATATTTGATGTAGCCTTCTATAATCCATCAAAAGAAGGTTCAGTGCAGGAGGTAAAAATGTATCCATTCAGTATTCATATTTTAAGAGGAGAAATATTCCTAGATTCTGTAAATGCTTTAGTCAGCTACTCT
Source organism: Rhineura floridana (assembly GCF_030035675.1). NCBI lineage: Eukaryota > Metazoa > Chordata > Lepidosauria > Squamata > Rhineuridae > Rhineura > Rhineura floridana. The sequence continues at coordinate 125,724,482 of NC_084487.1, forward strand.
CTCCTTTCACAGGGAATTTGGGATCAAAATTAATCCTCTTGCTAAAAAAATCCTCCTGAAAGATTAGATGAAGAATCCATTTAGGCAGTAGTTAATACTGAGGGCATTAGTTTAAGACCTTTTCTATTAGAAAATGTTAATCCACAGTGCATGCAGATTTTTTATTTTATTTTGCATCCATATATATTGTTATGAGTATGAGGGTTAGAATGGATGATCCCTGTGGGTCCCTCCTGTGCCTTGGGGATGTAGTGGCCAGGTAGGATAATGGGTCTATCAGTTGTCCAGCAACTGGGCCAGGAAGACCCTTTTGTCATTGAAACTCTTCAGGAGAGCCTCCCCCCCTCCTGGCAGCTACCAGAGGTTTGTGCTTGGAGCGTGTGTAGAGTGTGTTCTAGAGAACGGCTGGTAACTGGAGGCAGGCAGAGAGACTGGCTCTCTGCACCATGGCATTTGGGGTGTCTCCTGCAACCCAGATGGAAAAGCTGGATATTGGACTGCTGATGCCTTGAACCCCTCCATCTTAAGCTCAGGTTGGAATGTGTGTAAATAAACCATATTTCATAAAGACACAGTCTCCACTGACCTTCTTCCCAAAGGAAACCAAACCCTGGAGGAGCGCAGGGACCCCTGAAATCTCACCGCTTGGAGATTGGGGAGGCGTGCAATAATATGATTCCTTTTCTAATCCGGAAAAAATATTCTGTATATTGCATCTTAAAGAAGACATGATATTAAAAAAATCTCCAAAAATAAACATTTTCATCAATTGCTATTAGCTAAATGAAGGTTCCCCATGCAGAGATTTTATATCTCTGAAAATGATGAAGACAAACTTTGTGGAAAGGAAATCACCTTCATACTCTGCTAATAAGTCTCTTGGAGGCAAGTGACTGGCCACTGTTGGAACCAGAATGCTGAATGAGAGGAATCTGGGCCTGATTTGGCATGGACATTTCTATATTTATGGCCCTGAGGAGGATGACCTACCAGAGCCCTTTGGAAGTACATGCTTGAAGCAAGTAGGATTGTGACTGTCTCCTATTTCTATGGGCCACCCCTCCTTCCAGTATCCTATAGTATCTCAATAGAACCCTGTTCCCTTCTGATTGGCCTGTCAAACCTTTGTTTCTTCCCATCCTATTATGGTTGGTCCTAACATGAGGCAGAGTGAGGTAGCTGGCCCACAGGGCAGATTCTAGGCACCATTTAAGTGGAGATATTTTCAGTTATTCCTATTTATCACAGGTGATGGACGGTGGGTAAGGTGTATTTTGGATTCTCCATCTAAGGCATAAAAATGTCTTGGGCTGGTCCCATCTTCATTTGTTAATGTTCCAGTACTACTTCCTACTGCTGCCAGTTGCCCCAAGTGCCCAAGTCCCAGCCTCCATGTTTCCACATGGTACTGGATGGTATTTGATGCTAGTCATACTCAGAGTAGACCCATTGAAGTTAATAGACATGACTAATTTATTTATTTATTTATTTTCATTTCTAGACCGCCCATAGCTAATAGCTCTCTGGGCGGTGTACAAAACGAGATTAAAATCCATCAATTTGAATGGATGTATTTTGAGTAGGACTTAGTTGAATTCAACCTATTACATTTGTTCTTAAATGTACCAAGCTGCACAACATGGGCTCCACCAAACTGAAAACAACCCACCATGTCTGAAAAGACATGGCTTGTAGTCTGCCAGGTATCACTCCAACCAGTCTGCTTTTGCAGCTCCAGGAAGGTAGCAGTAACAGGTTTACTGAGTCCCTTGTGAGCCTAATAGCTGGCGGAGTAGCTTGACTATTATTCTAACTTGATAACTGAGGGCTTGAGGCTGATAGACCATGGCTTGTCCTAGCCCACCCAATGAGTCCATGAGCAGAAGTACCTACAAGTATGACTCTCAGGTCCAAGTTTATCAGTTAAGTTCCACTAACTCATCAGCCCTGTATGCAGACTGACTCCTCTGTTCAAAATAATACTTTCAGTTCAACAGAATTCGCTGTAAGAAAATCTACAGCAGTCATTATGTATACATAGTCTCAGCCATGTGGTTAGTTAGTACTGGTATGTGTGTTATACAAAAGAGGGAGAGCATGATAAATGAAAATGGTCATATCCTGAGGTAGCTTTTCATGGAAACCTTATGCAGAAGGGGGGCAGAATTTCCTGATTTATTAATGGAAAAGCTTAAAATGAAAATGAAAGGACAAAACATTGATTTAGAGCCAAACTAGGTGTGATGTTGAAATGTGTCTCTCTTTCCATCTAAAAGGTAGACTTTTAAAAAAGAAAGTGCATACTGCAGCAGCTGATAATTAACAAAATCAAAGCAGACATTGAGATGCACTCCTTTACTCCCCTGCTGCATAAAGCTATACTTGCATTTGGAAGAAATCCCTCATTGTAGGAAGGGGTAAGCTTCCCTCTCCATGCCTTCTCTCATCTCATTTATTCTCACCTCTCTCAACTGATGCCATTTAGATTCTTCAAAAATAAACTACCCAACCATTAGATGTAAATATGCATTTAATGACATGTCTAGTTTGGCTCTTTGGCCCTTTCAAGGTGTACTTTGGGACAGACTTGGGGGAGGGGAAGACTGTAATGGCCTGCTCCCTCTCAGTTCCCTTTCCTGACCTGTTAGTTTTCATTAAAAAAGATCTCTAGACTTTTAACTTACTTAAAGGTATGGGGAAATGTGTAGGTTATACAGTAAAAAGAAAACCTGGTCCCAGCGGACACTGTTCTGGCCAGTGAACATAAGTACACTGGAATTATGAACACTGGGATTATGCTCTTTTGTTAACATTATTGACTAAACTGAAGCCCTTTGAATGTTTAGTAAACCACTTGTATTTGGAGATTTGCAGTTTACAACTGATTTATGATGCACCACGCCATCACAGGTAGGCTTAAAATTACCAGTCAGATGCCCCGGGGTACCAATTTATTATTATAAATGCATGCATACATATATAAAATACCACAAAAATTTTGACCCAGACCTATTTCAGAATCAGATTCAGCATCATATGTCATTTAGAGCTTTGGAAAGGTGTAACTGCAAATTCCCATTTGGAAACTCCAGGAGTCCTTCCTCATTCATCTATAATTCTTGTGCTTTGTTAATATTATATCAGTAGATCAGTTTACAGTTAAAGGCAGCCCTACTAAATTCACACTTTCTGAAAAAATATTCAAATGCAAACACAGTCATCCTTTGATATTCACACTTCTCTGAATTTTGCAGTGCCGTTCTCCAGCCAATTAATCTGTACAAAAATACATAAACTATGGTAAAGTGGGCATACAAAAGAATATATTCATGAAAATAATACACAAAAGTGCATTATATTAGTGGAAGTTGATTTGCAAATATGTGTATATTAAACAAAATTGCAAAAATGTGTATATTAGGAGAAATTTGCATGAAAATGCTCATGAATTTTCATAAGGACTTTTTTAAAAAAATCACAACATGATTAAGAACATAAGAAGAGCCTGCTGGATCAGGCCAGTGGCCCATCTAGTCCAGCATCCTGTTCTCACAGTGGCCAACCAGGTGCCTGGGGGAAGACCGCAAGCAAGGACCCGAGTGCAAGAACACTCTCCCCTCCTGAGGCTTCTGGCAACTGGTTTTCAGAAGCATGCTGCCTCTGACTAGGGTGGCAGAGCACAGCCATCATGGCTAGTAGCCATTGATAGCCCTGTCCTTCACGAATTTGTCTAATCTTCTTTTAAAGTCATCCAAGCTGGTGGCCATTACTGCATCTTGTGGGAGCAAATTCCATAGTTTAACTATGGAATGACTGTACGACTGTACACGTGGACATCACCAGATGGTCAATATAGGAATCAAATTGATTATATAATTGGAAACAGAAGATGGAGAAGTTCTATACTTCCTGCAAAAACAAGACCAGGAGCAGACTGCAGTACAGATCATGAACTGATCGTATTGAAAATCAGAGTAAAGCTAAAGAAGAACAACAAAGCACTCATAACGCCAAAATACAATTTAAATAACATCCCAGAAGCATATAAAGATCAAATAAGGAACAGGTTTGAGGCTTTAAACTTTGTTGACAGAGAACCAGAAGAACTATGGACTGAAGTCAGACTCATGATCAGGGAAGAATGCAAAAAGACAATACCTCTTGTTAAAAAGAGAGAAAGACCTCAATGGATGACTGAAGAAACTCTTCAAATGGTTAAAGAGAGAAGGAAAGCAAAAGCAAAAGGAGATAGAAACACGGTCAGAACCCTAAATGCAACTATACAACAACTAATACGGAGGGACAAAGAAAACTATTACAATAGTTATTGTATAGAAATAGAAAAGGACAACAAAATGGGAAGAACAAGAGCCCTATTCCAAAAGATTAGAGAAATGAAAGGGAAATTTAAACCAAGAGTAGGGATGTTGAATAATCAACAGGGGAACACACTGACTGACCGAGATGAAATAAAAGGAAGATGGAAGCAATACACTGAAGAACTCTATAAAAGAGATGACAGGATGACAGATTCATTCATGGAGGAACCATATGATGAAGAACCAGAAATTCTAGAATGTGAGGTGAAAGCTGCTCTTAAAATTCTTGGAAGAAACAAATCACCAGGAATAGACGGCATACCAATAGAGTTGCTACAAGCTACTGAGACTGAATCTGTCCAAATTTTGACAAGAATTTGTCAAGAAATATGGAAAACTAAACAATGGCCCACAGACTGGAAGCGTTCCATATATATCCCACTTACAAAGAAAGGGGATCCCAGAGAATGCAGTAATTACCGAACTATTGCCTTAATATCCCATGCAAGTAAAGTAATGCTCAAGATTCTACAACAAAGGCTCTTACCATATATGGAGCGAGAAATGCCAGACGTCCAAGCTGGATTTAGAAGGGGAAGAGGCACCAGAGATCATATTGCAAACATACGTTGGATAATGGAATGGAGCAAGGAATTTCAGAAGAAAATCACCCTGTGCTTTATAGACTACAGCAAAACCTTTGATTGTGTAGATCATGAAAAACTATGGAATGCTTTAAAAGAAATGGGGGTGCCACAGCATCTGATTGTCCTGATGCTCAACCTATGCTGTGGACAAGAGGCTACTGTAAGGACAGAATATGGAGAAACCAATTGGTTCCCCATCGGAAAGGGTGTGAGACAGGGGTATATTTTATCACCCTATTTATTTAATCTGTACGCAGAACGTATCATACGGAAAGCGGGATTGGACCAAGATGAAGGAGGTGTGAAAACTGGAGGGAGAAATAGCAATAATTTAAGATATGCAGACGATACCATACTACTAGCAGAAACCAGTAATGATTTGAAACGAATGCTGCTGAAAGTTAAAGAGGAAAGCACAAAATCAGGACTGCAGCTGAACGTCAAGAAGACTAAAGTAATGACAACAGAAGATTTATGTAACTTTACAGTTGACAATGAGGACATTGAACTTGTCAAGGATTATCAATACCTCGGCACAGTCATTAACCAAAATGGAGACAATAGCCAAGAAATCAGAAGAAGTCTAGGACTGGAGAGGGCAGCTGTGAGAGAACTGGAAAAGATCCTCAAATGCAAAGATATATTACTGAACACCAAAGTCAGGATCATTCAGACCATGGTATTCCCGATCTCTAGGTATGGATGTGAAAGTTGGACAGTGAAAAAGCCAGATAAGAGAAAAATCAACTCATTTGAAATGTGGTGCTGGAGGAGAGCTTTGTGCATACCATGGACTGCGAAAAAGACAAATAATTGGGTGTTAGATCAAATTAAACCAGAACTATCACTTGAAGCTAAAATGTTGAAACTAAGGTTATAATAATTTGGACACATAATGAGAAGACATGATTCACTAGAAAAGACAATAATGCTGGGAAAAACAGAAGGGAGTAGAAAAAGAGGAAGGCCATCAAGAGATGGATTGATTCCATCAAGGAAGCCCCAGACCTGAACTTACAAGATCTGAGCAGGGTGGTTCATGACAGATGCTCTTGGAGGTCGCTGATTCATAGGGTCGCCATAGGTCGTAATCGACTTGAAGGCACATAACAACAACAACAACAACTATGCACTGAGTAAAGAAGTACTTCCTTTTGTCTGTCCTGAATCTTCCAACATTCAGCTTCTTTGAATGTCCACGAGTTCTAGTATTATGAGAGAGGGAGAAAAACTTTTCTCTATCCACTTTCTCAATGCCATGCATAATTTTATACACTTCTATCATGTCTCCTCTGACCCACATTTTCTCTAAACAAAAAAGCCCCAAATGCTGCAACCTTTCCTCATAAGGGAATCGCTCCATCCCCTTGATCATTCTGATTAATTTAAGATTGGAAAAATGAGAAACTGAGAGAAACCAAAACTGACAGATTCACACTTCTCTATATACCAATTGGCATTATCACCAATAACAAGCCTGTTACTTGCTCAGAAGTGATTATGTAGGAGGAGACAGTGAGGAATTAAAGGAGAAGGACAACTCACTGCAATAGTTTAGCCTTGCCACAGAGTTATGAAATGGGAGCAATCACAATTCCCATGGTAATGCAGGGCCATCCTTGAGTCCTTGTGAGACTCAGGAGAAGAGAAATGTGCTTAGGAACCAAGGAGAGTAGAGCTTGGGGCGAGGGGATCCCCTGGGCTCACTGTTGTCACCAACTACTACAAGCCCAGTGGGAAGAAGAGGAGCCAAGTGCCACAATAAACCTCTTCACAAGTCCCTTGACCTTGATAGCATCCCACAACTCATGCCTATGACAGTAAACATGCTGAATGGAAGAAAGCATTGCCTATGGATTTAACTGGAATATCCTGATGCTTTTAAAGAAAACCAGAAAAGTTATCTTCCTAAATGATAATAAAATATAAAAAAAATGAGTATAAATGGCAATACCTGTTAGATGGTTAGCTGTTGCCATAAATAGGTCTGAGGAAACAGATGATGTAGTTCCAGTTCATTGCCTACTATTGATCTTCTTAATCCAGGTTCATGTGCATGCTGGGGAACTTCAGCTCTGATTAGTGTGAATTCCAGCGAATACCACTTTTTTCATATGTATCTCTAGATGAAATAATGTTATTTTTTACCTCATCAATCATACAGTGGAAGATCAAAAGTAATCTAAAGCCACGCTGGCTTCTGAGACAGCTGGAATTTCATCTTTAGATTCGAAAGCAAATGGGAGCTTAGCAATACAGGTACAGGTTTCATTTATTTATTTATTTATTTATTTAATTTAATTTATATACCGCCCTAAGCCCGAAGGCTCTCTGGGCGGTGTACATAAAAGATAAAACAAGCACAGTATATAGGTACAATAAATACAATAAATCAAAAACCAAGAACAAACAAACAATAAAAGAACCAAAACGAAGTCCAAAATACAAAATAATAGTTTTACCTCACAGTGCAGAGCAGTTATGATAATCTGCTCTTGGTGTACCAGTCCACAGCTTTTTCTAGTCCACAAAGTCTCTGGCTTTTTCTTGTCCACTGCTTGAAAGGTTTATATTTAGCACACAGAGTGCTTTTGAACTCAAGAATTACAGGACAGGTACACAGAGATCCTTTTTCAAAAAATCAAATGGCCAAATATAATTCCCCTTCCTGCCACAGAAGTGAACTGAGCTCCATTGTCAGCTTTTGGATAGACAATACTGAAAGTAAAAATGGAGATTTGGGAATATTTTATTTTTCAAGCTGATCCCTCCCCCCTTTTCCTCCTGAGGAGCACTGAAAAGGTGGATGCTAATCCCACCCTCTCATTCTCTTCTGTGTTTTTACAAATAATGCCAGTAGCCAATTTTTGTCAGGTTCCAATAAAGGTCTCCGCCAGAGTATATACAGAATCATTATTTTCCTTTGCAGTATGGATGATAGCAAGCTGTTCAGTTTCTTTTAAAGTTTTGTTATATTGTCTTATTTAAATAGAAATTGGGTCAAAGAAGGGATCTTTTGGGAAATTTATATATTATACTGTGCCATGCAATGGGTAATGCTGAAAACAGAGGTTTCCTTAGAGGGTTCAAAATCTCTCCAGAGATTTCAAAGGCAGATGAGTAAGCATCTATCTGAGGTGTGTTCTTAATCTACATAAGTAAAGCACTCTACATCCTGAACACATGAAACTATTTTAAAATTGTTTCTGTTTAATGCTTGGGATTTCCTGGCACAGAGATAAAAGTGGGGAAAGTGTCACCTGTTCCATTTTTGTGTGTCAGGAAGTGGTTAGACATAATTCTGGGGCCAGTAAAAAAAAGAAAAAAAGAGAGAGAAGTAAACAGAGTTGCCACCAAAATGTTGACTAAGTGAAATTCAAAACAAATATGTGGGTTTTCTCCTCAGGCAAAAATACCTATGTGGAGAAATGTCAGCAGCTTCTTGGGTTTCCCTCAAAATTCATCAAGTTTCTATGCAATGTTTGGTACTTTACTAAAGTACACGTTCAATTTGTCGTAAACATAGGAACATACCAGGTAAGACAATTGGTCCCTCTAGCTCAGTATTGTCTATACACTTCCTGGCAGCGGTTTCCAGGTTTTCAGACAGGGAGTCTTTCCCAGCCCTGCCTGGAGATGCCAGGGATTGAACCAAGGGCTTTCAGCATTATTTATTTCTGCGATTTATTTATCGCCCATCTGGCTGGAAACCGAGCCACTCTGAGCGATGGACAAAGTCATAATATATAAGTATCACAACATCAAAACAGCAATAAAAGTAAAACAACAGGTAAAGGTCACCACAACAAAGTTCAACAAAGCTTCTGGCCCGTATAGTCCACAAGGTGCGTCATTTGCGAAACCAAAAGCGACATCTCCTCTCACTCTCAGCATCAGATGCTCTACCACGGAGCTGCAGGCCTTCCCCAGAGCTTTTCAGATTTTTGTTGCGTAGAAGCTGATCTCAGGAAAGTCACTGGAGATTAAAAAAAATTAAAAATTCTACATATTGCTGAGCACAAGAAGGTAAGTGGCACTGTCAATTTAGTGAAGGAACACAGAGTTTTGGTCCTGATATGCACACAACATGGACTGATGAATATCATTTCAGAATGTGCCACACTGTTTAACTGGCGGAATAGCATGAAGGCACATGCCTGTTTTAAATACCAAGGGAGGCTATTCGAGTTTTGGTGATGGCGTACTATTACTTCTTCTTTCTAAACTCATCCAACCTAAAAGATTACTCGTTGCAATTAATGTATCAGGAAAAACCGTTATCATAGAGCTAAATACATAAGAAAAGTTTACAGTTTGTACAAACAGAAAAAAAGATAAGTAGTAAAAATGTAAAATATTTATTTATTTATTTATTGGATTTCTTAGTCGCTCATCTGGCTGGCTAACCAGTCACAAAATAAACATGGATAGAGGGAAAGTGGGCAGCTATTAAAATGGAATTTTAAGTCTATTTACACCCCTTTCATATTTCCATTTTTAACTTACCAAACATTGTTTCTGTTCTGCAGGTTCACGAATTAAGACATGAACTCATAGTTTTAGCTACCTTTCTTTCATTCATTTGGTGTAACATGCCCCCCACTCCACAATTTTATCTGTCCTTCGTCTGCTAGCTGCTTTTCCTTGAAACACCTAACATCACTTGCTCAACTCTGATGCAGAGAGAAGGTCAGTGGTGGGTGGTTGAGAACCACAGTCAGATCTGTGTCATCCCATGCAAGCATGCTGCTACTGGGCATTCCTCGAGTGTACTCAATTCCAGGTGAGGAGCAGCAAAACCCACCACAAGGGAGGGGAACTTGTAGCCCTCCAGATGTTGCTGGATATAACTCCCATTATCCCAAACTGCTGGCCAGGCAAGCTGAACCTGATGGGAAGTCTAACAAAAATTGGAGAGCCACAGATTAATTCTCCCTAGTCTGCAGGAAGTGGTGGTGCTGGGTGAAAAGAAAGAGGTGGGGCAGAGTGGCATTCTGAGGACCCTGGGGAGGAAAAGACACCATCTTAGAAAAAGCATTGCCCCACCCCACATTTGTCCTTGCATTCCACCAGACACACAGGCATGCTCCACTGCCACAACATGTAACTTTTTGACTTGGTTCTTTCTTTTTAACAAAGCAAACTGAACTGCTGTAATTGCCACTCTATATAAATCAGAATTTTCTTTAGGAACATTTTAATAATAAATTCAAAAAAATCAGTGTTGTTCCAGAAAAAAATCAGAATTATTGGAGCATATGCAAATGCCCATCCAGCATAGCAGAATAACTTCATCATTAGGAAGTGCTGCCACATTTTCAGATGGCGCTTCAAAACAAAATGACAGAAATGTCTACAGGCCCACCACCAAACCCACATGTCTAAGATTATCATAATATTGATGAATTGTTGAGAAGTCCACATTTGGCCAAGAGTAGGCAGAGCAGTTGAGGTGTGTTGCGTGCACAGCAATTACCACTCCACTTCCATTGCCTAGAGCTTGGGCAATTTCTTGGTACAATAGATGTGGGATCAATCTGATCTATATTAGCTAGAAATCATTTTGTTATTAAATGAATTATTACTTATGCATTATATTCTACTTTTCTCCACATGTCTTAAAGCATCTTACAAAAAATACAAAAAATTCAATATACAAAAATTAGAGAATAGAGCATTAGGTCAACATTCATGGTGCAACACAGCAGCAGGTTCCACACCAACAAACACATCTGAACAGGCTTACACTTGTTCATACATTTCTTTATGTGACCAGGAACTCTGCAAAAGCAAAGCTGGAGATAATAATAAGTATTTACATGTAGAGACATGTAAAGAAAACCATATATAGTGGGTGTGAAGCCTGCTGCTCAATGCTATCTCCTGCCCTATTTATGTTTATTGACTGCATGAAGTATTGGTGGAACATCTGAAATGGGCTTTTATGGTTAAAAATCATTTTGTCTACTGGAACATGGATTCCACTTTTGGCTGCAGATCAGTCACAAAAATGTCTGCAGCTTTATCTTTTCACAGTTGCTTGGAAGAGTTTCAGCTGCTGCAGCCTGAAGTGTCCTATATCTGTTTTTCTGATAATTGTTACTCTAGACCATTGCTCATATTGGCTTACTCCAGCTATCTGGGAGAAAGAGCTGACTCTGGCGAATGCCTCTTTGAAAGACTGGGTGGTCTTTGTGACCCTTAACTGCAGAAGTCTCTATCGGATTCACCAGACCCAGGAAATTTTAGCCTAGATTCCAATATTCAATTTTGAGGCAAGGTTAAAGGTTATGGCAAGAGCTCTTGGGGGAAAAAACTGATTGTTTGGGTATATTTCAATCTGGCTTTAGAACAGGTTTTGGGACAGGAACTCCCCTGGTCAGATTGGTTGATGACTATCAGGAAATGGGGAGCATGCACCTGTTCGGTCTCCTGGACCTCCCAGCAGCTTTTAGTACTCTTGATCATGGTATCTTTCTGGACAATCTGGCAGGGCTGGGAGTTGGGTGCACTACCTTGCTGTGATTCCACTTCCTTCTGTCAGGCAAATGTGATGTTAGGAGTTGTCTGTTGGGATGATGCAAAGTTCCACCTTGACTCCCATACTGCACACGAACTGCATGAAAGTGCCAGGGGTTATGTTTTCATATGAGGATTTGGATTATGTGCATGACACCAGTTTCACATCTCCTTTTTCTTAAATCCCAGTGTGGTGGTGGTGGAGTACCTGAACCAGGGCTCTGAGTCCTATTAGTCAGCTTGCTGGCTGTCCCACTGTCAATGTCCCAGGAATATAAACATTTATTCATTTATTACATTTATATCCCATCTTTTCTCTAAGAAGCTCAAGATGTACCAGAAAGGCTTTAGGTAGTGAATAGACTTTAGATAGTAGGGTCCCCAAAAGCATCTGGTTGGCTACTGTGCGAACAGGATGCTGGACTAGATGGGCCACTGGCCTGATCCAGGAGGCTCTTCTTATGTTCTCACAGAGGTGGTGACAGGAAGTGGGACTTGCAACAAAACATTACAGTGTGGAGTGCTCCTGCTTAGTATTCCAGTCAATCAGCCTTACCCTCTTCCACAAGACACCATTCAATTCCCTCTCCCATCTGGGTTCCCCCAAAGTCAGGCACCATTCTGTACTAACAGAGGGTGTTTTTAATCTGCACTGTTGCTAGGCAAACTTCAAAGTACATTTTCTTGAAAATTGTAATAGAACAATGATTTGTGTGTCTGTGCTATTGAATAAGCAACTGAATGCAATTATGGGCTGATAGTGATATCTGGAGAGAAATCCCCATTGCTGCTGAGAAGGAATCTGGCTGAAAAAGAAATCCAACTAAGGTGTACACTGCCTCATTCTGTTTCTGTTGCCCTTCTAGTTTTTCAGCACAAAGTTGCTAGATGGAATGTGTTGTTTGTTTGTCTCCTTCACTGAAGATCAAGAATGAGACAGAGCCACTAAAGAGCTAATAGGATTGCAAGAATGTGCTGGGGTGGCTAGTGCTAGGGATGTCTTTCATATTCCAATAAAAACAGTCTGGAATGCATTTGTGGAAAGGGATACACTATGTTAGCTACTGGATCAAGAGTAATGGTAGGAAAGAAAAAACAGCATGTCTTGCTGCAGCTGTTAATGTTTTTCCTTAGGTAGCATGTTCTTCCTTAAGAAAAAGGAAAGTGGATATTAATGCTCCAACAAATTTGCTCCCTAAAATTCTCCTCTAAATTTTAATCTTGAATCTTCTTCAGGTGTTCTCTGAATACTCAATTAGCTGCCAAATATTCAACATATATTTGATCTCTGATTTTGACAGTACTGTTGTAGTGAATATGTAATGGTTATTTCATAATTGACCATATTGAATAGCTGGCATGCAATGGTAATTAGTATATGATCATATCTGGTATCTGATAATATCTGGTAGCTATACAGCCCAGGGCCTGGCTATTTGAGAGAGCCCCATCTCCTCCTTCACCTCTGTCCAGCTACTATTTTCAGCTTTATTGGGGATGCCAAGTGCAGCAATAGGCCTGTTGGCTGAAACAGCACTGAGTTTGCTAGTCTCACTTTATGGAACTCCATCCCCATAATGGCAGACACCAAATATGTATAAATTTCAGCACCAGCTAAAATCTTTCTTCTATACCCAAGCTTTTCCTCATTAAGGCTTAACTGTATTTGTATTTCTACCTTTTCACCTCTTGATTCTGGTTTTATACCTCTATACATATTGTGACTGAGAACTGCAATTTGTATTTTAGCCCATTTTGTATTTTATGCATTATTTCATACATATATTTTAGTGTACACCATTTAGATACGATAATTTTGGAGCAGTATATAAACAAATATAATAATAATAATAACAACCATAAGAGCAGCAAGAGCAGCATTTCAAGAGAAAGTCCCGTTGGTGTGAGTGAGGGATTTCCTCACAATGCAAACAGCAACTTCCGAGGACAGAGCTTTCTCAGAACTGCAGCAGGGGATCTTAATAATGATCGCATCACCACCACCCAGCACTTCATTATTTGTGTATTCATTTGCAGTATTCACCAAATGGTCCCAGAGAACATACATCATGAAAATGGAGCACGTGCATCATGAAAATGATAAACATCAACAACTCTAAAATCAAATGCACATAGAACTATTAAAACCAACGACAGAACAAACAATGATACTCCATTAAAACAGGCAAATGGATAATTTCAGACTGAGCAGCTCATAGCAGTAAATTTCATCCCTCCCCAAAGGTCTAAGCAAAGAGGTATACCTTAACCTGCCAACAAGAAGCAAATAACATTGGTATGAGATACATCTCAGAGGTGAGGGCATTGTACAGGTGAGGAACAACCACAGAGAATGTGCCATTCCCCCCCCATCTCACCTTATAGTTGAACCATGAGTAGGGACTCTTCTGCACATTTTAACACATGGGCAGGTGAGTTCAATATGGTAAGATGTGATCCTTCAGATATTTGGATCCCAAGTCTTTTATGGCTTATGTCAGCATGAGTACCTTGAACTGGGCTCAGAAGCTAATTGCTAACTAGTGCAGCTCCTTCAAGACCAGTGTTAAATGGGTCTAGTCAACAGTGCCCTGGCTGCCACATTCTTCACTAATTTCAGCTTCCAAACTGTTTTCAAGGGCAGTCTCATTTCCTTTTTTTTTAATGTGCATTTTAAGATGCATTGGTGTCATGTCTAGTTTGGCCCCAAGTCTGAGCTCTAGTAGACATTATAATAGCCTGGGAAACATTTTTAGCATAATCTGTATAATTTGCATGTCATATATGTAATCAATGCAGCCAATGAAACTATGGGATTGCAGGGCTGTTTCTCATCACTTGGCCCCCTGGATTGCACCCAGGATGAAACCCAGAGCATCCCTTGGGGTCCTATGCTCCCTCCTGTGCCCTTCCCTTGCCCCCTTCTTCACAACTTAACAGGGAGATCTCCTATGTTCATTTGATTGTCATTTAGGATGGACCAGGTAGGACAGGGTTTCCATTCTTTTAGAAAATTAGTGGATTGATTAGCTCAGATCAATATATGACTGTTAACGTTCCCCATCTCTGCAAGTCCTGGCTGAATGGAACTCTCCTCTCTGCCCATTTTTTCCTTCACGACTGTCTTCTGCTTCCTCAAACCTTCTCATCTCTTTCTTAGGACCAAACTAGATGTGAGGATCTGTGATTCACAGACCTGATCCAAAATAATACCATGGCTTCTTTCAACTAAAGAAAAAGACATTAGGAGTGCCAATGGTAAAAGAGACTCTAGGATTAAAGCAATCAATAGTAGCCTGATTTCCCCACTCCTCTGTAACATGAAGGCAGCTCAGCCAATCAGCAGAGAGTTCAAGCACCACCTCCAACCCAAAACATGTTCTTTACTAAAGCTTAGTATATTTCAATGTTCTAGATACTATGAAATCTGACATACCTTAATAAACGGCATTGACACACCGTAAGGCCTGTCTTCTTTGAAGAAAGGGGTATTTTTAATTGACTTTCTGTAAAAAAGAAAAAGAATAAAAAATACACATTAACATTCTTGTGTAAAACCTTCAAATCAACTGTGTTGCTGTTTATATTACAGAAGGATGTTTACAGTCTTCTCAGCTCCCCTGCGGGTTTTTAATGAAAATGATGGTGGGGTAATTCCTTTCCTCATGGGTCAGAAAGAGTTCAGTACTATGGAGGAAAAAGCTCTGTTTATTCATAGCACAAGAAATTATGCCTGTCCGCCACCCCCGTCTTTTTAAACATACAGTGTTTAATTTCAAAGGACAACAGTTTGAAATCTCTTCTATTCTTCCTGCTCTTGAAAGAAAACAGCCTTGATTCTTCCCCCACTTTATTAAAGCTGGACCGGGGGGGGGGGAGCTCGGGATACACTCTAGGATGCCAGCCTAGTCTCTGGTCTCCAATCCAGGATCCCTACAGTCAGTTACTGGAGCTGGAACTGGGGGCATGCCAGAGTGAAAGGGAGGCTGTGCTCATAGTTGACGCCGACTGGGAATAGGGGAAAATGTTAAAACTTTGACAACCACACAAAATGAACGGTGAAAATAAAAAGATTGTATGTTAACTCTGAACATTTAGGACTTTCAGCAGCTTTTCCTTTACTCGTCATAATTATCCATAGGTCTTGAGCCAGAAATGTGGGAGAGTTTAGGGGTATACTTGGACACTGGGGATACATCAAAGATAAATATGATTCATCAGCAAAATCTATGTGCAAAAGTCTAATCTGTTGAAGTGTGAATGTGCTTATCAGCCTTCCTTAATGCTTTTGCGTTTGCAAGGAATTGCCTGCATGGACGCCCCAGTGTGCTTACTATATTGATAGCTTCTGTTCATGGTACTAACAGGAAAAGCCAATTAGCAACAGGAACTGTTGTCCACATTGCTTGGCTCCTACACATTGCCACAAGTGGAACCTCTGCCTACATATATCACGATTCAGTACCCTGGATGCATGAAAGGTTTCAGAAGGATCCCTCACACACATTAAAGAAATCAGGTGTGTCCTATATTTGCTGGAGCATGAACTTACCCTTTGTCATTATCACACTAGTTAAATAACATTCATTGTGGCTTTGTTTGAGATTATAGAGAATCTGGAATTTCTAGTGATCTTTCCTACACTGTGATGCCCTCAATACTCCCTCTGCGCTTACTTTCAATTTATGTTTCCCTGCTGTCCAATTAGCACCTTGTTCCAGGTGGTTATCTGGCATGCTCTTTTCTGGGATCACTGCACCATAGTTATCAATCGTCTGCATTACAACATCTAAAAGCTGCTCCTACATGGTAGAACCGAAAGGTTTTCCCACATTGTCAGGCTGGTTCCTCCCCCAAAATGGCAGGATCCCAAGATTTGCATGAAATCACTCCTTATCCTTAATTTGTTCTTTATTACTATGAGCAACTGTATTATCACAGCCCTTACTATCAGTCAATCAGCCAAATCTTAGATGTTGTGCCTTTTTAATAGCTTCTCGTTCAGATCCTCAAATGAAGACAGTATAGGAGGAAACCTATATTGTGGGAATGTTTATTGTTCAAGTTTTTTTTTTAAAAAACGTGCAACAGTGTTGGGGTTAGATTTTTTTTTGAATGCAATGCTTGACCACCAAGAGCATTTGAAAGTATTTATTTATTATTTTATTTCTTGGATTTCTATCCTGCTTCCAGTGGAAGCAGCTTACAAACAGTTTCAAAACGTCATACAAAATATAAAACCAATATAAAAAATAGTCAGTCATGGAAAGTACAGTCCAGAAAAACAAACAATTGGTATTCATGGCTAAACTAGACATAATGAGGGAAACGTGGTGTTCTCAATCTGGTTTCCCCCCTTGTCATGTTACTGTCGGAGCTGTATAGGTATTTGCTTGGAAGAACCAACTGATGAGAGAAAGTTCTTTAACCTTTCCCGCACTAACTATGGCCACATTCACACAATATATTTATTCCACTATTCCACTTTAAACAGGCATTGCTTCTGCCAAACAATCCTGGAAAGTGTAATTTCCGAAAGGTGCTGAGAGTTGTGAAAAGACTCCTACTTTCCTCACAAAGCCACAATTGCCAGACTGGATTAACAGTTAGTCCCGCTTCCCAGAGAACTCTGGGAACTGTGCCTCTATGAGAGGAGTAGGGGTCTCCTAACAACTCTCAACACCTTCGCACATTGCACTTCCCATGGCTGTTTAAAGTGGAATAATAGTGGAATAAATGTATTTTGTGAATATGGATAATTCTGCCTTGCTCCTGTTCCCCAGCCATTTTTAATATACCCAGACAGGGAGGACCTTTTTTGTTTGTTTTTAAACTGGCATCTTATGACATTTCTTCCTCAGTGCTGTCTCCTTCTCAGCTTGTCAGAGTCCAGCAGAAGCCTCATCCTGTCCACTACCACTGCTTGACTCCCGTGCTTCTGACAGTTACAGATACAGATGGAGGGTAGTTTCGTATCACTGGATCGATTCTTTGCAGAAAATGCCCCCTCATGGGATTCCTTCTCTGCTTCTGCGTATAAGTGATCACACAAGACAAACCCAAATCTTGCATATTCCAAGACACAGAGGGAAACTTAAAAACACTTCCCCTTCTCTTTATATTCAAGGCCTCCTTTTATTAGCTGGGGACCCATCAGTAAGCAGCAAGCCCTGGAGAATTCCAGATTTTATCTGCACTGGAATCCACAGTTTTGGCCTAGATTCCACTGATGCAGAATTCTGACCCTTATTGGTCAAGTCTAATGTTGAGGGTTCTACTCAGGAGAAACATCAGAAGAAATTTAAGGAAAGCAAAACATATTTCTCTCTCTGTGTGTATATATATATGACCCACTTGTGTATATTTGTGTACGCATCTTTTTGCTGAGGTGTCAGGTCAGCTACCAGAAAGGATGGTGTCATTTAGCATCTGACAGATATCTGCAGTTTTAATTGACAATTCTCAGTAGAAAAGCCACCAATAACACTTTAAGACAAATAGCCAGGTGGGTCACTAATAGGCTGTCACACCAGCCAAATGTTCAGATGGCTTTTTTAAAAGACAAACTCAAATCAGATTTTTAGAAAAGGTCACAAGGCCCACATTTTATTGATAAGACTCATTCCTGGAAGTGATGCTGAAAATGTCATAATTATAACAGAAAAAAGCAGGAGAAACCCTCTTCTCCTCTTTCCACGTTCATACAATCTAGTCCCTAATCTAGAATCCAAGGGCTGTAGGAGCTACCTGAAAATTTAAGATTGAATTGAAATTGAAACTTTATTTTTACTCCGCCCTTTTTCCAAACTGGAACTCAGGGCGGCTTACAAATAGAACTACATGTAGTTAAAAACATAGAAAAACATACAATTAAAATACAATTAAACTATGTACAACCTTAAAACCGTAAAAGGCACTTAAAAATCTAAAAACAATTTAAAATAATACAAATAATAATATAAAACAATAAAACAAGCCTTGTAAAGCCCAATCCTAAACACCTTCTATCCCAAAAGCCTGTCGGAATAAAAAAGTCTTTACTTGCCAACGGAAGGATGGCAAGGAGGGGGCCATTTGTGCCTCCCTAGGAAGGGAGTTCCAGAACCTAGAAGCAGCCACCAAGAAGGCCCTATCTCGCGTCCCCACCAATCAAGATATCTCTCTAAGAGTTCTTGTTCTGGACAAATCACAGTAATAGTTTTTGAGAGGCATTTGCTACATATATGACATGATTTATCACATTCTTGTCAGCAGTCCCTGGAAATAACAATGTATTTGCTTGGGGTTGCCAGCTCTCCAGGCTTTGCCCGGAGACTCCAGATATTTGGGATTCTCTCTGGGTCACCAGGTGAGTCAACCCAATTTCTGGACTCTCAGTTTTCATATATATAAAAAATTAAGTTTCTAGACGGTCTTTTTCGAGAGATATACACCAAACCTCAGCCGCCCCAAACTTCTGTAAAATGAGCTTATTCCTGGCTGCTCTAACCCCGCCCTTTTAGGTTTGCAGCCAGTAAGTGAAGTCAGTGTTTTGATTGACAAGGAATTTGTTGACCTCTAGGCAATAGTTAAAACACATTGCAAGGCCAGAAAACTGTTGTCTTTTACTGCTTGTCTGAAAATCTCATAAACTGAGTAATTTTTTTATAGCTTTCAGCAGTAGCAATAGTCCCTTTCTGTGTGTGTGCAGGTTAGGAGATGTAGAACAAAAAATCACAGCATGATCTTGGCAGGCAATTGTTCACTGTAAACATTTCAGTTATGATTATAATAAAAGTGTACATGCAGGGTTTTTAAATTACTTGCAAAATAGCATGTTATAAATTTTATCTTAGAAGTAATTTTTGAATAGAAAATTTAAAAGTGTACAGTAATTGCAGCTTATGATGCCATTACAATGTGTTATACTTTTCTAAATACACTGTAAGGAGTCATACGGGTTTAAATTTTCCTGGGCTGTCAAAGAGGGCAGTTTATTTGTCTAATTCATAGCCTGTTTTGAAAACCTTCCCAATATGAAAAGCTATACTCCCTTTTCTGGAAGTAAACCTGTAATGCTAATCCCACATACTGGGAGTAAACCCCATTGAATTCAATAGGACTTATTTTGAGTAGACATTGTTAAGATTGTGCTGTAAATCAATGAGACATTTGAGTGAACATAGCAAAATATTGTGTTTCTGTTGTAAATCTTTCTCTTCCCCTCCAGTCCTATTTTTTAAAACAATAAGGAAGGGCATACCTAGGTGTCACTGCATTTGTTTTATAGGAAACTAATACTGATTTTTTATTTAAATATTCTGCAATGACCAACTGGTTTTGACAATAAACTGTTATATTTTATTTATTTATTTTAAAATATTTCTATTGTGCCCTTCTACCCTATAATAGGGCACTCAGGGCGGCTTACAAAAATAAAATCAAACACACACATAATAAAATTGTAAACAGTAAAATCACAAAAACATTAAAATAAATTAAAATACATAAAATACAATACACACACACACACAAATATACATATATATATAGGGAGCTATTGAAAAACTCAAGCTTTTGAGTCTGGTATTCCTGGGGATCTCTCAAAAAAAGGTGAGACAATTCAACATATTAAACTTCATTTATGTAAGTTAACACACTCTCTGGATGGAGAAGGAGTAACGGGGAAGGTCACTGCCTTCCTCTGGTCTGGCCCTCACATCCTCCACACCGGTGTGTGTGTGTGGGATGGCTGGCGGGACACATCTCTTCCCATCAGCCAAATGCCCCACCTAGAAATGTGGCTGCCCCACCTAACAAGGAAGGCTGGCTACAGAGCTGGGTTGACCACTGTGAGAACAAAATGCTTGACCAGATAGTCCTTTGGCTTTCTCCAGGAAGTCTCTTCTGATGTTCTTGAGTCTTGCTTTGAGCCAGCTCCTCTGTGTCTGCCTTTCTGCTGCACCAGGAGTGCTAGATCTCAGCAGGTTCACAACAGGAAGAGAAGCCACTCCCGCTGCATTGTTGGGAAATGAACTCTATTGGCCCATAAATACCTAACCACCAAATCTGTGTTTTCCATATTCGGTTGGTGGCCTCGAGATCCATACAGGTCCTATCTGTGGTCAGATTATTGTGAAAACCCAATTATCAAGCATCCACACATGTGGGCTTTTTCTTTGTTTCAGCATTGGCTGCTCCTCTAAGTTTACACCTTTTCAGTAATTGGTCCATCACAGTCATTTGCTTTTCGCGCGCTTTTTCAGAAGAGGGCAGAAACATATATCTTTTTAAAAATTCCCACACATGCGCAGGTTTCTGGATGTGCTATTGGGTGGGAAGGAGACAAGGGGCTTGGCATGTTACGGAGGAATGCCCATGGACTGCCTATTGCTGGAAAGTCTGTAGCATTGCGTCCGAGCCAATGGGCATTAATGTGATTGATTATGAGTTTAGGAAAGCTTATCGGTCTTTCGGTGGTATTTCTCATGCATTCAAAAATCCGTATTAGCTTGCAACATCATATAGACGACAATGAATTAATGAGGACACAAAGCTGTAGCATTGCACATTATACAGTCATATGGACCGGCCCTATGGTAAACAATCTTCATGCATTGTGAAACATGGATAAAATCTGTACTCTGATATGCATACAGGGAGAAAAAAAATCAGGTAAACTTCAACTATAGGTTTGTTTGTTTAAAGCATTAATATATAGTAGAAGTCAATCATGATCTGAAAAAAGGCAAACAAGAAACCCCATCCCATTCCCATCTCAGTCATTATCATTATCACCAAGCTATTCTAAATCATAGCATTCTTAAGAAACACCTCTACATCTCATATTTATCAGAATATGAATGCAGATTTTGAAGGGTGAATTTAACCTTTCTACATAGCTGAACTTTTCTGAGGAACGAGCTGTGAAAATGAAGTTGTTTTTTTAAAACCTTCATGATTAAATCTGAGAATAATGGATATATTGCAGCTCTTTCCTGAGATCTTCTTAATTATACTTTATATAAAGCCAGGTCTGTCCAGATATAATCGGGACGATGAGCTCTCTTCTAAAATGCTACTGCTTTATCACTTAGGAAAAGAAGACTGTGGCCTTGTCAGTTAGGCTAGAATATAATTAAGGCACCTCTTTTCTTGTTTAATTTCCTTTATGGAGATTAGTGTAACGACACTGTAATATATAATAGCACTGAGATGTCATTGGGAAGTCATTTGGGTCAGATGTGACTATAATATCACTACTGTGACTAAAATTTATCACTATTTTTTACTTATTGCAATTATTTATATCCCACCTTCCAGGACACAAATTCTTCCAAGGTGGCTTACAAGTAGCATTAATTTACAATTTTAAGAAATACAGTAAACTATATTAACATATTAAAATGACATTAGGATCCTTCCCACAGAGCAGTGGATTGTAGATTGTAGATCACCTGGGGGCAGGGAGGGGAAAGTCCAGCTACATATTATTTCTGGTTGGTCTACAGAATTACAGTTGAAGTGGCACAATACCACTAATTAATCATTCAAAAGAAGAATGAAAAGGAGGACATTCCCTGTTGTTGGATTTCAACTATAGGTATGAAGTATTTCCCTTTTTATTTAATTTGCCAGTTATTCCTAAATCCTTCAAGACCAGTGCCCATCTTGGATTATTTCTCAGAGGGTTAGAAGGATCTGTCAATTTTGGTAATTTCAGTTTCTCATTTTTTCAGTCTTTTAAAGACTTTTCCAGTCTTAAATTCAGTTCTCATTTCTGCGGCAATATGTGATTATTTTTTAAATCCTCATGAAAATTCTTCAGCATTTTTGGACAAACTTCTAATAAACACATATTTGTATCCAGGTTTGACTAAGGTACACCATTTTTGAAAGCAATTCTCCTGCTATAATGCATTTTTGTATGTTATTATCACTAATAGTCATTGTAATGTAATGTAAAGCAAACGTTAGTTGAACTGTAGTGCAAAATTCAGATAAGTGTGAATTTTAATGAATGGCTGTGTTTTGGTACTCATATTGTTTCAGAAAGTACAAATTTGATAGATCAGATTCCCCCGTCATCTCTATTTCTCACACATTCTTGGTATACTCCCTTCTGTCGGGACAGAAAACATTTACACTGCAATCCTATGCTCATGTTCTCTTCTTAGAGGGCAAAAAGAGAGCTACACCCTCCATTGTTGGAGCTCTGATGCCGGCAGATTGGGGGCATGCCACAAAAAGCTAGGGAAAGGCTTGGATCCAAAAGATTCAATACCTCTCCAGCCCCCAGGCACCCACACACACACACCAGGGAAGAAACTATGCCAGGCCTGGAACTGGAATTGTTTATTTTCCTCCCTTCATTTTCCAAGGGAGTGTAAAAAGGAAAAACCCAGAAAAATACACTGCTCTTATTTCGTTGGTAAAGGGAGATCAGCTGCCTCCAGTCTCCCCCCCCCTTCAAATTGAAGATGGCATCCTTAATAGCATTTTTTCATATGAGTATAGTTATTTCTTAATGTTAACCACTTGTTATTCAGGGTACACATGACTCTGTCAACTTGGCAAGAGCATGAATTTATTTTTTTATTTATTTTAAAATAATAATTTCAGTATTAAATCAAACTCAAGGAGGCAGTTTTATCATCAGAGCTGATAGCCCTCCTCCCTTTCAGTGATTTTTCAGGGATCATTGTAAATGGGTTAAGAAACAGTTTGGTCACTGTAGGCTTGCCCATGAGATTAGTACTGGGAGCATTGTTCTTGCTTAAATGGTCTCCATTTGCCCTTAATGAGATAAGTTTGTAGTAAATGCATAGTAATAACATCATATCCAGTATATGATTCCTATTTGGATTGCTTGATGACTTAAGTAAATAGGAGGAAATGGCCACTGAAGCATCAGCAGTAGCTGTGAACTGTTGCAAACGGCCATGAAAAAGAATGCCACTATATTTATTTATTTATTTATTTATTTATTTATTTATTTATTTATTTATTTATTTATTTATTTATTTATTTATTTATTTATTTATTTATTTATTTATTAGATTTATATCCTGCCTTTCCTCCCAGCAGGAGCCCAGGGCAGCAAACAAAAGCACTAAAAACACTTTAAAACACCATAAAAACAGACTTTAAAATATATTAAAACAAAACATCTTTAAAAACATTTTTTTAAATGTTTAAAAACATCTTTAAAAAAAAGGTTTAAAAACACATTAAAATGCAATTCCAACACAGACGCAGACTGAGATAAGGTCTCTACTTAAAAGGCTTGTTGAAAAAGGAAGGTCTTCAGTAGGCACCGAAAAGATAACAGAGATGGCACCTGTCTAATATTTAAGGAGAAGGAATTCCAAAGGGTAGGTGCCACTACACTAAATGTCTGTTTCCTATATTGTGCAGAACAGACCCTCCTGATAAGATGGTATCTGCAGGAGGCCCTCACGTGCAGAGCACAGTGATCAATTGGGTATATAAGGGGTAAGATGGTCTTTCAGGTATCCTGGTTCCAAGCTTTATAGGGCTCTGTACACCCAAACTAGAACTTTGAACTTAGTCCAGTAGCTAATAGGTGGCGAGTGCAATTCATTCAGCAGTGGGGTGACATGTTGGCGATACCCTGCCCCAGTGAGCAGTATGGCTGCCGTATTTTGCACCAGCCGCAGCTTCTGGATCAACCCCAAGGGCAGCCCCACATAGAGCACATTACAGTAATCCAGCCTGGAGGTTACTGGTGCATGGACAACAGTGGTCAGGCTATCCTGGTCCAGAAACAGCCACAGCTGTCTTACCAACCAAAGCTTGTAAAAGGCACTCCTAGCCACGGAGGTCACCGGGTCTCCAGTGACAAAGATGGATCCAGGATGACCCCCATACTATGACCTGCTATTTCACAGGGGTATGACACCATCCAAAGCCGGCAATAGACCACTTATCCAAACCTGTGAACCTGGGAACCACCAATCCACAGCATCTCCATCTTGATAGGATTCAGACTCAGTTTATTGGCCCTCATCCAGCCCACCACCAAGTCCAGGCAGGGTCAAGGGCATGCACGGCTTCTGCCGATCCAGATGTTATGGAAAAATAGAGCTCGGTATCATCAGCATACTGCTGACACCTCACCCCAAATCTCCTGATGACCGCTCCCAAAGGGCTTCATATAGATGTTAAACAGCTTGGGGGACAAGATGGTACCCTGCAGCTAGGGGGCCAAAAGACAATCACTCAATGCTATTCTCTGCAAACGACCCTGGTGATAGGATCGGAGCCACGGTAAAACAGTGTCTGCAATACCCATCTCACCAAGTCAGCCTGGAATGATACCATGGTCAATGGTATCAAAAGCCACCAAGAGATCAAGTAAGAATGACAGGGTTGTCCTTCTCCCAATAAAGAGTTGATTAGATCATGGATGAGTGTGGTCTTATTGTGTACCAATCTGGCATTAAACAGCAGCGCACACAGACCAGTGGGCACAACAGATGAGCAAAGAGGAACCTGTGCATGAGAGGAGTGGGAGAGAGGAACAAGGTGTACATAGCCTTGCCCTAATCTTCTATGGTAGTTCACCAGCTCCCCGTGGCCATACCTCCCTCTACCCATGATCAGTGAAACTGGTGTGGCATCACCCATGTTCCTCCTTACTAAGACTCCTCCTAAACACCTAATATAGAACCACCAAGAGTCCACCAACAAAACTTACCTGAACCAGTTATCCCAGTAGGCCTCTGAGAGAATTGGGAACAGTTAGATCCACTCAGTATCTTTCAAATAGGGTGTATCTACTCCTCCCCGTCTCACATCTGGGAGGACCAGCCTTCTGCCAGTTGAAGACTCTCCCTCTGAAGGCATCTGGTGACTTTCTTCTATCATGCAGTTCACTGCATAGGCTCTCACCCTGCGCAGGAACTACACATGTGCTATACCCCACTACCTCCCCACTACCACTCTGTAGAATTTCTTTCACCTTTTTTTTTTGGTGGCACCTGTCCTCCAACACACACCAACAATGCCCCAGAATGACACTGGGTCTGGGGCACTGTGGAAGTTTCATAATGGTTTGTGGAAGTTTCACAGAGTCTGCCAGTACGGTTCTTCTTGCTCCTACTTGCACTGGCAGGAAAAAAAGAAAGAAAGAAAAGGGATGGGGAAGAAAGTAATTTAGCAGGAATTTCTTTTTCTGATTCTCTATAATGCTTGCTCACATCTTTTTTTAATTTAATTTAATTTATTGGATTTCTTAGTCGCCCATCTGGCTGGCCATCAAGCCACTCTGGGTGACGTACAAAATGAACAAAATAACACAAAATGACACATCAATACAATAACATTAAAATCTAAAAGCGATGATAAAATCTAACCCACCCCAAAGGCCTGTGTTTCTGTATTACTTTATCTTTGCAGCATTATGACTATGTGAAATAATAAAATCTTTATTCAAAAGAGAGGGACAGGGAGAGAATGACTAGGAATCTGTAACAAAATTCTCACCTCCCTCACCATACTATAAATTTCTAGAGTTTTCTTTTTTGCAGGAATGGGGAACAGCCATGGCAGTTCAACTGGTAGAAAACCACTATACATCTATCATGATACTGTGTCTAGAGCATCTGCATTAATTAGGAAGAATACATAATTTGGAGTAAACATATGGGACCTGCCCTCAGGTGTACAATCGAAACGGTCTAGGAAAGTAGAGAGTAGATATACCTTTATGAATAATATGTATTATAAATAGTTGAAATTAAAATCATGAATTAAATCAGAACATTACCAGATTTGAAACCAAGTAGTCTTCATCCCTGTCCTGATCGTTTTTCTACCCAAGAAATATTATGTTCCCTACTTTACCTTTAATGAAGAAGGGGGATCAGTTTTAATTTCATTCAGCATTGTTAGAGAATAGCCTGAAGGATCTGAGTTATACTTAATGACCCGTTCTTCTCATCAGCATTAGGCTAAAATCCAATATTGATATTTTAGTGAACTTATAGGAGAATTGGTTGAAGTGAAATCAAACTATCTGAAAAAGCATCTGCAATGTAAACAGATTATGCTCTCTCTTGCGAAAATACACCAAGATCTTCAGCAATTCCTGAAAACATGCCAATTAAAGTCACCTTATATTTAGGCAGCAGGAAAATGATTGTGTTCTCATAATGTATAGAATCATAGAATAACAGAACGCCATCAAGTCAGACCCCCTGCTCAATGCAGGAATCGAACGTAAAGCATAATATAGCAAAGACCATGCTATCCATGTCTCAATAATTTTATTTTAATATTGTCATTCCGTTCTAAAAGCAATTAAATAGCTTGTAAATGTAAATGTAATAGCACTGAAAGTCATACTGGACTGGGACAGCAGGGTCCATGGATCCTTTTGGAGCTGGCAATAGTCCAGAAACAGCATGGGCAAATAGTCTATTTGGAGTACAGTGGGATAGTATTCAGGTGGTCTTTAAGCAGTATATTCAAAATATGTTTTTGCTCTGTACGCTGAAAAGAGGATGGAGGATTTAAAGAGACTACACTAACAGTGCATTCCTATGAATATCTGTTGAAAAATAAATCTCCTTGAATTAAGGAGGCTTACTTCCAGGTAATTAGGTATGGGTTGTAGCCTATAACATATGTATATATTATTTATTTATTTAGTTTAATTTATATACCGCCCTAAGCCCGAAGGCTCTCTGGGCGGTGTACAAAAAGATAAAAACAAGCATAATATATAAATACAATAAATACAATAAATCAAGAGACAAAACAAACAAACAATAACGAACCAAACAACATCCAAAATACAGAAATACTGTTAAAATACACTTTAAATATTATATTCAACCATCACTGAATCATTCAGTCAATCAGAATTGTATAGTATTTCCCATTAGCGGCTGGTGTGGTGGGGCAGAGCTGTGGAGCCACCCTCCCAACCCTGGCATTGCTGTATTTACCTGGGCTGGGGCAGGGAGGGCAGAATGCCATCGAGGTCAGGGCTTCATGAACACATCAGCTGGGGTGCTGGACTGGTTCCTTCAGTGCATCTACACAACCATAACCTCCCTACTGCTCTGCCTCACTCCCAACCCCATCCATTAGGAGGGCAACTTCAGCTGTGACCCACCACAGCAGCAGCTGCTGCTGGTACTTCTATAACAGTTAGTCCGGAAAATGGGACATTGACACTGAAATCCTTTACACATTAACTGGGAATAAACTCACTTAACTCAATGGGGATTACCTAGGACTATTTATATATGCATAGGATTGCACTTTTAGATGCCTAACAGTTGGGCCATGTGAGGGAATGTCTCCCTAATAACAGCAGCCAGTGGATAGGAAGCTAAGCTTCATCAGCAAGAAAATGCAGGAGGTAAGTGCAGCAGCAAAAGGTAAAGCCCTTCATTTAATGAAATGGGCATCTTCTCCTGAGCGTGCCTGACCATCTCTTCCTCTGTCACTGATGCTTTCTCTGTCACATCCTCCCCCCAACCCACTGGTTAAAATGTCCCCTCAAATTAATCCTCTAGTTGATTAGTGAATCAATAAAGTTGGTTGAAGATCACAGCTGTACTAAAAGTGGAAGTGGACTGCCTTCAAGTCGATCCCGACTTATGGCGACCCTATGAATAGGGTTTTCATGGCAAGCGGTATTCAGAGGTGGTTTCACCATTGCCAGTAATGTAAAGAGCCATAAAAATAGTTGCCCTGTTGACCTTTGTAATGATTTATCACAGGGGCTCCCAAACTCATCCGTGGACCCCAGTAGTCCGGAAGCTTCATTCAAGTGGACCATGTCGGCATTAAATATTCGTATTGAGTTTTAATTGTATTTTTACTGCTTCTTTTATTTCTCATATTTTTTTTATTTTATTCCATTACAATTTGAATTCTGTGCATTCCAAATTATAATACAATAAAATGCAATGTATAAGATATAAAAAAGCAATAAAATACAATTTAAAACCATACACCATCTGGTGCAGCACATTATAATTGCTACAACAGGCAAGAAAATCATTAAGTGGTCTGCCAAGACCATCAGCAATTTTCAAGTGGTCCATGGGGAAAAAAGTTTGAGAACCACTGATTTATCATCACGAGGGTTCGGGGGGGGGGGGCAGCACTGAAACGTTGGGATGTGTGAAGCCCCAGTGAGAAATGTATTTGAAATTCTTTTCCTAAAAATTCCTTAAATGTTTGTCTCAGGGGAAACATCCTGGCTCTAATTTTTCTTTAGATGAATCTGGTGTCAAGGTTTTTTTGAATTCTCACACAAAAATGGGAAGCACCATCACTTACCTGCTTCAGGGCTCTGTTCTCCAACTTTCCCTGACTGGACCCTGCCATTCTGTAGTTTATGATCTGTATTGCATTTTTATATTCTTTCATGTTGTTTGCAGTGGTTCATACTGATGGATTTATTGTACATTTCAGTTTTACTGTACATTGCTTAGTTTTTTTAAAAAAAATTAAGTGGTTTAGAAATTATCTTAAATAAATAAATATTTTAGTGGTAATTCTCCCTTCCCCCAAAAAGCATATCTGAAAACAAGGAAGTGGACCACAAAACAAACCTCTGGAATGGTTTACCAGGGGTGGGATGGGGGGAGTGTGTACGTAGTAGCCCAATAAGCTTCCAGTACAGCTATAATTCCTCATTAGTGCATAATATATCCTTGTGTAATGGTACTTGTCTGTTTCCTAAAATAATAGAGGTGGTAAAGCACTCATCAGACATAGGTAGTTAGGTAGGTAGGTAGGTAGGTAGGTAGGTAGGTAGGTAGGTAGGTAGGTAGATAGATAGATAGATAGATAGATAGATAGATAGATAGATAGATAGATAGATAGATAGATAGATAGATAGATAGATAGATAGATAGATAGATAGATAGATAGATAGATAGATAGATAGATAGATAGATAGATAGATAGATAGATAGATAGATAGATAATCCTTTAGGGTGCAATTGCCCTTTCATATGAGAACAATTGGAATGACTCATTCAACTCGGGAGCTACAAAAGATTTGGAAGTGGAAGGTGTTCAGAGAACTCAAACTTTCCTAGCAATTTCTGTGCCTCAGTGAGGAGTCCCGCTTATTTAACTTTAATTGGGTAAATAAATTATTATGGGTCTTTGGAGTGGTTTCCCAGAGTAGGATGGATCAGATCGACCCTTCTGACACTGGAGACAGAGCCCCGACACCACAGAGTGAGATCTGATATCAGAACCTCCCTCTTCAACAGCACCACTTCCTTCAGTGCCCCAACCCAGCCAACATCAGACTGCCAATGCTGGAAGAGTCGAAAAGGGAGGTGGTGCTGGGGGCATGTCAGCAACCAGCTAGGATCCAAAGGATCCTATGACTCCATGATTCCTTGTCACAGGAGTGAAATTACACACACTTTTGAAACAATGGGGAAGAAAAGTTTTGTAAAAATTGTTGAAGCCCAGAAATGAGTGGAAGAAAGCAAAACATTCCTCTTCTTTCACTTCTGCCTTTCTAGAAAAACCCAGCAGGAGGTTGGATGAAGTGGTTAAACCACCTTCAGTTATTCGCCCCTCTCTGCACACCTCTTAGGATTGCAGCCTAAGAGAATGAGATGCTGAATACCTTTTGTCAGTTGGCCACCAATGTCTTGACTTATCTAGAACCAAATGGAAAATGTGTCAATCTGGCTTATTTCATCACAGCTGTATTGTTCATTACAAGACCTCTTGTCTTATATCTTATAAATTGAGCATACTTAAATATGTTAAGCATAAAAGAGATTGCCATTACAGTTCCCAGTTCAGTAGTAGTAGTAGTGTTTTAGTTAATGTATGTGTCGCTTAATGTAAAGTGCCTCTAGAAATTCATCTAAGCAGCTTTCTATCATATGCCTCATTCACCAACTAATAGACAGCTCTGCAACTGACAGATGGTGGCTATTCAAGCAATTTGGAATGTAACTGGTCTGGTGTTAATTCTCAAAAGAAATGCTTTCACATTTAATTTTTTCTACCCCTATAAATTGAATGATTTATTTTGTCAGATTCCGACATATATCCTCACTGCTCTGGTTCCATTCTAATCCCCTTGTGCAAATAAATGAGATTTTTTTGTTTTGCTGGTACCTAAAACTCTTCCAACCCTAAATGCCACTGTTGCTAGCAATTCAATATATGAATCCAAAGTGGATAAAGCTGTTCTGATGGTGACCTTCTGCTAGTGTTACTGACTGCTGAATTTCACACTTCTGACATGGCTAATCCACAAGTGGCAGCTAAGGATGCATGACTCAGATTTACTGCAGTGGCACTTTTACGCAATGAATTTAAAATGAATACTTTCCCCTCCAGCTAGCTTTATTAACTAGTTTATTTTCAAGGTTCTAGAGGCAATACTCAGAGTCCCACTTCTGACAAATGAGCTCCTGTTGAGGCAGTTCCATTTTTTTCTTACCCACCCTTCCTTTAGAATCCAATTTCACATTGGAGTCCCACTCTGCAGATATAGGTTAAGAATGCATAAGACTTACAGACTGCCCTGGCAACAGGAAGTCCCAACCCCTCTGGATATTTTATTGCCGCTAAAGATCCCAGCTATGGATTGCTGCTCTGAAACCAGCAACTGTTTCACTCCACTGGATACTTAGCTGCCACCATAAATAACTGCATCCACTTTTATTCACCCTTTGCCAACCTACTTGTTCTCTATGATAGCTAGGCCAAGAACCAGGCTTCTGTTAAAATAACTCGAATTTATTTATGAAACAGGTGAAACAAATATTAACAACTTAAGCTGATTTTGAAAGAATATGCTTACAGTACGGTGGTCACTAGCCTCTCATATGAACATAAGAACAGCCCTGCTGAATAAGATCAAAAGCTTTCTCTAGTCTAAGGCTATTCCTGGTAGACTTGTCATAATCCAAGCCATTGGACTCCTTCTGGGAGGAAGAACTTGATCTAAATGTAATGAATAATAATAATAGATAATAATATGTTGCACTTGGTAAATTTTCCTCCAAGAATAACACTATAATCCTATCTAATCTACTATTGTAACCACCACTCTCAATAATCCAACCTTCTCTCCCTCAAGAACTCAGTCCTATCTGTCAAATCTTAAACATCAACAGATCATAGAATCATAGAGTTGGAAGGGGCCTATAAGGCCATCGAGTCCAATCCCCTGCTCAATGCAGGGATCCAAATTAAAGCATACCCAACAGGTGGCTGTCCAGCTGCCTCTTGAACACCTCTAGTGTTGGAGAGCTCACCACCTCCCTAGGTCATTGGATCCATTGTAGTATGGCTCTAACACTTAGGAAGTTTTTCCTGATGTTCAGCCAAAATCTGGCTTCCTGCAACTTGAGCCCATTATTCCGTATCCTGCACTCTGGGATGATTGAGAAGAGATCCTGGCCCTCCTCTGTGTGGCAACCTTTCAAGTACTTGAAGAGTACTATCATATCTCCCCTCAGTCTTCTCTTCTCAAGGATAAGCATACCCAGTTCTTTCAGTCTCTCCTCATAAGGCTTTGTTTCCAGTTCCCTGATCATCCTCGTTGCCCTTCTCTAAACCCATTCCAGTTTGTCTGCATCCTTCTTGAGGAGGCCTAACTAGCGCTGAATAATACTTCAAGCGATTTGGAACCTATACTTCTGTTAATGCAGCCTAAAATAGCATTTGCCTTTTTTGCAGCCGTATCACACTATTGGCTCGTATTCAGCTTGTGAGCTCCTAGTAATCACTGCATTGTTTTCAAGGTGATTACAGATTGACTGCTTTATAATCTGCTCCAGAGTTTTTCCAGGGATTGATGTTAGGCTGACTGGTCTGTAGTTCTCCAGTTCCTCCTTTTTGCCCTTTTTGAAGATTGGGACAACATTAGCCCTCCTTCAATCATCCAGCACTTCACCCATCCTCCGTGATTTCACAAAGATAATTGACAGTGGCTCGGAGAGTTCTCCAGACAGTTCCTTCAATACTCTAGGATGCAGTTCATCAGGTCCTGCAGATTTGAACTCTTTCAAAGTGATTAGGTAGGTATTCCTTGAACATTTGTCTATCAATCTCAAGCTGAAATCCTGCCCCTTCAATTTCATATTTTCCAGAAGAGTAGGAATTGAGCACTTCTGCCTTTTCTTTGTCATCTGTTATAATTTTGCCATCCTCATTGAGTAGCTGTACCACCATTTCTTTTCTCTGTCTTTTACTATGGATGTACCTGAAGAAAGCTTTTTTGTTGCTTTTGGCATCTCTTGCTAACCTCAGCTCATTCTCAGCTTTAGCCTTCCTGACACCATTCCTGCAATTCCGTTTTACCTGCCTGTGCTCTGCCTTTGTGGGTTGGCTTTCCTTCCACTTCCTGTATGTGTCCTTTTTTGTTTTCAGGCCATCTGTAAGGTTTCAGTGAAGCCACATTGGCTTCTTCTGCTGTCTTTCCCCTTTTTTTCCTTGATGGAATTGTTTGCCATTGTGCCTTTAGCATTTCCTCTTTTAGAATCTCCCATCCATCTTGGACTCCTTTTCTCATTAGGGTCACTTGCCACGGAATCTTACTTATAATTGTTCTGAGTTTATTAAAATCAGCTTTCCTGAAGTCCAGGGTATGCGTATGGCTACCCTCAGCTTTTGCTTCCTTTAAAATAAAATAAAAAACTCTAGTATAGCGTGGTCACTTTCCTACAGAGTTCCTGTAACTACCACTTCATCCACCGAGTAATCTCTGTTGGTTAGAATTAAGTCAAGGCTTTCCGATCCTCTAGTTGCTTCCTCTACTTTCTGCAGGAGAAAGTTATCTCCAACACAAGTAAGGAATTTCTTGGAGGGGCTGTGTTTGGCAGAATTTGTCTCCCAACAGATATCGGGGTAATTGAAGTCCCCCATTACTAATACATCATGCCTCCTTGAAACATTGGCAGTTTGCTTTTCAAAAATTTCATTCTTGTCTTCTCGTTGATTGAGTGGTCAGTAGTAGACTCCAACCACCATGTTCCTTTTATTCCTTGCCCCATTTATTTTAATCCAGATTAACACCCCATCCCTCATTCACTCCATTCGCTCAACCAATCAGCACACAGCATTCCTCAACATTCGCACTGACCCACTCCCCCATCCTTTCTCTCTCTACTTCACTCTAACACAACCCCCATAGAAAGCATTACCTGATTAACTGTTTATACAGCTCATGTAACAATGAAACATCCCACAGGCTAATGTGGAAATAGAATGGAACAGACTTCGGGTGATCATACATGAAAGTGAAGCAGAGTGATCTGCCCATCTGTACTTCCTAAGGCCACCAGCCAAGTGAAGAAACCCAGGGCAGAAGCAAGAACCAAACTGGGGAGCCTGCATTGCAGTTCAGATTCTTAATCTATGTATTATACTAGCTCATTAAAGAATCGTTACAAAAATACCACAGTTGTTAGTTTCTCTTCACAAGGAAACTGTAATGGGCAGTGTGATGCCCTTCCCTGGCTCTCCCTGTGAGGTTCCTACCTGCTCGTGGTTACTGCCTGTCACTAGGCACCACCAGGGACTCCACCAGTCCGGACTGTCCTTTTTTATGGTTTCTCTCCCCGCTCTAGCATAGACCTCACCAGATCCCCCTGCTAGGCAGCACCACCAGTCACGTCCTATAACCCGTATTCCCAGAGACTCTGCCTGAGTCTCTCTATCAGGTTACCTCTGTGACTGCGTGCTTAAGCTGTCCCAATCCCTTTGCATCAATGCAGATAATCCTGGTTTGCTCTGAATACTTGTGGTGTTATTCTCTTCACCGCTGCCACCATTTGTTACCCTTCAGCCTTGGTATTTACCTTACCCTCCCTTCTGGTCTGTGGAACCCCAGCCAAGGATCAGGCCTTCGGTAAACCAAATATATTTATTAAATAACAGAGATAACAAGATTTCTTTATAAAGGCACTTAAGCATATGGTTTCATCTATTCCTGAGGTACTGGTCTTAGTATTAATCCGAACTCCACACTCTCCTCACATCCACCAACTCTCCACCCAATCTCCTCTCAAAAACCCACCAAAACAACCCACTCACGTTCACCGTCCACCCAGATTTAACTGTCATCCTTCCATTTATACTCTCAGCCATTCTAAACACTCAGCCAATCATCCAGCATTCTACTGCCCATTCACTCCCCCCTCCTCTTTCATTCCACTTACCATGTATCTCCTATACAAACAGCACTTACCATATATACACTAATACATGAACATCACAGGCAGCTCTTAGAATTTTTTGTGGTTTGGGAAAACAAGGAGAATGAAACCATTTGGAAGTGGGGATCCACCCTAATTCTGAATTTGTTTTGAGTTTAGTGGATCTCCTTCATTTGCAAGTAATAACAACACTGGAGGGAAAGTTATGAATCACACAATCATTTTTAAACAGCATGATAAATGAAGAAGCCACCACAAGTTGACAAATTTGGCCTGGTTTTGAGATTTTTTTTTGTATGTGTGGATAATCCAACTAACCACCATTTGGCTCAATCTACTTCCTGAAAGTTTTCCAAGTTGTGGTGCATTGCAATTGTAATTCATGTGCAAGAAAGAAAGGTGGCATCCGTTAAGATTCCAAGAAAGAAGCAAATGTGCATTGTGGCTACCTGTACCACTTGGAGCTATGCCAAAGGAATTTTTGATGGCAATTGTTGGCAGGCAACAATTTACACAAAACAACAAAGGAGATAGTAAAACTGCTCCTAACAGGTAGAGGAATCACATGATCAAATACATCATTATGAAGGGGGGACCTGTACCTATACAATTTGTACATATGCTATGCTCAGAACCCTTCACCCTGACATCCAATTTCCTATGTACAGGGAGGTTTGTACATTTGTATGGAGGAGGAGCCAATCACATGATTCACCCTTTTGAAGTGGTACAGGTCACCTTGTTTGCTGTTTGTGTCAAATGAATCCTAGATGGCAGGATCTCAATGCAATTTGGACTGTGGGCATGGAAAGATATTGCCTCTTTTTTCACGCAGGTTAGATTTAATACCACATAAAACAACTACATTAAAATATACATTCACTAGATATTACCTACATGTAATTGTTTTATGTGATATTAAGCAGAATTAGTCAGCTGGTATAGCGCAGTGGGGAGGAGACCCTGGCTGGGAGTCCAGAGTCTGTGGGTTCAAATCTCTGCTCGTGTCTCCTGGGTTCAAGGGCCAGCTAAAGGTCACCCTCACAATGAGTGGCTCAGGGGTTACGTGCCCTGCCACCTGTGCAGCCGTGGGCACGTTGCATAGTCCCAAGGAGCCCAGTTGCCCTCCAGCTGGCAGTTGCGGACCAGGAAGGGGCTGGCTTGTGCAGCTATAGCAAGCTGAGCAGGCCCTAGCCAGCTGGGGAGGACTAGCCTCCGAGGGAGGCAATGGTAAGCCCCCTCCGAATACCGTGTGTGTGTGTTTGTGTGTTTATATAACTAAGCTAATTGATATATTGTAAAAAGAGGGAGTGAGATAGAACTAATTATCTCAGTGATCTCAGTATGGTACTTTGCTTAGAAACTTTAATTCATATTTATTTTCCTTGAACCAGAACTCATAACATGGATGGTTTTGGTCTCTGTGACTTATGGCATATAACATGAAACAGCCCGAGTGGAAACCATTTTTGTGTAGGAGTGGCATAAGCCAGAGGTTTTATTTATTTATTTATTGTTTGATTTCTGTCCCACCCTTCCTCCCAGTAGGAGCCCATTTCCACTTATCACCAACTGAAACCATAACATATTATTTATTTATTATTTGATTTATATCCCACCCTTCCTCCCAGCAGAAGCCCAGGGCGGCAAACAGAAATGCTAAAAACACAGTAAAACATCATAAAAACAGACCTTAAAATACATTAAAACAAAACGTTAAAAATATTTTTAAAAAAGCTTTAAAAACATATTTTAAAAAAGGGTTAAAAACGTATTTTAAAAAATTAACAAGCAATTCTAACACAGACGCAGGCTGAGATAGATCTCAACTTAAAAGGCTTGTTGAAAGAGAAAAGGCTTCAAAAGGCTCCGAAAAGATAGCAGAGATGGACATATACAGGAAAATATAACGTAGGAAATATATCCTGTATTATAGTTTGTTAAAATGATGGTTAAAGAACATGTGTTATATTTTCAGGTACACATTGTGATTACATTTCTAACACTGCAATCTAATACGTCTGCTCAAAAGTAACTTGCACTGAATTCAGTGGTTTACTTCAAGGCAAGCGAGTATAGGATTGCCCCCTAAATCTATGAAGTACTATTTACTGAAGGATGTTAATTTTGGAGACTTTCAGAAGAACAAATTTTTTGAGGTAATTGAAAGGAGTGTTCTGTGTGCTAGAAATGTTTTTAGATGTATCAGCATTAAAGATGGGGAAGAAATTTGATCAGTTCGCATTTAAAGCTGAATTTATCAGATTGTACTTTCTGAAACAATATGAGAATTGAAACAGGCATCCTTTTGAAATTTACACTTATCCTAATTTTTGGAATGCAGTTCTCCAGCCAAGCAATGTTTACCAAAATCCAATGTATCTATTATGAGAAATTCACACTAAGATGCGGAATAATTTTCTTGAGGATTTTTTTATTTTAAAAATTGCAAATTGCTGCAACAATGTGGAGAACCAAATTTAAGATTGGAAATAAATAGGAAAAAGAGAGGACCAGAATCAATAGATCGTTCTCTCCCTAAGCAACATACCCTCAGTTGACACCGGGGACAGGTGAGAAATTCAATTCAGTTTGCATATCATGCTGAATCTATAAAATCCGCACTTTTTGAAACTATATGAAAACCAAACCATAGCCATTGTTTGAAATTCACACTTATTTGAATTTTGCAATGCAGTTTGCCAACCAAACAATGTTTACAAAAATGCATGTTAGGGGAAAGTGTGCCTAAAAATGAATATGAGTGAAAATAACATACAAACATGTATTAGATGACAAGAAATTGCTTGCAAAAATTTGTACATTAGTCAAAACTGCCTGCAACATGTGTTTATTAGGAGAAATGCACACTTTTCGTAAGGATAATTTTGTTTTTTAAAATATCGTAAATTGTGGCAGCAATGTGGATAACTAAATTTAATGAGAAAGTGAGAGAATCAAAACTGAAAGATCTTTCCATCCATAGCTGACACTCTCAGATGGGGCTTCAGAGCCTGAAAAGACCTTAGTGGTGCTTATTTTTCTTCTCTTTCTCCTACTACATGAAGACATTCACACTGTAAACCCACATCAACACTTGCGTTGACTTTGCCAGTGAGAGAAGGGCAAAGCAAGGGCAGAAGAAGCATCAGCAGACAGGAAACGGTGCAATGTCTTCTTTAAGCAGTAGCAGGATGGGGGGGAGCAGAGCTTGGAAAAGTTACTTTTTTGAACTACAACTCCCATCAGCCCTAGGCAACATGGCCACTGGATTAGGCTGATGGGAGCTGTAGTTCAAAAAAGTAACTTTTCCAAGCTCTGGCCCGGGGGAGCATGGAAGAAATACTGGCATCCAAAGATTAACACTGGATACTGTGTATTGGGGGGGGGAGGGGAGAGCCAGCAAAGTCTTTTATGTCAGGCAATGGGCCCATGAATCTTCCCAGAAACTTTTCTGAGGAGTATATTTATGCTGAAATAATTTTGGATTGCAAAAGCAACATGTTGTCTACGTTTAAGGTCAGATAGAGGAATAAGGCAGTCCTTGCTCTGTTTTGTGGGGGAAATATGAGATTACTGGAATCATCAACTCATCTTGGTATCAAACTCATTTTATAACTGTGTCACCAAGACACTGCATTCTTCAAATGACTTTCATGGAGAAACTCCAGTGAGAGTGCTGTGGGTCAAGAAGTTTAAAGACTTCAGACACAATGTTCTCTCAAAACTTTTCATCCATCTGTTTATTGGCACTTAACCTTTTCTTTTAAAACACGTACTTCAATTTTGATGTCATCTATTTTGCCAGGGAGGGGGAATGAGTCCCAGAGAACATATATTTGGCTTAGTCCTTTGAACAAAGGCTTGACTACAACAGTTCCTGAAATCAAATTATAGTTCTACCACATTTTATCATTCTCATTTGGGATAATTAACTATCCATACTATATGTCTGTCCTGATAATAGCAAAAGATATAAGGAGGGACAGGATTCTCCCCTCTCCCCTCCACAGGACTCATCCAATTGTGCATTACAAGTCTGCAGACAAGCCTAGATACATAGGCTCTGAATTTGTAATCTGTATTAGGTATTTACTTCAATCTTTTTAGTCTTTTGACAATGTTTGATATATAATGCAGTCGACCTATAATAGTACTCAGCATTTATTTTTTGATGTGCAATGATGTTGAATATTTTACAGTATTTGACCACTGACTTGCAATGGCATTTGGTAGATAGGTTGCATGCTATGATATTAGTATTTGACTGTACTTGAGTAGTTGACAAAGGCAGCTTATGAGATATATTTGATACATCCATTTAAAAAAACACATACATTTCAAACGCTGATGTACAATTTCATTCAAACTGCAATTTCAGATTCAAAATCTGAATGGCAAATTGGAAATTTTGACAGGTATTTCAGTCGGAATAATGCTTTTTAAGAAATTCTTGAACCAAACCTGTTACTACTGTATTGCAAAAGGTTTATCAAAGTCAATGGGGTTCTTCCCATCAGCTTTAATAGTATTTAGATTAAATCAGTGGTTCCCAACCTTTATGAGCACAAGAACCCCTTTATAAGCTGAAAACAAATTGTGACCCCCTCCCCCCAGGGAGGCAGGCTGGCTGCCAGGAAGGAAGGGGAAAAGCAGCCTTTCTTTGCAGGCTTGCTTCTTTTTGCTTCACAAAAAGCCCTCTCCTCTCATTCTAAGCAAGGGCGTTGCCAGTAGCGGCAGTGCAAGGAGATGGGAATCAGTGATAGTAATCCCCTCTTATTTCTGGTAGCTCCACCCTCAGCCTCCTTTGGCATCTGCCATGTATTTTATAGGCAGATGCCTGCCCTTAGTGCTCCTGAAAGACACTCTGACACTTCAGCAAAAGGTCTCCCCTCTCGTTTGGAGCAAGGGGGAGGTGTCATCTGCAGCGGCAGTGGAAAGGAGACAGTGTAGAGGGAGTGAAGACTTTTTTTAAAAAATTAATAAATAATTCATTTCTTTACTGTTCACGGCCCCCTCTGGATTACTTCACGGCCCCCATGGGGGTCCTGGCCCCCAGGTTGGGAACCACTGGATTAAATGATTGCAGGAACATATTTAGCTTGGTCTTTCAAAAGATTTTGGCAAGAGAGGTGGCTCTTTTACATCTTTCCTCTTCTTTTTCTTAGAGGAGTTAAGTTTACTCTTATTTAACTCCTGGCTAAACTCCAAGCTAGACAGATGATTGTGGTGGGGGTGGGGAGGGGTTTGATTTGTTCAGATGGCCCAAAGTGCAGTGAAAGACCAGGCCCTACTGGGAGCTCAACAAGACTCCACTGCACAGCCACAATACATATAACAGACATGTGATGCAGCACAATCCTAGTAATATTTAATCAGAAGTAAGTCTCACTGTGTTTAAGGGGCTAACCCCAGATAAGTGTTCTAGGATGGCAGCCACATATATTGTCTCCAGGGTAAAAACACAGACATTT
The DNA here is from genome assembly GCF_030035675.1 of Rhineura floridana. Lineage (NCBI taxonomy): Eukaryota > Metazoa > Chordata > Lepidosauria > Squamata > Rhineuridae > Rhineura > Rhineura floridana. The sequence continues at coordinate 125,764,612 of NC_084487.1, forward strand.
CAAAAATGGTACAGTGCTCAGCAATGTTTTTCAAATAAAGCAAACAGTGTCGATCTGCATAGCAATCGTACCCAGTTCATTTTGAGACAATGTATAACAGGGAATGAAGATAAATGTAATAGTTCGTTATTAAAGGATACAACTAGTTTTTTTGTAGGGCTCACCTGAAGTATTGTCCAGCAGAAGGTTTGGATAAAACTGCTTATTAACTGACTTGATAGCTGCTTGTTATGTCAGCTGGTCCTTTTTTAAACTGGCAACTTCCTTCCTTTTAGGAACATAACAAGTACCTCTAGGGATGGTTGAATCTGTCAATTTCTGTTTCATATTTTTCCAGTCTTAAGTTCTGTTTGCCAAATTTCCACATCAGTTTGCTTTTTTAAAAAAAATCCTCATAAAAATTCATCAGCATTTTACTGCACATTTCTCCTAATACATTTTTGTATACAATTTTGCCTAATATGCACATTTTCGCAAGATTTTGTTTTGCCTAATATGATGCTTATTAATACATTAGTATAGGGTTTATTCTAAGCTTTTTTCTGTTTGCATACTACCCATCTGCAAACTAGTCAAGTATAGTCCCATAATGTACTATTAGCAGGGCTTTTTTTGCAACACCAGTAGAGAGTACTGGCACTCCTGTTCTTTTGCTGCCTCTGCCAGCCATTTTGTGCTGGCATTCACCATACTTTTATCAAGATATGAGTACTGGCACCTCATTTTAAAAAACAAAAATGAAAAAGCACTGACTAGTAGTATAAGCTGGTGGCTCCATGTCAGTGGGACACTGGAATCCACTCTGGGTTTTAGTCAGAACTTCCAAGGAGATGTCCAAGATACTTCAGCACTTGGATAGCTCCTTGAAACCTGGAGCAGATTTCACTGCCCCACCAACATGGAGCCACCAGCCATCACTGAGTATAAGGTTATGAAGATTTGAAAGGAACCAATATTTATCTTCATTTTCTGTTTCTTCTTATCTTTTCTCATCTTTTTTTTTTTTTAGAAACTACCTGAATGGAAATGGACTGCCTTCAAGTCGATTCCGACTTATGGCGACTCTGTGAATAGGGTTTTCATGGTAAGCGGTATTCAGAGGTGGTTTACCATTGCCTTCCTCTGAGGCTGAGGCAGTGACTGGCCCAAGGTCACCCAGTGAGCTTCATGGCTGTGTGGGGATTCAAACCCTGTAGTCCAACAGCTTAACCACTACACCACACTGGCTCCCAGAAACTACCTAGCTCCTTATTAAATCCCATATGCTCAACTGCACAGAAATTTATTTCACACTGCACAAAATGCGTCCAGCTGCACATTAGAATAAACCCTGTGTTAATATGTTTATGCATTTTCATCTACTATATGTATTTTTGTACACTTTTTAAGGTGGAGAACTGCATCACAAAATTCAGAAAAGTGCAAATGTTGAAGAATAGCGGCTTTTTAGTTAGCGTATTGTTTGAGGAAGTGCAGTTTAGATAGGTTTGCATTAAAATGAGAAATGTATACCCCATCACTACCCCTGAGGTATACACAAAATAATAAAAATTATACAGCCAAAAATACTCATTTGTGAGGGAAATGCACAACAATCACAATCTACAACTGTTTTCATCGAAAATGTGTCCTCTATCTACCTATCTATCTAGGGAAGGTCAGTTCATTCACAGTCAGAAATGCAGATGTAAGCCCAATTAGGATACGTTCCAGATGGAGGTATCTTTTTGATGGTATGAAATCACTGTTTAGTCTTGAAAATACATTTCCACAATATTAAACTAAACAGTTGTAGTCAGACTCCTGGCTTTTATCCTGACTTATCCCATACCTTGCTACAAGGTCACATCCAGCTCTAACGTAGCTTAGGGAACTTACAAGGCCCTATCTCATGTCAAATCTCAAAGCAAGCACATTCATTTCAAATTAGGGATAATTTATAGGAGAGCAGCCTCTCAAGCTTTGGGTCTCAAGCAATCAAAGAGGCGAGAATAGCAGCTGACAAAATGGAAAATGCTGTTGTGTTCTCTAAAAGAAATAGATGAGGAACAGATGCTTTTAACAAGAGTGATGGCTTAACCTGAGATAAATGACGAAAATACATTGGTAGGGAGTCCAATCAAGGCCAAATCAATGCTCAGATCTTGCAGAGCCTAACAAATCTTTCTTGCTATTTATGGGCGCTTTCCACTTCAACTTGCTCAGATTGCAGACACTGTCAATTATAGGATAGCTTGTCAATACCACTCTATTTGTATGTGTGTGTGTGAGAGAGAGAGAGAGAGACTGACTGACTGTCCAGACAGTGTGTCAAGGTACTTCACATTTGTCACTACTAGGTGGAGGAATGAAATGTGCTATCCAAGCAAAGCATGTTTCAAATGCTTCACTGTGCCTAGTCCTTGTCATGTTCTTTTAGATCTTCATTCCTGCTATTGATTTCTTCAAAAGGTAATTTTTGTGTCCATGAACCACTGGGATGCATTTACTAAAGCGATCCAAGAAATATTCTATTTTGCCTTTAATAGCTATTTGTTCCACATTCTGGTTGCCTCTAGAAAGGCCACGATCAGAACCTGCCTCAGCTTTCTTGGTAGGGACAAAGAGTTATGGATTGATCATATAATAGTACACAAATACAAAAACACCTAAAATCAGATGTAACCAATCACATCTCATCCAAAACTCACCAATGTGAAGTGAGAGAAGCAGCTGTTCAGCAAAATAAAAAGATGTTTATATACTGGACACAGCAAAGCCATGGCAAAGGGGATACGTTCAGGCACAAACAAGGACACTAAGATAGCTTTCACACTAGCTCTTTGGTGTGTGATTGACACCATGCATAGAATTCATGCAATGTTGCCACCAAACTGTTGCATTCCAGTGCTTTCATCCTCCACATCCTGTCCAATACATCGCAATGTCACCAATTAGAAGTAAACATGAACACATAACTATTTATCTCCAAACACAAACGAAATTAAAATTAAACTAAATTAGGAAAATCATATTCCCTATTCTCTAAAGACACACTGGTGATAAAACAAAGTTTAGAAGTATGATACCCCCCATGAGGTGGTTTGTGACATCATTGCCTTATTGCCCCACATTTCTGCACTGCTTGCCCTTCCTCTCCCGATTCACTGCGATTGCCAGGTTCTGCAACATGGGCCGTTCCCCCATAGCCAGAATTTTGCCTTTTTATGTTCTTCTAAAATATCATTTTATTTCATTTCTATTTTTATTTTTATATACAATTTTTTTTAAAAGGAAGAAAAATAATAAGCAGAAGAAAAAGGAAGGGCGGAAGTGATCCATCAGCTCAATACATCCATCTTAATTTAAACATATAAATCAATATAAGCTACCACATGAGACAGATGTTTATACAAAGTATGCTCAAATGTAGCAAGGGTGGTGAAGTCTTCAGACCATTGTTTAACAGACAATGGGTGTTTATCCTTCCAGGTTTGAACTACAAATCTCTTCATAGCCATAAGGCCTTGCATAATCCACTTTTGTTGTCTCGCCATTAATTCCCATACTACAGGAATATAATTTAAAAGTATATGAGCATCTGCAAATATCACGGATTGCATCAGTACAAAATTGATATGGACAACAATTTCAGACCAGAAAGAAAATATCACTGGACAAGCCCACATCATATGTCTCGAGGCATTTCTAGCACTACACCTCCAGCATCTATCTGTATTAGACAGTGCCTTCCTATAAATACTTTGTGGACTCCAATTTCTCTGAAACATTAATTTTTGCTGGCTCAATCTCAATTTTAACTCTAAGGAAAAATTCTGTATGCATTCTAAAGCAATTTTCTACTGTTTAGATTGTATAGCTCCTTCCAATTCTGTATTTCACACCTCTCTAAACTCTTGAGCTTCTACTTTACCAAAGACCAATATGCATTTCTGAACAGCAGTTTCGAGTTTAGCCTTCTGTGAAGATCCAATTTAATTCCAGTTAGGAATTTAGGAGAAGCCAAAGCACTCAACGCAGATGGTTTATAAACAGACATTAACAGGTGCTGTAATTGGAGATATTGTCAATCGCATTTTATTTTTGCACTAGGATATAATACACTGAATAATTTTTATTTATTTTTTCACTAAAGCTCAATTGCACTAATAAAAAATAAAACAAAAAGAGCAAATAGTTGGAGTTTTGTTGCTGCAAGGTGAAAATGAGTAGTTAAAGGGCCAGTTTCAATAATGTCAATAAAAGAGGAAATGTATTCAAGAAATGGCTAATTAAAAGGCTGTTGTTTCAGCAACACCAGTGACCAGGAAAGACAAAAGGTATTTTAAACAACACCAAATGGGAGGTCCTTTGAAATCCTAAGCACACTTACCAAACAACATTACTTCTGAGTAAAAATATTATCTTACCCATCTGATCGACATTACAGGATTGTTATGGGAACATTGGAGTACTATACTATGTCGTGTCATGTACAACCACAATTTTAATTTCCTTTCCAGCTGCTTTGAACAAGCAATGCCTCAGGAGCACTCAAGAGCTGTAGGCTCTAAGACATGGCTACATGTTACTTTCACCATAGAGATGTGAAGGCTCAGGAAAAAGTGGAAAAACAAAATCTTCCTCTCTTCCCCTCCCCCCAGTTTTTCCAGCTTTCCCCCCCTGGAACTTCATATCTCTAATTCATCATGTCAAAAATAACATTTAAGCCAGGCTCCAACTGCAAAAAGTTCAGGCAGGGAAGACTGGATGGAACTGTCGGCAAACAGAAGATGCTGCTGGCTGTCTTTCTACATCTGTCCATTGTTAATCTCTCTGATTATTTCACCTCTCCATCAGCAGCGAATTATCCCTTCTCATACCCCCTCCTAATCCTTAAGTGAAATTAGCTGTTAAGGAGAGGCCAAGCTTTCTCTGCCAGTCTCCAGGAGAAACTTCAGAATTCTCAGCAGTCATAGCCTAGACATTGTTACTTTTTATGTGATGAGTGTCACCTGTATCAGCTGGCCAAGTGAAAAGAACGGGGCTCTTGCATCTTTAACAGCGGTGTAGGCGAGAGAATTCCAGCAGGTATACCTTGCATGACAAACTACACCTGATGAAATCCCCTCTTCTAGACAACTATGAAAATTGCAGAAATCCAGTACTCTTTCTCCTAGCCACTGTTAACATGTAGTCACCTTACAGGCCAAAGAAGTAGGGATCAGCCAAATAGATGAGAAGGGTTTCAGAGTAACATGGGTTGCTAGGGTTGCCAGGTTCATGGCCTGAGACTGATCCTGTATCTTTAGGAGAAGAGAAAGTCAGCCAAGTGCAGGTGTTCTTGCAACTCTGTAATGGGAAAAACCACAAGGTGGAATTCTCCCTTCCCCCTGCACAACTTTTAAATATACAAAAGACCTCTTGGAGGCTGGGCCTGGCAACCAAGAGGTCTTCTGTATCTTTAAAAGTTGGGCAGGGAGAAGAGAGAATTCCACCTTGTGGTTTTTCCCATTATAGTGATACAAGAACACCTGCACTTGGCTGACTTTCTCTTCTAAAGATACCGGATCAGTCTCAGGCCATGAACCTGGCAATCCTAACACAGACACAGACACACACACACACACAGAGAGAGAGAGACAGAGACAGAGACAGAGACAGAGAGGGCACACAAATCTAGGCATAGCAAAGTGCCCTAACTGGAAATGCTGACAACACTACCAATGGCCTTTTCCTGCTTTTTTTTATTGGAGACGTGGAAGATTGGAGCCCCACCCCCCCCAAAAAAGCTGGAAAGATCAAGTAGCTTTAGCTGAGCTTGCATTTCAAGTCACTGCAGGATAAAGACTTATTCCTGCCACACATATGCAAGGATCGTCATACAGACATGTGTCTGTATGTTTGTGTCCTGTTACTCATGTAAGGATCTACGGATGGCTATATCAATCTAATATTGGCATTAGACAAGGCATATCACAAGACATATCTTGTTAAACAAGCATAAAAACAAAAGAGGAACTCTTCCTGGGCTCTCTTCTTTGTAAACTGTTTGGGGACATTAGAGATAAAATGGGTATCAACGAAGACCCCCTGAAGATTAGGATGTTCTGCCCACATTATTCTCCAAGCAGCTGCCTAACTTCATCTGTGCAATGTGCTCTTCTACTACATCAACCCTCTGTGCCTATTTCTTTTCTTTTTTTAGGAAATTTGCCGAATGGTGGAGTAGAAAAACCTACCATATACTAAATGCAAGAATGTGCTGTTAGGGTAAATCTTGAAATAAATTATCACTAGGGAAGGGGGGCATTACAGAGGAGAAAAGGCTCTGCCTACTGAACTTTCATCTTCCTTGATGGCCCCCTTTCAAGTGCCTCCCCCAGACACTGCCCCATAGAGAGGGTAATGAAAATTAAGCCTCCACATCCAAAATGAAATGCCAAAACAACTGAAGAAAATATTACGTTTCAAGTAATTGATGTGTGTGAGAGACAGAGAGAGACCTCTTTAATCTTACTTTTCATTAAAGCTGAAAGGTGAGAGGGAAAGGAAGGAGCCACTCTGGAATGGCACATAACTGCAGGCTGGCATTTAAACATCATGAGTCTAGTAGATGAGTGATAGGCAACGTATTCATGCTGGGATGGATCAAAATGCAATATAGAGGCTATTTCACACTCCTCTGACCTTTTTTGCCTTGAGGAGCTGTTATTCCATTTCTCAATAATAAGATGCGCTTGGTTTTCAGAAAATGCAGAAAGGTTTGAAAGAATTACAGAGGGGATCTAAGCCAAGGCGGTTTAGTGTGTGCACATTGTTTGTTTATACAACAACCAGATCCCAACATTCTGCCTGTTTGTCAAGCTCTAGTATGACCAGGGGGCATGTCACAATTTATACAGAGGCAAACTTAGATTTGCAATGAATGAACACTCGCCCAACAGGGAGCTGGAGGCAACCATGGCTTCCTGATACATGTACCTGTATCTGTTTGCCACATTCACACTTTCCATTTTTAGACATATGCTTAAGGCTGCTACTCTATATCCACTCACCAAGCACGCTTTAAATAGATGGTATTTACTTCTGAGTAGAGATGCATAGGATTGTGCTGCAGAACGTCGGAAAACAATGTACATGTGTGAAGTGGCCCTAACAAATTGAGAGAGGTACAGATAAATACTGGGTGGTGACTCTTCTATTGTGGAATTCACTTCCAAGTGATATGAGGCAAGCCCCTTTCATCTGTATTCTTAAATGGATCTTAGACTCATTTTTTACTAGAGCATTTGGGAGCTAATGATACTATAGCTGATATTGTGATTATGCTGGGGCCTATGGAAGTCGTCATCAAAAGCATCTGGAGGCTACCAGGTTGGTGAAGGCTGGCATGGAGTTTGCTGGGCAACAGCGATGATTATCGCATGCTTTATGTTGACTTTTAATGCTGGTCAAAGGAAGTTGATGCTAAATGTTTTAAATGGTTTTAATGTCATATTTTATTTTATATGGATGGTTTTGTACTTATAAACCACCTTAGGAGGCATTGTGCCTGAAAACTGGTCTCTGTGTTTATTAAATAAGTAAAATAAATAGGTGAAGGGTTAATGTTGTGGAACCTGATCTTTTTATTATTTAATAAGAATGCAGTCCTTGTATTTGAAAACAAATACGGTAGAATTCAAGATGGCATTCCCAACCCATAGCCCATCTGGATGCATAACGCTGACTGACAGATTGATCGAGTTTATGTGCTGCCTTTCCACAGTGAGCTGGGTCCAAAGCGGCTTACGACAACATCCACATATTATCAAATGCAAAACATTGGGGAACGGAAAGTGGTGGAGAAAGCAGTTTGCAAGCCATATCAATCAATTTTAAAAGACAAAAATCAACAGTATAGCAAACATAGAATAAATTCATTATTACCAAAGAAATAACTGAGACTTAAATACGTAAGTACAAAGCAAAAAAAGAACGTTCTTTTTGCTGCCTGAGGGTTGGTTCACACAATTCTGTTCATCACTAGACAATGTGCAGGTGCGAAAGAGCAGGGAAAGGGGTTCCATGTCAAGTGGCAAAGTCTCCTTCTGCCACCTAAAATGGGGCTTTCCACAGCTTTCCTTACTGATGTGGGCGCTAAGCCTTCCACGACTATAACTAGGGATGGGGGAGAAATTTGATTCAGTTCACATTTAAAGCCAGATTTATCAGATTTGCCCTTTCCAAAACAACCGAAACACAGCCATCCTTTGAAATTCACATGTATCTGAATTTTATAATGCAATTTTCCAACCAATGTTTACAAAAATGAATAAATGTGCATAAAATGTGCATAAAAATTTATACATTAGTGAAGATAACATACAAAATGCATTATATTTGGAGAACAGCTTGCAAAATGTATATATTAGTCAAGACTACATGCAAAAATTGTTTTTTAGGAGAAAGGAGCACTAAAATGCTGAAAAAAATTCATGAGAATTTTTTTAAAAATGCAAATCTCTATAGAAATGTGGGGAACTGAAAAATAAAAAACTGGGAGAACCAAAATGGACAGATCCTTCCATTCCCAAATGTAACTACACACATTAAACTGAGTTAGTATTGCTATAAATGGATAAGATATTATTTTATTGAATGGCCCACCAAATCTGAAATGAGCCTTTTTCTTTCTCTCTTTTGCTGGTATGTAGTTGTTCCTAGGTGGAGCTCAGATTCTCAACATCTGGATGTTTTTGATTAGTGATGGGATTAACAACTGCACTGATTTTTAGACAAAGCAATGCAAAATATTTGGCTCAGGAGACATTGGCGTCGGCACCTTTTGAAGTGGAACAAAATCCTGTCACCTTCTGGCAGATTAGACAAGAGTTCCCAACAAGCTGAGTTTTACTTCATATTCATTTAATTTGATCCCACACAAATTGTCACTGATTAGCAATTTTAGATAGGATTTGGTGTTTGTCTAGAAAGTATTTTAGCATCGAAGCAAATCCCTGGAAAAAAACCTCCCTTGGTCTTTTGACAAGGTAGTATTAGATCAAGAGTGCCGGATGTCATAAATCATAAAAAGCAAATAAGCACAGATCCCCTTGGTTACAAAACACAATGGGCCTTAATTAGCAAGCTATTTTCCATTTGTTCAGCATAGATATTTCCCAACACCTGCTTATGATTAACTATCCACAATTCAAAGCAAACACCTTTACTGTTTTTGAAAGGGAGTCAGGCTTTGGGGAATGCAGAGGAAATTAGAGGTGCTCTTCCTCCCCCCCCCGCCTCTCTGTTGATTACAAGACTAAAGAGCAGTTGAGACAGAGGTGGGCCCACACAAAGAAGCAGTTTCATAACTGACCATTTAAAAGACAACTAAGGCACTGACTGCCCATTACCTTCATGGAGCAGCAAGTAAAAGCACATTTTGGTAGATAAGCAATATTGGGCTCTGAAAATTCAGAGAACATCTGTCAGCTATTTTTTTTATTGATTATGTAGTATCTGGATCCAAGAGATCCTATTCTTTTCTCCCCCCCCCCAAAAAATCTTTTATTTCATTATTTCAACATTACAATTCATTAAGATCCAATCAGAACACATCAATTTTTTAAAAAGGGAAAGTAATATTCCCCCCTTTTATTTTTTATTTTTGAGAAAAGAAGGAGGAGGAAGAAGAAGAAGAGGGGGGTGGAGAGACAAACTGATCTAAGCTAAATTAATATACAAACTATACATTACAATTAGGAGCAGATAAAACATAATTTTGTGTACATAATCAAAAGGGTTTTTTTGCCTTATTCATTTACTGCATTACAGATGTGCTGAATTACCTTACCAATTTGTTCTATATGTTCAGGAAATCTGACTTTCCCATTGATTGGCTGACCTAATCTCCTTTTTTTCATACAGTTCTGTTCATCTTTGCCATACCTCCCCATCAACTGAGGATATTGGGTACCTGTGTATATCATCATTTATATAGTTTGCCTGGCTTTTTGCGGGTCTTGAGCCATGTGCCTGGGAGAGAGGACGCAGAGCCAACTGAGGAGACTTGAGGGGCCCCCAATCAGTGTAGTGATGGGTCGAGGGAGATATGGCGTTGTGAGGCGGACTTGCCAGGTAAGGGGAACGCAGCCAAGGCAGTTAACAACTGTGCCTTGTTCCGGTCCTCCCCACACCCACAGGTTTGTTGGTTGCCCTATCAGCCAGCTCTCAGACCTCCGGATGCTGCTCCTAAACGCCAGATCGGTGGATAATAAGATCTCCCTCATTCATGATTTAATTGTGGATGAGGCAGCCGATCTGGCATGTATAACTGAGACCAGGGTGGGTGAGCAGGGAGGAGTCAGTCTCTCCCAGCTATGCCCACCAGGGTACCTGGTTCAGCATCAGGGTAGACCTGAGGGTAGGGGGGGTTGCTGTGGTCTATAGGAGCTCCACCTCCCTCTGCAAGCACCCTTTCCATGTGACTACTGGTCTGGAGTGTTTGCACCTTGTGTTGGGTCAGTGGGACAGACTGGGGATTCTGTTGGTTTACTGCCTACCCCGCTGCCCAACAGACTCCCTAGCTGAGCTGACGGAGGTGGTCTTAGGTGTACTGTTGAGATCCCTCAGACTGTTGGTTCTGGGGGATGTCAACATCCATGCCGAGGCCACCTTATCCGGGGCGGCTCAGTATTTCATGGTCTCCATGACAACCATGGGACTGTCCCAATATGCCATTGGCCAAACACATGTAGCAGGGCATACTCTAGACTTGGTTTTTGCAACTGGACATGGAGATGGTGATCTGAATGTGGGGGGGCTTTACATCAGTCCCTCTGTCAGGGACAGATCACTGCTTACTGAAGTTTAGACTTACCGTGGCCTTTCCCCCCTGCAAGGGTGGGGGACCTATTAAGTTGGTCCGCCCCCAGAGACGTATGGATCCAGATGGTTTCCAAAGGGCTCTGGGGAGTTTTCCGGCTGATAGGGCTGGCGCTCCTGTTGAAACCCTGGTTGAACTGTGGAATACATAAATGACCCGAGCGGTTGACATGATTGCTCCTGAGCGCCCTCTCCTGTGTAGAGCTCGTATGGCTCCATGGTATACCCCAGAGCTGAGAGCGATGAAACAATATAGGAGACGGCTTGAGTGCAGATGGAGACAAACTCCTGGTGGATGCAATTACACACTGGTAAATGCCTATGGTAAGCTGTATTTAGGGGCAGTGATGAATCTGCCGCCCAGTGGAGCTCTTCAGAATTGTCCGGGGGCTATTACACTCTGGCCCCCAAGGACATGGTAGAACCATCTGAGCCACACTGTAATGAATTTGCTAGGCACTTCCAGGATAAAATCTTTAGCATCTGCCAGGACTTAGACTCCAGTGTTATAGCAGGTGAATGAAGCGAGGTATCCAGAGCACAGCCTTGTCCTGATTTCTTGGATGAGTTTCAGTTGGTGCAGCTTGAGGATGTTGACAAGGTGCTTGGACAGGTTCATGCAACCACTTCTGTGGTGGATCCTTGCCCTTCTTGGCTAATAAAAGCTAGCAGGGATGGAACAGCAGGCTGGATGAGGAAAGTGATTAATGCCTCTCTGTGAGAGGGGGTGGTCACTGGCTGCCTGAAAGAGGGAGTAGTGAGACCACTCCTGAAGAGACCTTCCCTGGACCCAGAAAATCTTAATAACTATAAGTAGGTGGCAAATGTTCTATTCCTGGGCAAGGTCCTTGAACGAGTGGTGGCAGGCCAGCTCTAAACACTCTTGGATGAGACTGATTATCTGGATCCATTTCAGTCGGGTTTCAGGCCTGGTGTTGGCATGGAAACAGCCTTGGTCGCCCTGTATGATAATCTCTGTCGGGAGAGAGACAGGGGGAGTGTGACTCTGTTGATTCTTCTTGATCTCTCATTGGCTTTCAATACCATCGACTATGGTATCCTTCTGGAAGACTGGCTGAGTTGGGAGTAGAAGGGACTGCATGGTGGTGGTTCCGTTCCTACTTGGCGGGTTGGCTCCAGAAGGTGGTGCTTGGGGAACATTGCTTGGCATCCTGGACTCTTCAGTATGGGGTTCCACAGGGGTCAGTTCTGTCCCCCATGCTGTTCAACATCTACATGAAACAGTTGAGTGCAGTCATCCGGAGCTTTGGAGTTTGTTGCCATCAGTATGCTGATGACATGCAGCTCTATTTCTCCTTTTCATCTTCTTCAGGTGAGGCTGTCAATGTGCTGAACCAGTGCCTGGCTGCAACAACGGACTGGATGAGGGCTAATAAACTGAAGCTCAATCCAGACAAGACTGAGATGCTGCTAATGGGTGGTTTTTCTGACCAGATGGTGGATGTCCAACCTGTCCTGGATGGGGTTGTACTCCCTCTAAGGTTGAAAAAAGATGGCGGCCGCCTGAATTCGTCAAGCTGTGAGCTCCTGCGCCCTCCCTTCTCTTATCACTTTTCTTTTGTATATAGTTTGTCAGAGCTTGGAAAAGTTACTTTTTTGAACTACAACTCCCATCAGCCCAATCCAGTGGCCATACTGGCTGGGGCTGATTGGAGTTGTAGTTCAAAAAAGTAACTTTTCCAAGCTCTGTAGTTTGTTTTTATTAGTAGTATTTTATCACCATCTTCCAAGGGAGTAAACCTTGCTGCATATGCTGTGAACGCAACTTGCCTTTTTGAAAAAACCGACTACTTATCAGCTGGTGGTGAGTTACTGCTCCGAGTGACTTGCGTTTGTTTCTTGCTTGGGAACCCCTGGCCAGGAGGATTCTGAACTCTGCCAACATAAATATTGACTATAAGCCAAGGTCGAGCCAGAAGCCTATTATTCTACTCCAGCTAGCAGCTATCTCCTTTAAACAACCAGAAAAATCCTACAGGCAACAAATCGGAGCCCAAAGTGCGTCAGGAGTACCTTTAAGACTGCAATCCTGCCCCAATAAGATTAATGAGATTAATCCTGGGCAATGGCTCCAGGTTTTATTTCATCTATAGCCTAACTTCCATCAGTCCTCTGTAAGACTCACCGTATTACTCTAACATTGATTAAGAATCTGGTAATACTTAGACTCCACAATCCAACAAACAACCTCAAAGCAGGGGGGCTCCCCATATTATACAAACAATGGTTCAAACACGCAAAATGTGCCATGAGCAAGGAAGAAAGCTGATTGAGAACCTAGGGGAGTCTCGCAGTGGAGGGTCTCAACTCAGAATCACTCAATTTTTCTCACTGAACAACCAGGGCATGGATGAGAGTAATGGGGCTTGTAGCGTTGTGAATGCTGCTGACATACCTCCAACGGAGCTGCTGAGCCTGGGTCTGGACTATACTGCTGAGCCTGATGACCTGGCTGATCTGTACAGCTCGATTTCAAGAGCTGACCTGGGCATTTCTTCCGACCAGAACTCCCCAGCTGGTTTGGATACCTCCCTGTTGTCGGCATGTGACGTTGGTGTGCCACAAATGCCCACACAACTCCACTCATCGCCCACTCGCTCTACAGGTGCCATGGTTAGTTTGGAAATGGTAGAAATTGGCCAAAAGCTCTTGTTAACAGGACAACAGTGCTTGCAGTTGCAAATGGCGATTGTTGCCAAAGAGACTGAGTCTGTTGAAAACTTTATTACAGAAGCAAATGGACTGCTTAATTACCTCACTGAAGAACTCCTCAAATTAAATACGATATCAAAGCGCAACATAACTATCCCTAAGTCGGCCAATGCCCAGGTGGGACCCAGTGGAAGGAAATGCAAAGTTGCACCTCAAGGGAAAAAACCTAAGAACGTTAAAAAGTATAAGCCCCCCAGACGCAGGAAGATGAACTTTAGTAGACTTCACAAATTACTGGATGCACACCAGCGAATGGGGATGGCAGAACGGAAAATTTCCAATCAGGGGGCAGCGATACCTACTCCTCCTGCTTTGGGGACAGCGTTATCCATCTCCCCTCTCATGGGGGCAGTGCCCCCGACACAACGTAAGGTGCTGCATGTCACCCCAACCCGCTCATTAACTACAGAGACATCTACCACTCTCAATCAGAGGGCTGTAAATAGGAGGGATCTACCTGGTGATAACAACTCTTGGCAGAAGAAGGCTCTCGGAACCTGGACTTTAAAATACAGCCAAGACAAGATGGCCCTACTAAATCTTCCCTGCCCCAGAATCAGTGAGAGAGCTGCTGCGAGGAAACTACGGGTCTGCAATGCACTTCATTTGCTGGACTTGAAAGTCTTATGGCCAGAGGACATTGTGAACATAGAGTTTCTTTATAACTCGTCCTCAAAATCATCAGTGCTACTCTCTTTTAAATCTCCAGCTGTGACATCTCGGTTACTCGCATACAGGACTGCCTTCAACCGATATGGAATTCACGTCCAGAGACATTTTACGAACCTGGCAAAACCTCAGCCATTGTTTGTGAAGCGTACTATTGCAGCACGTCCTGCCCCCGCACCTGAGAGAGTGACGTGCCGCCTGGATGCTTGTAATTTTGCATCAAATGCTGAATTCCGTGACTTGAGCTTCAATCAGGCCCTCCCAAGCAATCTGACTCAAACTCGCATTTCCCCACTACCTGCAGGGCCAAATGCATCGAAGTACACCCCTGGGCTTACTCACGCCTCGCCCCAGGTCGAACTAAGCCTGGAAGCATTAAACTCCATCAGTCCAGACCTTATCACAGTGGACGTGGCAAGTTCCTCTGCCTCATCAATGCTTACTATTGCATCTCCACTCCTTCCCCCCGCTCCGGCCAACATCTGCGCGAAACAGGATGCGACCTTTGACTTCTCCTGCGAGGGTGAGGAAGAACTGTTAAATTGTTTTTCCTCATTCTCTGACCATGAACAACGTGAGGTCATTGACAAACTGCAGTCTCTTCTTCAGAACCTCCGGGCCAGAAGGACAGACTCTAGATACCTGGAGGACTATGAACTGGGCACCCCCCTCAGCGTTCAACTATTAACTACAAAGGAACCCTCACTTGTATTGCCACCGGATTACTCGAATGTCTGCAGGCCCAGCTTACTGTGTGAAACGATAATCCATCAGGAGGATCCTGTATTAATCTGACAAAAACCCCCCCCCCAGCAATTACTGCTCCAACCACTATTACTGTAATCTCCTGGAATGTGGCGGGCTGGTACTCTAAGCTGATGGATCAAGGCTTCATAGAGTTTTGCAACCATTTTCAAATTATTTGCTTACAGGAAACCTGGATTGTGGCTCCCGACTTCCCTTCACTGCCAGGCTATAAAGCCTACACAGTTCCGGCGATTAAATCCCAAAAGGGGGGCAGGCCACTAGGAGGCGTGGCCATTTTAATATCAGTCGATTGAAACCCCTCAGTCACTGAGCTCGAACTGACTCCATCTAACAACATACTAATTATCAAGATTTCCTGTCCTGAGAATGTTGAATTATTTGTGATCAATGTCTATGTACCACCACTGTGTTCTAAATGGGGGGGGGGCACCTCGGTCTGGGCGGATTTAGATCAGGTCCTGCTCACTTTAAATCAACACTACAAGGACCCCAGAATTTTGATGATGGGAGACTTTAATGCCAGACTGGGCCCCAATAATCTGGCGGTTGCTCCCCTGCTAGGATTAAATTCCAATGACCTGGTGGCCCTTCCAGACAGAAACTCAAGGGACCCTAGAGTAAATCAGGCCGGCCAAGCTTTCTTTAAGCTGCTGTTTAAATATCAATTGTTTATATGCAACGGATCAAACCTAAGCCGTGCCGCTGATACATATACCTATATGGGACCCAAGGGCAGAAGTGTCATCGATTACATGGCCTTATCACAGCCTCTTATTCCAATCATAAAATCCTTCGAGGTAATACCGCAACCCGAGAGTGACCACATGCCTTTACACGCCAGCTTCTCCCTCCCACTACATCCCCCCTATACTAACATCATTCCTCCCGAGACACTAGTGGTCCAGGGGGGAAGAAGGCTACGGTGGAATGGGAAGCTGCATGATGAAGTTGTATCTCTTTTAAATCTGCCACTGCTGTCACTGAGAGCCCACCTCCTTGCTGACCTTGACCCCATTGGTTCTTATGAATCCATTGTGAGGCTGTTAAAACCCCTGCTAACTAGCTCCCAACTAGGCAAACCGAAAAGTAGGGGCTGGTTTGACTCTGACTGTGTAAACTCGAAACACAAACTCGGACAGTCCATTAGGGCCCTTAGAAAGGCTGATACGCACAAAAACTTTTCTAGATTCCTGGACCAAAGATGGGCCTACAAAAAACTGTTATCCAAAAAAAACCTCGATCATACTCAACTCCTATGGAGAGAGTTGGGTCTTGCTGTTGGGGAAAAAAATACGTCCAAATTCTGGGAGCTGGGAGCCAGCGGCCTAAGGGGAGAGTGCTCTCATACTGACAACCAAATTACATCAGACCAATGGGCTGAATATTTTTCATTGCTCTATAAAAATCCCTCACCCCCTCACACAGGCCATCCCTCTAGACCTTATTGGAACCCTACAACTCTGCCCTGTGTGGAGCCCGGTCTCAAAAGAGGAAGTAGCCTCTCTGATTCAATCGCTTCTGCATAATAAGGCACCAGGCGAAGATATGCTCCCCTCAGAGCTTTTCAAGTCCAACTCTGAATGGTGGGCTCCTGTCTTAGCCAAAGTGTTTTCTCATATAAATGCTTCTGGCCAAGTTCCGAAGGGTTGGGGAACAAGCATAGTTATTCCGCTTTACAAGAGTGGAGCCAAGTCTGATCCAAAAAACTTCAGACCCATTTCATTGCTGGACATTGTATCCAAACTATACTTGAAATATCTGCTAGCGAAATTGGATAGATGGGCCAGTGAGAATGGCATAATTGTTAAGGAGCAGGCTGGATTCATTAAAGGCAAATCCACAATAGATCAATGCTTCGTACTGCTGCATTTAATCCAGAAATATGCATTCTACAAAGGGAAAGAACTTTTTATCACATTTGTAGACTTCACATCGGCTTTTGACACGGTAGATAGAGATTGACTTTGGCAGAAACTTGGAGATACCAATATCGATAAGCGTTTACTCCTTCTCCTCCAAATTTTACACTCCAACACATCACTCAGGGTGAGATTAGGGGCCAATGGCCTTCTCTCCGAGCTGATCACCACCTACCGTGGGGTCCGCCAGGGTTGCGTTCTCGCGCCTTTCCTCTTCAATTATTACATAAACAATATAGTAAGGGAATTTGGGGCCTTAAATACTTTCCTCCATCAATTCAATCAGATAAACTCACAGTTCTACTCTATGCAGATGACCTGGCCATTATTTCTACAACACAGGTAGGAATGAGGAGACTCCTACACAGCCTAGGTTCATACTGTGCAAAGGAAGGCCTTCGTATCAATTTCAACAAGACCAAAGTGTTTGGGAAGAAACGCACCAAACATATTTGGAGACTGAATGGCAGAACCATTCTCCAGCAACAAAATTACCGATACCTGGGCCTTAACTTTGCCTCAAATTTATCATGGAAATCCCACTTGGAATCGGTTAAATTGAAAACCCTACATTCGGTTTATCAGCTTAACCATTTCTTCACTTGCAAAGGCGGACACCTTGTTCCCCCTGCTCTGGAAATTTTCCGAAGGAAACTAGTACCTCAACTCCTCTACGGAGCGGAAATTTGGGGCTACTGTAACACCTTAGCCCTTGAGAAAGTTCAGACTCCCTTTCTCAGGTTTATTCTGGCCACCCCGTGTGGTACTCCAGCCGCTCTGTTAAGACTCGAGACGGGCTCTCAGCCACTAGAATCACTGGTACATGCTGCCATGGGCTCTTATTGGCTGCGGTTGTCCGGAATGGATGATTCCTCTCTTCCCAAGAAGTGTCTCTTGGAACAGATGCAATCACCACATCAGTTCCCTTGGCTCCACCAAACCAAACACAAACTGGCTGCATATGGGATCTCTCTCTCCATTCTACCCAAGTCTGTCTCTGCAAAAGCCATTAAACTATGTAAAGGTAGGATCTATTTCTATGCGCAAAGATGGTCCTTGTACTCAGCCTCTCAATCAACCTTTTCAATATGGTATCCCTGGTATAAAACCACCTTTATCATGGAACCATATCTCTCATTCTTAACAATACCCTCCTTGAGGAGATCATTCACGGCCCTTTGATTACAAACAATGGCCACTTCCTTCCTCGAAGGACGCTACGCCAATACCCCCTATCACGCACGAGTTTGTATATGTCAGATGGGGGAGGTTGAAGACCTGGCCCATTACCTCTTGAGATGTCCCCTTTATGCGGACTTGAGATCGAAAACTATATCACCTATAATTTCCCCCATGGTGGATAGGGCCATTCCAGAACAGATTGCCATCCTCTTGGCTGGCACGGATATTTATACAACATCCAGGGTCGCCAACTTTGCATCGGCCGCGGACAAGATACGGGCCAAATGTGCTAAACTGCACAAACCAGCATAACTCTGTTTAAACTGTCCCTACCTGTAGTCCCCTGGACAAAAATGCAACCTCCCAGTTCACTCCTCATACTCTCCATTATGACCCATTCGTAACGGTGGTCAATAATACTTCCTTGAAGTGTCCAACAGTTTTAAAAATGTTAGTTAGTTTTAAAGGACAAGACTATGCGGCACATCCGGATGCCTCGTTACTAAACAGTTGGCAGGGATTTGTCATAGGGCTAGGTTCACCCCATGCACTGGAGTAACGGGTAGTGTGAATTCTATGTATAATTTTTGCGATTTTTTATATGTGCCTCACTTGCGAATTACCCATGCTCATGTTTTTTTATTCCCGGATTGTGATGGCCTATGGCTGTAAACAATAAAGTATTTTACCTTACCTTACCTTACCTCTGAAGGAGCAGGTACATAGCTTGGGGGTTCTCCTAGAACCATCTCTGTCACTTGAGGCTCAGATAGCCTCAGTGGCATGGAGTGCCTTCTACCAACTTTGGTTGGTGGCCCAACTATGCCCCTATCTGAACAGGGATAACCTGGCGTCAGTTGTCCATGCTCTAGTAACCTCCAGGCTAGATTACTGCAATACGCTCTACGTGGGGCTGCCTTTGAAGATGGTTTGGAAGCTGCAGCTTGTGCAAAATGCAATGGCCAGATTGGTAACAGGGACCAGACAGTTCAAACATATAAAACTGATTGTGGCCCACTTGCACTGGCTGCCTGTATGTTTCCAAGCTCCATTCAAGGTGCTGGTTTTAACCTATAAAGCCTTACACGGCTTGGGACCACAATACCTGATGGAATGCCTCTCCCGACATGAACCCACCTGTACACTATGCTCAACATCCAAGCCCCTCCTCTGGGTGCCTACTCGGAGGGAAGCTGGGAGTCTGGCAACAAGAGAGAGGGCCTTCTCAGTGGAGGCCCCCAAATTATGGAATGATCTCCCTGACGAGGTGTGCCTGGTGCCAACACTGTTATCTTTTTGGTGCCAGGTCAAGACTTTCCTCTTCTCCCAGGCATTTTAGCACGTGTTTTTAAATTGCTTTTTAAAAATGTGTTTTTAAATTTGTATATTTGTTTTTAATGTTTTTAATTGCTGTAAACCACCCAGAGAGCTTAATTGTTGTAAACCACCCAGAGAGTGCGGTATACAAATGCAATAAAATAAATAAATAAATAAATAAATAAGAAATAAAATCCTGCCATATTGCTAAAAATCAATATTGTGTAGCTTTTCCCCTAGATGTGCTCCATTCTCCAGACTCCATTCTGATCCCCAGGTTCTAGTTTGGCTCCAGCCCTGATGGTCATTTTCTGTATTTACACTAGTGTTATTCTTTTTATAAATCACCGTTGGAACATGACTGAAGGGCAGTATAAAAATACTTCATTACATACATTTCTGAGTGAATAGTCATTGGCTTGTACTATCGGACATTTAGTGTACTTATTATTGTGAATTTCTTACTGAACCCAGGGACAAGCACGTTAGCATGGGCATGATGAGACTGGTGATAGCTTGTCCATCACCAGGATCAGCCACAGATCCCATATCTTGTACTCCTATTTTATGTTGTCTAAATACCTGGGCTTTGCATTGTGTTCTGTTCTCTAATTATGAATATTTATATCTATGAGACAGCATTGGTATCTACTTTCCATATCATTCAGTTTTTTTCCAGTGACTTCCTGCAGAAGCATGGACCAGAATGTAATGAACAGCACAAAGTTAAGAGTCACATCCACTGCTCTGCCCACTTTCGCACAACTGGTAGGAAACCCCAGAAGATTGCCCACAAGGAAATGTAGCCCTCTGGCTAAAAAAAGGTTCTGTACCTTTTCTTTTACACAGATGTAATTTCTACTGTGTTCAGTGTGGTGGTGGCCACCAATTTAGATTACTTGAACAATATATGGGGATCCTTTAGCCTTCTAGATGTTGCTGAACTACCACTCACATCATCCCTGTCCATTGGCCATGCTTGCTGGGGTTGATCAGAGTTGTAGTTCAGCAACATCTGGAGAGCCAAATGTTCCCCACACCTGGATTACACTAACCCCACTCCAACATTTATAAAGGAATCCCAAACATGTGTGTCTGTGTTTACAGTGTCACAGGCACCAGCCATGCAGCATCTCCATAGCTGGTATTTCCCTGGTTCATGCTGCTGATGCTGGAAACCTACAGAAATATTTTTCAGAGCTTGCCCAGGACAGGAAAGGCACGCTTGTATTTAAAAAAATGAAGGAGCTGTCAAACTGTCCCCACTGCTCGAAAATGGGTACATCTCTCTCTCTCTCTCTTGCTTTTTCCCAACAGGCAAACAGTATTTGGGCAGTGGTGAAAAAGGCAATCCAACAGAGTTTTGCTTTGCTTTTCCTGTTCGCCTGATTTCCAGATCCATCACATTCTGCCTTGGCTCCATGTTTGATCCATTATATTCTGCCATGGCTCTATCCCCTATTGGGCCCTAGAGTGGACAATGGCTCAGTTGGCCTCAGAATCCTAGATTCTATCCATGGAGCAGAGCTTGGCAAAGTTACTTTTTTTGAACTACAACTCCCATCAGCCCAATCCAGTGGCCATGCTGGCTGGGGCTGATGGGAGTTGTAGTTCAAAAAAGTAACTTCTCCAAGTTCTGCCATGGAGGACCTAGAAGCAAGGTAAACGGCCCTGGTGGGATTAGTGGCTGGTCATTGGGAAGAGGGGTTAAGTGCAAAGCCTTCTTGGTGCATTGTTCTCCATCCCACAAAGGTTCCCTGACTGCTATTGCTATAAATGAGAATCTAGGACAGGAAGCTAGACTGGAAAGTGAGCAAATCTGACTTTAGAGTGTTAGAGCATCTTCTCCAAGTCTATGGAGAAGCAATGAACATGGAGCCCTAGTGGGTCTGGTCCTGGTAAAGAGGGGAATTTAGGTGGATGCCTCTCTCCTCATGTACTGTGGTCAATTCATCCTGTGGGAATCTTAGGCGTATTTCCAGTCTTGTTAAACTCTGACTAAAGTGTTATGCCTCAATGCACATTTTGCATATTACTCTGACCAGCTGTTTTCACAAAGCCATAGCATAGCTCATATACCAGCCAAAATGAAAAATGAAGGAAAGTTCAGGTTAGCCAACAAAGCTTCTTCGGAAACCTCTCAGACCAAAAGGCTAGCTTGGTTAACTTTCTTTCTTCTTCATATCTGGCTCTGTAGTTCTTTCAAGAGGGGGCTGCTTCAAGATCAAATGTCTGAAAAGAGAATCCAGCAGGAGGAATTAATTCCATGTCAGCATGCTACCTTCAAATATCTATCAGGAGTACTTTAAATATGTATCTTTAAAATGCTAATCTGGGTTTTTCCTTTACTCTACTGAAAGTGCCTGCTTCGATACTCTATTTGAAACACACTGCAATAATTTCACATTCAAACTGCCATTTCCTTTTAGCTATTGGGCAATACATCTGCTTTTCTGTCCAATATTTTTAGAAATGATTTCCAATGACAAAACACAGGTCCTGGTTTTATTATTCAGCGGCAGTGTCTTCTGAAAAGTGAAGGTCACAACAATTATTCTGTGTTTTTGAAAATTCTAGTTCCCTGGCTTTTTAGAGTAATGGAGGGGAGATGACACAGAGCTAGAAACCTCATAATCAGTTTCAAGAGACTTTCTAATCACTTTCTAATCATATAGGGAGGTCGGAGAATTCCAAAAAAAATGGGAACAGGAGTAGAAATTGCTGGCATTCATTTATTCGTTTCATGTCCAGAATGGCAATCAATCCAGTGAATATAATCAGTATTCGCTATTGTTGCTTTCAGTCCAGAAATGTAAATGTAAGTGATTACATTCCCCCCACCCTGCATTTGCATTGTGTTTCCTTTGCATTGAAATGAATGGGGTAGAATAACATAATGACAATGCAATTTATGTGATTATTTTTTGCTACAGTGGACAGTGAGATGAATAACATAGCTTTTGGCAGAAGATTACCTGCTCCAGAACAGAAACAGGGCTGCATGTGCCGAATTCAGGGCAGAATGGAAAATAGTGCCTTCTTACATCCCTGGTCATAAACAGCAGTGTAGTGGGAAATTCAGAAGTGCAGGGTCCCTTCATGATAGTCACAGCAATGTCCCCTCCCCATTTTTTTTGCTGCTGGGTTGAGAATGAGATCCTTGTTAATGCCTTCTCCCACAAAAACAGACAGCCTTAGGAGCCAATAAGCAAGAAAGGGGAGAATGTTAGCTATTGAGAAGCGTCTTCTCAGTGGCTTACTCAACTTCTTTCACTCTGATTGGCTCCAATAAGCAGAAAAGGACAAGGAAGCATGTTAAAAGATTCTTCTCAGTGGCCAACATACTTGCCTTTCATGCTTAATGGCTTGTAGCATGTTGGAAACATAGGGACCGTATTCCCCAAAAAGTAAGGAGTGTAAGACCCCCCCAAGACCCTGAATTACACTACTGGTCATAAATGGCCCTAAGTTTAAGTTTAAAATCACAAGTGCCCCAGTCCGTAAAGGAGAGCTATGGAACTGGAGGAGGAGTATCAGGACTGTAACGAGATAATTTTCATTGTGGGGGGCAGAGACAATTATTTGGAGGGCATAAGACTTGGGGCATTGGTCAAAAGAGGATCCTGGGGGGAAATGTTTTCATAGGTAATGACAAATATAAACCCCAATTTATGCATTTTAATTAGGAGTTATGCCTTATGAAATGTACAAAAAAGCAAATCAATTTAAATACAGTATTTTCCACATGAAAAATAGTTGCATAAACTAAATAACAGTGACTAGGAAGTAAATGTATATCGTGCAAGTATACATAATGATCTGAATTGTTAATGACATCTAATGCACTGTGATTTCTCTGCAAACTTGCAGAGGAACTGTTCACTAGGGATGGGGTTCTCTGCATGGTGCTGATCCACATGCATTTCGATAGTGGATAGACCCTCTTGAAATAGACCCGATCGCTGAAAAAATATTATTTTTAATGTCCAACCAAAATTGTGAGGTGACGTATAATATAGCCCTATTTGTGTCCGCAGCCAAGAAATTAAGAGCCAGCCATCTCCTAGAACTTGATTCGAAATTGAAACCCAAATTGGTGCTATCGATGCAGTGACCAGTATTTTAATTTGGCTAGCTTAGAAACCAGAGTTTTTAGAATCCAGACATGAGATCCTACGATGAATATATCGACCTTATTTTAATCAAGTGTAATTAATTCATTTTAACAACTCAATATTTCTTTAAAGCTATACCTTGGTTTTTTTATGTTAAATGTGTATCTTGTGTTGGCCAGTGGCCCTGCAATAAAGACGACTTGATAGTCTGTCTTTTTTTACCACTCCATCCTTTTTTGATTCTGCTTTCTCTGGTGCTTGCCGATTTGATCTGCTGTGTGCGATTTGGGGTGATTCGATCCACAGGTTGTTATTTTTTCAGGTTGCAAATATTACATAAATGTTTCTGTAGACATTTATGTAAATGACAGTATCCCACATAGTTTTTTGGTGGTGGAGAAAAACATTGTGTAATTTTTAGGTTGCTTATGTGAACGATCACAGTGTTCCATGTGGTTTTTTGGTGGAGGGGAAAAACATTGCGAAAAATAATTACAACCCCCCCGCCATAAAATAGGGGAGGATTTCGGGGGGAAATTCTTGTCGACTGCAGTCACGGCCACAAAATCCGTGCTGATTACAGCCACAGCTCACAGCAAGAGATTGGTGCCGCTCCAAAGGGATAGTGAACTAGCGAATTCAGTTGGGATCTGGTACCAGCTTCAGTTTTGTTGGATGTTCTCCCCCATCCCTTCTGTTCACTTGAAATTCCTTCAAATATTTTACTTTCAAAAGCCAAGATTACTAAGTTTGCTTTTCTCTGATGAAGCATTGAACACCTGTATGATGTCTGCGCATGTGTCAAAGTTGAAAATTAATTTTCACACACAGCTATAGAGGCACTAAAGGCAAGTCCTGCAATGTACAAAGTGTACACGTGTGGAAAGGCTTCCTTGTACAGGTACAATGTTTTAGTAAGCTCACAAACTGTAAGTTCAGCTCTTCTGAGGCAGTTACTTCCTGGAACTAACTACCCTGGTCTCCTTTGCCATGCCGAAAGCAATTAAGAGGTGTTTCACTTTAAAAATTAAATTAATACCGATAAACATCACTTTTCATAAGTAAATGCTTGGCAGCATCACATAGGAACTATATGTCTCCACTAACTACAGGTGCTAGAATTAACTGTACAAGCACAACATCTCTGTTCTACAGAAAGGCCCTGGGCCTGCTAACACTGCTTCTGATGGCTCTACTGGCAAATCTCACACAGGTTATTTTGGTAGTATGTAAGTTCACATGAGGAACATTAAATAAGGGATTTATTTCTAATGATTTGCACAGTTTGGTGGAGGTCTAAACTGTTGCAACTAAGGCTCTAGATGCATTATACTCTTCAAAACTATTTTGAAATGGAACCAGCTTGAAAAAATTGAAAGGATAACTTTTTCAACAAACTGGGGAAGAAATGCCCCCCAGACACACATGCACATACAATATTCCAGCTCCCCATTGCCTGGGCTAAGTTAGTAACATTAGGCTTCTTGGGCCTTGGAGAGCCGCTTCACTCACCTCTCTGCTTCTTCTCAGGTTCTGCCCTGGGCTAGGCTAGGCTGCTGCATAGGTTGCCCGTCCTTTTCCTCTAAAACTCTCTGAAATGAATCGGTCCTGTATAGTAGATAAGAACTACTGACTCCTATGGAGAAACTGCCCCTGATACAGGGTGTAAACAAGGAGCAAAGCACACTTTGTCTTTGTTTGGCTTTTAAAAAAATATTATTAGTGTGTGGTGTCTGATGATGAATTTGCGCATTTGGAAAAATCTTCTTTTTGAAAACAAAAACCCTGGACATCAGTGGGGCAGACAAATGAGCAAATACAATGACAGTGGCTGTTTGGTCCCCAGTTAGCAAAGAGCAGAGAGGAATTTGACCAAGGAATAACAATGAAATCTGTCAGTAAGCAGTCAAACCAAATTTTAAAACAACCACATTTTTACTGTCCTTTTCTGGTGAGGTAAAGGACTCTGATGACAACAAACACCTAAGCTAAGGGGTTGTTTTGTTGCTGTCACCAATCAAATCACATGCATTCAAACATTCAAAAGTCAAAGAGAACTTATTTAGAGTCAGAGAATAAAATTAACCAGTGGGATGTCTATGAGCTTATAGGGCCTACTGTGATGAAAATGGATACATTGTTGTGTGAAAATGAGATATAATGTCAAACAGCTGACTTTTCAAAGGGCAGGCTGTTTTAAGGCTAGTAGGAGAGGGGGCTCCACTCTGCCTAGATACACTCTGATTTTCATAATGTCTTTCTACAATGCACTAACCTCAAATTGTTCCCTGTCAGTTTTTTCTACATTGGTTAAAAAAAGTGATTATGGTAAATTTACCTACCTACCTATACAATAAGAACAGAAGGGGAAATTGTGGGATGCTTTTTATTAGTCAAATTGACAGCATTTCATAAATCTTCAATTACATTTGAACCTGTTAATGAATATGGAGCCCAGTGGTTGTTTTTATACGGAACTCTGTTGCTGGATTATGTGTTGTTGTTATGTGCCTTCAAGTTGATTTTGACTTATGGCGACCCTATGAATCAGTGACCTCTAATAGCATCTGTTATAAGCCACTCTGTTTTTCCAGGGAGGGGGGGACTAATTATTGCAGGACAACTTTATTTTTAAAAAGTGGAAGAACTCTCTCCCCCGAGTGACTCAAAGTGATTTGTACACAGCATTCTTGAAAAAAAGGAATGAGTTTAGCACTCTTATACATTCTTTTAAATGCCAGCAACAGAGCTCAAGGACACATTAAAGGTGGGCAAAAACACTTGAGGAGGGTGTAAATCAAGATTGGTGAAGGGTGTGGATGGGAGGAGTCCCAAGGGCCAGGTAGACAGGCCTGGATGGCCACATTCAGCCCTGCCCTGAGGTTTCTCATGCCACCATATAACAACCAGAAGACAGTAATATGGTCCTTTGGC
The DNA here is from genome assembly GCF_030035675.1 of Rhineura floridana. Classification (NCBI taxonomy): domain Eukaryota; kingdom Metazoa; phylum Chordata; class Lepidosauria; order Squamata; family Rhineuridae; genus Rhineura; species Rhineura floridana. The sequence goes on from NC_084487.1 coordinate 125,791,097, forward strand.
GTGAGAAGGTGCGCGTGAGCAACAGAATGGAGAAACTGACCAATCATATGAGGTAATGTCTTTGTAAATCATACTGTCCCAGAACAACAAACAGGGTCCATAAGAGCTGGACCAAATGAGCACCATTTGGTGGAAAGGCAGGATACAAATTTAACAAATAAACAAACAAACAAACAAATAAGACTACCAATCTGCTGGTATTTTTATGATCTGACAAGTAAAACTGTGTTTTGTCAGGTAACCTGAAAAAACAATAAGCTCCAGATCTTGCCAGGCTACGTTTATAATCTGAAAACTGCAAGAGGCAAAGGCAATGAGGTGCAATTGTAATTTAATAAATACATATGAATACCTTTGACAGAGGAAATTGTTCAACTGAAATTGAATCACTGATTCTGATGGGCCCTGAGCACAATCCAAGCATAACACAGCTCCTCTATAAATGAAGTACAAGTTTGTGTTTATCTAGCCACTGAACAATTTCCCCTGATGAAGACTGTCAAACGTGGGGTACTATTCATTCAGTTGGTTCTGCCTGTTACATTGACTCTGTGCAGCCCTTTTTTTGTACGTTTATCATTATCATTACCACTACCACCTTTGAGGAGACAAATCTTTCCAAGTAACAGGTTACATTTTTTTAAAAAAACCGTAATATATAATATCGACATAAATAATGTCATTAGGATCCTTCTCACAGGGCACTTGGTCTCAGAATGACCCTGTGGTGATGTGTGTGTGTGTGTGTGTGTGTGAGGGAAGGGGATAGTCCAGCTGGAGGAGATCTTCACCTGCTGCCCATTCTCTCTCTCTCTCTCTCTCTCTCTTATGGATCCTTTCCAGAATTTTATTTATTTCGCAAAACATTTATATAGTGCTTGATTGTAATAAAACCTCGAAGCAGTTTACAAAATATTTCAAAATTAAAATGTTGAAATTATCAATAAAAGAGAGTTAAAAGCAGTTTTTTAAATTAGAAACAAAAATAGATTAAACACATGTTAGCATTCTACATGCCTGGATAGGCTTGCCTAAACAAAAACGTTTTAAGCAAGCACCAAAACCTGTTCAGTTAAGGTGTCTATTTGATGTCAATAGGCAGAGAGTTCCAAAGTGCAGGCGCTGCAACAATAAAGATCAATTTCTCACAAGTGTGGAATGTGTATTATGTGGCACTTGTAACAGTTGCAGTTCTGCAGATCAATGTGGTCAAGTAGCCATATTTATTTATTTATTTATAAAAATATTTGTATACTGCTATTTCATTAAAAACATCAAAGCAGTTTACAGCATGTTTAAAACAACAACCATAGAATACAAAACATTAAAAAATACAATAAAAACAAACATTGTAGCGAAAAAAGCATGTTCTTAATTGCCTGCATAAGTCTGGCAGAACAGAAAGGTTTTCAGCAGGCGCTTAAAAGTTGAAACGGAAGAGGCCTGCTGAAACTCTGTTGGCAGAGCGTTCCAGAGACCAGGCCGATAACATGATATATGTATATATGATATATGGAGTCTGAATTACTGTGGTCAAGTTCTCCTGGTCCAGGAAAGTCATAGCTGTCAAACTAGCTGCAGCTGATAAAAGGCAATTCTGGTAACTGAGGTGACCTGGACCTCCAGTGACAAAGCTGGATACAGAAGCACCCCCAGACTACATACCTGATCAAGACAGTTGATGATAGCTGGTCTTGGGGTGGGGGCAGAAAAAAATCAAGCTGGAGCAGGCTCTGAGGTGATCTTTGCCTGTCTCTGTCTCTTTCCTGGTATACTCCCCACAGGACAGTTGATTGTAGATCACCCTGAGGAAGGAGTAAAGGCCTGTTGGAGCAGGTTCTAAGGTGGTATTTTTCTGTATCTCCCTCTCTCCTGGAATCTTGTGCTTTCTTATGCTCTTTCCCCTCATAACCCTGACTAGCATGATTCTGTCACAGTTTATCAGGATCCATCAGGTTCTCCTTCTGACCCAGCTGGCTTTGCATTGGTCATGCCCAGGAACTCAGTATTTTTTATATTAAATATGCTAGCCACAACTGGACCACACATTACTGGTTTCCATGCGGATGCCTCTGAAAATGTCCTCCCTGCAACAAATATCTGCTACCATCAGCTGTAACATGAAGGAATACTCACCACATAGATCAAGTCAATCAACGCTAAATATACATGTTCTTGCTCCATATGCTCAGCACCTACCAGATAAAGATGTGAAGGCTAACAGTATCATGCAATGAGTATTCCTACATGTTACTGCTAAGGCAGGGACAAAGAAGATAATTTTTGGTAGTATTCCCAGTAGCAACATGAAACAACTCTGAGCTCCCCAAGATAAGCCCACGTTCACACAATATTTTTTGATAGGGTAAAGCAACCACGAGGTAATTTGCACCACATCAGTTTCATTTGGGACATACCTTGAGGAAACATACCATCAGACACATTCTTAATTACCACATTTGCTCTGCAGAATGTCCTGCTTAATTGGATTGGAATCTCAGTCATTCTGCTAATTCCATGTAGTGTCTTTGCACTTTATTACTTCCATAATATAGCTCCGAAATTTTAAAAAAGAATCTAATTGTTCTTTTAAGATCCATGTTTTTCCAAACAGGTTTGTGAGGTGTAAAGTAAGTTAAGAAATCACTCTCATTTAGAAAACAGTTTGCACATGATTAGTGAGCCTGTGAAAAGCATCATTTTGCACAGTTCATCCCAGAAACCTCCATGCTATTCTTGGGAGATGAATTGAAGGGGAGGGGGTTCACCAATATTCTCTAATGTAAAGTGGAATTATCCAACAGTTTGGGTGGGGTGAAAAAGAAAATCCCCGGAAAAAAAGTATCAGAAAACTCTCTCCTGAAAAATTTGCCTCAGTGTTTAATAAAACTTGGATGTTAATTCATATTGGTGGATGAAGGAATTAATTGGCTAAGGGAAGACGACTGAAAAGAGAGATATCAAACGCATTGATTCCTTCAGCAATATTGAAATATATTGGATTATGAACACAAGAAGAGCCCATCTAATCTAGCATCCTGTTCTCACATTGGCCAACCCAATGTCTCCGGGAAGCCTATAAACATGTAGAGAAGTTCATTCCAGCAAATATTCTCAGGTGGGGCAGAGTTGGCTGGAATTCTCCAACAGTTTGGGAGAACCTGAAACTACAAGTTCTTAGATAATTTCTCAGAATATTTCCTTCTGAGAAATTGTAGCCCTAAAAATGCCTGGGATTGGGTATTCTCTGTGGCAGCCTCTAAATTGTGGAATTACCTGTTTGCAGAGGTGCATCCAGGATCTTCATTATGCAGTTTCTGTCGCATGCTGAAGACACACCTCTTTACCCTGGCCTTTGACACCTGAGATGTATGTTTTTGGGGCCCACCATATTCAAAATTTGTTTTAATATCGTTTTTTAAATTGTTGTAAACCATCGTAGGATCTTATGGTGAAGGGCAGGTAATAAACTGAATAAATAATTTTCAAGAATCTCTCTTCTCATTCAAATGTCATGACTGAGCAATTGTTCTCTTGCTGTTTTAAGTTTCTATGTAATCTTCAATTGGACTGATGGCTCCATCCTCCACGGTTATTTCCACATCACTCTAGGTAATATACATCCTTGATCCTAAGAGGACATGTGTTGCCGAAGTGAGTGGAATAATACGAGTGGAAGATATTCAAGTTAGCTGAAACTAGGAATGGAGGAGAATATCTGTTAAATCGGACTTAGTACCAGATTTTGACTGAATCTGACCGCTGTCTTTTCTGACTGGCACAGGCTTCTTGCGGTGGGCCGAGGCTGTAATTGGCACAGCTTTTCTTTTCTGAATCCTCCCCAATTTTATGTAATTATCTTCATAATTACAATAGCTATTATCCATTAACTTCCATGGATTTACATAAGCATTTATATTAAAAATTACATAATTTTTTTTCAACACCAAAAAAACCCACAACCCCAGCAGATCAAATCAGGAAGTGCAAAAGCAAACGGGGACAAAAAAAAAGGTGGATTGGGATTGAAGACAAATACAAGCGGATTGGAACTAGGCAGCAAAGCACATCCCTAACTGAAACAGCAGGGAAATAACCCTGAGGGTTGCAGCAATCACTACACCACTGAAGGCTATATGTAAACTTGTCCTATGGGTTTGAATATCAGAGTTAAAACTGAGCTTGCCCAGTTTTACAACCCTCCAAATGCAGGTATAGACAAGGAAAACCATGGTGCTAAAAACATTTATCAGCATACCACTGCTTTTAATAGCTTTTCTAGCAGTACATATACCAAAAACGTGGGTATCAAATAATTGTCGTGCCTTGTGGTTAAAACACAAATTCATTTCAAAGAAAAATTACGATTATTAATCCTGAGAAACTCAACAAGCTCCCCAAATTGATCAGTTACCAGCTCTTGGAGAGAGGGAGAAAGAAAAGTAAAACAGAAGAAAGAAAACAAGTATTTAGTTTTCCATCTGGAAGGGATCCAAGTAGATTTGACTACTTGGCTACCTAGCAACATGGACATCCTAAAAGGGCAATAAAAAAAATATAAACACGAATATTAAATCAGTGGCTACACCATCCCAAAAAGAAATCCTTTCCGCTACTCTTTCTCCCTTTCTCTATAATTATTCCCTTCCCCCCAGTTCACAGTTGCTTGTTCATTCACCACCATACACTCATCTTTTTTTGTATTGTTGTGCTTCTGAAAAAGTATAATTTAAGTAATCTTCATTATTATTTGCTGGGACACAGGTATTATTTTGGATTGCACTAATTGAGAACACCATTATACTATTTATGGGCAAACTTCCTGCCTAGCTGAATTTAGATTTGCTATGAGCAAATTGAGCTACCCGCACCCCAAAAGGAAAATATCTTGAATTATTCTTATCTCAATTCTTAATCAGTTTTGATCCTGATATCATGACTGGGAACCTGAACACCTTCATAAGCTCCCCAATTCTTTTACCTAACTGTTGGAAGGAGTTCTCTCTCTTCCTCTTACCCGCACAGATGCACGATCTCCCCTTGGGGTATAGATGTCTTTGTCAGGCTTTCATGTGAGTAGAAGAAGCCTGGCCTTTGTGTGGCAGGTGCATGCAGTGTCCCGCATTGTCTTCAAAAATAAATTGACAATACAGTGCTTTGTACAGGTGAAATCAAGGCCACAACTGTATTGATTACAGTAAGCAAGCAGTGTTGGCATGACAGTAGGGCAAGGACCTTTCTTCCCTCACCTCCATGCTGAGGAAATATTTTCCCCACCATCAAGCAGCCAGGTGGGGAGCACCCAAAGGAGTTGGCCAGCAACTTTGGATCCCAGGCAGGTACAAGCCAAGACACCTGGGCTCCTGCTGGGTAACCAGTGGGAGATGGTGTGCACCATATGTGATCAAGCCCCACCCAAGCTAGGGGTTTTCCACATATGCCTCCCCCACTGGATCCCTTATGGGGTCCCCCATTTATGTTTGATCCTGCCCAATGCCATATCCACTAAAGTTGTGACACCTAACATTAAGAAGCAAACACTGAGGGATAGTAAAACCACCTGCTCAACCGGGGGGGCATATTAGTTGAGAGGGAAAATTCCTATCCAGCTTCATTAACCAGAGATGCAATAAGCTCATTGTAGCACTAAAACTGAGGGAGGGCAAGAGTTGGAAAGCTGGCTCAAGGAACAAAGAGGCCCTCATAGCACAGGGTGAGGCCTTAAATAGGCTTGGCTGCTCCATCCCCTTCTGGTAAGGCCTCCCAAGATCTCAGGGAGCCTCGCAAGGGTCAGAATAGGCAGGAAAGGCACTCTTCTCCCATGCCATTCCCAGTGGGGATGTGCTCAGCCCCACAAATGGCACCCCACACTTACATTCACGAGGTTGGTGCATCCTTCCAATAGTTACAGAAGAGGTGCCTTGTCTGATGAATTAATTTGAAATACCTCATAATTACAGTTACCAGGTCTCCAGTTTTTGGCCAGAGTCTCCAGTTTTTGGGGGGCCCTCTGGCTCTCTGGCTAGCACCCCTTAATATCCAGACTCTCAGCTTCAATTTTTTTTAAAAAAGTTTCTAGGTGATCTGGTTCCTGAGATATACACCGAAATGTCAGCCCCCCCCCCCAAGAGCTTCTGCTGGGCGCAGGGCACGCATCTAAAGTCAAAATGGACAAAAACACATAGAAAAAAACAAGTAACTGGGGTATCACCCCAAAATCTGCTCTGGGACAGCACTAATCATACATCCCAGGAAAGGGGAGGGTGTCCTGTACGAGATGCCACTGCGTCCCGCCTGGCCCAAAGCTTCTGTTGGGCACAGGGCACAGAAGAGGGCATCTATACAAAATCAAAGCAGAAAAAGACATACAGGAAAAATAAGTAATTAGGGGTGCCCACCCCAAAATCTGCTCTAGGCCAGGATAAATCATACACCCCATGAAAGAGGAGGGTGTCCTCTATGAGATGCCACTGCGTCCTGCCTGGCCCAGAGCTTCTGCTGGGCACAGGGGAAGGATGAGGGCATCTATGCAGACAGAAAGGCTAGAGAATCTTCTTACTCTTACTCATTTCTCAGACCTCTTTCTGAAGTGAAGGGTCAAATCTGTAAAGAAGTTTGGGGCAGCCACATTAAAAGATAACGGCAGGGCATTCCAGGCAGGGGGTTGCCAACCCTGCTTGGATATGGATGTCTTTGCAGAGGACCCTAGTCAAGCTTTACCAACAGCACAATCCAAACTATATCTACTCAGAAGTAAGTCCTGTTGAGTTCTATGGGGGCTTAGTCCCTTAGTACGTGTGTTTAGAATTGCAGCCTTCAGGGGCATCCATCTTTACTCCCAAATGCTCCCATCTAACATCTCCACAACACTTGGCTCCTTTCTTCCTACAGTGACCTTCTGGTGACTGGCCTGGCCTCAAGGCACTTAAACCCTTCTTGCAGAAAGCAAGAAAGCTAGATTAAATGTTCCCTACCCAGGCTCCATCTTTTAGCTAAGATGTCTAGCTTAATTTCCAGTCAGATATTTTTTAATTGTATGCTCCAAGCAACTGTGATTGATGCTTAACGTATCATGCTTAATGACATCACTTGGGCCCACCCTGTGACAGCACTCGGGCCTGCCCCCAAAATCTCAGGTTTTGGGATGCTTCTGACCTGGCAACCCTACTCATAATTAATTGCAAGTGAATTTTATGTAGGGGGCAGGATTCTACCTCCCCACAGTGAAGTGAATATTGCAGCGAGGTAATACTTGCATGATGACAACATTGTTTACAATCCTCATCAGCATTCCTACTTGCCACACAACTAGGTAAATGAGTTGGGTGTGAGTTATTCTCCTGACTGGAGTACCACTGAACCAGAGAAGACCTGTGGGGAGGGGGGAGTTTTTTTCAGAATATTATCATACTTACCTAACACATCAAATTTTTATTCCAAGCTAGGTTATTATGAAGTTCAGCAACATCACTCCATAATATGATGAATAATATTCTTTAGATAAGTCCCTGAGGTCTCACTTCAACATATATGAGAATCATAGTCTATTAGCTAAAATGCTTCTGCATCTCTTCTGAAAACTGGAGACACACACATCCCCACTGGAGAAATCCATGATCTCTGCCACAAATGGCCAAGAAGTACGGTGACAGGAAGCATAATACAAGTCACTCATGTCTCCATATCAGTTCATATCTGAAGCCATTCCCTGTGCAGTAGCATTCTGTAGCCTCAGTTGCATCCAGTATTGCCATATAAAGAAATAATTTATGAAAGAACTGGGATCCTGTTCTAATTTGTTCACACTATATTAAGAACTGAAAAGGATGTGTAGATGCAAAAAATTAAAACTAACATAATTTTAAACAGTGTCAAGAAATGCATACTTTAAACATATTTGGATTTCATTCTTTGCTCGGCTAGGTTGCCTCCTCAACAGTAATTATTTGGAAAAAAATACATGTATTTAAAATAACTAATTTACATACAAACAAGGGCATGTATTAAACCTATCAGCATGGGCTACAAAATAGCAGCAAGGTTATGAAACAGAGCCTCAAGGGATCTTAATCTCCAATGGAGGAAACTATGAAGCAAATATGAACTGCAATTCACATAAATGAGATCACACATATTCTGCGTTCAGAGACTTTGATAAATATTTTTGTCCTGCATACTAAAAAAACAAAAGTCAAAGTGATGAAATTAATCTTTGGGGACATAATTACTATGCCTGTTTCCTTCCAACTTCATGCTGCTCTGGAGTGAAATAGTTTTCATTTGAAAAGCTATTTATTTCCACAAAGCAGGCAACATACTCGCTCTCTCATCTTCATTTACATTTGTAGTGTTGGGCCACAATAGAATAGAGAGGTAATTAGAATTTAGAATTTTTTATTGTTATAAAAATATTCTGCATTTGTACAATTATATAGACAAGGGAAATTACAAGCAGATCCAAGCAACTATTGGAACTGGAATTTCAACCAAGTAATTCTAGAGATAGGCTGAAACAATTGGCAAAAAAATAGCCTGGCAGAACTAGATGTTATGGTTAACATGGGGTTGTCATTTTTGGTTACAGCCCCATGTAAAATGCTCACCCTTTTCCCAATAACGGTTAAGTATACAAACCTGTGTTGTGATTTAATCAGGTCATGCATTTCGCTGCCCTCACTTTATTGGCAGCTGCAGACAGTGGGGAAATGGCCGAAGGTATTCCAAGCATTACAGGTGGACGGAGCTGCCATTTACAGCAGCAGAAAAATGTCAAGCAAAATGTCCAGTTCCACACTAATTGGCCTGTAGGAAACCCCATGAGCAGAAATCTGTTTTCCCAACCCTCGGCAGAAGTTTTCAGCAGAAAATCCATCTGCTGATTCAAATTTCATCCAATTCAGTTTGCACCAACATTCCTTCAATACTGTCAACTGCTCACTTCAATTAAAAGTACCAGATGCTTTCACATATGCATGTTTAAAAACCCGGTTCTGTGAAAACATGGCTTGATTTTCATAATGAAATGTATTAAAAATAATCCTAGGAAAAGCGTCCAGCTGAAACCAAATGTAGCTCATTAGCCATGAGGTCCCTTCATGCAGCCATTGGTACATAGCGAAGACGGGAAGGGTCGTGTCCCAATAATTTCTCTTTTTTAACATTCTTTAAATATGGAGCCTGACTACCTGCTACACCACTGAGCTGGCTCTTTAGAATTGTATCGCTGGCACTTAGGGAGCTAACAGCAGTACAATATTTAAAACATCAAAAACAATTTAAAACCATTTTTAAAAAGCAGTCACATGCCCTCACAGTTATTCATTTCATAGTTGCCATGGCCAGTATCTATAACCCATCAAATGCCAGGATAAAGTAAAGTGTTTTAATTTCCCCCCTGCAAGTCAGTAATTTATTTATTAATTATTTATTAATTATATTTCTATACCGCCCAATAGCCGTAGCTCTCTGGGCGGTGCACAACATAAAAACATCCAATATACAAGTAAAAACATATATCAACAACTTAAAAGCAATATACCAAAAGTAATGAGGGAAACAGACCCACCACACCGGGGGGGGGCATTCCACAAATGGAAAATCCCTGTCATGGGTCAAAGCCAACCAGGCAGCAGCTAGAGGTGGTATCACTCTATGAACCTCCCTAAACTGCAGCTCCTGGGACAAGATATGAACTGAAGCACAGTTATCCTTTGAAATATGTACTTCCCCAAATTTTGTGATGGAGATCTCCAACTAAAAAATGCATACAAAATTTAGAGGAAATTGCTTGAGTAAATGCATGTATTAGAAGAAACTTTCATGTGGACTTCTTTAAAAAATGCAAAAATGGGGCAAACCTAATTTAAGATTGGGAAAAATGGGAGACTGAGAAAACTGACAGATTCATCAATCCTTAGTGCAACCCCTCTCCCACAACACACTGAAAGAATGTTTGCATAATATGATTGTTTTTGTTATTATATTTACATCCTGCCTTTCCCCCAAGGAGTTCAAAGTGGCACATGGGTCTCCTCTTCCCAATTTTATCCTCACAACAACCCTGTGAGGGAGGTTAGGCTGAGAGACTGACTGACCCAAGGTCACCTAGTGGGCTTCATGGCTGAGTGGGGATTTGAACCCTGGTCTCCCCTGTCCCAGTCTAACCACTACACCACACTGTCTCTCCAAAACTGAAAATTCAGTTGGCTTATGGCTTATATGGTATGAAAACTTTCTAGGCCTAACTAACTTTTTCTGGTTTAATTTTTCTAAAAGCTGCTTTACACAGTGTCAGGTCATTGGTCCATCTAGTTCAGTATTGGCTCTACATCCTGCCAGTGACTCTCCCAGATTTCAGACTGGTTTCTTTCCCAAGCCCTACCTGGAGATGCTGGAGATTGAATCTGGGACCTTTTCCATGCAAAGCAGATGCCTTTCTCCATCAAATATTAGGATTTAATGATCATTTGGAGGAGAGGGGGAAATGAAGTGTCTAAATATAATTTGATGAACTTCACAGCAAACCATGAGATTTAGGGAAAGGCTATAGTTAAGACAAAGACAAAATGAAACCCAGAGAATTGTGAGATTCAGTGCAGATCTCCCCCAAAGAAAACACTGTGGCTCATGAGCAGATGTTTCTGTTTTGTTCATCCTAATTTTCTTCTTATTTCTTTTGGATTTCATCATCTGCATTTTAAAAACACAAAGGAAATGAAAAGAGCAGTGGACCAAAGAAATGAATATATTTTCCAGTTGACTGACTACAGTTGAATATGACTGACTCATAGAATTTTAGTGTCACCCACAGGTTTTTAATGGGTATTTCTGAAAGATGACAGTGAAGGCAACAATCAACTACTGATCAGGATCAGTATTATGAAAGGAATATGATTAAACAATGACATGTATGAAACTAACGTCAGAGAAGCTACTTGTCTGTGGTAACACACATGTTTAGTAGGGCTGAAATATTTCATAGATTAATCAATGCAATATTATTCATTATGTTTCATGGATTAATGAATTATCAATATTAAAAATCTTTGAGTGCCCCCAATAAAGTGGGCAGATTTTAAAAAAATCATTTATCTTTAATATATGTATGTGCAGACAATGTAGTGCAGTGGTTAGTGTTAGATTAGGACTAGAGGAGATGCAGGTTCAAATTCCCACTCAGTCATGAGTCATGAGTGAGTCATGAGATTAATGAGGGATGCTAAAAGCAACAACAAAAAGCTAGGTTTAGGTATATACATAGTAAAAGACAGAGAAAAGACATGGAAGTTCAGCTAGTCAGTGGCATGACAAAATGATAACAGATGACAAAGAAAAGGCAGAAGTGCTCAATTCCTACTTTGGCTCAATCTTATTTATTTTATCTATTTTTATTTATTATTTGATTTATATCCCGCCCTTCCTCCCAGCAGAAGCCCAGGGCGGCAAACAGAAGCGCTAAAAACACTTTAAAACATCATAAAAACAGACCTTAAAATACATTAAAACAAAACAATGTTAAAAACATTTTTTAAAAAGCTTTAAAAACATCTCTTTAAAAAGGGTTAAAAACATTAGTAAAAAAACATATTAACATGCAATTCTAACACAGACACAGATTGGCATAGGTCTCAACTTAAAAGGCTTGTTAAAAGAGGAAAGTCTTCAAAAGGCGCCAAAAAGATAGCAGAGATGGTGCCTGCCTAACATTCAAGGGACAATCTTGTCCCAAAAGAGGGTCTATGACCCTCCTGGCAAACGTGAAGTACAAATTAAACGGGCAGGATTACATCTTGAGTTTGATAGACAAATGGTCAAGGAATACCTAATTATTTTGAATGAGTTCAAATCTCCAAGGCCCAATGAACTGCATCCTAGAGTAATGAAGAAATTGGCTAAAGAACTCTCAAAACCACTGTCTATTATCTTTATAAAATCGTGGAAGATGGGCAAAGGACCAGGTGATTGGAGAAGGACTAATGCAACAGAATGAATTTTTACAGGGATAAATGCAAAGATCTACACCTAGGAAAAAGAAACAAATGCACAGTTATGAGATGGGGGATACTTGGCTCAGCAATACTACATGCGGGAAGGATCTTGGAATTGTTGTTGATCATAAACTGAATATGAGCCAACAGTGCGATGCAGCTGCAAAAAAAGGCAAATGCTATTTTAGGGTGCATCAACTGAAGTATAGTTTCCAAATCACATGAAGTATTAGTTCCTCTCTACTCAGCACTGGTTAGGCCTCATCTGAGTACTACGTCCAGTTCTGAACACCACACTTTAAGAAGGATGCAGACAAGCTGAAACAGGTTCAGAGGAGGGCAACAAGGGTGATCAGAGAACCAGAAAGAAAGCCCTATGGGCCAGAAAGAACTGGGCATGTTTAGCCTTGAGACAGTGGTGTCACTAGCGGGAGTGCAAGGGGGGGTGTGGACCTCCGACGCGCACCCTCCCAGGGGCATGGACAGGGGTGGCTGGTCTCTCTCTCGTGCGCTCCAGGCTGATGATCTCTCCCAGTGATTAAATCCTGGAGTCTGGACCCTGAGGCCCCGCCCCGCGGGAGATAATCCAGGCCACTGGTGCCCTTCCCTCACGCAGCGCCTCCAATGACGTCTAGGCGCACGTGCCGTGCCGCACAGGCTTGGCAGGCAGCTCAGCTCTCCGCCAGCCCTCAGCAGCGTCTGCCTGTCCCGCTTTTTCCTGGACCTGGTGCCGTCCGCAGCCTAGGGGTGGGGCCGGGCGGCTCTGGTGTCATCCCCTCCATGGTGTCACCCAGGTGCGGCCCGCACCTGCCGCACCCGGCTGGTGACGCCTCTGCCTTGAGAAGACTGAGAGGAGATATGATAGCACTGTTCAAGTACTTGAAAGGTTGCCACATAGAGGAGGGCAACGATCTCTTCTCGATCATCCCAGAGACACAGAATAATGGGCTCAAGTTATAGCAAGCCAGATTTCTATTGAACATCAGGGGAAACCTCCTAACTGTTAGAGCAGTACTGCATTTTATTGCAATTTTTCCTAATATGCACATTTTTGCAAGCAATTTCCCCGGCCTAATGTAATGCAGTTTCGTATGCTATTCTTAAGATCCTCCGTGGCGCAGTGTGGTAAGCGGCGGTAACACAGCCGAAGCTCTGCTCGCGGCCAGAGTTCGATTCCAATGGAAGGAGGAAGTTGAATCTCCGGTAAAAGGGGTCGAGATCTACTCAGCCTTCCATCCACCGTGGTCGGTAATATGAGTACCCGGCATATGCTGGGGGGTAAAGAAAGGCCGGGGACGGAACTGGCAATCCCACCCCATATATACGGTCTGCCTAGTAAACGTCGCAAGACGTCACCCTAAGAGTCGGAAACAACTCGCACTACAGGTGTGGGGACACCTTTACCTTTTTTATGGTATTCTCACTAATATTTGCATTTTATGCATACTTTCCCCTAATACACGGGTGGGTGGGAACCCTGTGGCCCTCCAGATGTTGTTGGACTCCAGTTCCTATCCACCATAGCCATCATGGCCAGTGGTCAGGGATGATGGGAAGTGGAATTCAATAACATCTAGAGGGCCACCGGTTTCCCACAACCCTCCCCTAATGAATGCATTTTTGTACACATTTTCTGGTTGGAGGGCTGCCTCACATGAATTTCTAAAGACAGCTGCACTTCAGTTCATGTATAATTTTGGGAAGTACAAATTAGGTAGATTCCAATTAAAATGTGAACAACACAGAATTTCCTTCCCATCTCTAGACTAGGCTGACTAGAGGCTAATTACTGCTAATTTCCCCTCTATAAGTATTTTACATTTTTCTGGTGCCCCATTTGTTTTTATATTGTTTGTTTTTCATTGTTTTCCTTTGTATTTTTGTTATGTCTCACATTTAATTATAAGATGGCTTGGGAATTTTTTGAAAATAGAAAGGTGGCCGAGTAGCAACCACAGAGCCACAGTTTCCGGTGGCATCCACTCTGTTGCTTTAACACAAGTCCAACATTCAGGCAGGTTGCTTTCCTGCCCATCCTTTGCCAAATAAGTGGAGACCAGCAATTCACTAGGTTAGCCATTCTAGTGACTTCATATAGGCAAAAATGGGGAAAAGAATGTGAATTATATATCCTGCATAATGAAAATGCGAAGTCTAGCAAGACCCAAGGCATTGCATTAAGAGAAGAAATGGACTTTAACTGCCAAAAACATCAGAATTGGATGGTAATTGCCTAAAACCTTGTATTTAATTAGCATCCCGGCTGTTCCTGAGCCAGCTGCATCCATACGTTTGCAAGTTAGTGGCTGAATTACAACTCTAATTAACATTTTCTATACATAAACTGATATTAAGGCCCTGACAGATGACAAACAAGTGCAGGCTTTCTTATCTGTCTCTGAGGCCCCTTGGCCTTTCCTCTGAGCTCCACAAACAGCAGATCCTCAACAGGGCATATTTTCTTTCAGTTAACAGCTGTGCCAAGTTCTTTTGACATACCAACAACATCAAAGCAAATTGCTTACTAAAATATTTATAAGAGTGCTCTAAGACATAAGGGCACTTATGGTCTTTCACAATATGAAAGGCCTCTGCAAACCAGGGGACTTGAATCATAGAGTCATAGAGTTAGAAGGGGCCTATAATGCCATTGAGTCCAATCCCGTTCAGTGCATGAATCCAAATTAAATTAAAGTTATAGAATTGGCTTTTGCCATTGAATAAAAGGATGACTTTTTACCAAGCATTAACTTGCAATGGTATGCCATGAATTCACTTGGTAAGCTGGGTGCATGAATACATACAGGCTATCCCAGATTAAGCACTCCACAGGCCATTCAGTAGACTGAGCCTATACTGGTAACCAGCTTACCAGAGGATGAGCTCTCAAACCCTAGGATGCTTTGGTCATCTGCTCATCCTGACAACTGGTAAGGAAGATCTTACCACATATAATATGATAGACTATGTAGTAAGACGGCAATCTGTATGGTCAGAGCAAATACAGGAGATTTTGCCCTCAAAATGCTTTGCAAATTTGTCACAACAGGCTTCTGAATGGCTAGCTGATCCCAGTTCTGGACTGGACTTAACCAACCAGTCTGAGGATGAGGACATGATGGTTTGTAGGATCTAGCTGGGAGGAATGGATTGGATGGGTCCAGGCTAGGGTTGCCAGGTCGGAAGCATCCCAAACCCTGAGATTTGGGGAGGGGGTTAGTGATATCATGGGGGTAGGCCCTAATTATGTCACAGGGGCAGGCCATGGTGATGTCATTAAGCATGAATACATTAAGCATCAAACACAGTTGCTTGGAGCATACAATTCAAACAAAAAATTTCTCTGATTGGAAATTAAGATAGAAATCTTAGCTAAAAGATGGAGTCTGGGTAGGGAAAGTTGAATGTAGCCTACTTGCTTCTGGCAAAAAGGATTTCAGTGTCCTCAGGCCAGGCCAGTCACCAGAAGGCCATTGTAGGAAGAAAGGAACCTAGTGTTGTGGAGATGTTAGATTGGAGCACTCAGGAGTAAAGATGGATGCCCCTGAAGGCTGCAATTCTAAACATGTTTACTAAGCCCTATAGAGCTCAGTAGGACTTACTTCTCAGTAGATATGGTTTGGATTGTGCTGTTGGTAAAGCTTAACTAGGGATCCTCTGCAAAGACATCCATATCAAAGCAGGGTTGGCAACCACCTGTCTGGAATGCTCTGCCCCTGCTTTTTAACATGGCTGCTCCAAACTTCTTTACAGATGTGACCCTTCACTTCAGAAAGAGGTCTGGAAAATGAGTAAGAGTAAGGGGAACAGCTGCAGCACTCAGGGACTGGAGAAGAACTGCCCTGAGAATGAGTACCTGAGCATTTGGCTGCTTGCTTGTTCACTCCCCTGGGCTGCTGTCTCTTGAGACAGCTGAGGTCCCAGGTAAGTGCAGCAAGGACTGGGACCCCCTGCCTGACCCCGGCTCCAGAGAGAGGCTGCAGTCAATCTTGCAGCCTCTTGCATCAGCTCCTGGCTGGGTCAGGGGGCATAAAAGCCCGGCTGGCCTTGGGGAGACCCTTAGGGAGTCTTTCTATTTTTTCACTAAACCAATCTAGAGGAGATTGGTAGTGGGGAGGGCATATGGCACATGTGTTGTTCCTTCACAGGGTGAGATCCTGTGCAGTGAACTGAATGATAGAAGAAGGTCACCAGATGCCTTCAGAGTGACAGTCTGCAACTGGCAGAAGGCTGGCCCTCCCTGGGTGTGAAGGAGGGGGGAGTAGATGTGCCCTGTGTGAAAGATATTGAGTATGTCTGATTGTTCCCACTTCTCTCAGAGGCCTACTGGGATAACTGATTCGGGTAGGTTTTGTTGGTGGGTTCTTCTTGTGTCCATACCAGGTGTCTAACAGGAGTCTTAATAAGGAAGAACATGGGTGATGCCACGCCAATTTCAGTGATCATGGATATAGGGAGGTATGGCCACAGGGAGGTGGTGAACTACCATAGAAGACGAAGGCAAGCCTATCTATGCCTTGTTCCTCTCTCCCACTTCTCTCATGGATGGGTTCCTCTTTGCTCATCTGCTGTACCCATTGGCCTGTGTGTGTGTGTGTTGTTTAATGCCACATCAGTACGCAATAAGACCACACTTATCCATGATCTGGGTGGGTGAGCTGGGAGGAGTTGATCTGACCCAGCTTTGCCATCCTGGATACTTGGTGCAACACTAGCACAGGCTGCAGGGATGGGGGAAGACGTTGCTGTGGTCTACAGAACTTTCATCTTGCCACCAGGAAGCCATTCTGTCTTGCTGTGAGACCAATGGAATCCACAGATTCCTGAATGCCCTAGGAGAGTTCCCAGTATATGGAGCAGGTGACCCTGTTGATAGGAGACTTCTAGTCCTCTTGACAGAGCTCCAGTGGCCAGTGTGGTTGAATAATCAGCCCCTCTTGTTGGGATTGTAGCTCTGTGAGGGGAATAGGGTGTCTCCTAGCAACTCTTAGCATCCTTCACAATCTACACTTCCCATGATTCTTTGGGGGAAGCCATGACTGTCTAAAGTGAAATAAAGATCTGTTGTGGCTGTGGCCAGTGATAGCTTTGGTTTAAATTTGGGCTGGAGACTACATGTAGAATAAAAAGTTGGGGGAAACGCTGAAAAACAATGATACTGACACACTGTTTTCCTTTTGGGAAGGAAAAGGGCTTTCCCTCTGCCCAGGGCCCATGCACCTAATCTCCTCCCCATCCTCCCACAGCCTTCCTCCCCTTCTTTTCCCTGCTTTTTAAATTTTAATAGTAATATCTGTTGGCTATAGGTATGTTTTAAATTGCAAGGTTTTTTTTTTGCCTGTTATTGAATATTCAAAGTGCTAGAGAAAACACTGTGAATCTAAGCTGCTTCCTCCAGTCCTCTTAGCTACTCTAGTGTTTCCAAAGCAGAACTCCCTAGTGCAGCTGATCCCACTTGATCCCTTCCAGCACCGACAATCAGATGATCCTTAGTCCTTGCAAAGAGCCCTGTGCTGTGCTTTGAAGTCCCCAAAATCAGCTGATAGTTGGGGCTTGAAAGCGCCTTCGAAAGGGATTTGCAGGTATCAGTAACCAACCAGTTGGCAGTGCCTGCAACCCCCTTTTTGGCACAGCCATGGCTTTAACTGCCCCACATTGTCAGGTGTAGGGCAGGTGGGCATGACTTGGCCAAAATGAACCAGAGGGCCAAATTAGGCCTGTGGACTGGAGGTTCCTTTCCTCGACATAGACAAACTTTAAAAACTGGATTTCACTGGCAGATCTTAGCATTCCCCTGTCGTAGGTAGAGACAGACGAGAATTCTACTCACTACAGATTATTAAATGGATTTTTCAATAGTTTGCATGCTTGCTTTTTGTCCAGAGCAAGCATGCTTCTTGCGAACTCAGCCATTTTTCCATGACAGTAGATTTGGTGCACAGCCTTCAAGTCTGGCCCAGCTTCTCAGTCAAGTTTGGGCTAAAGTCCAAGGGATGTCATCAGATTGCCCTGCCTGATCTGCAGGAGAACACAAAGAGACTGCAGCCAAATCTCTGCCCACAGGCCTGCTAGAGTACTACATTGGGAGCAGTCCCAACATGGCTGCAGAACCCCTGCTGCTGCCATTGAGCAGCTACTGCTTGCAGGTTGCCTCCTCTTCCTCCATGATCTGGCCCAGCTTGGAGGAGCCATAGCCGGCACTCTTTCCTTTCCACGAGGGGGCAGCTCTTCTCGCTCCTCCTCCTCCTGCTTTTCATGATGAAGGGAGAACACAACATTTAAAGAGTTAATACTAACAGATTAAAATGGAAGTCCAGAGAGTCTCGCCCATGTTAAGGCAAGCCTAGAAATGTGGGTGAGACTATCTAGACTTCCCTGTTCATCTCTATAGTATTAACTCTTCAGATGTCCTTTTACCTTTTTCATACTTCCTTTACTTGCGGTATTGAACCAGATTAAAGCCAATGTAAGTAGGGGAAAAATGAAGATGGATCAGAGCTGCATTCCAGTTCAACAGAATGCTAGCAGATCAGGACCAGTTAGTGCATCCCAACCCTACCCTTTAGAAGATTCAAAATGGAAAACGTTGGAAAGGAGAGGATCTGGAAACTCACTACCCCAGTTCAGAAATCCATTATAAGCTATGATCTCTTCTGTAGAGAGTCCTCTTCCAGTTTCTGTCTTCAGCCAATTTCCACACTTTCCCAAGTGCACAGAGTGTGAGAGGAAAAAGAGTGAGGAAATGAAATTACTCTGGTCCTGGGCAATGAAGACTTCTGAGGGTGATCAGAACCTATACCACAGATAGGGAACTTTTTCCCCACCCCAAGGACTACAGTCCCTCAGAAGTAGTAGTCAGGAGTTGTACAGTGACGGTCCTTAAGGCTGAAGCGGGCAAGGTCAATGTGTACATCCCCACACTTGCAACACTGGCTGCTTCTAGCCACTCCTGGCCTGTACTATTGATAGAAACTCTTTGAGATGTCATCTATTATTATTATTATTTTTCCTGGTCAATGAGTCCTGCAAAATGGCTTCAAAAGACCCAGCACATTCAAAATCAAGATGGACAAGTTTCATCCATTACTAATCTGGTGTCTGGGTTGTGTGGTTGTGACCTTATGCACTGACCATTTTTATTTACTCTAAAATTCTTTGTACATAGCTTGCTTTTCTGTTGGCTGTCTATAAATGGGCTAGTTAAAGAGCCATTTTCCATGTCATTGCCTGCCCTGCTATTAGACAGTTTGAAGCAGCTGCCTCAAGTGGCAAATGCTGCGGGCAGAGAGCCCAATGCTGTAAGGACTGAGTTGTGTCTGCCGGATGGCCTGTCTTAAGCCAGCCTCCCTCCTTCAGATGCAGAGGAAGGCAGTGTCCCGTCACCAGTGTTGAAGTAAGATTCACTTGCTAGTCTGCTCACTTTTTGTACATGGAAATGGGAGAGGGTGGCATCTTGATTTTGGCCTCAAGCAGCAAAATACCTTGGGCTTCAACCCTACCAAAGCAGTGGGCCAAATATACAGGCTCAGCTGGGAGATAATTTTTTTGGCAACATTTGAAAACAAAACTAATATAAATAGAATGTAAGAATTGTTGTTACTTTTGTCAAAACCTGTCATTTTATTTTTCCGTCTTTCACATTACCAAAATTGAGGCTTATTTTTCTATCTCCACGATACTTATCTTATTTAGCTTTGCTCTTTGGCTCTGCACCCTTCAAGCTAAATGCAAAAGGGTTGACTATAATGAGGTCCTACTTGCTGTTACCTGAAGATCATAATTGCTACTTCCTTAGAACAGGCATGAAAGCTTTTCACTGACCATGGCTTTGTTGCCATGGCGACTGGCTTTGGTGTTTACCATCTTACAATGTGACATCGAGAAATAGGATAAGGAAAAGCCCTCCCCTGCTTCCATAAGTGATAGCAGGTGCATGCATTTTCTGCTCTCCGATTTACAGATGGTTTCTAAAAGAGGAACAAAATATGCTCCCTTTCATAATGGCCCTCTTAAAGAAGACACACTTGTCAGCTGAACAAAGCCTGAAAATCCTCACTGCCACCTCCAGTCATTCTGCTCAAGTAGCTGTTGTCGACCACTCAACCTTTTCTTTTATTTTTTTAAACTTAGAAATGAAATTGAAACTATGATGCAAGCCATGTCAACAACAATAGGTTTATTAATAAACAGGGTTCACAGTGTAGAGGAAAAACCGACCATAATAAAATCCTTTATTTTAAAACAAGGACCTTCCATTAAGAGGTAAATCATTCATTTCCTCAGGCTTATGAAAATTTGCTGTTTCCTGAGCACAACTGAATACTACAACGACTGACATACACACCAGATGTCTAACTTTTACCAAAGGTGCTTTTACCAAAATTCTGAGAGTCATAGGTTGAAAACAGCAGAAACTGGTGTGCAATGTACCCACGTTGCATGAGGGGGGCATAAAATGCCCAGTGCTGACTCTCAGCATTTTAATGCAGTGTGTCGCATAACATATTTAAATCCTGCCTGTCAATCACCATTTCCTAGGCGACTTACAACACCACTGAAAACAGTATGAAAATAACAACAAACAAAAAATTAAAACAGCATAGTAAAGGAATGCATGCCAGCATGATTCAGCATAACTCATAGTACCACTAAATGCTTAGGCAAATACCTGGTACTGAATGATAGCAAAGTTAGTGCCAGATGAACACGTTTGGAGAGGGAGTTCCAAGAGCCACCACCTTGCCTCAAAATGTACATTTGATTTTTGACAGTATTAGGCAGAAGCATGACAGAAACCTCCCTCTACAGAAATAAAACAAGCCACTTTCATAGGTGTTGCCACAAGAATCACTATGCATTAAAAGAAACATAAGACTAGTTTTGTTTCTTTTTCTTTTCGGAATTTGATGTAGCTAAGATGAACGCTAAATATTTTATTGTGGGGTTTTGAAATACGGTTTTAGAAATAAGAAACCTGGATGACAAGCAATATCTGTAGGTAACAGAAATTACCTCCTGCTATTGTCCTGTATACCAAAATGAAAAAAGAAATGGAAGCAAGATTCTCTACTAGAATAGGATAGAATAGAATAGGATAGAATAGGTTACATAATCCTCGCTTAAAATGCATTCAGCCCAGATGCATACATGCTAGAATTATTCTCTCACAAGGGCAGACTTTACTGTTTTGAGGTGGGCACAATAGGAATCATAGAACAGCAGTGGGTGGAGAGGGTGGGAAAAACAGCATGGATCCCCAGGAAAGATGGTGGGGAAAATCCCACTTTAAGGACCCTGTTACCCCAAGGGTTGTTACTGTGGAGTAGGCTTCTGTCTCCCCCCCACACACACATAGCTTTTTGAGGCTACTGGCTCTTTTCCCAGGGAGAGAGGAGGGGGCACAGCTATGTGTTATCTGGACAGCCAAGGCCACAGAGCCACTTGGAAGCTTAGCAAGTCCCTGTTCAGCCTTAAGACACCTTGTTAATGGCAAAATCTGACTCGAAATCACCCGTTTGCACACCAATGCAAACCTCTTATATATGTATAAACCCAGAACAGAATAGAATAGAAAACAACATGCAACAGCCTATTAAAGATGCCAGTTATGGGAAATATTCATGATTCAGTAGTGTGTACAATTGGATTGACTCCTAAGCCAAGGTAGAGAAAAGTATTTTGAATTTTACATTTGGATTATCTGCACTTAGACAAATTCTCCTTGCAACAATCTTGCCATCAGAAACAAATGGGGTGGAAGCTGATGCAATTGAAATATTACCATGAAATCTAAGTAGAGCGTTTGCCAAATCACACCTAATGCACATTACTATTTAAGTCGCGCACAGCTTAATGGGAAAGATGACTTGCAGATTTGACACAAAACAGACGTAGAATGTGTCCCAGAGCTCAGCACATGGAAGATAACTAATGATGTAGTACTCCTAAAAGATACTATTAGTTTTGAAAGCCACCTACAGAGCTGATAGTTTAGAACAGCTTGCTGATGTACATAACAAGATACGTAAATGTGAATTAGGTTTACTAAGGCATTCTCCATAAGCAGAAACACTGGAAAGTGGCCCAGTAGGCAGGCAACATACAGAATGCAAGCACCCTTACAAAAGAACCTTTAAATATAGTTTCTCCATTCTTTTCCCTCATAAAAGTCTCAGATGGGTTACAATGAATTTATGGTATTCGTTGATGGATTGGGGACCCACAAGATGGGTCCAGGTCTTAATAGCAATCACATACTGACAGGATAATGTATAGATTGCACCTCCATCCTACGAAAGACGAACATCATCCATGCCACTCACTTTACACTACCTTTGTAGACTTCCAGGCAGCCTTTGATTCTGTATCCCAAGTTGGGCCTTTTGAATACAGACAGCAGACTACTAAACAGAATCCAGAATAACAGCCAGGAGTTGCCTCTTGGAACCTATCCCAATTAAGAAAGGAGTATGCCAGAGATGCTTGTTACCACCCCTCTGAATTTGGATCTTAACTATCAGGACTGGCATTTTTTCCTCCTCATTTTAGAGATAAGAATGTTTCCATCTTACCGTATGCTGATTATGCTGTCCTTCTTTCATACACACGGGTGGGAATGTGTAGACTCCTGAGAGCTCTGGGTGCATAATGTGTTAAGGAACTTTTGAATGTCAACCATTCCAAAACTAAAATAATGGTTTTTGGGCTTCTGCTGGGAGGAAGGGTGGGATATAAATTAAATAATAGATAGATAAATAAATAAAATAAAGGAGAAGACGGAATTATAGATAGCATTTGGACAACTAGCGACTGGAGCAAGTTAAGTCTTATAAATAACAAATACCTGGGTGTGACATTTAAAAATTCTAGATTCTGGTCCACCCATTTTAAAGCTGCAATATTAACAGGCAATGCCAATGCCACCTTTTGGTATGCCACCAAATTAGGAGGTAGACAAGTAACACCTCTTCTTGAGCTTTATAAGACTAAGCTAGTATTCCAACTGTTCTATGGGGCTCTTGTGTGGATACATTCAAATACCTCAGCTCTGGAATTGGAACAACATACATTTCTAACAAGAGCTCTGGGTGTCCCTAGATCTACCTCTAAGGCTTTCATACATATGGAGTCAGCCTGCTGTTCGGTGAAATCTCAGCCTAGAAAACTGCCATTTACTACCAGCTAAAGATAATTTCCCAACAGATCTCTCCCCTTGTCATAATGACATTAGAGGACATGGGGCCAGAATCACGGGCTTCCAAAATTAATAGGATAATCTCTGAATTGTTTTTTTTCTGTGGGTCACTTGATGACAAAGAATTATAGAAGTAACTGCTTGGAACTCACAAGGTGCTTAGCTGATGTGGATTTCTAGGCTACCACCCCATTAATGTCCAACTGTCTCTCCAATACATTATATAAAAACTTTGCCATTCATACTGGGACATTGCTCCCATATTTAGCTTTCACCCACCCATACGCCCTTGTTGTTATTGTGTGCCTTCAAATCAATCACGACTTATGGTGACCCTATGAATCAGTGACCTCCAATAGCATCTGTCATGAACCACCCTATTCAGATCTTGTAAGTTCAGGTCTATGGCTTCCTTTATGGAATCAATCCATCTATTGTTTGGCCTTCCTTTTTTTCTACTCCCTTCTGTTTTTCCAGCATTATTGTCTTTTCTAGTGAATCATGTCTTCTCATGATGTGTCCAAAGTATGATAACAGTTTCATCATTTTAGCTTCTAGTGATAGTTCTGGTTTAATTTGTTCTAACACCCAATTATTTGTCTTTTTCCAGTCCATGGTATGCGCAAAGCACTCTTCAACTCCACATTTCGAATGAGTTGATTTTTCTCTTATCTGCTTTTTTCACTGTCCAACTTTCACATCCATACCTAGAGATTGGGAATACCATGGTCTGAATGATCCTGACTTTAGTGTTTAGTGATATATCTTTACATTTGAGGACCTTTTCTAGTTCTCTCATAGCTGCCCTCCCCAGTCCTAGCCTTCTTCTGATTTCTTGATTATTGTCTCCATTTTGGTTAATGACTGTGCCAAGGTATTGATAATCCTTGACAAGTTCAATGTTCTCATTGTCAACTAAAGTTACATAAGTCTTCTGTTGTCATTACTTTAGTCTTCTTGATGTTCAGCTGCACTCCAGCTTTTGTGCTTTCGTCTTTAACTTTCATCAGCATTCGTTTTAAATCACTACTGGTTTCTGCTAGTAGTATGGTATCATCTGCATATCTTAAATTATTGATATTTCTCCCTCCAATTTTCACACCTCCTTCATCTTGGTCCAGTCCTGCTTTCTGTATGATATGTTCTGTGTATAGATTGAACAAATAGGGTAATAAAATACACCCCTGTCTCACACCCTTTCCAACTGGGAACCAATTGGTTTCTCCATATTCTGTCCTTACAGTAGTCCAGAGTATAGGTTGCGCATCAGAAAAATCAGATGCTGTGGCACTCCCATTTCTTTTAAAGCATTCCATAGTTTTTCATGATCTACACAATCAAAGGTTTTGCTGTAATCTATAAAGCACAGGGTGATTTTCTTCTGAAATTCCTTGGTCCATTCCATTATCCAACGTATGTTTGTGATTTGATCTCTGGTGCCTCTTCCCTTTTTAAATCCAGCTTGGACATCCGGCACTTCTCGCTCCATATATGGTAAGAGCCTTTGTTGTAGAATCTTGAGCATTACTTTACTTGCATTTACTTTACTGCATTATTTGGAATTGGGATGTATATTGAATGCTTCTAGTCTGTGGGCCATTGTTTAGTTTTCCATATTTCTTGACAAATTTGTCAGAATTTGGACAGATTCAGTCTCAGTAGCTTGTAGCAACTCTATTGGTATGCCATCTGTGCTTGGTGATTTGTTTCTTCCAAGTATTTTAAGAGCAGCTTTCACCTCACATTTTAAAATTTCTGGTTCTTCATTCTACGGTTCCTCCATGAATGAATCTGTCATCCTTGCATCTCTTTTATAGAATTCTTCAGTGCTTGCATCTTCCTTTTATTTCATCTCGGTCAGTCAGTGTGTTCCCCTGTTGATTACTGAACATCGCTACCCTTGGTTTAAATTTCCCTTTAATTTCTGTAATCTTTTGGAATAGGGCTCTTTTCTACCCTTTTTGTTGTCCTCTTCTATTTCTATACAATAACTATTGTTCTCTTTGTCCCTACGTACTAGTTGCTGTATTGTTGCATTTAGGGTTCTGACCATGTTTCTGTCTCCTTTTATTTTTGCTTTCCTTCTCTCTTGACCCATTTTAATATTTTCATCAGTCATCTATTG
Organism: Rhineura floridana; assembly: GCF_030035675.1. Taxonomy (NCBI): domain Eukaryota; kingdom Metazoa; phylum Chordata; class Lepidosauria; order Squamata; family Rhineuridae; genus Rhineura; species Rhineura floridana. The sequence continues at coordinate 125,816,403 of NC_084487.1, forward strand.
AGGTCTTTCTCTCTGTTTAACTAGAGGTATTGTCTTTTTGCATTCTTCCCTGATAATGTCTCTGACTTCAATCCATAGTTCTTCTAGTTCTCTGTCAACTAGTTTAAAGTCTCAAATCTGATCTTTATATTCTTCTGCGATGTTATTTAAATTGTATGTTGGCATTATGATTGCTTTGTTGTTCTTTAGCTTTACTCTGATTTTCGATATGACCAGTTCATGATCTGTACCACAGTCTGCTCCTGGTCTTGTTTTTGTAGAGAGTATGGAGCTTCTTCATCTTTTGCTACCAGTTATACAATCAGTTTGATTCCTATATTGACTATTTGGTGATGTCCATGTGGTTGCTCAAAAATGAGTTTGCAAGAAATGAATTATTGGCTTCACAGAATTCAGTAAGTCTTTCTCCTGCTTAATTTCTATCTCCTAAGCCCCATTTCCCCACAATTCCTAGTTCTTCTCTGTTCCCTACCTTTGCATTCCAGTCCCCCATGATTATCAGCACATCTTGTTTTGGTGTGTGATCAATTTCTTCCTGAACTTCTGCGTAAAATCTTTCCAATTCCTCTTCTTCTGTGTTTGCTGTTGGAGCATAGACTTGGATGATGGTCATGTTAATAGGTTTCCCATTTAATCTCATTGATATAACTCACTCAGACCTTGCGTTGTAGCTCCTAATTGCTTTTGCTACATCATTTCTCACTATTAAAGCAACCCTGTTTCTTCTTAATTTCTCATTTCCTGCATAAAATATTTTGTAGTTGCATGAATGAAAATGTCCCATTCCTGTCCATTTTAATTCACTCTTGCCAAGTATTGTCATGTTAATATGTTCCATTTCTTGCTGGACAATTTCTAACTTTTCCTGGTTCATGCTTCTTACATTCCATGTTCCTATTTTGTACGTCGTACAACTCCGGACTCTCCTTTTGCATCTGTGCGCATCAGCCTCTGGGCTTCCTTTCAGCTTTGACCCAGTTGCTTCATTAGCCACAGTGCTACTCGTACTTGTCCTTTGTTCTTCCCCGGTAGCTTGGTGAGTGCCTTCTGACCTGGGGGTCTCATCTTCCAGCACTATCTCGCGTTGCATTTTGGATACTCTGTTCATAGGGTTTTTGTGGCAAGAGGTATTCAGAGGTGGTTTACCATTGCCTTTCTCTGAGTTTGGATGCATCTTAATCTGGTGTCTCCACTTTGACCATTCTGCCATGGGTGCCCCTGCTAAGAGTCTAGCCTCTTGGTCTAGACTCCTGATGGCATTGCTCTTAGCTTCTTCGACATTCTCAAACCCCCTGACCACGTTAAGGTGTGCATCCTAGAGGGGGATTAGCAATGATACTTTGACAAAAATAAAAATAGTGTTTTTATTAGCAGAAACTGACTACTATGTGTGATATCATGCTGCTAAGTATGTTAAATTAGCTTTAGTGAGGAGAAAAGCTTTTACTCCTTTGGATGACAATATCTAGAGTTAGAGCTATTTTAATGATTATTATTAATTATTAATTTCTGCAGTATTGTTATTTTTTATATTTCTGAATTACTTATTTCTTGTCCTTTTTTTCTCTCTTTTGGTGTGGATGCAAAATGCCTGGTTGACTGTTGCGTAATAAACTGAATTCCATTCCTACAAGTGTGAGCCGGCTTGGAGTAGGGATGGTGGACAAATTCAGTTCGGTTCACATTTAAAGCTGAACTGATCAAATGTGCATTTTCCAAAACAATATGAAAACTGAAATACAGCCATCCTTTAAAATTCACACTTATCTGAATTTTGTGATGCAGTTCTCCAACTGAACAATGTTTACAAAAATGCAAATATTAGAGGGAAATATATTAGAGAAAATAACATACAAAAATCCCTTAGGAAGTATGCTATGGTATGTTCTTTTAACAAAGCTTCTTGTAAGCTCACACATGCAGGTTCATCACAATGATCACAGTATCTAGTGTGCACATTAGTCAATGCTGCATTACAAAAAAATGTGTTCATTAGGAGAAATTCACACTGAAATGCTGAAGAATTTCCATGAGGATTTAAAAAAAGCACAAATTGCTGCGGAACTGAATTTAAGATTGGAATAGTGAGAAATTGAGAGAACCGAGATTGACGAACCTTTCCATCCCTAGCCTGGAGTTGATATCTGATTCCTGAAAGAGTAAACTCCCATACATTTTTTGCAGCAACAAAAACAACACGGCTGTGCTGAATATCCAGTATTCACTCTGAAAACTGTACATTTAGCACAGACAAATTACCAAAAATTAAAAACAAAAACACACATCTCACCAAACATTTGATGTTTCAGTGTGACTTGGACTCTTGTCTCCCTGGCTGTGGCTTCTGCTTTTGGGCACCATATTCCTCCTTCTTCCTTGCTTTCACTGTCCTCATCTTCATTTGCTGATACTGCCATTTAATCCACATGGCTATGGCTACTCACCTGATTTTGTTCTATGGGTGTCTGTGATGTCATCCTGACAGATGCAGTGTTATGACATCATTGACAAAATCATAGGAATTACTGGATGCAACAGAATTAAAAGGCAACATGGGCAATTGAGGATCTGGACTATGAGGGCAAAGGAAAAGAAATGGTTCTGAGAAGAACAGCAATGCAGCCTTGGTGCATTTGTAAGAAGAGCTGAAAATGTATCGATACCAGTAGCAACCTACTGATGATATGATGAGGCAGAGCCATGGAGCCCTCCCACCTCCTGACATTGGGTTCACTGCAGGTGACCTGGACAGGGCAAGGGCAGGGCAACAGCAAGGTCATGGCTAGGTGGTGAATCAGCTTGGCTCTGCCAGTGCATCCATGCAGCCTTGTGCTCACTGTTGCCCTGCCCAAGTAAGCTGCAGTAATGCCAGTATCAGGAGGGCAGTTCTGCCCCACCAGATGAGCCAATATTGATTGATCCTCATGAAAACAAACCAAGAGTAAGGTATGCAATTTTTGCTCAGACCTAAATAAATTATATATCATTGTATATCCCCAATGCTTGGGGACAAGATGTTGTCTTGTATATTTCACAGATAGCACCCTGTGAATTAGCAAACCACAATCACCACTTGATATGGGGAACAAAGATCAGCAATAGGAAGCTGTTGAAAAATAATTGAAAGGGACAACAATGTGCCCTATGCAACTGCCAGTGCAAAGCTATCCACTCACCTCCAAAGCAGAAACCATGAACAACTAAGTCAAGTCTCCGTGCCTTTAAGTGGGCAGTAATGTTAGGCTTTGGACCCATATGCAGACTACCAATTTTGAAAACCCCACATTTGTAAACATAAAAATGAAGATCTGCATTTGTAGTTAAAAGTTCCAAACTTGCAATGTCACTTTTCAGATAAGTGAAAATAGTGAAGATTTCACATAGCGTGTTTAGGAAGCTCTGCCCTTATTGCTAATGTATGCAACAAAGGTAGCCAGCAACGAAAAGAGGCATCTGTTGAAGGTTGTGCTGATTGCATTAGAAGCAAGCATTTCATCTTCACACCGTAGCATACTACAAGTGATAAAGGACTGATGCCAGTTGGTTTCAGGTTGTGTTAGAAATGATGAAATACAAAAGCAAGTTGTACGAAAGAGATTTGGCTTTATGCCTCATAAGGCAGACAAAATGGAAAATCGATATAGCTTTATGCAGATGATAAGAGTCTAGAATTCATCATTGTACTTGGGCAAAGTAGCAGGCGATTTGCAGAAAGAAGTCAGACTAAGGGTAAACTAATTAACAGGTATGGAGTGAGAGCAGAGTGTAAGAGTGAAAAATTTTGCAGTTCGTGCCAAGTTGCTTTGGTGCCAGAAGTACAGCTGTCAGCAATCAAAAAATTAGTGTTCATAGGAAACTGGTCAGAGGAAAATGGTTTATAATTTGAGTGAAAATGTTCACTTTATAACTTGGTAGCTGGAGCAAAAGAAATCTATTCAAAGTTATGATGAGAGCCAGCATGGTGTAGTGGTTGCGGTGTTGGACTATGACCTGGGAGTCCAGGGTTCGAATCCCCAATCAGCCATGAAGCTCACTGGGTGACCTTGGGCCAGTCACTGCCTCTCAGCCTAACCTACCACACAGGTTTGTTTTGAGGATCAACTGGGGAGGGAAGAACCATGGACACCATCTTGACAGCCTTGGAGGAAAGGTGAGATGTAAATGTAATAAATAAATAAAAATTTAAAAAATCCTTGGATAGGACTGTAAGCCATGTCCCCATCTGCTACTAGCAACGTATACCTTACTTCATATGTTGCATTCATAGACATAAGTTAATCCTATTGCGGTTTTAACTCTGTAGTCATTTCCAAAGATTGGCTGTACACAGTTTAGTTACCTATCTTATTAGTTCAGCTTGCTGAAGGCTGTCTCACTCCAGCTAAATGAGATGGTGGTGCTGATGAAACCAGCTGTTTTGCAAAGCTAGTTATTTATTTGCCTGCTTGCTAATATTAAGAAATAACTTTTTTTTCCTCCTCATCTGGGAGTTTCACAAAATAATTACAGATTTGAGGAGCCATTAAAAAGTTGCTATTCTGTAAATAGGAAGATGATAGGAAGTAGTAGTTGATAACCCAGATATCCTAGCATTGTCAAGACAAACCTTTGTCCTGGTTCAAGCCACAGGTGATCAAAAAGCTCTATCCTTGGACTCCTTTATCTGTTCAAGCATTCCTAAGAATCCCTTGGTACTTTCACACGGCTCCTTCCAATACCAGTGCAGTAATATTTCAAAGCCTGGAACCACTGGGTAAGGCCAATCATGTGACTCCTTCCTACCCAGCCACTACCCAGCTAGGAGGAAGACAATAACCATGGAAAGAATCCATGTGATTGGTCTTGCCCACATCGTTTGAGGGTTTCAAATGTTACTACAACAGCACAGGAAGACGTTTTAGGGAACTTGGTCCTTCTCCACTACAGTAACATAAGAAAAGACCCTCAGAATTCCTTCTGTCCAGTTTTAGTTGCAGTAAAAGGTTAACTGATGAAAGCTCCTTGAAGATTCTGGGATTTTTGCCATCCAGTGAACATATATAAGTTAATTTGCAGAGATGGCCAGTACTGCATATGATTCTCAGAATCATAGAATAGTAGAGTTGGAAGGAGCCTACAAGGCCATCGAGTCCAACCATTCGAGCTCAATGCAGGAATCCATATCAAAGCATTCCCAACAGATGGCTGTCCAGCTGCCTCTTGAATGCCTCCAGTGTCGGAGAGCCCACCACCTCCCTAGGTAATTGGTTCCATTGTACCGCTCTAACAGCTAGGATTTTTTTCCTGATGTTCAGCTGAAATCTGGCTTCCTGCAACTTGAGCTACCTACTATACATGGTGGCTAAGTTCTCTCTCCACTGTCAGAGGCAGTATGTCTCTGAATACCAGTTCCACAGCATCACAAGCAGGGAGAGTGCCATTGTTCACATTCTGCTTGCTGCCTTCCCAGAGGCATCTGGTTGCCCACTATGAGAACAGGATGCTGGATTAGACAGGCCTTTCATCTGATTCAGCAGGACTCTTCTTATGTTCTTAAGGAGCCATTATGAAAGCACAGCATGCACCAGCTAACAGTTTATAAATGAGCTATTCCTCTGTGCTAGCCTTTTCCATAATGAATAGCATTTAGCGCCATTTGACTTAATTACACAAGTGCTTGGAAACATTTATTAATTTAAGCTATTTATTATTAATTGTGTTGCCCAATAAAAACAGGACTCATCACAGTGGAAAGGAAACCGTTATGATCCACAAGATATAAAATGGAATTCCAAAATGATTTTTGTTTGTTTGTAGCCTTTGAGGAGTGTCAGAAGAGATTGGGATTTTTAAACTGCTAGCTAAAGGGTTGCCAAGACAGACAAAGGAGGGAGAGTTCTAACCCTTTCCATAATCTTACTGCCTGGCTTTTGTTGTTGCTGCTGCTCCCCTCCTTCCCAGTCTCCTGTGCACAGCAGAGGTAATCAAGAGGCAGGGTGACACTCTCTTTCCCAAATTTGGCCCTTAATCCTTTCCTGCCTAAAACCAAACACTCTGGCCCCATCTGGGTTATACATTTAAAGCACTATTATATCACTTTAAACAGCCATCTGCAAAGAATCCTGGGAACTGAAGTTTGTAAAGGGTGACGAGAGTTGTTAGAGGACCCCTATTCCCCTTACAGAGCTATAATTCTCAAAGTGGTTTAACACTCAATCCCTCTTGCCAACAATTCTGCGAGTGGTAGCTCTCTGAGGGGAATAGGGGTCTTCCAACAACTCTCAACATCCTTTATAAACTACAGTTCCCAAGATTCTTTGGGGGAAGATCTTGATGCCCCATCCACATCTACTGTAGTCCCCACTGAGGTGTCCAGTGCAACATCCGCCGCAACTTCTTGGAACAGTTTCAGTAGATGCGGCCTGATGATGTAGAAAAGGTGCAGCCAGCAACTTTTCTTCCCAACCTTTGCCCATCTTGGCTTATTAAAGCTTGCCAAGGGGGGTTGACCAAATGGATCCAGGGTGTGGTCAATGCATTGGAGTGGTTCCAGCCACCCTGAAAGAGGTGGTGACTTGACTACTCCTGAAAAAGCCCAACCTGGACCCATTGGTTTGTGACAACTGCTGCTCGGTCGCAAATACCCCCTTCTTAGGGAAGGTGATTGAGAGGGTTGTGGTGCAGCAATTGCAGGTACTCTTGCACGAAACAGATTATCTTGACCCATCCCAGTCTGGGTTCAGGCCTGGTTATGGGACTGAATCGGCCTTGGTTGCCCTGATGGATGACATTTATCGGGAGAAGGATAAGGGGAGTGCAACCCTCTTATTCTTACTTGATCTCTCAGCAGTTTTTGATACCATTGACCATGGTATCTTTCTCGGCCAACTTGGTGAGATGGGTATTGGAGGCACTGTTCCAATCCTATCTCTCGGATTATTTTCAGAGAATAGTATTAGGTGATTGTCTTTCAGCCCCCTGACAGTTGTGTTGTGGGGTGCCGCAAGGTACCATCTTGTCCCCCACACTGTTTTTAACATCTATATGAAGCCCTTGGGAGCAGTCTTCAGGAGATTTGGGGTGAGGTGTCAGCAGTACGCTGATGATACCCAGCTCTATTTCTCTGTAATATCTGAATTGAGAGAGGCCGTGCAAGCCCTGGACCACTGCCTAGACTCAGTAGTGGGCTGGATGAGGACCAATAAACTGACTCTGAATCCTAGCAAGACGGAGATGCTGTGGGTTGGTGGTTCCCAAGTTTGGATAATTGGTCAGTTACCTGCTTTGGATGGGGTCATACCCCCTTTGAAAGAGCAGGTCTGTAGTCTGGGGGTGCTCCTGGATCCATCTTTGTTGCCAGAGGCCCAGGTGACCTCAGTGACTAGGAGTGCCTTTTACCAGCTTCAGTTGGTAAGACAGCTGCGGCTGTTTTTGGACCAGGATAGCCTGACTACTGTTGTCTATGCACTGGTAACCTCCAGGCTGGATTACTGTAATGTGCTGTATGTGGGGCTGCCCTTGAGGTTGGTCCAGAAGCTGCAGCTAATGCAAAATGTGGCGGTGAGACTGTTCACTATAGCAGGGTATTACCAACATGTCACCCCGCTGCTGAAAGAATTGCATTGGCTACCTACTAGCTACCTGACTAAGTTCAAGGTTCTAGCTTTAGTGTACAAAGTCCTATAAAGCTTGGGACCAGGATACCTGAAAGACCATCTTATCCCTTATATGCCCAGTCGATCACTGCGCTCTGCAGGTGAGGGCCTCCTGCAGATACCATCTTATCAGGAGGTCTGCTCTGTACAACATAAGAAATGGACCTTTAGTGTAGTGGCACCAGCACTTTGGAATTCCCTCCCCTTAAATATTAGACAGGTGTCATCTCTGTTATCTTTTCGGCGCCTACTGAAGACCCGCTTTCAACAGCCTTTTAAGTAGAGAGCTTATCCCAGTCTCCATCTATGTTGGAATTGCTTTCTAATAGGTTTTAAACCTTTTTATTTAAGAAAGATGTTTTTAAAGCTTTTAAAAAATGTTTTTAAAGATGTTTTGTTTTAATATATTTTAAAGTCAGTTTTTATGATGTTTTCTAGTGTTTTTAGTGCTTTTGTTTGCCGCCCTGGGCTCTTCCTGTGAGGAAGGGTGGGATATAAATCTAATAAATAAATAAGTCATGGCTGTTTAAAGTGGTATTTTGTTGTTGTTATGTGCCTTCAAGTCAATTAGACTTATGGCCGCCCTATGAATCAGTGACCTCCAGTAGCATCTGTCATGAACCACCGTGTCCATATCTTACAAGTTCAGCTCTGTGGCCTCCTTTATGGAATCAATTCATCTCTTGCGTGACCTTCCTCTTTTTCTACTCCCTTCTGTTTTTCCCAGGATAAAGTGGTATAATACTGCTTTAAATATTTAAATATTTAGTTAAATATTTAAATATGTCCTGAGGAGGAGAATGAAGAACGTTTCCCCCTCAACATCCTGAAGTTATGTTTGTCTTGGGAAGTGGGGAAGGAAATAACATGCTGTGCTTTGCCCTTCTTTTTTCCTCTTTTAGAACAGAGCTCCAGATTTGGGGAAATAATGTAGCTGTCTTCAGGAGGGGGAGGATCTGCAAGATTTCTTTTTCCCCCCCATGCGGTCCTTTGCAGTAGCTCCTCAATGTCAGATGGTGAGCAGATTTGTTCCTCCTGAAACATTCTCCCCAACTACAGCAGTGTTTAACTTTCCCCTCTAGAAGTGAATGACAACCATCAATTATAGGGGAGTAAGTGAAGGCATGTATAATTGGGATGTTGAACAAGCCTTTATCTGCCCCTGCTGGCCCCAATGTTTGCAATAAGAAGCAGCTCCCTTTCCACTTCAGTTGCAGCTTCCTTAATTTGGATCTGTTCCCCAGAACTTTAATGGGAGTCACTGAGAACCAAGGCAGCTCCACACCTCCTTCACGGCACCGTCCTGGGTTTGATTTCTAGGTCTGGCTATCATTTGCCTTTTATCTCCTTCCTTTCATTTCTTTCAAAAAAAGGTTTTTTATGTTGCTGTTACCTGCCCTGGGACCTTCCGATAAAGGACAGGTAATAAATATCATAATCATATTTGTTGTTGCGATGAATAAAAAGTGACATTAGCACTTCATTATATGTTTTTTCAATTAACAGAAACTAAAATTACAACAATTATCATGTGGGGTCACAAAAATTGTTGAGGTCGCGAAGGGGGCCCTGTACTCATAAAGGTTGGGAACCACTGCCCTAACATAATGTATTTAGTATCTTATTTTTACTCATATATTCATTTTTATGCACGCTGTCCCCTAATATATGCATTTTTGTAAACATTGGAGAACTGCATTGCAAAATTTGAATAAGTGCTAATTTCAAAGTCTGGCTGTAGTTTGGTTCTCAAGTTGTTTTGGAAAGTGTGAATTTGATGGATTTGGCTTTAAATGTGAAGTGAAGTGAATTTTCTCTCCATGCCTACTTACAGTGAACTATCTGAGCTACATACATCTTGGAATCACAGTTATAAGTGCACATGCACATTATGGAGATATTCATATTTGCAGATAGATAGGCATAAATATCCATTAAATGTATTTATTTTAGATACACATATACCTGCACTATTTGTCTATTCTAAGAATCTAAAGTACACTGCAGAATTTCATGCAATATAGACTCAGTGTGCTTGAAATTATTTTATTAATGGAATATTAATATGATTCTCCATGCTTTAGAGTCCTAATAAAATTAATTCATGCCTGCTGAGGTCTATATTATATTCAGTTCCAACAAGCAGAGGGCAATATCATGAGAACATAAGAAAAGGTCCAGCAATTTGCTTCCAACAGTTGTTAACTAAATGCCTCTATGAATTTGTTTATTTTTAAGCATTTTAAACCTGGCTTTTCAGCCAGAAAAAAATAGCTTTTCTGATTGGCTTTCAAATATCAAAAACAAGACACTCTCTTCTCTCTGGCTTAAAAATCTAAAGCAATGCCCAGTTCTTACTATTTGCCCCCAGTACCTGGTATTCAAAACATATACTACCTATTGATCAGGCCTGGCACCAATGGGCTGCCAAGTCAGGCACTGGCCAAGGGCCCCTGTGGCCTAGAAGGGCCTCTCCTTAAGTTGGGAGTGTGGAGCTCCCGCTGTGCAATCTGCACCTGCAACAAGTCTTTGGGAGAATCATGCCCAGTGACCCGATGTTGCTGCAAATTGTGGAGTGGGAGCTCCACCATCCTAGGCAATGCCCCCCTGATGCAGGTGGCACAGGTTTAAATAAGCCTCACCATCCCACCTACCTACCACATTGTTGCATGTGTGCGCTGCGTGCACACACCTGCCATTACCCAAGGGCATGGAGGGGGCATCCCTAATAAGATGGGCCTATTTAAGACCATGCCTGCATCAGGAGGATGTGATGGGGAGCATGATGACCTGGGCCCAGGGCAGTCTGGTGCTCAAAGGGTCAGTCATGCCTGGTGCCACCCTTGCTACTGTTTTATATGTGTGTGTGTGTGTTTTATTTATTATTTAGATTTATATCCCGTCCATCACTTCAATGATGACGGAGCCTAGGAACATGGGGGGTCTATTTAGTGCTCTTGGTTAAGACTTAGCTTTGAGAAAGGATATCAAACAAGTACGGATACTACAGGTTACATGGGGTTACGCCCACAGCTTAGTGACAGAGCATATGGTTTGTATGCAGCAGGGCTCAGATTCAATCCGCACCATCTGCAGATTTAGACGTGGGTCTGGGAAGTCCTCTCCTTGGAACTTTAGAGGACCATGGCTGGTCAGAGAGTAGACAGTGCTGGGCCAGATGGATCAAGGAGTTCACAATACAAGGGAACTTCATATTTTCAGAGCAGCACATCCTCCCAAGAAACAGAAGTCTCTTTGACATCATCTGAATGAGGAAGAATATAAAGGTGGGGATGCTGGTTAAAGTCACAGCTGAGCTCAAGAAGTTTCCAATTTCAACTGTCGAGCAAAGCCAGAAAAGAGATGGCTTTAGGTTAAAGAGATCCTTTTTAAGAAGCTGATTGTTTACCACAGACTTGCATTCAAAAAAAAAAATCTTTGTGCTTTTCTGAGCCTGTCCCCTGCTGCTCTGAGGCAGGTGTTCAGATAGGAAATAATACAGTTTAACGTTAAGAATACGAAGAGCTCTATTTCACACACTTCCACCTCAGCGGGTGAGATGCATCACTATAATTATTGTTCAAACCACACACAAATGCCTCTGAATAGCTTCTGAAAGCTTTTTGGTCAGAAGTCTCCCTCCCACTCCTCTAGCACATAACATAAGGAGAAAGAGGAGAGATATGAAATACTATGCGACTGTCACATGTGGGAACCTCAGTTTGTGTAACTCCTGCACATACTCACCTTTCAATAAGCCATTCTGCCCACAGTGAGGCTTACCTCTCAGTAAACATGCAGATTATCAGGCTGTTTACTGGTAAACACATACCCAAAGCAAAATACAAAATTCCCCCCCATTTGAAATACTGTTTAAAAAATCTGCAGCTCAATATCACCTCTCCAAAAGCCATGTATATCCCCCAACATATAGTGCAAACAGCAACATGTTTGCAACACTCTCATTCTAATACCAAAGGTCACTGCCAGGGCCGGCTCCAGGCATGCCAAGGCCCTTGGGCTCCAGCTTGCCCTGGGCTCTGGCACATGCTGCCACAGATCGCACCGCCCACCTGTTCCCTTGCTCCACCTATCTTTCTGTCTTGTGTTTTGCGGCTGCGCACACAGCACTGCCCTTAACCAAGATGGTGGCCGAAGTTTCCCTTCAGGGGCCCCTCTGGGCCATGGGGCCCTCGGCCAAGGCCCAACCTTGCCACCCTTTAGAGCCAGCCCTGATCACTGCCAAAGAACCCCCATGCTACCCATGCATTGATGAAAGCGCTATTCTGCCTGCTAATGGTTACATTTGTTTATATACAATGCAGTTGATAACAGAATGTTATATGGTTTAAAAAGTACCTTATTGTGTGACCCATCGTGCTATAGCATGGGGTAATATGATGCCTTAGTGCTTGTTCACACACATTTACAATTTAAAAATTGTAAGTCACTTTTAGACAAAAAATTGTAGTAAGCAAATAACAACAAACAACAATAATAAATTTACATTCATTGGAAACGATCTTCACCCACATCCCCACTCAAAGATTTAACTTACAGAAAACCTGGAGAGAGAGGTAAATCCTGGAGGATAACAAGAAAATTTGTGGTTTGAATGAAGAATGCAAAAATAAAGAATGCAAAACTTAAAAAAAATAAAACCCTGGTGTGGGCTTCTGTGTGATTGTCACCCTTCTGGATGTAGTGTTAGCGCCACATATACAAAAGCATGCTGGACTTGGAAAAGAGGCATCTGGGCAGGAGTTGGTATGGTCAGATACAAAAGAGAATAGGGCTCCTGCACCTTTATTGGTTCAGCAGATATAGCTTGTTTTTCTGGGGAGGGGGGCTCCCTCCTGAAGGCTGTGCTCTATGGACTGGTGCAACTACAACATCCCTCTCTGATTCTTAAAGAGAAAGTATCGTTCTGGGCTCCTTGGGAAGAAAGGATGGGATAGATATTTAATAAATAAATAAATAAATATTTCATGTATTTGGTAAGGACATTCTGTGATCTATTTCAATATTAAAGGGGGGGCAGAGGTCACATTTCCAATTCCAATAATAAGTAAAATCTGGGAAACTGAATATCTAGATCAGTCTTCAAATGTTTCCCAGCGAGCACCAATCCCTGAACTTCCCTGGGCAATACTGAACCTTAGTTTTACACCCTTCTTGTTTAGCCTGAGTGAAGCAGCTATGGGATAATGTTAAAATAATGTGAGCTGGCACAGAAAATGCTCATTAAATTCAAGGGCAAAATGTGTTTGTATAGCAATGCAGCTTCTGTTGCCACATTATCAAGCCAGTAACAATAGCAACAACAGTGTTTGTCACTGCAATAATGTGTTTCCCTCACTCTGGCAGATAATGCATCATTGGCAGGCAGCCATGGGAAATGACGTAATTCTGAGGATCACTTTCCATTTCTCAGAATGATGAACATCAGCTTCCAGTCTAACGTCTCTTGTTGCGGGGCAAATAGCAGTGCTGTTATTTGTTATTTTATTTATTAAAACAGATAATGCTGCCAAGGCTTCTCCTATTAAGAAAACAGCACAACAAGACAAACACACACACTTGCTCCAGTGGGTGCGATGTACCACCAGCAACAGTCCTGCTTTTCCAGTTCCTTCCCATTCAATCACAGTCTTGGCTTACTTTCTGTTTTACCTTGGGGGAATGCCTTAGAACAAGAATGGAGAACTTGTGGCCTTTCAGATGTCTCTGGACTACAACACCCATCTGCCTTGACTTCTGACCTCAGGTTCCCCATCCCTGATTTAGAAGTGTGTTACTCTGGGTTGCTACAGTTGCCATTCCTCAGGTTTCAGCCTCCTGCCTGATATTGTAGAAATTAAATCTAGGAATGGGAAGGAAGGCAGGGAGATCTTGTCTCTAGTACACATGCCTAGAAATGTACATGCATGACCACCAGGGTGTCTTGTAATGCACAGCCTCACATCCTTCAGTGTTCCCCAGATAAAGACAGGGGCATTCTTGAGTGGTTATGATAATACCCCTGTTCTCACACAGCAAGGATCACTGATTGAAGGAGGCCTTCCTTTATTTTTCATTGCAGTAGGCTGTATTCATTTATTCTTTAGGTAGTTTCTGTTCCTTAAAAATGAAGTATGTTTGATCACACAGTTGATCTGGTTCAAATTAGTGTATAACAAGTGCATTGTAAGTACATTCAGTCTCATTTGATATACGACTAGCCAGTTGTAGATATGTATATGGAAAGGAAGCTGTCCACCTTCTCTGGGATTCAGCATTCCATGTGTAGCTTGACTTTGGAGTCTCTCTCTTTCCCTCTTTCACAGACACAAAAGCATCATCGCACTCTCAGCTGTGCAATTGACCATCCAAGCAGAGTCTCTGAATGCCCAGTGCTCCAACCATTCTGGAGGCATCCTTTCTTAGCTGCTAAGCAACCACCCACTCTGGCTGGCCATGTGGACAGTGGATTGCAAAAAGAAGATTCCCACTGATCCAATTTTAGCTTGGTTAGCTTGGATTCAGAGCTAGTTAGAAAACTATACTCAATAGAATTTGAAGTGTCTTGATAGAATGGAAAAGTGGGGCAAAGTTTGTAAAATGAATATCTGCAAAGGCTAATGCAGTGCTCTGTCTTCAGCCCCCCTGCCCCCCACCACCCCAACCAAGTGAGGAGTTATAGGATATGGTTAGGAGTAATACATATGAAAAGGATTTGAGGATTTAGTCAACCACAAGCTGACCATGAGGTGTGATGCGTCTGTAAAAGAGGCAATTTAGGCTGTATTCAGAAAACCATAGTATCCAAATCTGAGAGAGTACTAGTTCCACTTTATTCTGCGCTACTCTGGCCTCATTTGAAGTACCGTGTCCAGTCTGAAGTACCACACTTTAAAAAGAATGTAGACCAAGGATGGGAACCTCTGGTCTGTGGATTAGCAGGTTGTTTGGGTAAACTATTGGAAGTTTTGGGTTGCAATTCAGCTTGCTGACAGGCTTACAAGGGGAAAGGTAAAGGGAGGAACCGCCATGCTTCCTAGACTGTTTTTCTGACCTAATCTGTGCTGTCCTTTCAGGTGCTAGAGTGATATTTTTAGGGCTGCTGACCTCATTTCCTTCCTTCCTTCCTTCCTTCCTTCCTTCCTTCCTTCCTTCCTTCCTTCCTTCCTTCCTTATTCTTTGTCCCACCTTGGGAGAGACTTTTCCTCCCTTTGGTCTCTCCTACAGAGATGAAAGAGCAAGCCTGGTTCTTTGCATCTCCATCTTTAGTTAGCTAGAACTAGGATCTTTTCTATCAAATATGTATTTCCTTTAATAAATGCTACTTTGGTATTTTCTTAAAGCCAGAGTCTCAGTGGCATTGTATCCAGGACAAAGTGTGTCTAGACTCTAGCATGTTATGCAACTCCTATGCTAACATAAACCACACCCACATTTCCCACCCTTGACATCAGGTACAGGAAACCTTCAGTGAAGAAGAATCAGGAGCATACGCTAAGTGCACTCACAATTCTTCCTTTGAATCACCAGCTTGAATTCAAGCCTGCAATGCAAAGGATCATCATCTGCAGGTGCTTGCTATAAGCACCAGTCAGAGAGTTTTTAGCCATGCAAGTTCTTTTCAAACAGAGGCTTTTGGTCAAGTTTGTAAAGAAATAAACAAATAAGTCCTTAAGAAAGGCAATCATGCCAAAATATGTTGGGCATATTTACAATAAAACTTTCCATTGTTTTGGCATCCTTGATATATTTTTATCTTTTTTGTTCATTAAACTCCAGTAGAGGAAAAATGTTTCTTGAATTCATGCCAGCTTGAATTCACACCAGCGATGCAGAGGGTCTTCCTCATTAGGGGCTTGCCATGAGCACTGAGCAGCTCACCAGTGCTTACAGCAATTGGCTGCACAATTCCCAAAGGGAAGCTTGCTGCTGAAAGCGGAGCTTGTTGGGTCACTTGACAGCATGCTGAAGAAACGTGATTGACAAGTGCCTGGCACCACCCACCTGCTAAAATAGCCCGTGGAGGCGTGCCTGTCCCCCCACCCCTGATGTAGACAAACAGGGACAGGTTCAGAGCAGAACAATGAATACGGTCAGAGGTATGAAGAACGAGTTTTGTGAAGAAAAGTTGAAGGACCTGATTGGAAAAATGGGCTGTCACAGAGAAAAGACCAGGACTGGCCCCGCTGTGAGGCAGGGTGAGGCAACTGTCTCAAGCACCAAATACTGAGAGGCAGCCGTGGTAGCCCCTGCCAGCCATTTTCCTCTGTTTGGAGTCAGAGCTGTATGTGTCACACAACCTCTTATGTGCTCATGCACTGGAGGAGGCTATCCCACTGTCAATGTGGAAGTAAGAGCCAAGACTGGTGGGGGTGCTATCTTGTCCTTTGCCTCAGGCAGCAAAATGTTGTGTACTAGCCCTAGCTCTCTACACCGGGAGGATAAATTTCAGATAAACATTAGGAGTAACGCCTAGATTTTATTTTATTTATAAAAGTATTTGTATACTGCCCTCTTGCAAAACATCAGGGCAGTGTACAGCAACACAAAAACATTTAAAAGCAATACAAAACAATCATTAAAATGACTGGCTACTCAAAAAAAATATTTTGAACAGCTGCATAGGCCTGTCAGCACAACAGTCTTCAAGAGATGCCAGAAAGTCAACAGTGAGGGTGCCTGCTGAAGAATGATATAGAATGATAGTAAGAGCAGTTCAACAATGGAAACAATTGTCTAGGGGGTGGAGTGGACCTCCCTTGCTGGAAGACTTTGAGCACAAATTGCACACCCTTCTGCTGTAGCTCAGATTTCCTGCAATAAGCAAGGGGCTGGAATAGCTGACCTACATGACCCCTTCCGACACTGCAATTCTGTAGGTTTTTTGCTTCAGTTCGTTAGAATTATTAAGCTAATGCTTCTCTAAGCAATCAAGACTGATCATATTTACTATAAGATATTGCATCTGTGCCCCAGTTTGGACCCAGAGGGAACATTTCCCTATCTGGCAAAAAGTAGACTTGCCATTTGGATTGCCGTTCAAAATATATTAGAGAAGGATTTAATTAGCCTGAATACTGCCCACTTGTTGTACCAGCTGCTCCATCCGTTACATGATCCCTTTCTAGGTCTTCATGCCATTTCCAGATGCTGTTTGGCTTCACTTTACTGTGAGCCAGATTATCACTTGATTCATGAGTCCAACAGGGGAAAAGCCACCAGAATATCACGTTTCTAAATATAAAAAAAAATGTTCTGAAAAGTTTTTCTTTTCTTTTAAATAACATTTTATTAAATTCATTCTCCAATAAATATCATCATATTCTATGAATATACACTAATAAAACTGATTATACATCCATTCAATTTCATAATGATTAAATATGATAATTAAAAATATGCAAATATGTTTCTTCTTTTTACCTATCCTTCAAGTCATGGCAGTATACAGCTTACTCCTATGTCTGCTAAACCCAGTTTGTTTTTTTATAAGCATTATTGAAAGAACCCAATTGGTAATTTCTTCTCTGGTTATTTTATGTGGTCACAGCATCATGGTTAATTTTATAACCTCCAGTTGTTTCCAGATTTTCCTGATTAATTCCATTTTCTGTGGACAACAAAGACTCTTACCATATGTGGAGTGAGAAATGCCAGACGTCCAAGCTGGATTTAGAAAGGGAAGAGGCACCAGAGATCATATTGCAAACATACCTTGGATAATGGAACAGACCAAGGAATTTCAGAAGAAAATCACCCTGTGCTTTATAAATTACAGCAAAGCCTTTGATTGTGTAGATCATGAAAAAACTATGGAATGCTTTAAAAGAAATGGGGGTGTCACAGTATCTAATAGTTCTGATATACAACCTATACTCTGGACAAGAGGCTACTGTAAGGACAGAATATGGAGAAACCGATTGGTTCTCAATCAGAAAGGGTGTAAGACGGGTGTGTTTTATCACCCTGTTTGTTTAATCTATATGCAGAACATATCATATGGAAAGCAGGATTGGACCAAGATGGAGATGTGAAAATTGGAGGGAGAAATATCAATAATTTAAGATATGAGGACGATACCTTACTACCTGAAGACTAAAGTAATGACAATAGAAGATTTATGTAACTTTAAAGTTGACAACGATTACATTGAACTTGTCAAGGATTATCAATACCTTGGCACAATCATTAATCAAAATTGAGACAATAGTCAAGAAATCAGAAGAAGGCTAGGACTGGGGAGGGCAGCTATGAGAGAACTAGGAAAGGTCCTCATACGCAAAGATGAACACTGAACACTAAAGTCAGGATCATTCAGACCATGGTATTCCCTATCTCTATGTATGCATGTGAGAGTTGGACAGTGAAAACAGTAGATAGGAGAAAAATTCACTCATTTGAAATGGGTGTTGTAGGAGACCTTGGCGCAAAAAAGACAAATAATTGGGTGTTAGAACAAATTAAACCAGAACTATCACTAGCAGCTAAAATGATGAAACTGAGGTTATCGTACTTTGGACACATAAAGAGAAGACATGATTCACTAGAAAAGACAATAATGCAGGGAAAAACAGAAGGAAGTAGAGAAAGAGGAAGGCCAAACAAGAGATGGATTGAGTCCATAAAGGAAGCCACAGACCTGAACTTACAAGATCTGAACAGGGTGGTTCATGACAGATGCTGTTGGAGATCACTGATTCATAGGGTTGCCATAAGTTGTAATCGACTTGAAGGCACATAACAACAACAACAAACACTCTCCTGACCCTGAGTATAATTTAGTAGGCACAACAATGGATCTGCTACCATTTGAATCTTAAACATTTCTTTAAACAGATCTACCACAATTTCCCAATGAGTTTTACTACAGTTACACCACATATGAAAAAAGTTGCCCTTTGGTTTCTGAGAGATCCAACACCTTTCTTCTCCTAATTTACATATTTTTCCATGGAGTCCAATGCTATTGAACTGCCATCTTTATACAGTTTTCTTTATATGATGTTGCTACTGAAAAGTTAGATCTGTTTTGAAAAAGCAACTGCCATTCCTCACTGGGAATTTATCTGCTTAGGCCTTTATTGAATTGAAATTGAATTGAATTGAAACTTTATTTTTACCCCGCCCTTTTTCCAAACTGGAACTCTGGGCGGCTTACAAATAAAACTATGTGTAGTTAAAAACATAGAAAAACATACAATTAAAATGCAATTAAACTATGCACAACCTTAAAACCATAAAAGGCACTTAAAAATCTAAAAACAATTTAAAATAATACAGATAATAATATAAAACATTAAAACAAGCCTTGTAAAGCCCAATCCTAAACACCTTCTATCCCAAAAGCCTGTCGGAATAAAAAAGTCTTTACTTGCCAACGGAAGGATGGCAAGGAGGGGGCCATTCGTGCCTCCCTAGGAAGGGAGTTCCAGAACTTAGCAGCAGCCACCGTGAAGGCCCTATCTTGCGTCCCGACCAATCGCACTTGCAAGGGTGTTGGGACTGAGAGAAGGGCCTCTCCTGAAGATCTCAGGGCCCGGGCAGGCTCGTATAGGGAGATACGGTCTGACAGATAGCCTGGACCTGGGCCGTATAGGGCTTTAAAGGTCAAAACCAGCACTTTGAATTGTGACCGGAAACAAACTGGCAGCCAGTGGAGCTGTTGTAACAAGGGAGTTGTATGGTCCCTGTAACCAGCCCCTGTTAATACTCTGGCTGCAGCTCTTTGTACCAGTTTAAGTTTCCGAACAGTCTTCAAAGGCAGCCCCACGTAGAGCACGTTACAGTAGTCTAAACAGGATGTATCTATGCACATTTGTTCTATATTTTATAATAATTTGATACATCTCCGAAAATCTCACAGGCTTCTGAGTATGTTTCAGATTCAGACTTGTTTCTCGTTTTCTAATCAGTATATTCACAAAAGCCCAAATTTGTAAATATTGATATCTAGGGGGCTCTGACTTAGATTTGGCTTTCACTTGTTCTATTGTTTGTAGATCTTTCCAATCTCAGAAGGTCTCCAACTTCGTTTCCTTCCAAATCTAGAAGTGTCCTAATTGTTCTTTCATGCTGAATCTTTCATCATCCATTAAAGAAGCTAAAGGAGAAGTTTTAGGTGATAACACCTGTTTGTATTGATCCCATATTTCTAAACATATATCTCTTACATAAGTTACTCCTCCACAGAGAGGTTTCCTGTCTTTTTTATTCATCTAATGTCCATCTTAACCAAACATTCTTTCATTGGCCTGTTATATCTATCGTATACCAGTGCATCAGCCATACAAATCTGACTGTGTCAAAATAATGACTTATTTCTTAATGACTTATGTTCTCAACGATTTTTCAAGTTATGTCTCTAATTTGTGTATCTCTCTTATTTAAATATCCATTATAAAGCTCAGAACTGCAAATAGAAATTATACCTAGAGTGCTGCCCACCCAATGCATTTTGCTACCTACCTAATGTGAAGCTCAAATGCTTCCCTTGGGCTAGGGCAACCTTTTAAAATAGGCTCGTTGCAACATTAAGACCCCAAATCCTGACTTCATCCATTTCCTTCCTTCCTTCTGCTGCAATCCTATGCACACTTGCCTGGGAGCAGGGATGGGGAAGAAATTCAATCCAGTTCATATTTGAAGCCAAATCTGTGAAACTCGCACGTTCCAAAACAGTACAAGAACAAAAACACAACTATCCTTCAAAAGTCACACTTACCTGAACTTTGCAATGCAGTTCTCCAACCAGCCAATGTTTAGAAAAGTGCATATATTAGGGGAAATTGTGCATAAAAATGAATATATTTGTGAAAATAGCATAAAATGTATTATATTAAGAGAAATTGCTTGCTAAAATATGCTCCTTAGTGAAAACTGCATACAATAAGTGGTTATTAGGAGAAATTCACACTAAAATGCTGAAGAATTTTCATGAGGATTTTGTTTTTGTTTTTAAAAAAGAAAAATTGCTACAGACCTGACTTTAAGATTGGAAAAATGAGAAACGGAGAGAACCGAAAGTGACAGATCTTTCCATCTTTATGTGGGAGGAAGTCACAGTGAACTAAATAGACTTACTTCTCAATAAACCCTGTCTCTCTCTCTCTCTCTCTCTCACACACACACACACACGCACACACACACACACACACACACACACACACACTAACCTAGCTATTCCTGCTGGGGATAGGGGAGAGCCCTTAAGAATTGGGGCCATGAATAAAAAATAAAAGGGAAGAAAAAAGGCTAAAAGCAATAGGGTGGAAGGGAAGGGGAGCAAAAAGGCAAAAGGAGGGGAGAAAATAAGACAAGGAGCAGGGAGAAAATTGAGAGGTAAACAGAAAGAAGGCAATGGGAAGGCAAAGAAATGAAGAAAGCCCTTGCTGAAAAAGCAGATCAGATTTTTGAAAAGGCTTTCTGCTATACCAACAAAACAATGTCTTTCAAGATACAATGTGCACAGCAGCCAGAGTCCTGCTGGCAAAGGAACTGCATGCTACTGCTGCTGCCGCCTGTCTGCCTGCCTACCTCGTCCTGTGGGGTGCTGCAACGAAGTGAACCACCGGCTTGGAGGGCACAGAGTGGCATGTGGGTAGGGATAAGGCAAGGGTATTGTTGTTCCTTTAAAATGCCACCTGAGCAAACCAGCATATGTTACTTCAGAAGTCCTGAATACCTAACTTGCAAGTACACTAATGCTAATGAGCATGTAATGAATAATGAATACTGGAGAGCGCTTGAGGCAGAGCTATGTAGCTACAAAGCAAATCCACAGGCAGCAGATAGTAGAATGGCAGCCAATGGAAATGAGCTGAAAAATGAGCAGGGACACCTGACTGCTAAGCAGTCACAAATCAAGAGTGGAAAGGTGTAACCAAGCTAACTACAAACGCATCAGTGACTGCGTATCATCTCGAGCGGTGGGGATTTAGATGCTGAGAAACTTTGAATGTCTGTATTGCAACAGGAGCACAAATGTTTCATTTTTTTAAAACAGAGGTCACATAAATGCCATACTTTAATGGAATGTGCAAAACGTCTCGGAATTATTCATTTCCCCAGTTCCAGGCAGATGTATTCTTAGATTTTGGCTTGTCCGTTACTGCAGCTATTAATTTGCACATGTGTATTTTGTTCACAGATCAACTGCATGATGGGTCTTGCAGTCTTAGGGCTGTATAAACAATACAGCATTTCCTGGATGACTGCTCAATAGATCTGCTAAAATCAGTGCAGTGCAGTGCAGTGCAGTATGTAAATCTGCTTTCCTCCCCCCTTTTTAGTGCCATTATGCACTAAAAGAACCCCAAATTTAACACAGGAGTCTGCTTTAAGTGTAGTCTACCTCCCACAGTATTTCTCAGTGGACTGCACTCCTTATGAACAGACCTTCAGGCATCTGACAGTGAGCCTGTTATAGCAGTTCTGCTCTAACAGCAAAGTCACATGAAGTCTCCAGGGCAAAGGAGGGGAAAATAGGTGCTTATGTTTTTCTATAAAATGTCAAAAAGATGCAGCACAAGCTGTTTATTCCTTATTTATAAAATATGCAAAGAAGTGAATGAATGCCATAAACAAAGTCACCTTTGCTCCCATAGACACCTTGAAGAAGTGTGCAACTGAGAGGAAGGTGTAGTGTTCCCCCCCAAATTATCAATTCATTTTCATTTGTGCAAAGTAAAGAAAAAGACAAGAGAGAAAAGCTCTTAATACTCTGTATTATTCTCAGCTTCTGATCTAGCAATGACTTTCCAAAGTCCTAATTTAATGTATACAGAATGTCTTGCGCATTCACTCAATTTGGTGTCACTTGCTCCCAGGTAAATGTGCTTAGGACTGCACCTTTAGCAACTTTAATGGGGTTCCAAACATAAAATCTGGTTGCAGAAAAAATATCAGGGAGGGATGTGGACAAATGGATTGTTTTCAAAGCCATCAAATTTGTCTAATCCTTTCCCCAAGCCATTGAATCTAGTGGCTATCACCACATCTTCTCTTAGGGTGACCCATAACAATGAGTCATCAATGAAGCTTTCCTCTTCTTTTTTGTCTGTCCTGGAAGCTAATGCCAATCAGTTTCATGTGGGTGAGGTGACACTTAGGAAACGGGTGGTGGGGTCCTTCTACCCATGCTTCCTACATCATTTTTCTTTAAAGGGTCCGATGTTGCTGGTGTTGCTCTTTGGTACCAATAAGGGGGTGATTTCTGAGAAGTATAAATTAACAACTAAGGTGACAATCCACTCAAGTTATATAAGAGGGAATATATATAAGAGGGAAGAAACACATGTGCAACAAGTGGTTTCATTTGGAGCTCTGCATAAATGGCCTGTTGAAATTCTGCACCCCATTTGTGGACAAAGAGATGGTGGGGGGGACCATTTTGCCATATTCATCCACAGGGAGGAGCTTCATGGGGACAGGCGGTGGCAGTAGACCAGTTTCTTTCTTTTTTTCCAACATTGGCAACTGTGCCGGCAGCCTCCTCCCCATTTTGCACCCTCCACAATGTCCTGGACCTAGTGCCATTCCAAGGTATTATTGTGGGGAAGGGATGGTGGCCATCACAAAAAAGGTGAAAAAAATAGAAGAAAATTCTGCAAAGTGACTTTCTTTTTTTAGGGAGTAAGGATGAGAAAAATTAAGATCTATTTTTTTTCAAACAAATGACTTGGCCCAGCCAGGATGAATAGGCATTGAGTAAGCTTTAGGGTTGGCAAGGTTACAGAGGACTCATATGGTGAGTCGGAAGTGTACCAGTTTCAGTAGTCTGGTAAAAGGCACTGGAAAAAGTTCAGCAAAATACCATTAGGTGTTCAAGAATGTTTTCCTGAAGAGACAGATAAACTTTAAAAGAGAAAACACAACCCATAGTGCCCAAGAGCAAAACAAACAAAAAAAGGGGGGGAAAGAGGCAAATAAACATAAAAAACCTAAACAATCATTATGAAATAAGGATGAAGATTTCCAGAAAGAAAAGAATATTATTGCTGAAAAATATAACATTTGTACAAAAAACCATACAGCCAATCTATTTTGATTTTAAACCCAATTGTAATAGACAGAACCGCTGTAGGGATAGTATTTTAAAGGGTTTCACCTGGGCAAAGCTGTAGGAAGCCAGCATCATTCAGGCCACAGTAAATTATTTTGATGTAATTTTCCCCTGTCCCAGACTCTGTACAGAAGTGGGGCTACTGGTGGCTGAGCAGGCCTGACAAAAACAGCCTTGTAAAATAGATTTTGACTTATGCCACCCTCTTTGCAATTGTAACTTCCACTGGAGTTGCCACTAATATTACTATTGTTATTGTTACATTTATTACCCTTGTCCTGGGAGCTGCCCTTCACCAGCAGCTCCCAGGACAGGTTACAACAATTTAAGATGCAATGTTAAAAACAATTAAAACAGATTACAATCACAGGAATAGGGTGGGTCCTGAAAGCATACATCTCAAGTGTCAAAGGCCAAGGAAAGAGATGCGTCTTCAATATTCACTGAAGTGAAGATGCTAAATGCACCTTTGTGGGGAGGGAACTCCACAACTTAGGGGCTGCCACAGAGAATGCTATGTCATGTGACTGAACTGAACAGAGTTTGGAATAGGGGTAAGTCTCCCCCTGCCTTGTCCTGCCCCTGACACACACCCATCACTCTCTCCAGAACGCCACTTTTTCAGGAGTTATCCTGGCTAAGCTGGCTGAGCCCTGGCATATTTCTGGCTGAGCTGGGATGAGAGACTCCAGCAGATATAGCCGCAGCTAAGCCCAGGTTCACTAGAAAAGACAATAATGCTGGGAAAAACAGAAGGAAGTAGAAAAAGAAGAAGACCAAACAAGAGATGGATTGATTCCATAAAGGAAGCCACAGACCTGAATTCACAAGATCTGAACAGGGTGGTTCACGACAGATGCTGTGGAGGTTGCTGATTCATAGGGTCACCATAAGTCATAGTCAACTTAAGGCACATAACAACAACAAGCCCAGGTTCAGACAGAGATCCACCTATTCCAGACTCCATTCATCCAAGTGGATTTTGGGTTTAGATTGCTCTCTAAATGATGCAACATTCTATAAACCTCAATTTTGAAAGTATTTCCATGAAGTAAACATTTTGATTTGTCACTAAGCTTTCCTATTGATGCTTATTGACAGCAGCTGAATATTTTCTGTTTCCCCACCCCACCTCTCTCTCTCTCTCTCTCTCTCTCTCTCTCTCTCTCTCTCTCTCTCTCTCTCTCACACACACACACACACACACACACACACACACACACACACACCTCTTCTTGAGAGGCTGGGAATAGGCACTGGTGGAATCTGAAGGGCATTCGGAGCCATAGGCCATGGACCAGGTTTCACAGGGCTGCTTCTTAACAGACGCTAAGTTAGCCAGTACTGTGGGACCTAGAAAGGGTGAGAGAAGCAAGAATGGTCTGAAGAAGAAATTGGAAGCTTTTCTTCATCTCTGGGAGGGGAGACGTAAAACTGGAGTTGAGGGTGCTGTAGACAGTTTCTGTATTATTGTCTCCAAGTGAATTCTCGAGGTAATGTACAAACATTAGATAGAAAACACAAAAATAATATGTTCAGTTTAACTTAGCTAGTGAGTTGCAGGACGCCTGAGATTGCCTGTGTGAAGGAGGGAGTCGAGGGCAAGGCAGGGGGCCTCCTTACACTGGCCATTTCAGACTGAAGGCTGCTCACAGGTAGTGCCTACCAAGTGTACAATGGACACTTTTCAAAAATTGCAAGCCACACCCTGGAAAAGGCACCTTATGAATAACAACCTTGTTCCATATACAGTAGGGCCCCACTCATATGGCGGGTTACGTTCCAGACCCCTGCCTAAAAGCAAAACCCGCCGAAAAGTGGAACTCCATCAATAGAATGGCACCCGACACCCAAAAAATGCCGTAAAAGCGGAACAAGCGCCGCATGAGTGGGGCCTTACTCTAATTGAAAACCGCCATATTAGCGGAAAGCTGAAAAGCGGGCCACCAAAAACTGGGGCCTTACTGTAACAGACATTCCTAGCTCTGTGAAGCAGGCATTCATTCCTATGAACTCACCATTATTATATCTCAGAATCTAAGGACATTTATTATGATTCATATATAGTAAATATACCACAGTGAAGATTTGATACTAAGAACAAGATTCACTCAATTGTTTTTCTCCCACAAGAAACTAGTTAGTCTTTTTTTAGTCACTCCATGGATATATTCAAATTAGTTTTGCACTGACAGAATTACATCTCCCTTCTTCACTTAGCAGGATTTTCTATCACCTATCTATGTAATGTAATGCCACATGTCTGTGAGCAAAAAAGCACATTTGTCTGCTTTCTCTTCTTGGATCATGATGCATGTGACCTTTCATATGAAGAGATTCTACTACGTGCCTTTGCTCCTTAGGAACCACTGAGGCAAAAGCTGCAGGAAAGCTGGTTGGCTATTCAGGCTGTAGGGCTTTTGTGACATTACTAGCCAATACACTAGTCAGATCTATCACTTCATATTTCATTCCAGTTAGCATGATTCCAACTTCCAACACTGTATAATCAGTTCAGTCTGTTTCCTTCTAATTATCTCACATCTGCTGGGACTTAAAGCAGTAAGGGAATGTCTTGCCCATCAATGAAATTAAGAATGGCATTTAAAAGCATCCTTATTAAATATTTAGGTGTGGAAGCTTACTATGCCCAGAAAGTAGATAGGTAAGGGAGGTGGCCTAGGAAAGGGAGTATGAAGGAAGGAGGATCAGGTCCAGCTAGGAGGATCTTGGAAAGGGGAAGGAAGCAGAGAGGAAGAGAAACAGTTGGGATTTCACTGGCCTTGAGAAAGAGATCAGATGGAAGAGAACAAACACAAGCATGTGGAAAAGGAGGAAGGAGAGGGCCTGACAGAGGAGTCAAGGGAAAAAAAGATGCAGGAAACCCAGCTGGGAACAGGGAAGGGAAGTTTGGACTGGCACTTGCCTACCAATACTCATTCCCAGCATTTGCTAGGCATCGTGTCTCTAATAGAAAATAATTGGGGGTGGGATGACAGGAAAGCAGTAGGAAGGAAGTATTAGCCTCAGTTTATTGTCAAATGTTTGGTGTTTCTAGAATGTGAAAATATTCCATTGAGTCTTACCTTAAAAACTCATTTAGTTGAGCTGCCAGTTATACTTGCTGTCAAATTTTGATGCGAGTCTTAGGCCTTGGAAAGTTTTAATAAACTTGCTCACCATAAAATCTCATTAACTGACAAAGAAAGACATTTTCTATTGCCTGTAGGAGAAAAGCAAAGTATTGTTTCTTTTATACATAATACTGATTCTACTTCAGAGGAAAAAAGAAACTTTTTTTGAAACAATGTTTTGTGTTGATTTCCTAATATTTATATATGCCTTGATGGCTTCACTTTTCTGGATACCCTAAACTTTGCAGTTTATAGCATACAGACCTGGGAATGTTATATAGTTTAATAAATTGAAGCACTTAATATACTAAAAAGCTTTAGCCACTCAGCAGGAAAAAAATAAACTCTTTCACTTCAAGAGTCAAGTAAAATATATAATATTTTGCAGTGCTTGGAAAAGTTACTTTTTTGAACTACAACTCCCTTCAGTCCAATCCAGTGGTCATGCTGGCTGGGGCTGATGGGAATTGTAGTTTAAAAAAGTAACTTTTCCAAGCTCTGAAATTCATTTGAGGGTGTGCTGAAGCAGTCCTTTTCAAACTGCCTTCTGTAGAATATGGGCTTTCCTCAGTAGCTTATGAGGGGTTTCTGACTGAGATCAAAAGTGGCAGATAAGCTTCTTTGAAAGACTTACCATCCACAGGTGGTGGTGCTGAGGGCAGAGGGGATACCCACTGTCTGAGTTTGAAAGGTTGGAGCATTGGGCTGAAAACAACAGAATGACATTTTACAGGGATAAGTGCAAAGTACTGCACCAAGGAAAAAGAAACCAAATGCATAGTTATAAGATGGGGGATACTTGGCTCAACAATATAACATGCAAGAAGGATCTTGGAATTGTTGATGATAAGCTCAATATGAGCCAACAGTGCAATGTGACTGCAAAAAAAAGGCAAATGCTATTTTAGGCGGGATTAACAAAAGTATAGTTTCCGAATTGTCTCGTTCCCCTCTATTCAGTTCTGGACACCACACTTTAAGAAGGATGCAGACAAGCTGGAACAGGTTCAGAGGAGGGCAACAAGGATGATCAGGGGATTAGAAACAAAGCCCTATGAGGAGAGACTGAAAGAACTGGGCATGTTTAGCCTGGAGAAGAGAAGAATGAGGGGAGATAAGATAGCACCCTTCAAGTATTTGAAAGGTTGTCACACAGAGGAGGGTCAGGATCTTCTTCTGGATCATCCCAGAGCACAGGCCATGGAGTAATGGGCTCAAGCTACAGGAAACCAGATTTTAACTGAACATCAGGAAAAACTTCCTGACTGTTAGAGCAGTATAACAACCAAGCTGGCAACCAAGAGGTCTTCTGTATCTTTAAAAGTTGTGCAGGGGGAAGAGAGAATTCCACCTTGTGGTTTTTCCTGTTACAGTGTTGAAAGAACACCTGCACTTGGCTGACTTTCTCTTCTCCTAAAGATACAGGATCAGTCTCAGGCCTTGAACCTGGCAACCTGTAGAGTCTTTCTCACGAGCAGCTGTACACAGGTACAGGTAACTTGTACCCAGGAACAGAGTAACATGAGAACACCCCTCCCATCTCAATGGATCAGACAGAAGAATTGTCTTCAGTGATTGGCTGTTTTCTGGGGTTTCAGAAAGAAACATTTTTCGTCCCTACCTGGAGATGCCTTAATTGAACCTGGGATCTTCTGCTATGTGCCCCTTGAATGCTATTAGGCTGAGGCTATTTATCCTACCAGTTCAAAGCTATTTGCACTGTAAGAGCAAGAACATCTCAATTATGTTGCTAGATCAGAAAAAGTCCATTTAGTCCAATGTTCTGTTCCTAACAGTGGCTAAGCAGATACCTTAAGACTTTAGTTCTATGCACACTTACCATTGAATATAGTGGAACTTACTTTGGGGTAAACAACCATAGGATTGCACAGTTAGAGAAGGAAGTAGTTCCAGAAGTATCCCTGCAACTTCTCATTGGCCCTTGGTCTGCCTAACAGTCAGCCATTGAATAGTGCTACTGAGGCTGCAGATCATTCAAGACATGTGATTCTGTCCAGCTGCCACTAGCTGAATGGCAACACCCAGCAGTTTTTGTTTTTTGTTTTGCACCACTGAGCTGACTTGCTGTAGAGCAGAAATACTCAGTAGATCTGAGCAAGGAGCAAGGAATTTCTGCAGCAGTTCTGTCCAAAGTACACAATCAGTCTTTGTCTCTTTCATGCATTAGCTGCATGAAGGAGCATCATTTGATTACAGAGAAACAGTGCCTTGCTCCTGGCCCTGACACCAGCATTAAGTGAACTACTGGTCTCACCTCTGGCTGTCCCCATGGGCATCAGCAGTAAAGAAGCCTCCACAATCAGAACAGCAGTGTGATTGAGACACCAACTCACAAGCAGCTGCTCACACATAGTCTTCTACAGTACAGTTGACCACACTAACATTTGGATATCCAAAGGAAGGACCGACAGCATGCCCGACACTAGTTGTGAGCTCTTGTTCCCCAGCAATTGTGTGGTGCCACGTCATGCAAGTGCTAACCACAAACTTAACCAGTTTCTTCCCAAATAATACAGTTCAGTGATAATGCCTTTTGTACTTCTTTATCTGTTATACAGGGGTGGATTTGTAGAGTTGTTTTGTCTTTTATGATTCTCTCTTATATGATCCAAGTGTGGTCTTGCACAAAATGTTGTCATGCAGGGTAGTTCTGTTCAGGGTTCTAGCCACCATTCCACCATTCCATTCCCCCCCATCATCCTGATTTTCTGCTCCCCCAACTGTTAGAATTCCATGCCCACTGAGCATGCCCATTGGAATGTTATGGATTTTTTGTGGGGACACAAGGTTAGATTAAAGTCTTGCATTTCTCCATTGATTCCTATAGACTCAATTCTCATTGGGTTGATTCAGGGGAGTTATCTCCTGAAGGTTTTTCCCCATATGGATTTACTTCTGCAAACATCAGGGTTCCTCTGATAGTGCCAAAATGTCTCTCTTGTGTGCAAGAGGGAGAGACTGTCAGGAGACAGAGATTCCCAGAAGGCAAGACAATCTTTCAGAATATGTGTAGTGCTGACCCTTCAAGAGCAGGGCATAGAAGAGTCTACCTACGCATAGATTTTGCTACCTACAGCACTGTGCAACGTTCAGCTACAGGGGAGTGCTGGCCACATTTGAGGGTGCACTCACCATTTCTGTGAGGAAAGCATATGCCTATATGGAAACAGGAACTAATCTGTAGGAAGGATACAGCTACAGAAAGGATATTTTTTCAAAAATATTAAGAGTCAGCAAAACTCTGACGTAGGCCAAAGAGAGAGCAAAATTGACTGTCCCTTAGCTATAGTTATTTTCCCATATAAATAGTTCTCTTACAATCCCAAAACAAATACAAGTTTTAATGTATCACCTATTTTGTTTGTTGTTATGTGCCTTCAAGTTGATTTCGACTTATAGTGACCCTATGAATCAGCAACCTCCAATAGCATCTGTTATAAACCACCCTGTTCAGATCTTGTAAGTTCAGGTCTGTGGCTTCCTTTATGGAATCAATCCATCTCTTGTTTGGTCTTCCTCTTTTTTTTACTCCTTTGTTTTTCCCAGCATTGTTGTCTTTTCTAGTGAATCATGTCAAATATCTGCCGAAGTTGGAGTCTCTTCCTGCCAATGAATTTAAAATCTGCTCCATTTCTCCACTTTGGTCTAAAGATCTAATACCATCCTTCCTAGTTGATAATTCTGAAAGGCAAAACATTATATCCAACTAAATTGGAACCTATATGTTCAGCAAAATCATATGGTAGGACTATACCACTTCCAGGACTGTACCGCTTCAAACTGCATATGAATAATCACTTTTTTTAGTGCTTCCAGTTATATAAGGACTGGGTAATCAAAAAGTGGAATTCAAGATAAATATTCCCCACCTCATCACATCAGAGAGAGGGCTAGCTTAGAATGTCTTCCCAAAATGTATTCGTGCTTTATCTGCTGAAAGATTATTATTACTATGACTCCATTGGGAGCATTAAAAATGCAGTCCTTCACTTGCAGATTGATATGGAAGAATTCTTCCACATGATTTTGCTGAATGTATAACTTCACCCTTACATCTCCTCATCAACCATTCCCAAGTAGCCTAACTATTGGGTCCACTCTACAAAGCCCACTTCTTTTTCATTTACCACTTCTTTTATTTCTACTTCTTTTTAAAACTCAGTTGAGGTTATCTGTGCTTTCTCCATAATTGCCCACTTTGCAAGCAGTACAAGAAACTAGGACAAAAAATGGCCATTGATATGCCACAGAAGACAGGTGATGCTGCCCAGAATTCCCTTTCAGTTTCTAAAGGTTATCCTGGTGTGTGTCCAGTGGCAAGAGTTGGTCCTTATGTGGAAATCAATTAATCATGGCAGAAGCACCTGCTGCATAAGCAAATGAAGATATATTTCTAAGCAGTATGTGTGTTGTGAGAGAATTAATTATAGATTGTTACTAAAGTTGGCCAAAGCCTCAAACTTCATACTGTGAAAATTAACAGTAGGTTCTTTTCTTACAGCCTCTTCAAGTGAAATTCTTACAGATGTTTCCAGCAAGTAAAGATCAGAGTAAGTTATAGTTTGTGCTGTGTAATTATCAGAAGCAGCTCTTCTGTTGCTTGAGCTACGCTATTAGAACAAGCCACTTTCCTGTGTGGTTCTTATTTAGTATAGATCTAGAATGTTTCACAAAGATCTTTTCATATGCTGTATTACTTTCATTGGCACGAAGTATGCAGAAAGGACTAAATGAATAGTTTTTGAATAAATGCAATAAACACACACACATTTTTTGTTAAATGAGGATAGACTGGGATAATGGTAGCCCTGCCATTTGAGTGAGGGAATGCAATAGAGCAAGTCCCCCTGGAAGCAACAGGGCTTCATGTTCCATTGCTTTCAGGGAGAACTGAATGGAAAGAAAACATGGCTACTTTCAGTATTTACATGGGAGCAGTCATTCCCCATCCCCACATACTGCAATTCTCCCTGAAAGCAACAGAACATCATAAGTCCCATCACTCCAAGGGGGACTTGCTCTATTGCATTCAAAGCATGTGGTGGCAAGAAGCCCCGTACACAAGCTACTTCTGGCTGTGGGTGGTTGGATTAAACATTTTTATGAGTTTAATGGACAGAAAAACAGAGACAGTGCTGCAGCCCTCAGATCGCCTCCTAAAAGAATCTGCAGGATTGTGAATTCCAAGTGGACCCATAATCCAATCTAGGCACTTCACTAGTCACAGGTTTACCATCTCAGTAAAAAGGTAACAGTGTCCCCGCACTTATAGTACGAGTCGTTTCCGACTCTTAGGGTGACGTCTTGCGACGTTTACTAGGCAGACTGTATATATGGGGTGGGATTGCCAGTTCCTTCCCCGGCCTTTCTTTACCCCCCAGCATATGCCGGGTATTCATTTTACCAACCACAGATGGATGGAAGGCTGAGCGGACCTCAACCCCTTTTACCGGAGATTCGACTTCCTCCTTCCTTTGGCATCGAACTCTGGCCGTGAGCAGAGCTTCGGCTGTGTTACCGCCGCTTACCACTCTGCGCCACTGAGGGGCTCAGTACTAGACTATAAATTTGACCTGCTTATGAAAGGCACAGTTGGGAAGACCAGACCAGGTGAAGACAGCTGTACTCTGATCTAGGTAGGGTTGCCATATTGCCCTGTTAGCCGGGTTTTGCCCGGATTCTATGCATGCCACCCGGCGCCCGGCTAACCCCTTAGGTGGCCCGGATTCTCAGCTTTAATTTTAAAAAAAAAAGTTTCTAGGTGGTCCGGTTCTCGAGATATGCATAAAAACGTCAGCCGCCCCCGACTGTTAAATCTTTCTTTAAACAGTACTGCATGCACTTCCTAGCTTTAACCCCGCCCGTTCAGGATTGCAGCCAATCTTGGATTGTGTTTCAGTTTCATTGATCTGAGGCAGTGTCTAGAAAACAAAATGGTGGTTTCACCCCCTGTTTATCTGAAAATCTCATAAATTGGGTAAGTATATACATTTCAGTTTTTTTTCCTCTTGTGTGCAGGAGTCAGATCTTGGGCAGTGTTTTGAAAACCTTCCCAATGCTTGCTTTTTGTAAGAGCAATGCTAATCCCATATGCCCAGAGTAAATCCCATTGAATTCAACAGGACTTACTTTTGAGTAGACATGGTTATGAATGTGCTCAAAATCAATGGGACTTTGGAGTGAATGTAAAAAAGAATTGTGTTTGTGTTCTAACTCTTTCTGCCCCCTTCTGCAGTCCTATTTTAAAGCAAGTAGGCAGGGCTTACTTAGGTATTACAGTTTTTATTCTGTAGGAAAGTAATACTGATTTTTTTAAAACTAATACTGAGTTTTCTGCAATGACCAACTGGTTTGACAATAAACTATTATATGGGCTGTATGTATTTATACATCTGCAGTGTGTGCGTGTGTGTGTATGGAGTCTTTCCAACACCCCTGTGAGGTAGGGTTGGAAACCAAGGCAGCTCACAACAAGAAATAAAGCCATTTAAAATCCAATAACCATAAAAACAAATATAAACAGTTGCAAAACAGCGTGAAGTGGCATGATTTGGAATTTTGGGTTGTGTGAATGAAGTTGCTTATCACTTGAGGTTGCATTTCTGTCCCTGTTTGAGTAAGCCCCACTGAATACACTGGGACTTGCTTCTGAATAAATAAACCTAGGATTGCACTATAAATATCTTTACAGTTTGTGTAAATAATAAATATATTTGATAGTCATGCTTATATAAATACTTCTTCATTTATCATATTTTTGGTTTTTGGTTAGGAATCCTGACTGGTTGTGTGATGCTTAGTTTTTTGCCTTACTCATAGGAATCGTCTTGTGGTTGGTATGGTATTACATTTAGGAAAGTGTTACTGCCTTCTGTGTTTTTTTTCCTGTTTGCATTTCATTTATCTTTAACCTCACTCCGTTACAGCCATAGAAGCAACAGCAGCATATGCAAGATAATTAACTCCCATTAGTGATAAGAACAAGAATTTATAATTATTATTTCAATTAAAACAAGAGGCTTATCAATACTTTGAAGAGGACCAGATATTTATTTTCTTTCTGAGCCCAGGACTGGGTCTTTCATGATGTCCGGGGGGGGGGGGAGCAGGAGAGTAGTCGATAAGACAGACATCCTGGCATTGATAATTTAATTAGCAAGGTATGTGTGGGGTTGTTGCACACTTCCAGGCCCAGTTTCATTTTGAGTATGGAGGTGGAACCTGTGTAGATGTGGTTGATCAAAGGGAGAAGAAATTTTAAGTTAAGCAAAGCTCTGCTTTTATAAAACCTAAGAAACATACAGATACTTTGAATGTCTGAGTGCCTGCACCAGTGGAATACTGGAGGAACTTGTAAAACTTGCTGCAACAGTATTTAGAACTGAGCATGTGGTGTGAAAGACTCCTTTTCCTAACATTTTGGCTTCTTGTTTTTCTCCACCCACCACATCTTTGAAATATATCGTATATCGTACTGCTGCCCTGACTTACTTTATGTTTGTTGCTATTTTGTGTTTTTATTATGTTTTTATATTGATTGTGTATTTTTATTGTTTTTATTATATTTGTAAGCTGTGCTGAGCTCTGTTTTTAACAGCAAAAGGGCAGGATATAAATTCTCTTAATCAATCAATAAATACTCCATAGTGTTGGAAACTAGAGTCCAGGCATTTAAGGCTGAAAATGTTGCTTTTAAAAAAAAGATTTCTCACATCTTTCCCCAGCTTTTGGTGGTAATTCCTAGGCACAAAAACAAAACAACTGGACAATCCAAATATTAATATGCAGATATTTTGCATAACATGCTAACAATATGCAGATATTTGCATAATATGCAAATACTTTACATCATATGCAAATTAACCTGCCCGGATTTGTGGAACTGGAATATGGCAACCCTAGATCTAGGCCATGAAAGTGGTTGACATGGGAAGAAGGAGCATAGCAGGCAGAGTTTACTGCTTTGTTGACCTGCCATTTGCAGGATATGAAGTTTCACATCTTGTTCCTTTCTGCATTTGAAGAGGCTACTGAAGCCTCAACACATGCAGTCACGTTAGCTCACTGGGCAACGTTCCAGCTTCAGATTCTGAGGTTCAAAGTTCAAGCTCTTGAATCCCTTGCACATCTTTCATTTTCAGCAGAATTGGTCCTGTGTCTAAAGCTGCCCTTAGACTAGGGATAGTAACCTGTGACCCTCCATATGTTGCTGGATGCCAAGTCCCATCATCTCTGGCCATTGGCTGCGCTCACTAGGATTGGTGGGAGCTGGAGTCCAGCAACATCTGAAGGATCACAAATTCATCATCCCTGTCTTTGCCAATCTTTTCTGTAGTTGACAGCCCCCGTTTCACAGCAGTAGTACAGGCCATCCAATTACCACAAAATCTAGGAAAGTAAGATAAAGTTGTTTTATTTATTACAGTAAAGTTTAAATTCATTTAAGGGGACAGATCTCAAGTATATATTTCAGCTCAAATTTGCGAAAATTAAATTTTATTGAACTTGTATTCAGTGTTTCTAATTATAGTGATCACTGGGTTGTGAGATTTTTAGGAGGAAAAGGTGTATAAATATTGAATTTGGTTGATATTTATCCTTATTGGCTTATAGTTCATCAAAAGGTTTTTAAAATTATCCTTCAAGGTCAAATTCCAAGAGGAAAATCTGAAACTATTTTGACATTCAAATCATCAAGGTAAGAATTCAGAATTTTCCTACCAAATTTCTGCAAACTTCCTTTTCAGCCACAGCTACTGCCATTGCACAGAAAATGAGGCTTACAGGTCTCGCCACTTATGTAGTTTTGTCT
Organism: Rhineura floridana; assembly: GCF_030035675.1. Taxonomy (NCBI): domain Eukaryota; kingdom Metazoa; phylum Chordata; class Lepidosauria; order Squamata; family Rhineuridae; genus Rhineura; species Rhineura floridana. The sequence continues at coordinate 125,852,064 of NC_084487.1, forward strand.
TTCCCTTGCTCCCCCTCTCTCTTTGTCTCTTGTATAAACTTCCATGCTCTTTTTTGCTCTTCCATCAAGAAGTCATTTTTCATTCTGACAGGATCATATATCCTAGCAAATATGCAGGCACACTCAAACTTTCCGGAGATGCTGACATTCTGACACCACACGTTCAATACTGTCTCTTATAAAATGTTGACTGATGTGTTATTATAGAGAGGTCTGTGCTTGCTTCAGTAAGAGTCAAGAGTTCTTTGCTTCTTCATTTCAATTTACAGAAATAGGATCTTCCCCCACCCTCTTTGGGTTGTGTTCTGAAAACAGTGCAGCATCTCATTTCTTACCCTTTGTAGACAAGACAAATGGATGTAATGATTGATCAAAGGCTCAGGGGCTCATTCATACTCTGAGGAAATCCTCAGCTTTTCTCTAACATAACAAGTGATGGACTGCCCAAGTGAATGTACTTTTTGGTCCACTTACAAAAGACATCTATTGTATGCAGACAGAAATGTTCAAACATATACCCACACCTGAAAAAAAAATAAATTCACTTCTCCATAAGAGAAGTTCAGGTGCCTTTTATTAAAGAAAAAAGTTGTCTGTATATTGTCTGCATTTGCTTTGGCTGTCTACGTATTTGTTTTTGATTCCAGCTGGTCCTCAAATGATAATTGGAAGCTCATATAGTGAAGTGAGCAGTGCTGCAATTCTATGCACACATATTTGGGAGTAGGCAGCACTCAACACAGTGGGATTTTATTTCTGAGTAAACACAGAATCATCCTGATTCACATCTCAGCTCAGCCATAATAAGCTTACCAAGCCGTCCTCAGCAAACCATTGTTTCTTTTAGCCTCCACTGGATACCCTAAAACATGTGCACCTTGCAATTCTGTAATAGTATATATGAAGCATTTTGAGCACTTGAAATGTGCTGATCCAGAAATTTTCAGAACTATTCAGTGTTATCATAATTTCCAGGTCATTAATTCCTACTACCAATGCACATGTGAAGAGAGGGTTTTTTTAAAAAACCATTTCCTTACATTATCTAACTCACAATTTTTAAGATCAATTGCAGTTAAGGGATGAAATAAAACACAGAGACATCAGCTTGGGTTGAACAAGGGCCACTTTATTAAATTACAGCAAGAAAAAACCCAATTTAAAGTGACCTGCAGAGGGAAGCCTAGGTGCGGGAACTGTCTATGAGCAAGTAGCTTGCCAAACAGCTCTCGGGCGACCAGCCCCTGTTGGGGTAAGGGCAAGCCCATCTGTTTACCCCTTACCCTGACCACACCTTGTAGGTGAGTAGGGGGGCCTTCCCACGTCGTCCCCACCTGGGGCCGAATAACCTCTGGGTAGATGAGATGAGTTGGTCCCAAAGGCAGCCCATATCCTGTCCTCGAGCCGCATAGCCGTGACAGACAGGCCTCCGGAACTGCCAATCACCTCCAAAGGTGCCTAAGGGGGCCACCTAGCTGTCCTTAACTATTCCCTTCCCGCACCTTTCCGCTACCAGTGCTATAACGAACTGCCCTAAAAGGGGCATTAACCTTTCTTAATGTCAAGTAGCCAATCAGCCAAAACCACCTAGTAATAACAACGCCCCCTAACCTGATTCGCTCCCACTCCCATAGTGTGAAGCAGGCAAAAAACCTGCCCATCAACAAGGGTGGGCAGGATAAAAATTCCTACTCGGCCCCGAAGTGACCCCTAGGCACACCATAAAAGAGGGAGGGCAGGGTGGGCGTCGCGCTGCAAGAGGAAGGTAGGAGGGGCTGCTGGGCTTAAATAAGCTCAGCAGCTCCGCCCCTAATCTCTGCTGCGTCGTGCTCGCGTCATAGATGCGACGCGCGACTTTGCCCTCATTTAAGATGGAGGCAGCAGCTTCGTCCCGATCTGCAATTGTGCCCAGCCTGCCAGCTACGCGACAAGCAGGGCATTATTATTCACCATATGCTTTCCCATTTAACCAAAGGTGATCATCAGGATTGCCAGGAAGCGGGAAGCAGCAAAGTTGTGGACTCTTCCCCCTGGTTCCTAGCCCTTTCTTCTGCACTCCTGTACCTGCTACAGGGCAAACTGGAGCTCTGTTTGTTCAAAAGCAAGAGTGAGACGAGGGTGGGCAAGAGCCTGGGAGAGCCATGGATCAGGAGAACCTGTGGTAGAATCCTTTCCTGCTTCCTTTACACTTTTAGTACCTTGTATGAATCCTGACTTAGGAACATAGGAAGCTGCCTTTATACCATATCAGGCCATTTGGTCTATAGTTCAGTTGTCTCAACTGACTAGCAGCAACTTTCCAGAGTTTCCACATGGAGGTTCTGGAGGCTGAACCTGGGACCCTCTTCGTGCAAACATTTGGTCTACCACTGAGTTAAGGCTATTTCCTGCTTGACATCTCTAATAGTCCATAACAGAAATGGTAAAGTTCTCACTCCAAGATAGATGCTATAAACTCTGTTGGACTGCACATTATAATTATGAGGATGTGGCTATAGTGGGCACCAGCCCTACAGCCAGCCTTCCTTGTTAGGTGGGGCAGCCACATTTCTAGGTGGGTCATTTGTGGGGAGGCACATAGCACCAACCAACCCTGCCCCATGGTAGAGAGAATGTGAGGGCCCGGCTGGGGGAAGGGGAAGAAGTGACAGTCATAACTAAGACAGGTATACAGTTAAATCTGCCTATTTTCTAAAAGTGTGGTGAGTGCAGCGGTGCACACAACCATGGTTGGCTTTGTAGCTTTCTGTTTTTGATGCCCCATCCCCAGTTACCAAGAGTCCCTTCAAGCCAGCTGCAGTGTTTTCTCAGTACTTCCTGGCTCTTTGTTTAGGAAGATTTGTAGTCCATATATTCTCACAGTTTTATTCATATTGATAATGATGTTTTCAAAAGATCAAGAAAATGTTTATCCCTTTCTTTGGAGATAGTGGCTTAGATCCAAACTTACAGCGCAATCCAGGGAAATAAAGAGGGAAGACACAAAAATTTGGGTGAACCAGGCCATATTTATTTATTTAATTATTATTAATTAAATAAATATGGCCCGGTTCACCCAAATTTTGCATAGGGGAACCAAGATGTGGGATCAAACTAATAACCAAACTGTGGGTGAACCAACCCTGCCAAGGGCCAGGGGTAGCCCTATCTCTACCCGTTCCCTTAAGCCCTACCCTTTCAGGTATGTAAGGAGGCCTTCCTGCTCCACAACCTCCTGAGGCCCCACAACTCCTGGCAGGTGTTAGAGGCTAGCCCCCAAAATGCTCCCTAACCGTGCTAGCAGATCCTACAACCCTGAAGGCTGGTCTTGGTGGTACACCTGTTGCAAATATTGCTGTTCGTTCCCCCTGGTAGGCCTTTTTCTGATATACCACCAAGAACGAGAAGTGAGTCAGTCGAGGGTTCAACCCAAATTTATTCTGCAGAATAGAGAGACACTTACATGCTCATGCCAAAAAGTAAGCTGCCTGCCATATTACTGAACAGGCCTTGTTTTATACCTTATCTCAGTGATGCTATATGGCAAAAAAAGTTACAATCAAGCAGTTTAATAAAACGAAACTTAAAGATGTGCCATCACCTTTTGGGTATCTGCCAATTACATCCGCATAGACAAGATAAACCAGAACATCCAGCTAGTTTCTTTATTCTTATCTTAGTACATTGCAATCTGTCCCCTGAGACCTTCAAAGTAGCTGTACTGTAGTTCCGTTATGCACATTATAACACTATCTGGATTTTCTCAACACTCAACACACCCTTCTCCTATAAAGGTGTCTAAGAGTGGTCACCAAACCTTACCTGCCTCTTACCTTCCTATACCTACCTGTAATGTGGCCAATTAACCTACAGTATTTAACAACTACCCACTCCTAAGTACACCTACCAGTACCACATCACTGCAGAGCAGCGCTGTTGCCAGCCTTCCTTGTGGGGTGGGGCACCCACATTTCTAGGTGGGGTATTGGGAGGGAGGTGCCAGCCATTACCACTCCACTCACTGGTGGAGAGGATGTGAAGGCCAGGCCAGGAGAAGGAAAAGGCAGTGACCTCCCACCCCATTCCTCCTCCATGCAGAACATGTGTTCAGCTGCATAATAAGCTATGAAAAGTCAAGTTAACAGAAAATTTAGTAGGAACACTAGTCATGAATAGCATATTTTTTGTCTCATAAGTAAAAAGGATGTTAAGGGTACAGTGATCGGGGATACCAAAATGTGTAAACAAAGAAAATAATTTATGCTATAATTAAGAAGTTAAAAACCAGTGTGGTGCTTTCTTTCTCAAAAATTGAATTTTAATCTTGTATCACAACACCAGTACAAAAAAAGAAGGTTTAGAAACAGAGTAAGAGCACATCACAATGCAACCATAGTCAAGCATTTAGGGAGAGAGGTGCTGAGAACAATTTGCATAACTTTCTTGTTGGTCAATGAGATTGAGTCTTTAACTTCATAAAATATCTACTGCATAATAGCTTTCTGAATGGTAGATTCCCAATACAGCTTTTCAAAGCGAAAATAAGGTGTGTTTGTTAATTCCTCCTTGAGGGTCCCTCCCTCTAGTCTTGCTCCTGACCTTTAGATTTTCCTTCCTGTTGGACAACAGAAATGAATCTGGGGGAACATTTTAAAAAACTAAGTGATTAGAGACTAATTGTGGAAAGCAATTTGATTTTTTTTTTTTTACTGGTTGCTGGGTTGATTTTTCTGCTCAGAAACTATGAAAAGCCTTCATCCTAAGCTGCACACATTGGATAAAATCAGAAATTAGGCCTGAATTACAGCCTAGGTGGCCAGCCAGCCAGCTAACTGTAGTGTGTACAGCAGTGTTTCTATTCCACTAGGGCTGTTTTCATTCTTTGGAATCTAGTACTCAATAAAAAGAAGAAAAACAACCACTGTGATTATGAGTATAGTGAGTGCTTTAAAGGAGTAAAGGGAAACTTACGGTAGATCTTTTTTCAGATCACTTTATCTCTTTATTTCACCCTTTAGCAATAAACCCAATCATGCTGTAGCCACTATAATAAGTGTAGAATAAACAACTCTTACGTCTTACTCCAGAAAACATGCTTCTTTTTGCTGGCTAGGTAGAGAACTCAAATGAAACTGAAACTGAAAGCAAAGCAAAGGAAAGTCCAAGGGATGTGGGCTAACTCTAGCCCATAATACAAAGCTCCAATATATAACTCTTTAAGGTCATGTTATGTCAAGATCACTTACATACTTATAGGTTGATTGTGATAATGAAAAATCCACCGTCAAGGAAAGTCTTAAGAGAGCAGATTTTTGGGAGCTCTTCCAGATGAGGTCCTCCCTTGTTCAGTGAATTTTTCAGAGGGCTTAGTCTTAATTTTCTCCTGTTCTTAAAATAAGCTGTCATTTTTTAAATTGAGACTGTCATTGTCTGTCATGTCACAAATTAAAATGACAGTTTCAGTTCAGGGGGGGGGCAGTGCACCCATTTGCCCCACCCTGGCTACAGGGCTGGGGAGCACCAATTTTTAAAGCACTTCTCGTTCAAAATCTGGTGAATGGCCAACAGTGTCCATTTGTTTTGGAATTAATTTTTAAAAAACAGATCCAACTCCCAAGTATTTATGTTTAAAAACAAAACAAAAAAAAGTTTGTACACAAACTTTCAGCTCCAAAACAAGATGGTTTACAATAAGATCTCAAAAGATTAAAAGAAACATTCAAATCAAAGCAAAAAGAGATAAGCCAAATTACAACTAGACAAGATTCAAACACATCAAAAACCTGGCAGAACAAGTATATCTGGACTAGGGTTGCCAGATCACAAGCATCCCAAACCATGAGATTTCAGGGCCGGACCCTAGTGATGTCATGGAGTGGGCCCTAGTGATGTCATTAAGCATGATACATTAAGCATCAACCACAGTTGCTTGGACCATATAACTCAAACAAAAAAAAAATATCTGACTGGAAATTAGGATAGAAATCTTAGCTAAATGAGGGTGTTCCCAGGTCCAGCTGAAGTGACCAGATCATTTCTTCTTACCTGCTTAGGGAGCCTGAGTAGGGAACATTTAATCTAGCCTACTTGTTTCTGGCAAGAAGGGTTTAAATGCCCTCAGGCCATGCCAGTCACTAGAAGGCCATTGCAGGAAGAAGGAAGCCTGGTGTTCTATATAATTAGAAAAGTATTACACTTTGTAATGGCATCAGAAGCTGCAGCATGTACACTTTTCTAAATTTCTGTTCAAAAATGATTTGAAAGACAAAATGTATAATATGCTATTTTGTACAAGTAATTTTAAAAAAACTACCAACATCCTGCTGTGATATTTGTTCTACAACTCCTGCACAGAGAAAGTACTCTTGATGCTGCTGGTAGCTATACATTTACTGAATTCCTGATGTGCAGACAAGCAGGAAAAGGAAGCTATTTTTGGAACTTGGAGTGGGTTTTAGCTGTTGCCTGGAGGTCAACAAATTCCTTGTCAATCACAACCCTGACTAGACTTTAGACCTATTGGCTAAAAACCTGAAAGGGAAGGGATGAGCGCCCTGTACTAACAAAAGTTGCAGGGGTGGGCAGTTGACATTTTATCTATCTCTTGAACCAGACCACCTAGGAACTTTTTTTTTTAAAAGAAAGCTAAGACTCTGGAGATTGTGGTGATTCACCCAGAGACCCAGAGAGGATCCCCAAAAACCAGCATCTCTAGGCGAAAACCAGAGACCTGGCGACCCTAGTGGAGTGCCCACTGAAACGGCAGCAAAGAGGGGGCCACTTGGGAGGGAGTTCCAGAAGCAGGATGCTGCCACTAAAAAGGCTTTTTCTCTGTCACGTTGCAGTTCTTCACTGATAGTATGAAGAAATGTTACCTGTTGTCCTGTGCCTGCTGCCAATCAGATTTCTTGGGTGGCTTGGAGTTCTAGCATTATGAGAGGGGTGAAATGTCCCCCTCTCCACAGCATTTATATAGTTCATAAACTGCTGTCTTGACCATTCTCTCCCTCAGGGAAGTACTTCTATCATGTGGCTTGCCACATAGTTCAGTCACCCCATATTCTCATGAACAATGGCATGCTCCTCAGCAACCTTCCAAGTAAGCAGAGAAACATACTTACTTTAAGCTGGCTTGTAGTTGTAACTCTACCTTGGTATAGTAAATGAAAGAAAATCTGAAAACTGCAGATAAGAAATGAAGCCCCACTTACCTGCGCAGCCATCTTCGTTAAGGGCAACGTCGTGTGTCACAGCATTATGCGTGCGTGACGTGCGGCAGGAAGGGGCAGGGCCATGGGCCTATTTAAGGCCAGGCCGCCCCTCCTACCTCCTCTTTCAGCGAGCAACGCCCACCCCGCCCTCCCTCTCTTATAGTGTGTTCAATGGTCGCTTCGGGACTGAGTAGGAATTTTTACCCTGCCCACCCTTGTTTAGTGGGCAGGTTTTTTGCCTACTCCACACTGTGAGAGTGGGATGGAATCGGGTTAGGGGGCGTTGTGATTAATAGGTGAATTTGGCTAATTTGGCTATTTTGTTATGGTCGAAGTTTAATTGCCCTAGGAGGGCAGTTCATAATTGGGGCACTGGTGTGGGAAGGTGCGGAAAGGGAAATAGGTAAGGACAGCTCGGTGGCCCCCTTAGGCACCTTTGGAGGTGATTGGCGGTTCCAGAGGCCTGTCTGTCAGAGCTTTGCGGCTTGAGGCCAGGATATGGGCTGCTTTTGGGGCCAACTTAACTCATCCACCCAAGGGTTGTGCAGCCCCAGAAGGTGGTGACCTGAGAAGGCCCCCCTACTCACCTACTGGGTGTGGCTGGCAGAAAGGGTAAGCAGATGGGGCTTGCCCTTGTCCCCAGCAGGGGCTGGTCGCCCGTGAGCTGTATGGCAAGATGCTTCCTTATAGATAGTTCCGCACCTAGGTTTCCTTCGGCAGGTCACTTTAAAAGGTGTTTTTGTATAGTTTAATAAAGTGGCCCTTGTTCAACCCAAGCTGATGTGTCCTTGTCTTATTTCGCCCCTTCACTCGCAAATACAATACAATACAATATAGTCCATTAATGAAACCAATGACTGACTGGCACTTATTACTTCACGTATTGCCTGAGTCACAGGCTACTGCACAGCTCTGTGTATGTATATACATATACATATACAAAGGGTTTTTCCCCAGCCCTTGGTTTGTTCTTAAGATGACATTTCATGACCCTAAAATGTTTTGCTGAACTCCATTCCTTAAAGCTTTGTAAAACATGAAGGTCAAGTCTATATTAATACTATCCTGGGCAGATCTACTCAGATACCAGCTACTGTAAGAGATAGCTCATGCAAGCAAATGCTTAACAGCTCTGAGGTAAGTACATCTGAACATTTGTTGGGTGTTCTTACTTTTCAGGTCTCTGTGCAGAAATCAGATAGGTAAGAAACTATTTAATTAAATACCTGTCTGATTCCTGTGCATGGGCCTGTGCCCTAATTGAGAAATTCTCAAATGTACCTACCTCAGAGATATGAACTTATTCAAAAATAACTCACAAATAAACACAAGCCAGCTTGGGCTCCTAAACACAAGCCAGCTTGGGCTCCTAGCCGAAAGAGATGTACAACCTAATCCCAAGTAAGACTGCTCAGAAGTAGAGTGGGAAATGCAATGAAACACTTCAAGCAACATTTGGAGCAAAGCTGGAATTGTCTCCTTGGGTAAAATATCTGAAGAATTCAAAGGAATCAAGGATGTCTCATGGAGAGACCCACAACATTTCTCAGTGGGATTCCATACGACTCTGATTTGTTACCGGATTTTGTCTAGAGCATTTGAATTGGATGTGTTTCTTCAGCTGAAAAACTGGAGGAGTTACAATGGAAGCCCAAATGATTTTTGCTAAAATTAGTCAGCTTTCTCAAGACTCATTCATCTCTCCTTGGAAGCAGCCCCCTCTTGGCATCAGTGGAATTTATTTGCAGATAAATTTCCAGATTTAGGGTTGCAACCTCAATGAAGCCTTCAATGGCAAACACAGTATTTACAAAGGAGTAAACATAATTCATTGAATATAGTGACATTTACTTCTGAATAAACATGCATAGGATTGTGCTGTAAGTCCCACTGGTTGCAAGAGAACTCATTTCTAAATAAATGTGTCAGATTTTCAACCTGGCTTTTGGCTAGTAGCCTGGGGTTTAGGTCGGTAGTATTTATTCTGTGGCTGGTTGGTGATAGTGGATTTTTAAAAATGATTTTAGATTATCTTTTATTTTCACCATCTTCATTATTAATTTATTACTCACCACCTACAAAATTATCTCAAGGCAATGTACCATAAAAAACAGCTACAAAGACAAAACAAGCAGATGTATTTTTTAAAAAAACCCAGATATCTATGTCAGAGACCCATTCATTCATCTGGGAAAGCCTGCTGGAACAAAAATGTCTTAAATTGTTTCTGGAAAGTCCAGATAGTGGGTGTCTATCATATCTTGACAGGAATGCTGTACCACATAATAGGGGCAACGTTTGGATGAACACGGTAGTATATTTGCTCTGTATTGTATTAATTTGTTATTTAATTATATTGTGTTGTATCTATCTATCTATCATTTTGTAACTCTCTTCAGGACTTCCATCCATTGTGGGAAGCGATTGATAAATTTACTAAACTAAAATAAACTTGTGGTGTAAAAATCACAATCAGGGCCAGCCCTATCATTAGGCAGAGTGAGGCAACTGCTTCAGGCAGCTAATTTGGGGTTTCACTGCACATTGTTAGATATTTAATGTATTATATTTTTACCACTAAGGAGGAAGAGAGACGTTTGAGGGATTTGCTGTCTCGAGTGTCAAAATAAGTTGAACAACCTTGGGTACTATGCACTATGACTTGGAGAGGGGAGAGCATCTGCCCCAGGGACCAAAATATCTTGGGCTGCCCCAGACACAAGCCTACATACACTTGATTCAGGAGTAAGCGTCACTGACCTCAAGAGGGCTTACTTGACAGAACTGAATAGTTCAGTCACTTGCTTAAGAGTTTACATACAGAGCAAAGATTGCTGCTAGAGTACAAGGTGATATAAAAAAGTAATCTAATTATACATATATCTTTCTCATTATTTGAAAATACTATTACTGCCCATTAGGGATGGGGGAGAATTTTAATTTTTTTGCATTTTAATAAGAAACTACCTCCTGCTGGGAGGAAGGGCGGGATATAAATCAAATAATATATAAATAATAAATAAATAATTCACACTTCTTGAACTAACGTGCAAACTGAAACACAATCATCCTTCAAAATTGTCACTTATCTGAATTTTGCAATGCGGTTCTGCAACCAACCAATGTGTTCACAAGTGCGTATTTTAGTGGAAAATGTGCATAATAATGCATATATTAGTGAAAATAACATATAAATATATATTAAAGAAAATTGCTTGCAAAAATGTATATACATTAGTCAAAACTACTTACAAAATGTATTTATTAGGGAAAAGGTGCACTAAGATGCTGTTGAATTTTAATGAGCTTTTTTTTAAAAAAAGTCACAAATTGCTTTAGAAATGTGGAGAACTAAATTTAAGATTGGAAAAATGGAAAACCAAAATGAATAGATTTAGCCATCCGTAGTGCTTATGTAGCTTGCAGATGAAAATTTGTCAACATAAGCTAGTCCGTTAGAAACTGGTTTTATTTTAAAACTAGAAACTTTTAGCATGCACACACAAACATATACAACCCCTTTGCAAAAATATTCCTAAGGCTTCTACCTTCTAAATGTTCACACTATTTACAAGGTTTTGCTAGCTTGGGAGCCTCTCGGTCCTCCCCAAGTCCTAGAAAAAATCTTCTTTACCTCCTTCCCTCTACCCCTTCTCATCCTTTATGCATCTTTCCCCTCATATCATTCTGTATGAAGAAAGAAAGGAACAGAGACTAGCTTTACTATAAAAAAAGAAAATGAATTTTGTAAACTCAAGGGAGTAAGGGTAGTATAAAGCAAATCAGTCATGTCAAACCTATGTACTTGTGTTAAGTATCTTTTTTTAGAAATATATTAATTTTGGTATGACTCTTGAGTTACATGCTTTCAGTAACTAAACCCATATTTGTTGAAAAACACATAGTTGCTACTTCCTGCATTGGTATGCAGGACTGAGCTAGTTCAGTGTGTTGTACATAGAACCCACAACCCTGGTCTTCTTAGTGAAGGCCAGTCATCTGAATTTTCCTTCTGCTCATGGTGACTGAACATTAACATTCTGTCTAGTTGGAAATGTGATGTAAGTGCTTGTTTAATGCTAAAGTACATGTGTTTGCAAAGTAACTGTCTCCAGAACATCAGAGGGCCTGTTCTGCTTTAGTCCTGTATTCATGTTTAGGAATTTACATGCCCAAGATGATGCAAAATTCCCATGTCGATGAAAAAGACCAACTTTGCCAGCCTGACCTAATATTGAAGTAAGTAGGTCTTTAGGCATTGTCATGGAAGGACAGCATGCCCTCTTCAGTGGACTTCAGCTTCTAAGATAAGCGAATGTACTTCTCAGCATGTCAATTTCTGTGTACTTATTTTCTTAATTGCCTGGTTTTTATATTCCGTCCCCTCACATAAACCCTTTTCCATATTTAATAATAGTCTTGAGTTTTGCCTTGGAGATTCAGGTGTCCTTGTTGACATGCAGGTGCTTGGTGCCTAGCACTTGCCTGCAGAGAGTTTGGTTCTATTTATTTATTTATTTATTTATTTATTTATTGCACTTGTATACTGCCCCATAGCCGAAGCTCTCCGGGCGGTTTACAGCAATCAAAAACATTAAAACAAATATACAATTTAAAACACATATTTTAAAAACAATTTTAAACAATTTTAAAATTTAAAACAATATAAAAACAATTTAAAACACATGCTAAAATGTCTGGGAGAAGAGGAAAATCTTGACCTGGCGCCGAAAAGATAACAGTGTTGGCGCCAGGTGCACCTCGTCAACCAGATCATTCCATAATTTGGGGGCCACCACTGCGAAGGCCCTCTCCCTTGTTGCCACTCTCCGAGCTTCCATTGGAGTAGGCACCCGGAGGAGGACCTTTGATCTTGAACATTTTAAATAGAAAGGGGTACAACTGGCATATATAGGCATGGGGGAGAAATTCAATTCAGCTCGCATTTAAAGCCAAATTTATCAAATTTGCACTTTCCAAAACAACATGAGAGCCAAACCACAGCCGTCCTTTGAAATTCGCACTTATACAAATTTTGCAATGCAGTTCTCCAACCAAGCAATGTTTGAAAAGCGTGTATATTAGGGGAAAGTGTGCATATTATGAATATATTAATGAAAATAACATATAAAACTATGTTACATGAAGAGAAACTGCTTGTAAAAATGTGTACATTAGTCAAAACTGCCTACAAAAATGTGTTTAGCAGGAGAATTTCTCACTAAAATGCTGGAGAATTTTCATGGGGATTTTTTAAAATTAAATCTGAAAATTGCTGCAGAAATGTGATGAACTGAATTTAAGACTGGGAGAAATGAGAAACTCAGAGAACCAAAACTGACAGATTCTTCCATCACTAGCCATATGTCAGTTCAAGGTGCTCCTGTTTGGATCCACAATAAGCTTTATCCCATCCGACATTCAGAGGAAAACAAACAAATAATATTACTTCACCTACTATGTTGGTGTTTCGCCAAAGGTTTTTTCCTTCCCTGAGGCAAGGATCTGAATGACCATGAAACACACTTGTGAAGAAGAATAATGTAGTGCTTTATTGAAGCAAAAACCATTAGTTGTGACAAGCAGGCCCTAAAACACTCACAGCAATTAATGAACACAGAGTTTATCTTACATTCTCTGTTTTCTCCCTCTGGAAGCCCCCAGACAGCTGACAGTGAGATCTCTTAAGGCCCTGTTTATATTTACACTGCACCACTCTTCCTTGCAGGCCGGTGCCGAGGCTTCTAGCTGATGGTGAGCCTTATCTGCCCAGATCAAGGGTCCTTTATTTATACGCCAAAGACCCTCTGGGAGGTGGCACAGGTGGCACCTATGCCTGTTAGATTTTTATCTTTCCCAGGGTTCATGTCTTTAGAACTCGTACTTCTGCTGTTTGTTTATTTTACAACGACCTTGGAGTTGTGCTCACCAGAGCTGAGAATGCAGCTGGGAGGATTTTCTTCCTCCTTCTCAGTGTGCGAAAGCCTTCTTTTTCTTGCTTGTTTTAACTAATTAAACATCCTTTCTGTCTGTTTTTAGGCAGAGTGAAAAACTTCAGTCAGCACTGTTCTACACAGAGCTTTCTTAAACAGCATCAGACAGCCTGCAATGTGAGCATACTGCTCTAAACAGAACATTTCAGACTTCAGTACTAGGCAGGCAGTTTGCCCAAGCAATGAGCACCCCATAAATCAGGGGTATGAGACAAGAATTATGGGATAGGGGGAATGGGGCATGCCACACTAAACCTCCTCAGTTACATCGAGATGCCTTCTGGAATGTATTTACCCCTACAGTTGGGCCATTCCATCAGCACAGCTTTGCTACCAGCTAAAAACAATGATAAATTAATAATTTAGAGTTTGGAAATTCGAAGTGCAGAGAGACAGAACAGAGTGGAAGCTATCAAAAGATACATACAGCAGGCATGGCTTGAGAGTGTTCAGAAGAGGTTTACGAAGAATCACTGAATTGCTCAGTCAGTCAATTTATATATATGGCCCAACATTAATATAGTATATACACTGAAGATGCAGTTTCACTGGAAGTTTTCAAGGTGTTACACTAAACAGAGAAAACTACCATGAAGGACCAAAAGCATCTGTGCGTTATTCTCTCAATCAAACTCAGGTGGGTTCTTGGCATTTCACCTATGAAAAGTCTAGGTTTTAAGGCCTTTTGTTTCCCTAATTCTACAAATTTAATATCTAATTTCATAAATCCCAAGCTTTACAGACAATCCCCTATCACATTTTAATTGGAAATTCCCTCATTTCTGAGATGTAGCAGCAATAGCTTCCCTTCATGCCTCATAAGTTGTTGGGCTCCTCCAAACTTGTAATTAAAAATAATTTCTGGGGCATATGAAGATGAACACAGGCTCTCTTTTTGAATACCTCATCAGTTTCATTTAAATGTTAAGCGTAATACATTTGTCTCTACGCCTTTCCTTCAGTTCTATAATGAAAATGCAGTCCTCAATTCTAATAATAATAATACTTCCAGATCATTCTTTTGCATGCACCACAAAACTCAAGACGACTTGCAGCCAAGCATGCAACAGACTGCTAGGTCTCTAGCATCTCAAAACTCAAGGACCAAACTAGATGAGGTGCTATCCATACAAATCAGAAATTGTGTGGACAACTTTTAAAAGCAAATAGCAGATGCAAAGTGGGGTGTCTAGATGAGCTTATTTTGTTGGCCCCCCACTTATATCCTAATCTGGATTGGGGGAGCTCACCGATTATTTGCTCAGGGGCTGGGGAGGCTCCCATTGGCATGAATATATCTTCTTTTTTCTAATGTGAATGGCAGGCACAGAGGGCAAGAATCAAACGTTTGTACCTTTTTGACTTTCTACCAGAATTCGATTCAATTTGCAGATAGAGTCACCCCTTCTGAGGGGATAAAACCTGTCAAATGACAGAATGATAGCTGCAATGGTTTTCATGCAAGCTCAGACTTTACCATTTTGGGCTGTGACCAATAGAAATCATAGGATGGGGAGAGGGGAGAGCGTAGATTGGGATGGAAGAAATATCACCTTTCCAGCAAGAACTCTGTTACCATAAGGGTAGTTGGTGGTGTGTTTCTGCTCTCCCATGGACTTTGGGGGACACAATCGAGATTTCTCCATTGACTTGCATAGGAAAAGTCATAAATCCATGTGAAAGACAAACATCATTTTTAATCGCTGGCCCAAATCACTGTCATTGGAATGCCCTATGAAAACAGTTAACTGCAATTTGAAGCTACACTTGTCTATCAAAACATAACATCCGTGCACCTCTCCACTCTGTCCCCTCTTGAGTTTGAGGTGTTTCCCTAGTCAGTTTGGTTTTGTTTGTTTGGTGATGGTGGTGGGAAGCCACAATTTTTGGGACAGCTGAGATCATAGAGCCACTCAGAAGCTTAAGGAGTCCCCAATCCAGCCAGAGATGCCTTGTTAATGCTGCTATACAACTTAGAAATGGGAGGACCTTCCTCGACTCACCCTGATTCTCCTCTTAATTCAGAATACAGACAGAGCCAACATACATCCCCAGCATATATGTTACTAGAATCCTCTACACTTTATTGTCGTGCACTTTATGAATGTGTGAAATGAATCTGTAAAAATGATTGCAGTTGAGACGATATCAAAGCTCTGTCCCATTGTATTATGTCTGTAATGGACCATTCGTACATTCAAATCGTTAGTTGATGTCACCATTATCAAGTGATGAATATGTATGGAAGAACAAGACCCAAATGCAGTAATCTAGTGTAGTGAAATCAGATTGTGTGCATTCATGCGTGAAGTAGCCCTCGGAAACTTCACATTCAATAACTTGCATCTCAATGTGTGAACTTACTCTATGGGATTATGTCAGGTGAGAAATCTGCATCTGTGACGTTTGATTTCTGCCAGCTGTTTCACACACGGTTCTCCGCTTGCCTGTTCCCACTTAGTGAATGCAACCTCATGTCTGAGCAAACCCTTAGCCAAGGAGAAAATCAGTCTGTACATCTTTGCTTCACATACTTTCAGGATAAGCTCTGGCACTGACAAGCAGTTCCACTGTTGATCTCTGGCTTTGATTAAGCCTTGCCAGTACTTTACCTTTTGCACCCTAAAGCCATAATTTGTGTTTAAAAATATTTCTTGAACCAGGGAAGGAGAAAAATAGATTAAACTCAGACCCAAACTGTGTATTGTGCTATATGCCCATTTCTTTTACAACTCTAATACCAACTTAGCTGTCAAAAGCATGTTTTAATAGTGACACCTGTGGGCACAAATCTTTGAAAAAGGACATTTTTGCATTGCTTGCTTGCTGAGCAGCTGGAACCAGAAATGCCTTTTCATTTTGTGAGCTGCCTACAGATTGTGCAAGGGCTCCTAAGTGCCCGTCTTTGAGACATTGTGTGAGGACTGGGAAAAACTTGGATGCCAAAATAATTAGCACAAACTGTCAGTGTTAATCAATGCCAGTTGGCAGTACAATGAACAATCCAGTTGGCTCAGATATTCAGCTGCCCTGTGTTGGAACAGGGTCCAGCTGTTTCCCCTGAGAAATTCATTGTAAGTTGTGAGGGAAAGTTTTGCTAGGAACAGGTTTTAAAATGGCAACTATCTGGAAACTGGGAATTTGTATTCCTTTCAGTCACCCAGGTTAGCTATACTCCAGGAACAAGATTGTCCATACCTTCACCAAGACCATGTCTCACACACATTGCAAAACAAAGACTCACATCTAAAATTAGGGATGCACTAAATATTGTGGGTGAATAGCTCAATAAAAACATCAAGTCAGGGTGGGTCAGGTATGAAAAGGGCAAATTGGTGTGCCTTTATGCAAATCTCTGGTGCAGACACATTTGGAGTATTGTATATAGTTCTGCTCACCCTATCTCAAAAAGGAAATCATAGACCTAGAAATGGAAGATGGTAATCAGAATTTATCAGGGGGCTGCAATGCTTCCTATACAAGACTAACTGGGAAATGTTATAGAGGACTGAAAAATTATATATGGTGTGGGAAACTGGACAGAGAGATGCTTTTCTCCCTTTCTTATGATACTAGAACCAGGGTCGTCCAAGGAAATTGATGGGCAGTAGATAGACAAAAAAAAGTACTTATTCAAACAGTGCATAACTGGTTAATGGAATTCACTACCATAAAATGTAGTGATGGCCACTAACAAGACAGGAGACACAAGGGCAATTGTACTCATGTCTTGCTTGTGGGCTTCCCATAGCCATCTGATTGACCACTGTGGAAAGCAGGATGATAAACTAAATGGATCTTTTGCCTAATTCAGCAGGTTTCTTATTATGTCATTAAGATTTGGTAATCATTGATTTCTACTATGGTGTTCTGGGATAGCCTCATCAAATAGGAAGTGTCACCTTTTGTGCCTAAAATCATTTTATTTTAACAAGACAATTCATGGAATCATAGAATAGTAGAGTTGGAAGGGGCCTATAAGGCCATTGAGTCCAACCCCCTGCTCAATGCAGGAATCCAAATCAAAGCATTCCCGACAGATGGCTGTCCAGCTGCCTCTTGAATGCCTCCATTGTCAGAGAGCCCACTACCTCTCTAGGTAATTGGTTCCATTGTCGTATGGCTCTAACAGCTAGGAAGTTTTCTGACTTTTCTTTGTCATCTGTTATTATTTTGCCATCCTCACTGAGTAGCTGTGCCACTATTTCTTTTCTCTGTCTTTTACTATGGACGTACCTGAAGAAAGCTTTTTTGTTGCTTTTAGCACCCCTCGCTAGCCTCGGCTCATTCTCAGCTTTAGCCTTCCTGCACCATTCTGTCAATTCCGTGATACCTGCCTGTACTCTTCCTTTGTGGCCTGGCCTTCTTTCCACTTCCTGTTTGTGTCCTTTTTTGTTTTCAGGTCATCTCTAAGCTTTTTGTGAAGCTACATTGGCTTCTTCTGCTGTTTCCCCCCTTTTTTCCTTGTTGGAATTGCATGCCATTGCGCTTTTAGAATTTCCTTTTTTAGAAACTCCCACCCATCTTGGACTCCTTTTCTCATTAGGGTCACTTGCCATGGAACCGTACTTACAATTGTTCTGAGTTTATTAAAATCAGCTTTCCTGAAGTCCAGGGCGCTGTATGGCTACTCTCAGCCTTTGCTTCTGTTAAAATCAAGAATTCAAGGATGGTGTGGTCACTTTCCCCCAGAGTTCCCGTAACTGACACTTCATCCACCAATTCATCTCTATTGGTTAGAACCAAGTCCAGGATAGCTGATCCTCTGGTTGCTTCCTCCACTTTCTGTAGGAGAAAGTTAAATGCATGAGACTCAAGCAAAACAAAAACTGAAACAGTTCCATTTGGTAGTGTATCCGTTCTTTGGCACAGTAGAAATAAAGCACAAGAACAAAGCACCATCAATCCATATCTAAAGCCAGACTGCTCTTTTCTCCCCTCCTTAATGCACATATCAATTATATCCGCCTGAACCATATGTTCAAAATAAGCAGCCAGAAATACTGTTTTATGCCAGTGAATTCCTCTGCTGCTGCCAGGGGAACAGATTGTAACTGACAGGTGAGAAAAGTGATCCTTGTCATCATAATACATTTGGGTAATTCAATTTTCAGCTGATACTTCATTTAGTAGTTCAATGGTTACAAGATCGGTATGGTAAATAGGACAGTTTTGCTCTACAAATAATGAAGAAAACCTTATCCTTTGAGTATTCAAGCTAAGACATAGTCTTTGCATGAGCAATAGAACCATCAATACCATCAAACTGCAGTTGAGGTCTGTCTAAGAGCTGCTTTAAACTTCGTTCAGTACTTACAGGTGCACCAATGTTTCTAGCAGTAAAGCATGAAGGGGGGAGTGCACATCCTTTATTTAGGCCAAGTCTGCAGCAAGAGCTCATCATGTGTTAAAACTGTTCCCAGACTACCAGTTCACTGCGGGTTCTGAGGAGGATTGCATGACTGGGCATCTGTCCAACTCTATGCGCAAAGAAAACTAACGTGTCAGGAAAATTAGCATGTCAGGAAGAAGGATTCCAGCCCAGACTTCTTCCTAGCATGCTAGTTTTCTTTGTATAAGGTTTTTCCTTTGTCATGGAGAGTTTCAATCATGCAAACTGTAGACTTCCCCTGTCACTGAGAATCCTGGACAATCAGGGTTCTAAATCACAAAGGGAGCCTACACGATTAGAGCAGGCTTCACGCACTTAGGGAAGGGTGAATCTGTCAGTTTTGGTTTCTCTCTGTTTCTCATTTTCCACTCTTTAAGTTGAGTTCTCCTCATTTCCATATCAGTTTATGAGTTTTTTTAAGCGTTCATGAAAATTCAGCAGGATTTTAGTATGAATTTCTCCTAATATACATAATATTTTATGCAATTTTGCCTAACATAACACATTTTTGCAAAGCATATTATCCCTAATATAATGCATTGTTGTATGCTATTTTCAGTAATATATATTTATGCACATTTGTATGCACACTTTACCTTAGTATATGCATTTTTGTATAGATTTCTTGGATGGAGGACAGCATTGCAAAATTCCAAGAAGTATGAATTTTGAAGAATAGCTGTGTCTCGGTTCACATAGTGTTTTGGAAAGTACCAACTGGGTAGATTCACCTTTAAATGTGAATTGAATTGAATCTCTTTTCCTTTCCTACCACCACTACCCCATGTATAGAAATCTAGGATGCAATGGTGTAGGTGAGGCAAAAAGATAAGGCCCTGTTTTCCCTCCAGCTATTGTAAACTGTGTGAGGGAGAAACCCTCAAAGAGGACTAGAAGCACTGTGTCTGGACCCAGGACACAACAGCTGTGCAAAACCACCATTGGGGTGGAAGGCTGAAGAACAGTACAGGAAGGCCACCTAGTGAGTTTGCATCTGACTTATGGCTGAAGCAGGGACTTCCCAATTCACACTTCCCAAACAGTTCCTGAAAGTGTTGTTGCTGGAGACAGGTGAGTGCACACAGACCACTTATTAAGAGCCTATAAACAGAAGTTATTTGTTGGATCATTGTTGGACAGTTGTGCTTGAAGAATAGAATTGTTGCCCTATGAGGAAAGACTGAAAGAACTGGGCATGTTTAGTCTTGAGAAGAGAAGACTGAGGGGAGATATGATAGCACCAGGGCTGGCCCCAGATATGCTGGAGCCCTTGGGCAAAAGCCTGCCCCAGGCCCCAGAGCTCCACTTCTGCGACTCGTGCACAGCGAGAGCTTCAGGGCTCCGCCATTCCCTTCCTTAACTTACCTTGTTCTGCGGTTGCGCACGCAGCGGTGCCCTTAAGAAAGATGGCGGCTGAGGTTTCCCTAAGGAGCTGAAGCCTCTGCCTCCATCTTCGTTCATGGCAGGGATGCGAGCGCACAGCACGCATGTGTGTCATCAGCCAAGATGGCAGCAATCCTACCGCAAATCACGGAAGGGGAGCAGAGGGCCTCCCCAGGGGCTCCTGTAGCCTCAGGGGCCCTCGGGCCAGTGCCCCACCTGGCCACCCCTTGGAACCGGCCCTGAGTGTCAGAGACAGAAAAATGCTGGTCAGTCCCACACAGCCTAAATTTCTGGTATTGAACTGAAAGCCACCATTAGTTCTTATGCTATATGTCAGGGATGGCTAACCTGTGGCTCCCCAGATGTTCTTGAAGACCAACTCCCATCAGTCTCCGCCAGCACGGCCCCTAGTCAGGGATGATGGAATAGTCCAACAACATCTGGAATGCCACAGGTCAGGGTGGATAAAAACAAGTGATTTTCTTTTTTAAAAATATTAAAAATAAGATTTAAACAAATTTAAATCAGATATTTTTATTTAAATCACAGTTTTTTATTTTTCAAAAGTCATTCATAAAATATTGGATTCCTGCACTGAACAGGGGGGTTGACTTGATGGCCTTATAGGCCCCTTCCAACTCTACTATTCTATGAAATAGTAAATGTCTCTCTCATTCAATTCTATCTTATTACAAACATGCAAAACCTACCCTTACAGTCTCATGAAAATTAATGAATGGCTCTATTGCATTTACGCACATTGAATTACCTACCAATCAAACATGGGCATCCATTTCAGTTTTTCATTTCATGAACATGGCTCTGCCTAGCCTAACTACAAACATTTGCTTCTTGGGAAGTTCTGGGCTTTCACTGTGTTTCTCTGACTAAAGTTGTGTGTGCAAAGACACAGGCTGGATGGGAATGGGATTGTCGTTGTTCTGAGCTTCTGTGGTGGTGGACCTGGGCCCAACAAAGCAAAGGAATTAAGACAGAGACAATATACAAAAAGACAGCTGGAGGCAGAGTAGAAAGGAACAGTGGAGAGGACTGGAAAGAAAAAAGGGAAGACATTATAGTACAGACACAGCTTCCAGTTCCTATATACCCCCTACTTTTGCCACAGAAGAACAGTCATGGCTTCTGGACATAAGAGAGACCCTCTTTGGGAATATTTTAAAGAAATTCGTTCCCTAGGCAAAAAAGGAAAACATGCAAGTGTAAACAGTACAAGAAGGAGATGCACGGCCTAGTTGTGAGAATGATGAAACATCAATAATGAAACCTGCTTATTGGGAGAAAATGATGTGGATGAAGATGTGGATATGCCTGAAGAACAATGTGGATCAACTGGTTAGTAAAGTGAATACTTCACTTTGTAATGCATTATGAAAATGCATCATCCATTAAGACTCTCTATGGCTTTTAGTAATAATGTTATTTAACACTGAATCCTACGAGGGAGGAAGACGTAAACTTGGAAGTAACAATTGACAAAGGCTTATGCATAGTAACAGAAACGGAGAGAACGGCTCTAATGGGGCCCAATAATAGTCTTCATAAAAATGTAGGGAGGAAGCCAGACAATAAATCACATGGTCTTCAATATCTGTATACTAATGCCCAGAGAATGGGAAACAAAGAGGATGAACTTGAACTCTTAATACAGGACGGTAAATACGACTTGATATGCATAACTGAAACCTGGTGGGATGACTCCCATGACTGGAATACAACAGCTGAAGGATATAACTTGTTCAAAAAGAAGGAATAGAAGGTGGAGGTGCAATATATGTTAAATATATATATATCCCTGCTTAAAATAATATAAACTTAAAATACAATATATTATAAACTTATTTTAAGTTAGTTATTTTTAGAATTATTCTGTGAAAGTGTGATGTAACACAGCTCAGGTATAAATTACTCCTTGTTCTATTTTGTACATGCAATAATATTTGTAACTTTGTACAACTGTCAGTAAAACATTTTTGGAGTCTATGAAGAAATTTTTTTTTAAAAAAAATCCCTGCACAGAAATACAGGAGGATGAGCTTGGTAGCCCCACTGAGTGTATCTGGATTAAAATTAATAGGGCAAGGAATAAAAGGAACATGGTGGTTGGAGTCTACTACTGACCACCCAATCAAGGAGAAGACGAGGATAAAACTTTTGAAAAGCAAACTGCCAATGTTTCAAGGAGGCATGATGTAGTAGTAATGGGGGACTCCAATTACCCCGATACAAATTCTGCCAAACACGGCCCCTCCAAAAAATTCGTGGCTTGTGTTGCTGATAATTTTCTCCTACAGAAAGTGGAAGAAGGAACTAGAGGATCAGCTATCCCTGACTGTTCTAACCAATAGAGATGACTTAGTGGATGAAGTGGAAGTTACAGGTACTCTAGGAGAAAGTGACCATTTTATACTTGATTTCTTGATTTCAAAGGCAGCAAAAGCTGAGAGTAGCCATACACATACCCTGAACTTCAGGAAAGCTGATTTTAATAAATTCAGAACAATGATAAGTAAGGTCCCATGGCAGGTGACCCTAATGAGAAAAGGAGTCCAAGATGGGTGGGAGTTTCTAAAAAAAAGAAATTCTAGAGGCACAATTATTATTATTTACTTATTTATTACATTTATATGTAATATAATGCTGTTTAACATCTATATGAAGCCCTCAGGAGCAGTCATCAGGAGATGTGGGGCGAGGTGTCAGCAGTATGCTGATGATACGCAGCTCTATTTCTCTGTAACATCTGAATTGAGAGAGGCCATCTGAGATCTACCCCCCTATCTCTAGACCACCCCTTCCTCTATCTTGAGCAAAAACCAAGTTGAGGGTATGCTCTGCCCTATGCATCAGGCAATGCCAACTTGAGACAGCCCCATTGTTGTCAAGGAGGCCATGAAATCCCAAGCCAGAACACTAGAGGCAGCCTCAACATGGACACTGAAATCAACCAGGATTATTGTTCTGGGCTCCTCCAATACCACAGCCAAGACAGCCTCCGTCAACTTGGTCAGAGAAGCTGCTAGGTAGCAGGGTGGATGGTACACCAGCAGCAACCCTAGTTTACTGTCTCCTTGGACTGACTCCAGGCGCAGGCCCTCACAACCAGCACTAAGACAGAGTGGTTTCCTGGTGACAGAGATGGAAGTTCTGTAGACCACAGCAACTCCTCCCCCCATCCCTGCAGCCTATGCTGGTGTTGCACCCACCCACATCTTGGTAAAGCACACCAAATTGGCACCCTCATCCATGATAAGATCATGTACTGATCTGGCGTTAAACAACAGCACATACAGGCCAGTGACATTAGTTAATGTCATGTCCATTGTCTCAGAGGTTACTCCAGAGATTGCCATGAGTTGACGGAAATGTCCTAAACACATTGCCTCTAATATGTTGAATAAAAATGTATCATGTTTCCTCAAAGTCATCTTTGTTTGATGTGTTTTTAGAGTCTTATGTTGTTTAGAGAGTTTTTCCATAAGTGTAATGGTCCATATTTTCTCATACCATGCCTCCAATATCAGATCAGCAGCTGTCTTCAAATTTTGAGCTTAGACCTGTCCGGCAGCTACCATAAAAGTCCTTTAAATTTTCACTAAACAACTTCAGTTATGTTAACCTGGGCTCACAAGGAACCACCTGACCCATAATAAGACTTACTTCATCTATTGTTAAACTACATAATTGTTGAACCTTCTCACAGGTTCACCGCATATGAAAATAAGATCCCAGTTGCTGGCAATCTCTCCAACATAGTGGGTTTGATTTCAGATTTATTTTACAACTGAGAGGTGTGTAATGCCATCTATGTAGTATCTTTATGCTATTTTCTTTTATTTTTACTGATACAGACTTTAATGGCCATTTTCCCCAAAGATTGCCACAAAGTTTTAATGAAACAAAAATAAAGTTTACCCCTCCCCCCCAAAAGGTAGTTCTTAGGAAAAGGGTTTTGCAAAGGAAAAGTCACAGAAATCCAGCAAATCCCACCAATGAAGCAAAGAATGAATAAATGAAGAGACAAATGCAAGCCACTTCCTCCTCTCTAGTTACAAACCCTAAAGCTAATGACTTATGTTCAGTTAGGCATATCATACACTATCCAGCATGTTTCCTTTCTCCCCTGAGATCACACCTTGATCTCACTCTCAAAGCAAGTCCCTGGCAGATATAGCCTGGGGCTATGTGACTCCTGTACTTCCCAATCCACAAAACTTCAAGAATGTGCTAGGGTCTTTTCCCCAATCAGCAGACATGCCTATGTGCAAACCTTCACATCTTCAGTGAATTTCACACATTCCAATCCGAGTCCAGGACAGGTCAGGTATAACATGTTAGCCCCATAATCCCCAAACAAACTCATAAACAAGATTTATATTTCTAGCTAATGCAAAACATTTCCTTCAAAGGGAGTGAAAAAGAGGTGGGTTCTATCAATTGTAAGTTAGCAACCCAACTGCTCTGCATTCATTTATATATGCAAAAGTCGCAGAATTTTAATTCCCTTCTCTGGATTGGGAGCCATTACTATTGAACTGGTTTTTAAATTTGTAAGGTAGACAATTTCTCACTAAATGACCCTTCTATGCTGAACTTCCACCGGGCCTTCAAGACCTGGCTCTTCAGGCAGGCTTTTGGGGTGGGCTAGATTTTATCCTCATTGTTTTTAGATGTTTAATGTCTAATGTATTTATATGTCTATTTTGTACATCACCCAGAGTGGCTGGATAACCAGCCAGATGGGCGACTAATAAATAAATAAATAAATAAATGTATCTGGTGATGTGCTTTGAAACCTGCATGCAAGCGCGCGCACACACACACACACAAAGTATTCCATTGCAACTGAGGATGCTATTTCTAGATGGCCTTCGTAAAATGTCATATGACTTCTGGATTCCAAAGAACTATTTCTTAGGGTTTAACAGACTTATAGTGGGGATTACACTGAGATGTGTTTGGATTTAAGTGGGAGACTTAAAATAAAAATAAATGGTCTGAGACAGTCTGTTGAAATCACTTGGACATCTCGGATGAGTAAGCCAGACAGGAAATGGAGTGCTGTATTCAACTTCTCAACCTGGGAACATAGATCAATAACAATAAATGGCTGCTGCAAAATGACCGAAGCTGCAAAATGCCAGGGCAAGTGAATGCTAAGATGAAAGGCTTACATCCCACTGCTTTCTATTTTAAGCTTGCCAGCAGGAAAACCACCCTCAGGTCAACCAATCACAATATGAGATCCCTATGGAAGCACCTTGTGGCCAGTCATTTTCACCTCTAGACAGGTTAAAGCAAAACTACCTAGAATCATAGAAGAGTAGAGTTGGATTGGGCCTATGAGGACATCAAGTCCAACCACCTGCTCAATGCAGGATTCCAACTTAAAGCATACCCAACAAGTGGCTGTCCAGCTGCTTCTTGAATGCTTTCAGTGCTGAAGAACCCACCGCCTCCCTAGGTAATTGGTTCCATTGTCATACCGCTCTAACATTTAATAAGGTTTCTTTTCCTGAAGTTCAGTTGAAATCTGGTTTCCTGCAACTTGAGCCTGTTATTCTGTGTCCTGCACTCTGGGATGATTGAGATAATCGAGAAGAGATCATGGCCCTCCTCTGTGTGGCAAACTTTCAAGTACTTGAAGAGTGCTATCCAGGGCCCGTTCCAAGGGGCAGCCAGGTGGGGCACTGGCCCGAGGGCCCCTGAGGCTACAGGAGCCCCTGGGGGGCCCCTCTGCTCCCCTTCCGTGATTCACGGTAGGATTGCTGCCGTGGATCGCAGGGTGAGAGCTTTGGGGCTCCGCCATTCCCTTCCTTAACGTACCTTGTTCTGCGGTTGCACACGCAGCGGTGCCCTTAAGAAAGATGGTGGCTGAGGTTTCCCTAAGGGCTGAAGCCTCTGCCGCCATCTTGGCTGATGACACACATGCGTGCTGTGCACTCACATCCCTGCCATGAACGAAGATGGCGGCAGAGGCTTCAGCTCCTTAGGGAAACCTCAGCCGCCATCTTTCTTAAGGGCACCACTGCGTGCGCAACCACAGAACAAGGTAAGTTAAGGAAGGGAATGGCGGAGCCCTGAAGCTCTCACCGTGCACGAGTTGCAGAAGGGGCCTGGGGCAGGCTTTTGCCCAAGGGCTCCAGCATGTCTGGGGCTGGTCCTGGGCGCGCGCACGCGTGTATGTGTGCGTGCACACATGCGTGCCAGGGCCCAGGGCAAGCTGGTGCCCAAGGGCCCCGGCATGTCTGGGGCCGGCCCTGCTGACACTGTACTGGTAGTTAGAGATGTAATGTTAATTGATTAATTGGTTAATCAACTAAAACCCATCTGCTCAAATAACAAGGTTCCTCTGATTAACTGGAACAGCAGTTTTTTTTAAAAAAAGAAAAACAAAAAACAAGAACTTATTAAAGTCTGTAGATGACATTCCACATTCCGTGTTCTCTCCCATGAAGAAAATGTGCCATATTAGAAGTGGCATTGTGTATTTTCTCATGAAAGCCAGTAAGGTGTATCAAACTAGGACCTGGGAGAATAGAGTTCAAATCCACATTCAGCAACTGGGTAATATTGGGTTAGTCACTGTCTTTCATCGTAACCTATCTTACAGGGTTGTTGTGATGATAAACTGTGGTGGGAGAACCATGCATGCCACTTGAGCTCCTTGTAGATTGAGTGGGATATAAATGTACTAAACAACTCAGTAAATGCCTCTTATCCATGATGTCAGTATGACACGTGCAGCATCATTCAATACCAGCAAGTGCCATGCACCATCTTAAAACAGGTGTTTCTTTCTGCTTGTAAAAACAAAAAAACCCTAAAATCTCTTTAATCAGATGACAAAACCCTAGCAGTTTTGGTGTGTGCCCTGGAGAAATATAAATCAGACTGGCATATGAAGTGACGCACTACTGCTGCACTGCACTGCCTTCACAGCTGCCACAGTGCTGCTGCTCGCTGGACCAGAATGAGGTGCGGGAGGGGCAATGGCCGGGGAAGCAGTGGGATGCCCTCAGGGGCAGATGCATGGGCATTTGTGCAGGGCTGCCTACATATGGCATGATATATTTGCACCTTGTTTTTCTTCCTGTCCTCCCTTCCCATTTTATCTTTGCAACAATCCTGTGAGGTAGGTTAGGCTGGTTGGTTCAGCCAAGCTTGCACAAGTTTTTTTTAACTGTTCCTATCATTTTAATGTTATTTTAGATGTTACTTAATTATTATATGAAAATAATGCCTTGTGAGGGCAGAATCTCTGAAAGACAGGTTTAAAATCTGTTAAATGATATAGACTGTGGATTCAAGGCAACTGTTCATATTGGTTATATATGTACATAAGCAGCAGTTCTTTCAATAGATTGCTTGGAGGTCGGTGGGAATGTAAGGGGCCCAATCTACATAGAGTGTACCAGGGTCAGGAAATCCTGTTGGCACCCTTGCATTTGTGTCTGCCACCGCCACCAACTCAATGCTTCCCCTGCCATTGTTGCCTTGCAGCCTCACCCCATCCTGATCCTGGTGAACAGAATTGCTTCAGCAGCCAGGAGAATGGCACAAGAGCAGCACCTCGCCTCACCTCACTTCTGCAACCGGCATAAATAATATATGTATACACAGCCATTCTTCTAAGTTGCTCCAGGAGACATGCATGTGTTTCTCTCCCATTTATCCTCACAACAACCCTGTAAGTAGGATTAGCTGAAAGAGAGTGTCTAGTCAGGGTTACCTACAGTGAGATTCATAGACGGAAGATGGTTTGAGCTTGCATCTCAGGTCCAACGCTCTGTTTCAGGGACAAAGAATCTGTGGCCCTCTGGGTGTTGTTGGACTTCCATCAGCTTAACGGTCACAGATCATGGGAGCTGTGGCTCAAAAACATCTGCAGATGGCCAGAGATTCCTTCCATTACACCACACAATCTCTAAATCAGGGGGTGGCTCCAGATGTTGATGGACAGGACTACAACTCCCATCATCTCCGACTAATGGCCATGCTGGCTGGGGCTGATGAGAGTTGGAGTCTAATAGCATCTGGGACCGCAGGCTAGCTACCCTTGCCATAAATAAAAGCATCCACTTCTAACACAAAATATACTTGATAACGTTCCTCGGCCATATCATTTCTACATGCCCCTCATTAACCTTGCCAATTTAATGTGAAGGTAATAAAACAAATGCCTAAGTTCTAATTAAATCATGCAGGATATAAATCTGCAGCAAACTAAACCTGCACTGGGAAATGCTGCTATGGATTCTGCCCAGATTGACAAATTAAGACACTACTTGGAGTCCTCATAATTAAAAACTAATGAGAAGTTCATGAACAGAGTTTTTTTCCATCTAGAAGAGAAGCATAAACAGAACCAAAGTCTTTGCAAACACACAAACACACACACACACACACACAAACTAGGTCAGCTGAACAGCTTCAAGTTCAGGGATTCAAATTTTATAGCGTAGTTTGCATTTCTCTGTTAGACTTGATCCACTAACAGGCAAAAAACCTTGCGGTTTAAGAATGTACCTATAGCCAACAGATATTTCTATCAAACTTGATCAACTAACAGGCAAAAAACCTTGCGGTTTAAGAATGTACCTATAGCCAACAGATATTTCTATCAAACTTTAAAAAGCAGGGAAATTGTGCAGCTATAGTGAATGCACCAGGGGAGCAGGAGACCTGACCACCTCTCCGAGATATTGGACTGCCCTACACATTTGTCAAAATGCAAATACAATTTGGGTTGGTCTTTCACAGTCCAATCCACTTCCTGTATAGCTTGGAAAAAATTGGTAACATGTGCCTCTGAGCATATGGTGAGTGTATGGTGACAGATAGCAACACCTGCCATCTCCAAAGATGGAGAATTACATTTTTTCATGCTGGTGTTTTTCTTACTTTGCTTCTTTCCTGTGTTATTACTGTTTCTACAGAGAATCTAACATAGTGCAAATCGTGCTTAGGATAGGTAAAACTGACCATGGGGGAGGGGGAGGGTGGAGAGGAGAAGGAGGAGGAGATGGAAGGGGATGGGGAGGGGAAGGGAGGGGTGAAGGGGCAAGAGGGAGGGGGAGGGCAGGGCAGGTTTGATCATTTGCATGTTTTTTGAATTCAGTGGGATTTACTCCTGTGCAATCATGCTTAGGATAGGTGAAACTGACCTGGGGGAGGGGCAGGGAGGAAGGAGGAGGGGAGGGGAGGAAGGAAGGGGGAGGGGAGCAGATTAGATGTGTGGCCACTGGGCAGAGGGAAAGCCCCTTTCCAAAGGGAAAACATTGTGAACAGTATCATTCTTTTTCAGGGTTTCCCCCACCTTTTTATTCTACAGCAGGCACGTGTAGCCTCCCACCCAAATTTAAACCAAAGCTTTCACTGGCCACATCCACACCAGACCTTTATTTCACTTTAGATAGTCATGGCTTCCCCCAAAGAATCCTGGGAAGTGTAGTTAGTGAAGGGTGCTGTGAGTTGCTAGGAGATGCCCTGTTCCCCTCACAGAGCTTCAATCAGAGCAGCTGACTGTTAAACCACTCTGGCCACTGGAGGTCTGTCAGGGGAATAGGAGTCTCCTCTCAGCACCCTTCACAAACTACACTTCCCAGGATTCTTTGGAGGAAGCCATGACTGTCTCAAGTGAAATAAAGGTCTGGCATGGGTGTGGCCCCCTGATTAGGCAAGCCAAGCAGCTGGGAGTCTGGCTTTTAGAACACTGACATTTGGTTCTTACTGAGCATGCCCAGCCTTATCATTGAGTTCAATGTTAATTTTCTAAAATTAATTAAAAATCAGCCAGGCATTTTTTTAACTTTTAAACTACAGAAGATGAAGGTCAGCGTATGGGGCAAGGTCAGTAATAGGATTACAGGTACTCTGTGAACATGGCTGATTTTTAATTAATTTCAACAGATTACAAGAAAAAAAAAGTCCAAAAGGGGTCTGTTTTTTCTCTCTCTCTCTCTTTTTACACGTTAAACTCTCGATTCTGTTTTGTGTATCACCATGAAAATTTAGAGGGTTGTTAAGCAAGCGTTTCTGAGTTCAGGACTATAAGTTTTGTAAGGTTTTGTTTTGAAATGAGCTTATGGGAAGCATCAGAATGGCATAGGGGGTATTCTCAATTTAACATTGCAGAATGCAAAAAAATCCATGCTGACTATAGTATACAGCCACTCTTGTGGCTGTATAATAAATAGAACCTACATTGCTTTTTTAAATTCTGAGAGCTTCATTGCAAAGACAGCCATATCATACTCCAAAGGTTTCAGAGAGAGAAACAGATTTACTTTTGACTTCTGATTGCATGTTTTATTCAAACCGCTTTCCCTGAAAACAGATTGTGGTTCATGATGCTTCAAATAAAGTGATGTCAATGTTAATAAAGAGGCACTAGTCATGTAACTCCATGTGTGCTGGAGGAAAGCCTGTTTACCAGGGCATTCTCTAGATTTCAATTTCAGAAGAAAGAAGGCTGAAATCTGTTCTGCCTATTCAAAAATTGCTTAATTTCAGTAGGGGTTATGCTAGGGACAGTTTGGAGGTCCAGTGTCCAAAACAATGGGGTAACTGTACCTTTAAGGCTGCAGTTCTGAGCACACTTACTAGAAAATTACACTGAATGCAATGGAGCTTACTTTGCAGTCAGCATGACTTAATGATGCATTGTACTAGTTGGCAAATCATAACCATTGAAGGATTCTTGGCCCTAGACCATTACAGATGACACAGAAAGACTGCAGCCATTAATCAGAAGTGCTTCTCCCAGTGTACGCTAAGCTCAAGAAAGATCTTATCCGTGCACAATATTTCCAAATATTGGCCTTCCCTCAATTATGTGGGGGATATTATGGAACTTAGGTTCCAAGTAATGCCATCCTCATATCTTGAAGGGATCAAAAGGGATGGGGCAGCAGGAATGTAAATGTGTCTTCGGATGCAAATATATTGAAAATAGAATCCACTATTATTATTCTGTCCACTATTTGCTGACCTAAGTTTTTTTTAAAAAATCAGTTCTTTTACAGTATCAGGGTAAAACTCTTCAAGATATCATGACAGAATTATTATTAATTCACCAGTTTTATGTTGTTTGTAAGGTGCCATTATTTGCCACACCTGTCAAAAGGTTAAAAGGTAAAGGTGTCCCCGCACTTGTAGTGCGAGTCGTTTCCGACTCTTTGGGTGACATCTTGTGACGTTTACTAGGCAGACCGTATATATGGGGTGGGAAAGCCAGTTCCTTCCCTGGCCTTTCTTTACCCCCCAGCGTATGCCGGGTACTCATTTTACCGACCACGGAAGGATGGAAGGCTGAGTGGACCTCAACCCCTTTTACCGGAGATTCGACTTCCTCTTTCCGTTGGAATCGAACTCCGGCCGTGAGCAGAGCTTTCGGCTGCGTTACTGCCACTTACCTCTCTGCGCCACGGAGGATCTTAGTCAAAAGGTTACGTGCACACTTTTAAATGAATGTTGTTAATGGCTTTAGCCGAGTTGATTTGTTCAATAAATACAGTAAGGATTCTGTTTATGGTCTATTTTTATGTATTCTGTCAATGTACATTTATATTGTAAGTTATTAATTTCTGGTATGAATGGATGTGAGGTTTTGAAAGGTCTTTGGCCACATGCCATAAGGTTCATTACTATTACTAGTTGTGTAGGAAAGAAAGTGTTGACAGATGCAGTTTGCAATGTACGGGTAAGAAAAGCTGGACTTGCTGAAACTCCTTCTTCTTCACACTCATTAAAATGGTGTTTCCCAAGCGTTGATTGATAGACAGAGCACAGTTCTGAATTAAAAGCAGAAGGACACTTCATTCCAGACTCAGAGGTATATATTGTTGCTTTATGCAACAGAGTTCATTGGAGATGCAAAATAATATGAAAGAGAGTGGTGTTTAATAAACTCATTTTATTAGGAAAGTACACGTGGATTGTTGTTGTTATGTTCCTTCAAGTCGATTACGCCTTATGGCGACCCTATGAATCAGCATCCTCCAATAGCATCTGTCATGAACCACCCTGTTCAGATCTTGTAAGTTCAGGTCTGTGGCTTCCTTTTGGAGTCAATCCACCTCTTGTTTGGCCTTCCTCTTTTTCTACTCCCTTCTGTTTTTCCCAGCATTATTGTCTTTTCTAGTGAATTATGTTTTCTCATTATGTGTCCAAAGTTTAACAACCTCAGTTTCATCATTTTAGCTTCCAATGATAGTTCTGGTTTAATTTGTTCTAACACCCAATTATTTGTCTTTTTCGCAGTCCATGGTATCCGCAAAGCTCTCCTTCAACACCACATTTCAAATGAGTTGATTTTTCTCTTATCCCCTTTTTTCACTGTCCAGCTTTCACATCCATACCTAGAGATCGGGAATACCATGGTCTGAATGATCCTGACCTTAGTGTTTAGTGATATATGTTTACATTTGAGGACCTTTTCTAGTTCTCTCATAGCTGCCCTCCCCAGCCCTAGCCTTCTTCTGATTTCTTGATTATTGTCTCCATTTTGGTTAATGACTATGCCAAGGTATTGATAATCCTTGACAAGTTCAATGTCCTCGTCAACTAAAGTTACATAAGTCTTCTGTTGTCATTACTTTAGTCTTTTTGACGTTGAGCTGTAGTCCTGCTTTTGTGCTTTCCTCCTTAACTTTCATCAGCATTCGTTTCAAATCATTACTGGTTTCTGCTAAGAGTATGGTATCGTCTGCATATCTTAAGTTATTGATATTTTTTCCTCCAGTTTTCACACCTCCTTCACCTTGGTCCAATCCTACTTTCCGTATGATATGTTCTGCATATAGATTAAACAAATAAGGTGATAAAATATACACCTGTCTCACACCCTTTCTGATGGGGAACCAATCGGTTTCTCCATATTCTGTCCTTACAGTAGCCTCTTGTCCACAGCATAGGTTGAGCATCAGGACAATCAGATGCTGTGGCACCCCCATTTCTTTTAAAGCATTCCATAGTTGTTCATGATCTACACAGTCAAAGGCTTTGCTGTAATCTATAAAGCACAGGGTGATTTTCTTCTGAAATTCGTTGATCCGTTCCATTATCCAACGTATGCTTGCAATATGATCTCTGGTGCCTCTTCCCTTTCTAAATCCAGCTTGGACATCTAGCATTTCTTGCTCCATATATGGTAAGAGCCTTTGTTGTAGTATCTTGAACATTACTTTACTTGCATGGGATATTAAGGCAATAGTTTGATAATTACTGCATTCCCTGGGATCCCCTTTCTTTGGAATTGGGATGTATATGGAACGCTTCCAGTCTGTGGGCAATTGTTTAGTTTTCCAAATTTCTTGACAGATTTTTGTCACAATTTGGACAGATTCAGTCTTAGTAGCTTGTAGCAACTCTATTGGTATGTCATCTGTTCCTGGTGATTTGTTTCCTCCAAGTATTTTAAGAGCAGCTTTCTGCTCACATTCTAGAATTTCTGGTTCTTCATCATACGGTTCCTCTGTGAATGAATCTGTCATCCTTGCATCTCTTTTATAGAGTTCTTCGGTGTATTGCTTCCATCTTCCTTTTATTTCATCTCGGTCAGTCAGTGTGTTCCCCTGTTGATTATTCAACATCCCTACTCTTGGTTTAAACTCCCCTTTCATTTCTATAATCTTTTGGAATAGCGTTTTTGTTCTTCCCTTTTTGTTATCCTCTTCTATTTCTATACAATAACTATTATAATAGTTCTCTTTGTCCCTACGTACTAGTTGCTGTATTGTTGCACTTCGGGTTCTGACCGTATTTCTATCTCCTTTTGCTTTAGCTTTCCTTCTCTCTTTAACCATTTTAAGAGTTTCTTCAGTATTCATTGAGGTCTTTCTCTCTTTTTAATGAGAGGTATTGTCTTTTTGCATTCTTCCCTGATAATGTCTCTGACTTCAGTCCATAGTTCTTCTGGTTCTCTGTCAACTAAATTTAAAGCCTCACGTGATGTCCACGTGTACAGTCGTCTTTTCGGTTGCTCAAAAATGTGTTCGCAAGAAACAAATTATTGGCTTCACAGAATTCAATAAGTCTTACTCCTGCTTCATTTCTGTCTCCTAAGCCCCATTTTCCCACAATTCCTAGTTCTTCTCTGTTCCCTACTTTTGCATTCCAGTCCCCCATGATTATCAGCACATCTTGTTTTGGTGTGTGATCAATTTCTTCCTATACTTCTGTGTAAAATCTCTCCAATTCCTCTTCTTCTGTGTTTGCTGTTGGAACTTAGATTTGGATGATGGTTATGATAATAGGTTTCCTGTTTAATCTCAGTGATATCACTCGCTCAGACCTTGCGTTGTAGCTCCTAATTGCTTTTCCTATATCACTTCTTTTTTTTATCATTAATTTTTATTCAAATTTTCAAAGACAAAAAACAAAACAAAACAAAAACAATTAAACAATAAAATAAAATGTTGACTTCCGATTTGTCGCAGATCAGTTATAGGTCTACAATATATAACAATCCTGTCTCTAAAATTATATTATAAAATCACTTTCCTCCAGTAGTTATCTTAATTAATCATCAAATCTCATAAACATTACTTTATTCTTTCCACAAAAAGTCAAAGAGAGGTTTCAATTCCTTGAGAGATATATCTTTCAATTTTTCTCCAAGTAAACATATCGCTTAATCCATCTGATTCAAATCTGTTAGGCCCAATAATTACAATAGCCATTCTTCCATTATCTGTATTAATTCCATCTTCCATCTTCAATAATCCTGTTAAGTCCAGTAATTTCAGTAGCCATTCTTCCATTATCAGTATCCCATAATAATCTTGTTGTCATAGCCATAGTCCAAATAAACATATTGATTAATCCATCTCGTCAAATCTGTTAGGTCCAATAATTTCCATAACCATTCTTCCATTATCAATATTAATTCCATCTTCCATCTTCAATAGTCCTGTTAAATCCAGTGGTTTCAGTATCCATTCATCCATTATCAGTATCCCATGATGATCTTGCTGTCATAGCCATAGTCATATAACAAGAGTCTCTTGGGAATTTCCCCCATCACAAATATGTCCTTGCCATCAATTCTGAATATGTTGCTGAAATATTGTTGTAAAGTCACATCTCTGCTCTTCTTTTTTACAAAATGCACTGGCTCATCTCTTAAAAGTTTTTCCATTGTCACATATTTGTAGTTAATTCCATAATTTTTTTCTATGTCAAGCCCCATCACATCATTCCAGTCAAGAATTCTGAATATGTTGCTAAAATGTTGCTGCAAAGTCATATCTCTGTTCTTCTTTTTTACAAGATGCACTGGCTCATCTCTTAAGAGTTTCTCCACTGTCACATATCTGTAGCCAACTCCATAGATTTTTTCTATGTCAAGCTCCATCACATCATTCCAATCCAGAAAATTATCCAAGACATTGATAACTTTACCACCAAAATCTTCATTAATTTCTTCAGATACAACGTTGAATTCCAAACAGTAAACTTTATTTCTAACATCCATAAACTCCAAATCTTTTTCCAATTTCACATTTGTTCCAATCTCCAGGGCTTGTAGCTTCCCTTTAATTTTTCTTTTCTCATCTCTAATCTCATCAAATATATCTCTCACAGAATCTCCTATTTCTTTAAGCTCCTGCGTCATTTTGTTAAATTCAATTTTCATCTCCTGTCTACCCTGTCTCAGGGTTTGTTTCGTTATCTCAATCTCACCCATTATTTTCTGAAACATAATTTCTTCCATGGTCTCATTCGCTTTCCTGGTTGTCATTCTTAAAACCACAGAAACAAAAATTATTTCAGCCACAATTGGGTTAATATTACAGGCTTGCTGACATCAGTGTAGACAATACAGCCTGCCTTATCTTTTATGTGTTCAGGAATACAAAACAAACTTAGTTCCCAACATCAAAACAATTAGTGGCGTCATGAACAAGCAGATTTGTCAAAATGAAATAGACTCAAATAATAATAATAATAATTTTTCCTCCCCTCCTCGAAATAGAAATCCCTCTTCCGTTGGTATCTTTAGAATGCACCTCCAGGACAGCTTTTTGCAATAAAAACAAATATAAGCTTTTTCGATTTCTTTCCTCCTTAATTTCGTGAGTGAAAGAGAAAAGCCTTAACTCACCAGAAGTTCTTCACAGCTGATTCATTGACAAATCTCTTTTTTGCTGCAACAATTTAAACCAAGTGAAAAAAGAAAATAGAAAGAAGGATGCTTATCTGCCTGTTATAGTTCGTTTTTCTTTGAAGAAAAGATAAACGTGTCGCTATAATCAGCTAGAGCTTGATGAAAGTCCGTCCGGCATTGCAGTTTGAACCTTCTCTCATAAATAAATGAAATCCAGTCCTCCCCACAAAAACAGGCTTTATGGTTAATCTCTACGTTTCTCCCTGTCCGGGAGAAAATCTTTACCAGTCAAAAAGAACGTTTTCACTGATTTTAGAGCTGAAAAAGCTTCTTCTGAGACGAGAGACGACTCAGAGGCAGCACAGGCAAAGCAACCCTTCCCGGAAGTCTAGCAACCCTTCCCGGAAGTCATCACTTCTCACTATTAAAGCAAGCCCATATCTTCTTAATTTCTCATTTCCTGCATAAATTATTTTGTGGTTGCCTGATTGAAAATGTCCCATTCCCATCCATTTCAATTCACTCATGCCAAAAAATGTAATGTTGATACATTCCATTTCTTGCTTGACAATTTCTAGCTTTCCCTGGTTCATGCTTCTCATATTCCATGTTCCTTTTGTGTATGTCATACAACTCCAGACTCTCCTTTCGCATCTGTGCTCATCAGCCTCTGGGCTTCCTTTCAGCTTTGACCCAGCTGCATCATTAGTGCTACTCGTACTTGTCCTTTGTTCTTCCCCAGTAGCTCGGTGAGTGCCTTCTCACCTGAGGATTTCATCTTCCAGCACTATCTTGGGTTGCATTTTGGATACTCTGTTCATAGGGGTTTTGTGGTAAGAGGTATTCAAAGGTGGTTTACCATTGCCTTCCTCTGAGTTTGGATGCATCTTAGTCTGGTGTCTCAGCTTTGACAATTCTGCCCTGGGTGCCCCTTCTAGGAGTCTAGCCTCTTGGTCTAGACTCCCAACAGCATGGCTCTCTGCTTCTTCAACACTCTCAAACCCCCTCACCACTTTAAGGTGGGAAAGCTTAATCATCTACACTAGGTGAATTCAAAAGGTAGAGAGAGAGAGATTGTGGGAAGAAGAAGAAGGAATTGGAAGTGATGATAGCCCTGAGAATATCAGTCTAACCAATCAGAGGCATGCTTAAACTTGAGGAAAGTAGCAAGCAGAAAATTCAAGCAGGGGCCCTTTCAACTGACTATCTATTGCCCCTAATGGTGAATATTCAGATGCAGAGCACACAGCAAGACAATGTATTGATTGAAGTAAAATTTCCAACATATACACACACATATATATTTCCCCAGTCAGTTTCTAAAATAATGGGCAGGCATCGTCCTTGCAATTGTAGAATCATCTAGTTAGTATTATCTCCCAATGTCCTGCCCTCCTTTTCACCTAATGAAAAGGTTCCAAGATGGGATCATGCCATCTGAGTAATGTGATATTTCTGGGTTTTTCCTGTGCTTGTCAACTATGTCTATCTAGTGTGAGCTGCACCAGGAAATTCTGGTATATCCCTACTTCCCCACTTTGGATAATGCTGCAATACTGGTAGAAAGAGGAGAAGAATCAATGCTGCCCTAGCTGAGAGGCATAAAGCAGAGCATGCATCCAACCTGGTGTCATGCCACCCCCACCACCCCAAAAAAAACCTAGCACAGGCCATAGAAGTTTGGGAATTACTCCAGTAAACATATGAGAATTCTGTTCCCTTTTGTTCCTTGGCTAAACACCTCACCTTCATACAAAGATAAGTTAGAAGAAGCATTCTCCTAACCAGCAAGAAAGACAGGGAAGCCCATGATTTCAGTCCCAAGGTCAACAAATCACCAGTCCAAAAGCCAAATGCAAAGCCAATGCTAAGAGCAGTTTTAAGAGCCTAGGGAGAAAACCTTTACATGGGGATAAAGCCATAATATTTGAATGCAGCTATTTTGGTATGATTATCAATGTTCTTTTGTGTGCTAAAGATCTTCTGAAGGGGCTCACAGCAAAGGCAGTGACAGAAACAAATAACATAAAATTCTTAAACATAAACCATTAACAGTGTGTTATCTAAATCACATGTACAAGGATTTTCACACATAGCCAAAATTACATCACTGTCACAAAACTGAAAGAAAAAACAGTAACTGCATGAGCACAGCCCCCCCTTCTTAGCTGTCACCACACAGTCTCAGCTGCAATCCAATATGCACTTACATGGGAATAAGTCCCATTCAACCCAATGGAGCTTACTTCTGAGCAGACATGTATTGGACTGCAGTCTCTCTCTCTTCTCAGCCTGGGTCTTGCTGGATCTAGCTACAGAAGAAAAAGGGTTCCTTCTCTTCCTCCTCAGTTTCCGCCAATATCTTCTTCAAATTGGTACCAGAAAAATAATTTCAGACCCTTATAACATTAAAAGGACCAGGCAGAAACTTATAATATTGAGGAACCTCACAAATCATTTTAAATATAAATACCTATTTATAATAATTTCATTGCTAACCTGTTTCCCAGGGTTCATAGCCTACAACAACTTATATAAGTTCCTGCCACAACTCTCCCCTCTAAGCATGTGCAGCCTTGTTAAAGTGATATATACGAATGGGTTACATGAACAAGCAAAGAACCATAATTAGTATTGCTTAATTGTTTTCCATCTTAGTGGTGTCCTTGAAAGTCCTGAGCTGGAAAAAATGTAATTAAGTTCTATCACATGTAAGGCTGCTGAAACCATTTATTCTGGAGCAGGCAATTCAAGTAATAGCAAATCAGTGCTATAGATCATAGGCAATGTGGTATACTACAGACTCATATTGGTTTCATAGTACTCCAACTTTCATGGTTTAATCCAATGAATCCTGGGAGTTGTAGTTTTTGTGCTGGTGCTAAGGATTCTCTGTTGGAGATATCTAACCCTGATCACAGGCTAAGAGTTCCCAGTGGGGCAGTGCAATGATTATTACAATCAGTTGAAGCTAGTATATATAGGGTTGTCATACTGCCCAGTTAGCTGGATTTTACCTGGATTCTAGCCATGCTACCCAGTGCCCACTTAGATCATTATGTGGCCCAGATTCCCAGCTTTCTTTTTTTTAAAAAAAAGGGGGAAAGGCTCTAGCCCTTATAGATCCAGAAATACAAGGGCAAAATGTGGAAGCAGTTTTCTGCCCAATCATTTTGTGAGAAATCAGCCTACGTCTGCCTTCCATTGTTCTTAGCCAATGAGGGACACCACAGCTGTCCTGGGAAAATTAAGTATTTTAGTCTGCCAGCCTGCCTGCTGCATATGCAGAATTAGAAAACTGCATATACTCACTTGATCAACATGTGTAACTCTGCCCTGTAGCAGAGACTCTAGCTCACTGTCTGGTTGAGTCAAGAAGAAACAGCCTTCATTTCAATTGCCTCTATGTATCAGGGTATGTGTCTTCAGTGGTTACTGCAATGGGAGTGTCTGCCTGCCATCATGGAGGATGGAATGAAGTTGTTTGAATCTACCAAGCACTTCTTCTTCTGAACAAATACAAGATATAAAAGCACACCTCTCTGTAGAAAAGGCTGAGGTATTAGCATTTGCATTTTTGGCCCTGCCCCCACCCTGTTAAATGGAGTAACATTGCCCTGGAATGCCGCCTTGCTCACCCTGTTGCGTGACAGAGCATCTGTTCAGCAATTCAGAAAAGACTAAAAAGTATTTTTAATACATATCCTTTTTCAAAATGATGGCAAGCATTTCCCCACCAAAGATCACCCTACTTCATTTCCTCCCTAGGAATGTGTGTATGTGGTTACACACACACACATAAAATGCAGTAGGGGGTGCAACCTTCCCCCTCCCTTAAGATCAATAGGAATGGAACAATCCACCCCACACTCACCACCCTGGGAAAAAAATATTTGCTTACCATATGGTATTTCTTCCACTTGGTGCTACATGTCTGCCCCATGGCAGTGGCTGAGATCTTTGCCTTTCCCACTGCTATGCTAGGTTCTTGGGGGGAAATGCAGGCTGGGGCTTTAGCTCCTTTAGGGGACATGAGCAGTAGCATTATTCATGAAAAGGAGAAAATGGCTGGGTAAGTAAGGTACATCTCCCTTTCTCACTATATACTGCCAGGTCTAATGCTAGTTACTACTACTACTTTTGGCAGGACTCCATAAACACTGTATGCTCAAAATACTCTGAAGTTCAGGCAAACCTTGCTGCATATCAAGATTCTTTCTGGTGGCATATTAAATACTCTAAAAACAGAATGCATCATCCCAATTTACTTGCTGATCTCCAATTTACTGCTCAGCATAACGATAAGCTTGTGTATCTTCATGTATGTCAAACTTGAGGAGGCCAGGAGTATAGTCCAGTATTGGAAGGGAGTCTATGACAGCACAGCTTGCTTTGAAGCTAATTAGATAAGATTATTTTTTGACTGAACTGATAATATTGAAATCTTGATTTGTATCTGCATTACAGGTTGTAGTGGTGTGTTCATTTTACATTTTCTAATTGTTGGTACATACAACTCTCAGTCACAATATTGATTTAATTGATACTTTGCTGGCATTTTGTTTCATGCTGAATATTTATACTGCTCCCCTGACTTGTTTTATATTTGTTTCTATTTGCTATTATTATATTTTTATACTGATTGTGTATTTTTATTTATTTATTTATTTAAAATATTTCTATCCCACCCTTCTACCCTATAATAGGGCTTACAATAAAATCGAATATGTACATAATAAAAATTGTACACAATAAGAACATAAGAACATAAGAAGAGCCTGCAGGATCAGGCCAGTGGCCCATCTAGTCCAGCATCCTGTTCTCACAGTGGCCAACCAGGTGCCTGGGGGAAGCCCGCAAGCAGGACCTGAGTGCAAGAACACTCTCCCCTCCTGAGGCTTCCGGCAACTGGTTTTCAGAAGCATGCTGCCTCTGACTAGGGTGGCAGAGCACAGCCATCATGGCTAGTAGCCATTGATAGCCCTGTCCTCCATGAATTTGTCTAATCTTCTTTTAAAGCTATCCAAGCTGGTGGCCATTACTGCATCTTGTGGGAGCAAATTCCATAGTTTAACTATGCGCTGAGTAAAGAAGTACTTCCTTTTGTCTGTCCTGAATCTTCCAACATTCAGCTTCTTTGAATATCCACGAGTTCTAGCATTATGAGAGAGGGAGAAGAACTTTTCTCTATCCACTTTCTCAATGCCATGCATAATTTTATACACTTCTATCATGTCTCCTCTGACCCGCCTTTTCTCTAAACTAAAAAGCCCCAAATGCTGCAACCTTTCCTCGTAAGGGAGTCGCTCCATCCCCTTGATCATTCTGGTTGCCCTCTTCTGAACCTTTTCCAACTCTATAATATCCTTTTTGAGATGAGGCGACCAGAACTGTACACAGTATTCCAAATGCGGCCGCACCATAGATTTATACAACGGCATTATGATATCGGCTGTTTTATTTTCAATACCTTTCCTAATTATCGCTAGCATGGAATTTGCCTTTTTCACAGCTGCCGCACACTGGGTCGACATTTTCATCGTGCTGTCCACTACAACCCCGAGGTCTCTCTCCTGGTCGGTCACCGCCAGTTCAGACCCCATGAGCGTATATGTGAAATTCAGATTT
Source organism: Rhineura floridana (assembly GCF_030035675.1). Taxonomy (NCBI): domain Eukaryota; kingdom Metazoa; phylum Chordata; class Lepidosauria; order Squamata; family Rhineuridae; genus Rhineura; species Rhineura floridana. Next base: position 125,893,779 of record NC_084487.1, read on the forward strand.
TTTGCTCCAATATGCATAATTTTACACTTGTTTATATTGAATTGCATTTGCCATTTTTCCGCCCATTCACTCAGTTTGGAGAGGTCTTTTTGGAGCTCTTTGCAATCCCTTTTTGTTTTAACAACCCTGAACAATTTAGTGTCGTCAGCAAACTTGGCCACTTCACTGCTCACTCCTAATTCTAGGTCGTTAATGAACAAGTTGAAAAGTACAGGTCCCAATACCGATCCTTGAGGGACTCCACTTTCTACAGCCCTCCATTGGGAGAACTGTCCGTTGATTCCTACTCTCTGCTTTCTGCTTCTTAACCAATTCCTTATCCACAAGAGGACCTCTCCTCTTATTCCATGACTGCTAAGCTTCCTCAGAAGCCTTTGGTGACGTACCTTGTCAAACGCTTTTTGAAAGTCTAAGTACACTATGTCCACTGGATCACCTCTATCTATATGCTTGTTGACACTCTCAAAGAATTCTAATAGGTTACTGAGACAGGACTTTCCCTTGCAGAAGCCATGCTGGCTCTGCTTCAGCAAGGCTTGTTCTTCTATGTGCTTAGTTAATCTAGCTTTAATCATACTTTCTACCAGTTTTCCAGGGACAGAAGTTAAGCTAACTGGCCTGTAATTTCCGGGATCCCCTCTGGATCCCTTTTTGAAGATTGGCATTACATTTGCCACTTTCCAGTCCTCAGGCACGGAGGAGGACCCAAGGGACAAGTTACATATTTTAGTTAGCAGATCAGCAATTTCACCTTTGAGTTCTTTGAGAACTCTCGGGTGGATGCCATCCGGGCCTGGTGATTTCTCAGTTTTTATATTGTCCATTAAGCTTAGAACTTCCTCTCTCGTTACCACTATTTGTCTCAGTTCCTCAGAATCCCTTCCTGCAAATGTTAGTTCAGGTTCAGGGATCTGCCCTATATCTTCCACTGTGAAGACAGATGCAAAGAATTCATTTAGCTTCTCTGCAATCTCCTTATCGTTCTTTAGTACACCTTTGACTCCCTTATCATCCAAGGGTCCAATTGTCTCCCTAGATGGTCTCCTGCTTTGAATGTATTTATAGAATTTGTTGTTGTTGGTTTTTATGTTCTTAGCAATGTGCTCCTCAAATTGTTTTTTAGCATCCCTTATTGTCTTCTTGCATTTCTTTTGCCAGAGTTTGTGTTCTTTTTTATTTTCTTCATTTGGACAAGACTTCCATTTTTTGAAGGAAGACTTTTTGCCCCTAAGAGCTTCCTTGACTTTGCTCGTTAACCATGCTGGCATCTTCTTGGCCCTGGCGGTACCTTTTCTGATCTGCGGTATGCACTCCAGTTGAGCTTCTAATATAGTGTTTTTAAACAACTTCCAAGCATTTTCGAGTGATGTGACCCTCTGGACTTTGTTTTTCAGCTTTCTTTTTACCAATCCCCTCATTTTTGTGAAGTTTTCTCTTTTGAAGTGAAATGTGACCGTGTTGGATTTTCTTGGCAATTGGCCAGTTACATGTATGTTTAATTTAATAGCACTGTGGTCACTGCTCCCAATCGGTTCAACAACACTTACATCTTGCACCAGGTCCCAAAAACATTAAAGTAAATGAAAATACATAAAATGCAATTAAAGTACATAAAATACTATAATACATATATGTGTGTGTATATATATACACACACACACACATACACACACACATATATACATATATATAGGGAGTGGTACTGAAGGACTACAGAGGTAAAAATTAACACAGAAGGCATAAAGTCAGTGTCAGACTCTACCCTCAGTCCCTCCCAAAGGCTCTCCGGAACAAGATCTTTTTCAGAAGTTTCCGGAAAACCATCAGGGAGGGAGCAGAGCAGGTTTCTTGGGGTATTCCAAAGCTTGGGGGCCACAGCTGAAAAGGCTGTCTCCTGTGTGCCTGTCAGTCTAACATTTTTCATTCCAGGCACACAGAGGAGACTAGAGGCAGATGATCTTAAATCCCGGGCAGGTCCGTATTGGCATAAGCAGCCCCTCAGGTACATTGGTCCAAGGTCTCAGAGCTTTAAAGGTCAGAACCCAGCACTTTGAATTGACCCCAAAATAAATTGGGAGCCAGTGGAGTCGATAAAGCACAGGGGTGATATGCTCCCTGCGCCGTGCTCCAGTTAACCTTCTGGCTGCTGCATTTTGAACCTGGCAGTATATATACAGTATAACTGTAATTTCCAAACCATTTTCAAAGGCAGCCGCACATAGAGTGTGTTACAGTAATCAAGCCTCGTTGTCACCAATGTATGTGTCACTGTGGCCAAGTTCCTGCTTTCAGGAACAGACACAGCTGGTAGACCAGTTTGAGCTGGCCAAATGCACTCTTGGCTACTGCAACCACCTGATATTCAAGCAGCAGGGCAGGATCCAGGAGGACTCCCAAACTGCGGACCTGCTCCTTCAAGAGGAGTGCAACTCCATCCAGAATAAATTGCAACCCTATCCCTGGTACAGTTTTTCCCTTGACCAGCAACACTTCTATCCTGTCTGGATTAAGTTTCAGTTTGTTAGCCCACATCCAGCCCCTCGCAGCCTCCGCACACCGGTTTAGGATGAGCACTCCCTCCCTGCAATCAGGTGGCAGGGAGAGACAGTGTTGAGTGTTGAGTTTTATTGTTTTATTATGTTTTTTAAGGTGCCCTGAACTCTGTTTTAATAGTGGGCCGGCAGGATATAAATCCTCTTCATAAATTAATAAATATTCCATAGTGGTGGAAACTTGTCTAGGCATTTAAAACTGAAAATGTAAGTGTTTTTTTTAAAAAAAAGATTCCTTGCATCCTCCCCCAGGTTTTGGTGGTAATTACTAGGCATAAAAACAAAACAACTGGACAATGCAACCATTAATATGCTTAATTTGCAGAATTAGATAATTACTGAGATAATATGCAAATTAGCCTCCCTGGATTTGTGGAACTGGAATATGTCAACCCTAGGTATATATATGTTTGGATATTATTCAGAATCAGGACCACTTGGTTTCAGCACATGAAATGAGACACTTGACAAATGAAAACTGGCCCCAAAAGAAACAAGCAACAGGTGGCTGTCACACTAACATTAATATCTAGAGCAGCCTTCCAAACCAGTTGCCCTCCAAATATTTTGGACTACAGGTCCCATCAGTCATGTGGATCATGCTGGCTGGGCTGATAGGAGTTGTATATCAAAATAACTGGAGAGAACTAGATTGGGAAAAGCTTAAGAGTGGTATATGGTGACTGATTGGGTCACAAATTGAGTCTTGGTTGCCTAGAGCATAAGTGTGGTGCTAGCTTGTATTACAAAGTTTGATCCAATTAAGACCTGAAGGTGTTATTGAAAAAGGAAGCCTTCATGCTAGTAAGCTATCAAGTTCAGACCTGTCCTTTTCCAGTGGAGAAAAAACTATGGGATACCTTTTTAACAATTGTCATAACAACCAAATGTCTCCTGATAATTGAATCCAATTTTCTACTTTAAACTTAAGGTTCCACACATATTTGGAAATAAAGGGTGGTGGCTTAGGTTTTTTCTCCATGCCTCTCATTCCTTCAGTTTTTGGGTACAGCAAGAGTTAGGTTAGAAACACCACCATATAAGGTTGGAAACCTTTAGGAGGCAGTTGTGTATGGGATCTATGCAAGACCCCCACCCCTTACAACTAGAAATGGGGGCAATTTTGGTTTGTATTTTATATAAACCTACTAATTTACACTTCCAGAAACAATATGTGAACTAAAACACAGCTATGCTTTCACATTTGCACTTCTCTGAATTTTGCAATTCTGTTCTCCAACCCAAAAAAGTGAAAATTGATACGTTAGAGGAAAGTGTAAATATATTATTTTTCCACTTTCAAAACTTCTGAGGGCCTCCTGAAGATACCGTCTTATCAGGAGGTCTGTTCTGCACAACATAGGAAACGGACCTTTAGTATGGCAGCACCTACCCTGTGGAATTCCCTCCTCTTGAATATTAGACAGGCCCCATCTCTATCTTTTTGGTGCCTATTGAAGACCTTCCTCTTTCAACAAGCCTTTTAAGTTGAGACCTATCCCAGTCTGCATCTGTGTTGGAATTGCTTTTTAATATGTTCTTAAACCTTTTTTAAAATGTTTTTAATCTTAGAAGATGTTTTGAAAGCTTTTTTAAGAAACATTTTTAAAGATGTTTTTGTTTTAATGTGCTTTAATGCTTGTTATTATGATGTTTTAAAGTTTTTCGTGCTTTTGTTTGCCACCCTGGGCTCCTGCCAGGAGGAAGGGCAGGATATAAATAAATAAATAAATAAATAAATAAACTTAGCTTAAAAGCTCCTCGCTCTTCTATGCTTATGAACCTCATGTACCTTAACAGTGGTTTGTGTATGCAGATATAGACAGATGGATGAGTAGGTTAAAGTCCAAGCTTTAATCACTAGTATTTCCAGTTAAAAGATCTCAGACAGTAGGTGAAAAAGACCTTACTTGGGACCTGTCAACACAAAGAGCTGTTACTAATCTGAATAGGCAGCATCAGGCAACCTCAACTGAAGCCAACACAATGTCACCCAGATGTTGTTGGATTCCGATTCCTGTCATCCCTGACCATGTTGTCTGGGAATTATGGGAGCTGGAGTCCAACAACATCTGGAAGTCACCACATTGGTTACCCCTGGGCAGAGCTTGGAAAAGTTACTTTTTTGAATACAACTCCCATCAGCCCAATCCAGTGGCCATGCTGGCTGGGGCTGATAGGAGTTGTAGTTCAAAAAAGTAACTTTTTCAAGCTCTGCCCCTGGGCTATATAGACCAACTCAATATAAAACTCACCTCCTTCCCCCACTCTCCGATACCTTATTATTAGGGGGGAGATCACTATTTCATCAGTTTTTCTGTTTTTCTAACAGTAGCCAATATAATCTAGGAATTTGACTTGGATCTGGGATTCCTGACATTAAGCGTTACTTCAACCTACTTCTAACACAGACTCAACATGTGGTCTTAGACGTCTCTCAGTCTCTTCTACTGGAGAATTAGAGAAACAGTAACCAACCTCCTTAGCAAGTTTTTTTAAAACTGCTAATGTACCCTTTATAGGGCATTAGTTTTACAGAACCCATGAAGACTTAGTTGTGAGTAAAGAAGGTTAGGATTGCATTGCACAATTGTAAGTAGCAGTTATTTTAATTGTTCATAGTTTATACTCAGAGTGGTGATAATTCAGTGATGGGTTCTTAATATTAGCAGTCACCTTCAAATTGAAACTAGTTTGCGTTGCATGGTCTTAGGCAGAAATTAGTAAAGCTGAGCTGAAGGGGTACAGTACATGAAAATCTGTGTTATAATCAAAGGAGCCCCTAGTCCCTTTCATAATTATGTTTGTGTGCATGTGAAAAAAATAAGAGCTGTGAAAGCTGTTTGCTTTGTGATCTCTGATTGGCTAGGATGACCCATATAATCTATATATTGCTTTCACTCTAAATAGGCTTCATTTGCTCTTAGCAGTAGCAGCACATAGCCAAATCTAATTGCTACATAATGCTTCGATATTATGTGATCATAATTATGCTCTGCAGCTGTCTGGCCACACTTGAGGAGGAGCACCTGAAACAGAGAAAAGTGACCACTGAAGTAGCAGAAAAGGGCACAAGTAGCTGTGAACTGTAGGAAACAGGTATAATATACAATGGAATTAAGGATTTGGGGTTAGGGTTCCTCCCAACACTACGTTCAGTCTGAAAAATAAACCTGGAGAACATGGAGTTCAGCACTACTAACCAGTCATTAAGGTGCAGATCTAAAGCTTGTCCAAAATTTCTCAGAAAGTATTTTTCTGACCAATTTTCTTGTTCAGGCTCCCCATGAACTGACGGAGAATTCCAAACATTCCCCCATATAAAATGAAAAACCCCATTTCACCACCTGCAAATAGAATGGAGAATTATGAGCGCAACTGTGAGCCCAGTTTTAATAATGTTTCAGATTATATTATTACTGAAGAAATATATGGGTTTGGCCCTCTTCCTTTCAGTCCTCTCTTACTATTGCTCCCTTCATCCACTAGCATAAACCAACAATATAGGCTACATCTTCACCATACATTTAAAGCACTATTATACCACTTTAAAACTCATTATCTTCCCCTGCAAAGCATCCTGGAAACTGTAGCTCATTAAGGGTGCTGAGAGTTGTTAGAAGGCTCATTTTACCCTCACAGAACTACAATTCCCAGAGTTCCCTGGGATGAGGCATTGATTGTTAAAATATTCTGGAAATTTTGGGGGGGAATGCATGACTGTTAAAATAGTATAATAGTACATTAAATGTAAGGTGCAGATGTGGCCATAGTTTTATTCAATATTAAATACACTGACATTTCTCAGAAGATAATTTTCTGTCATATTTTCTAAAAACGTTCTTTTTCAGTTCCCCTGCCCCACGGTTAGACAATTCTGCTTTCCCTCTCCAGAATATTTGATGAAAATATCTCCCCCCCCCTCCTTTTTCACTAATAGGGTGGAAACCTCTGGGAAGTCATTTTTGCTCACCCCTAAGGAGACATGCATCCTCTTAACATTTCAAGACACAAGATCAATTGTTAACCTGACCTGATTTTGCCAGTCCTTCCTAAGTATCACAGGCAGTTTTAGAAACATAAAGAGATACATGACAGAAGGTAAGAGAATAGCCCTAGCATTTATTCTTGCCTTTATAACGAAAACATAGCATGAAAATTGGAGGCATTGCATAAATTCCCAGGTTAATGACGTGATGAGAAGACCTCAAAAGGTATTGTCAGTTCTGACAACTGTACTGTGAATTCTAACTAGCTATTGCTGCTTTCACTACACCACCATTGTTGGGAGAAAGCCTTCTGGTTTTGGATTCCAGATAAGATGGAGGAAAAACCATATTAAGATGGTAGCCCTTGCTTGAAATGATAATATGTCCCCAAGAGGGCCTTATTATCATAGTTGGAACTTCAGACATTCAGATTAAAACAGCTTTATTTCAGGAGATATTTGCACCATGAATATTGTATTAATGTTCCATTCTCAGATGTATTAATCTGTGTTTGAAATGTTGAATATCGTATGTTTTATTTTTTCTGTAAGCCTCTTTAAGACATATGGTGAAAAGTGGGGTATAAACGTCTTAAATAAATAAATAAGCTTCCTTCAAGGAGCACAAGCTTATCTATACAGTGTTATCCTACTTTATCCAAACAATCCTGAGAAGCAAGTTAGGTTGAGATACTGCAATTGGCTCAAGGCCATGTATGAGCTTCATGGCTGATCAGTGTTTTAATACAGGTCACTGATCAAAGTACCAGAGCTTGGAAGTAACTAATTACAAATAACGAGTTACTGTTGTAATTTATTACTTTTTAAAGTAACAAGTGGGTAACTTCGTTACATTTTGCTAGTAATAGAAGGACTAGTCATTTCCTTACTTTTCAGCAGCAACGGTAACGTTTCGTTACTTTTGGGCATTACTTGGGGGGAGCAGGGGAAGTCTTCTGCTCCTCTGACTGGTGCAGGAAAGACATGTGCCTCACACTGGGCTTCTGCACAGCGTTGCTCTTTCCTCGTGCTCTGTGTTAGGAGGCACGAGGGAGGAGGTGAAGAGTCAGACGGTCATGGAGTGGAGAGAGAGAAAAATGGATGGTGGAGGGAGAAAGCCCTAGGGCAAGGATGAAGGAGAAGGCAGCAACAGAATGGAGGTGAAGAGCTGTGGAGGTGAGTGACAATGATGGATGTGCGTGTTAGGGTTACCCTTTCACTTGCAAGGGTGATCTCTGGACTCAATCCAGATGGTGGATTCTGCTCACCCTCCCTTGCCCCCACCTGCCTACCTGCCCCCTGAATTCCTCACTCCCTCACTTGCCCTACTGCCCACTGGTCTCTTGCTCCCTCTGTCAACCCCCGCTCCCCCTACCCCCCACCCCCACTATCTCAACCCAGCCTGCTTGCCCACCCCCAGCCTGCTTGCCCAACCCCACTAGCCCTATTGCCCCCTGTTCACTCCCCCCTCGCTCATACTCATCCTGTTGCCCCCACCCCCGCTCTCCCCTCCACCTGTCCCCTGCTTGCTCACTCGCTGTGCTGCCCCCCACTCCTGCTTACTCTCCCTGCCTGCCCACCCTCACTTGCCCTACCGCCCCCACTTGCTCACTCCCTCACACGTCCTAATGCCCCCCATTCTCTTGCTCCCTCTCGCTCACCCCCCGCTCACTCCCTCCCTCACTCATCCTACCGCCCCCCAATCTCTCACCCTTGCTCACTCAGCCCCGCTCTTTTTGTCACCACAACACTATTATTTACCTCCACTTCTGCATTCCTGGCTTGTTACAGCAAAACAAAGAACAATTTGCCCGCTCTGAGGCAAAAAATAAATACTTTCTGAGCAGTTTCATATTTTAAACTCATTTAAAAGCATAGTACTGTCATGACTGCAGGAATAAAATGGGGTTTGCTTCTGCTGGCCTGATGTGAAACACATTTATTTGAGAATAAGCATCACTTTGTTGGGAAAAGGATAATACATGCTTAAAGTAAATATAATGAAATGAACATCCATAACTATGCACACGAGCAGCTGTGGCATCTCCTGACTGTATTTCTTTTTTTAAAAAAAGAACGAAAGGATGCTGTGGGCTGTTTGTGGAAAATCACAGCACTCAGTGGGTCTAAGTAGCTTGACTGTCTCTTTACTTTGTCAGGGTGATAAAGGTTTAAATATCACACCTATCCTCTAAACACTTTTCCATTCTAAAACCTCTTTCCCCAAACAGCTTTGCTTTTTTAAAAAAATGGTATTGGAACACTGTTACCTATTAGTATGTAACGTATCATTTGCCCCTAGTGCAGGGGGAGGGGTACCTCTGCAATGATAAAGGTTTGCATCATCTGAACTCACATGATCTAGAGTTACCTTAGGTTTTGCAAGATTTGAAAATGGGAAGTGATAGGATTTTATATTAGTTCTGATTGTCTATTGGGCTATTATAGGGTATGTGTTTTTTGCCTTTCTATGGCAAAAACTCCAACTTCAGTGGAGTTTATGTGATGTGTTCTAATCATTTGAATTTGGCTTTGTTATGTGCCTTCAAGTCGACTACAACTTATGGCGACCCTATGAATCAGTGACCTCCAAGAGCATCTGTCATGAACCACCCTGTTCAGAACTTGTAAGTTCGGGTCTTTGTCTTCCTTTATGGAATCAATCCATCTCTTGTTTGGCCTTCCTCTTTCTCTACTTCCTTCTGTTTTTCCCAGCATTATTGTCTTTTCTAGTGAACCTGGGCTTAGCTGGGGCTATATCTGCTGGAGTCTCTCATCCCAGCTCAGCCAGAAATATGCCAGGGCTCAGCTGGCTTAGCCAGGATAAGTCCTGAAAAAGTGGCATTCTGGAGAGAGTGATGGGTGTGTGTCAGGGGCAGGACAAGGCAGGGGGAGACACCAAGTCCAAAACAAGCAATCCAACAGGATCACTTGCAATGTATTTTTTAAATTTTATTTAACATATTTCGGACCCATATTTACACCCAAAGCAGAACAGGAAGCAGCCAGTCCTTCAGATATCCTGAATTGAGACTGTTCTCTTTGCAACAGCTTGAAGATAGAGTTGCTTGCTCGAGCCCTTGGGGGTTGCAGCTTTTTGACATGCTAGATCTTACAGGTTGGGAAAATATTGTTTGGTTCTTCAGCATGGAGGGGAATTGATATTTTCCCCACATCCTTCTACCTCCAAGAATAGCACCAGGAACAGGAGGTCAGGAAGTCATAAGATGTAAACTGGAATCTAATTGACTGCAAATGAGAAATTAAGTAGACTCATGAATACTCTGAGCTGGCAAATATATACTCAGTTGTAATATTAAAGCTTGGGCAGGGGATATAAGAGAAATGTAAATGAAATGCCTTGCAAATGATTCTGTTATGAAACCAGCTGGTTTCAATAAATCTATTGCTTTCATAAATATTATGACTACCCTCAGGATTCCGTTTTTTGCTCTTAACATAACTCTGTAGCTGGGTTATCTATCACAATTCAGGCTCCATTGATTCATATGCAACACAGATGATTTGTTAACTCCTGGCACTTGTTCCCAATTGATGATGAAGTTTAGAATACAAGAATATTATCTAGGATAATTAAAATGTACTTATAATTAATAAACAGTGTTTCCATTCAATATCAGGGTTTTTTAATGTCATTATGGGGATTAGTTATATGTACTTAGAGCCAAATTCAATGGGATAGTTGTCACATTGCAAGTTTGCCCTTGTGTACTTTATTGCTCTTTAACAAATAGCCAGCACAGAACCCCAAGCTGGTTTGGAACTATGACACAGGGGAGGGGGCTTTAACTGTTTTCCCCCAACCCATGGTGTCCCAATCAAAATGCCCCCCTCCCGTGGCTGCTATTCACCATGGGAGTTTTCTTCCCATCACACATAGCAAGTGCAGTGCAGATCTAGGCTTAAAGTCCCCCATGCTTTGGTTCAGCTATAGTTCAGGATAGGATGGGCAATTCTGAAAAGAGAGAGAGATGAGGGCAAAGTACATCACAAATCTCACATCTAGTTTGACCCCTAGGAACAGATCAGAGCATTAATACAACTATTGAATCAAAATTATATAACAGCATCAAGGCACACATCACGGATAAAAATCATATATTTTACTGAACATTCAGATAAAAATGAGGTGCCTATTCAGTTTTCCAGGTTGGATTCAATTTTGTCTTTTTATGTGAACCAGTGTGGTGTAGTGGTCCAAGTGTCAGAATAGGACCTGGGAAACCAGTGTTCATATCTGCACTCAGCCACAAAGCTCATTGAATGGCCTTAGGCCAGTCGCCATCTCTGTTAGCCTAACCAGCTTGTGAGGATGAATTGAGGAGAGGGAGAACACTGTGTAAGCCTCCTTGAGCTCCTTGGAAGAAAGGTGGAATATCAATTAGGGATGGGCTAGAATTCTGCCCAATTCAAATTTGGTACCAAATTTTCTATTAATTCATTATTCCATTCATGCCATAATGTACATGAAGACCTTCAAGTGGAACACCTAGCAGGTAGCCCAGAATCTGAGCTTTCTTTCTTTTTTAAAGAAAATGTAAGCCTCTAGCCCTCCTAGAAATAAAGTTATAAAGCAAAATGTGCAAGTACCCTTCAAAATGATTCTGTGAGATGAGTCAGCCTGTCTGCTCCTGCCTTTTGGTGTTTTTAATTAATGAGTGAAGTCAGAGTTGTGATTGATGAGTGAGTTGTTTGGACACCAGGCAATAGGAATCCCTGGGGTCCTGAAGAGCTACTGTTTTCTCCTCCTTTTCAGTGCACTTTTCTTACTTCTGTCTCATTTTCTAGTCCTTCAGAACTCTGTAATTTGCCCTTCCATTTTTCCTAACAGCCAGGATCCATCTTTCCTGTGCTGTGTTCACCTGAGATCAGGCAGTGCCTAAAAATTGCTTTCTGAAAATACCATTACACAATATATGTGGGTGAATGTAAAAAACATTCAAATGTGAAAACAAATGTGGAAGAGGTTTAGGCATGTCTTCTGCTTTGCAGGAGCTAAAGTGCAGGGACTCATTAAGAATTCACTGTATAAACATAGGCCAATCATATACAGGTGTACTCAGAAGCAAGTCTCTTCGGGTTTAATCAGGGTTACTTCCAGGGATGTGGGTACAAGATGGCAGCTTAGGCTTTGGTTTAGAGTTGGTATTGGGGAAAATTGGATGCTTATGCTTTTAACACCTGTCTGTCAAGCAGAAATTCAACAGGTCAAGCCTTTCCTGGTATGGAAATACAATTACAGGAAAAGCTTCAGCATGGCTACTCCCTACTTTTATTTATGCCATACCCCTATGGCAGCCATTTTGTGACTGGTGCCCCCAGCACTCTCAAAATTTGAAATGTACTCTGTAGTCCAAAAAGGTCAGCAGTCCCTGGCTTAGTTAGCCCTTTCTATAGCAATCAGTTAAAAAGTTTTCCTTTGATTGTCAAACAGGAAGGAAAATCTAAAGGTCAGGAGCAAGACTAGAAGGAGGGACCCTCAAGGAGTTGATAAACACACTCTAAAGTATTTGTTTTCTCTTTGAAAAAGAGTATTGTGAACCTTTCAGAAAGCTTTCTTGCATGTTTATCCAACATTTTATACGTTTAGAAAAAGAAGTATTTTATAAGTTTACAGAAAATATTTTACAAAGTTAAGGACTCAATCTTATTGACTTCAACAAGAAAGTTATGCATAGTGTTCTCAGCACCCCTCTCCCTAAATGCTTGACTACGGTCGTATTGTAATGTGCTCTTATTCAAAGCCGGCACCACACTGCCGTGCCCCCCCCATGCATGCACACTTTAATACACCCAGTTGCACTAGGTCTTGTGTCACCACATCAGCGCGCATGCCTGCCATCACCCAAGATGGCGGCAGGGATATCAACACACCCCTGCCACCATCTTGGGTGATGGCAGGCATGCGATGATGCAAGTGGTGGTCTGATTGGGCATATTTAAGCGCACGTGTGTGTGGGGATAATGTCGCCTGGGAGAGTGGAGTTCTGCTCCACAATCTGTGCCACCATCTGATAGTGCCTTACAATTTGATGCTGTTGGGGATCATGGAGCGGGAGCTTCACTCTCCCAGCTGCAGGGCCCTCATCCACCACAGGGGCCCTCGGCCAATGCCTGACATGACCACCCACTGGCCCCAGATCTGCTCTTACTCATTTTTAAACCTGAGGAGGTTGTATTGGTGGAGTTGTGATACAAGATTAAAACAGATTTTTTTGAGAAAACAAGCTTCACCCTAGTTTTTAACTTCTTAGTTATAGCAAAAACTGTTTTGTTTTACAATTGGCCCTCGGCCAATGCCTGACATGACCACCCACTGGCCCCAGATCTGCTCTTACTCATTTTTAAACCTGAGGAGGTTGTATTGGTGGAGTTGTGATACAAGATTAAAACAGATTTTTTTGAGAAAACAAGCTTCACACTAGTTTTTAACTTCTTAGTTATAGCAAAAACTGTTTTGTTTTACACCTTTTTGGCATCCTCTTGTTCACTATATCCTTAACACTCTTTTTTGTTATGACACAAAAAATATGCCAGTCATTTAATTCCTGGTGCTCATATTAAATATTCTGTTATCCTGACTTTCACATAACCTTATCACACTCTCTACGTGGAGGAGAAGGGGGGGGGAGGTCATTGTCTTTTCCTTCCCTTGGCCCTCACATCCTCTCCACTAATGAGTGGGGGGGGGAATTGCCTGGCAATATGTGCCTTCCCCTCAAAATGCCCCACCTAGAAATATAACTGCCTCACCTATCAAGAAATTTATTTATAACAGAATTCAATATTTCTTGGAACCTCTGGAATAGCCTCGAGGCATTGATCTGCTCTGGTTTATTTCATCCACACTAAAGTACTGCTAAAAACCTACAATGGAAGACTCTGACAATCTGTTTGAATGATATGCATTGCCATCACTGCCCCAAATAGTCAATTACTACATTTCTACATACCTGTATGTATATTCTATATACAACCATATATACTGAACATGTAATCAATGCACATGATTACAATGTGAAAAGATACTAAATTCACTCCTAATATTCTAACTGAATTTCAAACCAGGGGCTTGGTCACACACCTGGCATGTTTGCCTATTTATTATATGGTGACGTGGGTGTAAATGTTCCTTTAAGCATAAACCACCAGAGCACAGATAGAGTTTTCATATCACCTCACACCATTTGATTTGCTGTGAATTTACTAACAGTGATCTGTTGCATATAGAGCAATTGGGATGAAACACACTTTTAGACAAACTCCTTCAAATTCTGATGTGACATGAGAATTTTCATCTTTTCCAACAGTGTTTTTAAAATTGAGTTAGTTCACACATCAGCTGTTAGGATTGAGCGATGAAGAGATGTACATGCACATATGTGCACATAGCCTTTTAATCAGTGGCAAAAGGCAATTCTATTTTCACACAAAGCAAAGCAAATGTATATTAAAACCATATATTATAACCGTTCTGAAAAAGAAGCAGCAGGTCCGCACAGAAATCATGACAGTAACCTAACAGGATACTGATTCCTTTTGTCTATAATACACTGCTTGCCTGTTCTTGTACAAAGCAAAACAATATACAACAGGCTGCAGGCTGTGATTACTGAGGCTTAGATTAATATTTATTGTGTGATTATTCATTTTTATAATTACTAGCACTGAGCTTTCAAATCATATTTATTTGAAAATTTGGGACTTTGATTAGGCTACTTTGCAAATGATCAGAGTTAACGGCAGAAGTATTTAATCAGTACCAACAGCTGCCTCCAAAGCTTTGCCTCTGTACATAATTCCTGAGAAACAAGGATGCTTATGTTCTTTTATCCCTGCTAGCTAGTGCTTCAGCACTTGCAGGGCCCCTGGCACTTATTCCTGCTTTGGCCCCTCTGCCCACCACACATTCCTCTCACTATGCACTTATGTGGGGGCAGCTACTGGGTATGGAAAACCACCCATCATCCCATCATGCCCCAGAGCACCTGATGTAGTGTTGCTAAAATGAAGCTGGATTATGTTTTCTTTGGCAATGCTGGAAGGACTCTTTGGAGAGGACACCAAAGCACAGCCACTCTTTTTAATGAAGCGGTTGCTACATGCAGCAGATTCCATTTTCCTGCTTTCAGACTCTCTCTTTCTCAACCTCTTCACATATTCACATGGGTACCCTGGGGGCAAAGGGGCACTCCCCCCCGAATTCTAAAAGTAATGATGAGTGGAATGGGTTGCCAGTGATCTGCAGTAGTAACAATTCATAGACCTTACCCTCCCCCTAGAAATATTACTGTGGACACTCTTGACTGGACACACAAAGGGGAGACTGGGGTCACAGTAGGAAAACACATCCCTGACTATACACATTCAGCTGAAAATCAAAACTAACTAAAATGCATCAGTTCTGCCATGCTATCAGGAAGTGTTTGCAAGTGTGCCTCCATAATTTTCTCAAACACCTTTCTCCAAAAGGGGGGTAATTTGTGATTGGGCAGTAGTTGTCACAAATCAATGGGTCAAGGGTAGGTATGGAAAGATTTGTCAATTTTGGGTTTTTGGGTTTTTCATTTTTCCAATCTTAAATTCAGTTCTCCACATTTTAGCAGCAATTTGCAATTTTTTGAAAAAAGAAATCCTCATGAAAATTCTTGCGCATCAGTGCAAATTTCTCCTAATAAACACATATTTGAATGTAGTTTTGGCTACTGTACACATTATTATTATTATTATTGTTATTATTATTATTATTATTATTATTATCTTTATTTATATCCCGCCATTTTTTCAAAACTGGAACTCATGGCAGCTTCCAGATAAAAAATACATATAATTAAAAACATACAAAATCTACATTAAAATAAGATTAAACTATTTCCAATATTAAAACCATACACACATATAGCTAAAAGAGTTCAAACTAGTTTAAAAATAATATAATAGACATTAGCAATGCAGCACCTTTCACGCCCTATCCTTAACAGCCTTCAATTCCAAAGGCTTGTTGGAATAGGAAGGTCTTTGCTTGTCGGCGGAAGGACTGCAAAGAGGGGGTCATTCTTATCTCCCTAGGAAGGGAATTCCAAAGCCTAGGGGCAGCCACCGAGAAGGTCCTCTCACGCGTCCCCACTAGTTGTACTTGAGAAGATGTGGGTATTGAGAGAAGGGCCTCTCCTGAGGATCTCAGGGCCCGGGCAGGCTCATACAGGGAGATACGGTCTGATAAATAGCCTGGACCTAAGCCGTATAGGGCTTTATAGGTCAACACCAGCACTTTGAATTGTGTCCAGAAACAGACTGGCAACCAGTGGAGCTTTTTTAACAGGGGAGTTGTATGGTCCCTGTAACCAGCCCCAGTTAACATTCTGGCTGCAGCAAATTTTTGCAAGCAATTTCTCCTATTAAAATGCATTTTGTATGTTATTTTTATTAATATATTCATTTTATGCACACTTTCCCCTAATATATCCATTCTTGTAAACATCAGTTGGACAACTGCATCACAAAATTTGGATAAGTGAATTTCAAAGGATGGCTGTGTTTCAGTTCTCAGATTGTTTCAGAAAGTGCGAGTTTAATAGATTAAGCCTTAAATGTGAACTGCATCAAATTTCTCTCCCATCCCCAGTTCAGGATGGACTTTTCAGGAGTTGTTGAATCTCCACCTCTTTCAGGACAGCCAGCATCAGTCCCTCCTGCAATGATGCATTGACCACACTCTTGATCCACCCAGCCATGCCCCCTTGGCATGCTTTTTATAAAACAAGAGGGGCAAGGGAACATAACTGCAAAGACATCATCCACATCATCAGGCAGCATCAACTGAAACCGATCCCATTATGTCATCGCACATATTGCTCTGGGCACCTTACTGGAAACTGCAGTAAATATGGCACTTTCCACATATAAACTCTGGACATGTTTAGAAACCTTTTCTCGGTAGCTTGCTGTTCAAAAATATCTTCAGAACAGGGGATGGGGTCAATATTTTACTTCCCACTTCAAACGAAAAAATGCATCTACACCCAACACTTTTCTAAAACCTGGCTAGCCTTCCTTAATTGTACAAAGATAGAGTTGTATCCAGTGCTATCAGTCCACCAGCGCAAGGGTCTGTTTCTCAGTGTTGCGCAACAGCATAATCCAACACAACAGGTCCACTGTCAGGACCATTTCGCAGGAGCTTGTATGTACAAATGTTAGCAGTCTGCTTGTGGAACATCTTCTGCAAAAAGATCTCCTTGTGTAAGATGACCCAACATGAATTCTGTTTAAATTAGTGCTTCATTGGATACAACCCACAGACATGAGAGGTGGTATATATAAAACTACCAAGATCCTGTCATGCTGCAACATCACATTTGCATGACCAACAGAAAATAACCGGGGGGGGGGGAGATAAGCTATTTCAGCCTATCTGGAAGATCAAGCAGTTCATAAATATACATGAATAATATTCACTGATATTTCACTATTGGAACACCAAACATGTATCATATTCTCTTTGTTGCTTTTGCCTTTGCTCACCCTAAAGTACAATACAAAAATACAAAAGCCAGCATCATAAAATGTCAAGAGTGTTTTTTATTAGCAAATCACACCCAAGAATCCTTCTGCTTGTAAGTGAAAGAGCAGCAGTATGCTAAGCATTGAGAAAAGGCACTGTGAAACAAAATCATTTTAGCAGCTGGCAGAATAAGCTGCAGAATATTCTCACATCCTTGAGCATCCGTCTGCAACTGTTTTAGGCTGCTCACATTTTATATAGAGCAGTCACTGTGTTTTATTGAAACTAAATGTATTTTATAAGAAGCAACATAAACATTGATCAAGTAGTTTCTGAGTCTGAGAGGCTTACTGGCTTAAAGAATTACAATTTTCGGTTATATCTGAGAAGATTTAGAGGGTTGGTATATTTACTGGCTGAATGGAGTGAGGCCTTTGGGTTAACTCTTCTTAGCTAATTTGGCATTCCATCTGTTTGTCTGTAATATGAAAGCTTTATTGAACATTCAGATATCAGAATAAAATGTGATTTGCACATTTCAAAAAACTGCTCAGTCCTCTGGACCTATTTTCAAAATGGGGAGAGAAAAATGCAAACCACACGGTAATACAAGATCTGCCTTAGAGGCTGAGGTATCAGAATGAAAGCTGATATGCATATTTAGAAAACAGTTCTCTGTTTCATGTTCATTCTTGAACTGTATCCCCACATCCATTTTCAAGAGGGCCAGGAAAGATGTAAAATAAACTGCAATACAATATTGCCCTTGAGCATTAAGATATCACATTGAAATGTGGTGTGTATGTTTGCAGCATAATTATCAAGTTTAAGTTCAAACACTCCAACCCCAACAACTGTTTTAGGAGTGGGAGAGAAAACAATATATTATAATTAATTCCAGACACAGATGTCAGATGGGAAAAATCAGCTCTGGTAGGTACATATTGGTTAGCACCCGTGACATCATCAGTGCCTGCCTCTCTCCATCTATGATTCCCCACTCTCTGAACATACAATTAAACTCATAAATCCAGCATTTGACCTGCTGTTATATCTGTTGGCCATTGTGAGAACAGGATGCTGGTCTAGATGAGCCATTGGTCTGAATCAGCAGGTTCTTATGTTCACTGACTATGAAGCTAGTTTCATACCTTGGATGAAGAACTCACTGTGATCACACTTAAAATCAGTAGCAGTCAGTGGGGTGGCATGCACAGCCTTATTAGCTACCCCTACTTTAGAAGAACCCAAAATCTGCTCCCTCAGGCAGCCTCCTTCCTACATATTTTAGAAATCGCACCCTTCCGTGCATCCTCAGATGATTTCTAAACAGTTCTACCCAGGAGTTGCTCTCCCAGCTTCCCAGCACTGCTGTCACTTCTGCAAACCAAGAGGGGGAGGGGGGAGGCATGGGGAGGTTGGGGCAATGCAGTGCATGGCGGTGGAGCTGCTACTGCTTAAAATGCTACATTGGTCTTTATCTCAGTTGTTAGCATGGATTTGATTTTTTGGGTTCTTGGCCTGACATGGCATATTAAACATGGTGTGTGTGTGTGTGTGTAAATATATAGTATATGTGGTTCTGAGAGAGAGAGAGAAATTTATAACATCTCATCCCAATGTCCTGACATTCTGTCACAGCTCAAATAACAAAATTCAGCATATGACTAAGTTGCACCAAAATGTCCATCTGTTTTTCAGAGAAGAAGTAATGTTCTGGGGGGGAGGGGGAGCTGCTTTCCCCAAACTGCTTAACTGTACCTTTTTCCACAGTTGTGTGTAGTTTCTGCAGTCATTGGTTTCCTCTCCATGTTGCCATTTTGGCATAATTTCCCCCTCTGCTTTCCCCATCCTTGAGTGATTCCAACCAATCAGGGATCATATAGCAAACATGATGTTACAGTACCGTCCAATCTGATTCAGCTATGTGTTGTCACTGTGGTGCACACAAAGCCAACTGAGACTCAAGAGAATATTTCCTGCACTGCATTGGCTCCATTCTGAATAGACAATATTTCATATCCACCCACCTTAGATGTCATCGCTGAAAAATTGCTAAAAGAGATCACTTTTCACCAGTGTCAAAAACATTCAGGCTAAGGCCTAGTGGCAGTGCAGACAGACAGGAACAGATTTGATTATTTGGGGGAAGATTTCAATCACATACCGGCATACTGAGGTTGTATAATTATAGTTGATTGAGAGGTCTTATTTATTTATTTGTTTGTTTGTTTGTTTAACAAAATTCATATAAAGCTTGATTGTAAAAAACCTGTAGGCAGTCTACAAAGCACATTAAAATTATTGATAAAACAAAAACAAGTAATTAAAAACATTCTTAAAACAATTAAAACAGCAACAGACAAAAAATTAAAGCACATCATCTATTGTCTTGAGCAATAAACCTACTTCCCCAAAAGATAAGACTTTTTGCTATAAGGAAAGTGACAGGAAAATGACTGAAAATGTGGAATAATGCTTGCTTTGATACAACATCATCTAATCTCCCCATAAACTAATTAGAATAAATTATCATTAAATAGTATCGTCTAATCTCCCTGCAAACAAATCAGGATGAATGTGCAATAAACAGGTCATCTGGAAGTGCTCTAAGTGGCTGGTGTCACCAAAGGGAGAAATCAGGTTAAACTTTCACCATTATGGTACTCCTGAGTGCACCTGTTTCCATCATTCCATATGAGGGAATGGTTGCCATTTATTTCAATGAGGAAAAGCACTATTGCAATGGGTGTAAAACTCCCCCCTCAACATAGGGTGGGGTTGACCTCATTCAAACTGATCACCTAACAGGAGGAAGAGGTTTCACATTCCACCTCCAGAGATCCTTGCAATAGACAAGCTTTCACCATTCTTATCCTGCCTATCCCATTGAGATTCTCTTAATTGTTTCATATTTATTAGCATTCCAATACCTCTAAACTTAGCTTTAGGAAAACCAGAATTCAAGTTTACTATTAGAAAGTCTCATCAGTCATTTGGGGGCAAATTATTCTCTTCGTCTCAACGCCTCAACTGTAAAAACTACTATAATAATTATTGGCCTACTTAACAATGTAGTTATGAGAACATACTAGACCTTTTGTAGTTTTAATACAATTAGTAATAAAAGTGAGAAGAGAATGGATTACAATTTCATCTTCCATAAATAGTTATACTGCAATTTAACTAATGAAGCAGGGCTCAAAATTCCACAGTTGTTTTAGCTAGATAAAATGTTACCTAATTATTTGGAGAGTAAGGCAGTAAATATACTTAGTGACTAATTAGCTGTCTGCTGGAATTTATTTGGGAAACTTTAAAGGATGACTGGTGAGATGTTTACCACTTTGATTAAAGTGTGCCTCATATTTTAGATGGGAAAGTGATTATATCTTATCTTATCTTGCCTGCTCACTGAGACTTTGCTGACAAGACAAACCATTAATGCCGCGCTGAAAAGTTCTCCTGTGTTTTTTCCAACCATTCACCACCCATTAATGAGAAAAGAAATTGCATTTGGAAATTACCAAAGGGGAAGGCATTTTTAATGAAATCCTTCTGGGGGGGGGATTGTTGCAGGCTTTACGTTGCACTTCTCTTACTTTCAAGGTGGCCAAGGGGATTGTGAGTGGCCTTTCATTCTACAAATCATCTCTTCTGTGGTCTGCAGTCTTCCTAGGTGACCCTACTTTTTGAAAAACTCATGACATCCATGGTTAGCCTTTCCTGTAAGCACAGGAAGCTGGGGCGGGGAGCTGCCTGCTTAGCACGTGACAGCAGTTTATTGTAAAACGTCTTTTAAAAACAAAATCAGTGAGTACACCAACCTCTCCAGCTTTCTGTGTTTCAATTAAAACCCAGGAAAAAACATCATAAGAACTCCTCCCGCAAGTTTTTTTCAGATCAGGGAGGGTGGGCAGATGGGGAGGCTGTAGAGTACTGGAGGAATGTTTTATGGAAAGAAAAACACACACACACCACCGTCCTCCATCTCACAACAATAAGGTAAGCTGAACCCTGCACCCACCAAAACCAGAACAGAATTCTAATGGGGCCTGCAAATGAGGGATAAAGCAGACACCTCTTTTGGAGGGGAATAAAAGCTCGAAGAAATTCAGTCCAGCAGTACAAATCATTTTCTTCCCAGCTTCAGACTACAGCAAAACACCTGGCCACAAAGCATTATTAATGCTTCTCTTGGCACTCTCTAGTGGAAAAGGTATGTTACATTCTTATAGCTTAATACAGTGCCATCAAATAGCCATTTCTATGCCCAGGCAGGTTTCTAATACTGTGTTTCCCCCCCCCCCACTCACTCACTCACTCACACACACACAGAACTAGCACCAGGCAAAGATATGAACGTCTGTGGACCTTTAAGAGTATTGTTTTTTTTATCAGAAACTCTTGCACAAACAATTTGTAAGCTGATGCTATCAAATGTCGCATGCCTTTCCTTCCCCACTCCCGCAGTCTTTACTGGCTGAATATACTTTGCTGTGTTGGACAGAAGTCACAGGGACAATGAGAAGCTGCAACAACTACGCTACTAGTCAGTGAATGCAAGTGCCTAGACCAAATCTGACCTGTTGCAAAATGCTGCTTACCTAGTTGTCAACTTAGGGAAAAGACAGAGCGGAGAAAGTGGTGGCTATAGTAACAGAATTTGCCAGGGGGTCAAAACTTACACCATCACTCCTCATTGAAAATGTTCTACCAGGAAAATTAGTTTCTGACCAGGGACCTACTTACTCTCTTGGATGCAATATAACTGATACACACACACAGTAAGCCCAGCCAGGTGAAGTCTGTACACCAGTGATCTGGATCAATTTCCCTCAGGTGTTGTGTGAGTAATGACATGCTAACTCCAGAATTTTCTGTTCCCTTCTATAAAGATGTCTCAGTCTTCTTGTCCCTTTCATATTGGAATCATATTTTTTTGGCTATCATATTTTTTATCTTAATGGATTCAAGACTTTCCCTTTATAAGGGATCATTGCGGTTGTACAACATGTTTTAGATGGGATGCACTTCCATGAAGCAACAGGTTCATAACCTGGACACTGTTCTTCCAGGATGCAAAGGAAGAGTAGTGTCCAGGAGCACCTTTACCAACTCCATCTCGTATTCTAGCTAGACCCTTTCTTGGTAGAGTCAGGCCTAGACACTTCCAGGTTGGATTACTACAATGTACCCTCAGTGGGGCTATCCTTGAAGACAGTCTAGAAACAGATTGGTCCGGAATACAGCTCTAGATTTCAGACAGGGACTAGGAGATTGTAGCATGATACTTCTCACCAAATCCATTGGTTACCCATATGATCTGGGCTCTATTCAAGGTGCTGGCTCTGACCTTTAATGCCCTAAATGCCTTAGGGCTAGCAAAGGAATCTTCAAAATGGTCTCCACCCATATGAATCTCCCTAGGAATTCAGTTCCACTATGGAGGCCCTCCTCAAACTTCCCTTGCCGCCTGAGGTATAGCACGTGGGCACAAGAGAAAAAGCCTGTTCAGCTTTGTTACTCAGATAATGGAACCACTTGAACTGGATAAAATTTGTAGGCACAGTAGTCCCTTCTGAGGAGATGAAACCTGTCAAATTTCATAAAGAGAGCAGCAGCATTTTTTTTCCTGCAAGGGCTGCCTTTACAGTTTTGTTGTGGTTAAAAAGAATTCACTTAATCTCCCCTATTGTTTTATGTGCAATTTTTATTAAAATAGCATACATGAGAGAGATACCCCAGGTTAGAAACCTGCCAAATTACAGACAAATAGAGCCATGGGATTGTGCTAGGCACCTTTAACATTGATCTGGAGGAAAGGGCAGAAGTAAAATGGATTTGATTTCCTCCCTGTGGTTTTATGGGCAATGATTTTATCATGATAATGGTGTCCACCCTACAGGCGCCTCTGGAATGGGCTTTTGAAACTTGGGGTCTTCTTTCTCTCCTGAATTCTCTTCCTTCCGTGTGCATGCACACACAAATACGCAGCTGAAGGTGCCCCTGTTTTTCATTACCCATTACTAGTTCCCTTCAGTGTTTTATACTCTTTAGGAAGACCTGCGTCAAGTCTTTACATAACTAAAGAAAAGTGCCCACCAATGAAAAATCATATACCATTTTGGTGGAATCGTTGGAGCTTGCCTGAGCTGATAATGTTTAGATGGTACTGGTTTATTTGATCTGTCTTATGGAAGAGTGGAACCATCTCCTCTGTTAAGAATGAAGTAGCAATGAGGAAAAAACTAGAACAGGATTTCTAGGCTCATTGGCTGGAGGTTCCTTTTGCCGTAGGACAAGGCTGTTAATTAGAATGAGACAAACACAATGCAAGCTGATTTATTGTACAATATGCTCCCCCCCATCTCTGCTTCAGGAACCTGTTGTCACAAAAGAAGCTATTTATGATCTGCCATATAGTCTGCTTTGTACTGCTGTCAGCTTTATTTGATAAATCTCCCCGGCACAAAGATGTCTGGCACATAAGTGACATATATTTCAGTGACATCTGCTGTCTTTGATTGGATGTGTGACAGCTTGCTTCGGGGTGGCCAATACCAGTTTTCTATTATTGAGCAATATGCCTTGCTTTTATTGCTCTTCTGCTTCACATTAGAAAAAGAAAAAACCTGGCCTCTTCTTTCGTCAGTTTCATGATCATTAGTGGTACAGTTCTTGTTATCAGTCACAACCTGTACCACGTATTCTGTTCCCATGTAGCAGACAATGCTGTCCATTATTGTCAGGAAAAAGAGGAGAGAACTATCCAGAGACTGAAACCCACACTGGCTTACATTCTACAAAGGCAGCAGAGGTGCAATTGTCAGAGGAGGGAAACTGGCTCCAACCTTTCAACGACGACAGCTACTGAAGGACTACAACACAGGCTGCTGAGCAAAGACGGCTCTGCACCTGCTCCTGGGAGACTCTGCAGGACCTGGGAGATCTCCCCCAAAAGAGAAGAGTTGCTTTAGTAGTCAGGGGCCAAACTTCGTAAACCTGACAGCAACAGATTCCTGAGGCAGGACTTGGTCACTGCCGAATCCCTACAAAGCACAGAGGAAATGGACAAGGGAGCTTTTAACATGCAGCGCAGGCAGGCCCCCAGGGGGAGCTGAGCCCTTTTCTCTCCACATTCCCCCTGAAATTGCTCTCCTCCCCTGTTGATTTTCTCACAGTGGGGATTTCTATGACCAGTAGCAGGTTAGGGGAAGGGCTGACCTCCCCTGCCTATCTGCCCACATTGCACTTTGAATCTCTCCCTCCACCCACACTTTGTAGGAATCCAGCATAAGCAATGCCACCTCATGGCTAGTTTCAGCCTGAGCACCCAAATAGTAGAGGAAGTCTACTGAGAGCCCAAGTCACAACCCTCAGCTGAAGACTCCCAAGCAGGGACAGAGCCTTGGCTTGAAGCCCTGGATGCCAAATGTTGCTGGGTGGCCTCCGGGTGGGGGCGTCTGCAGACTCCTGCAGGAGCCCGTTTTGCCCCAGAGTCACTACCCAAAGCATCTGGGGATTAGGACATGTCATCATCTAACTGGCCATTATTTCATTGATCTGGCCAGTAAACCTCTGTTCTGGCAGGTAGCCAGGATCAGGGGACTGAAAAGCCACTAAACGTCTATACTATCCTAACCGAAACTGTAACTAGACAATTGTGCAACTAGTTCTGATCTCTCAACAGCATTTAATAACAATCAAGAACAACTATAGTATCCTTCTGGATTATTCATTGTTGGAGTTGGCAAAATCGCACTCCTGGCAGACTGGGATTTTTGATCAGCTTTCTACTAACTTCCTAAACTGGCAATGAAGTCTAGGAAACCATGGGGAAACCCAGCCAGAATGGAACAGATGGGGAAGAGCCAACTAGCACTAACATAAAGCATTCCTGAATTTCAGTTCCATTTCTAACTTATTTCCACCCATAAGAAGTCAGCCTGCCGCCACCTATCCATATATGCATCTGTTCAGTATAATTGTTTGAAGAGAGACTGAATTCAGTTACCTTAAATGTCTATAAAATCCTACTCTAAAAGACATGATGAAGTGAGAACTAATAATGCATACAGATCAACCAATGCTTTATAAATGGAGTGTACTGAAAGAGACAGATGGGGGGTTCTTCATTATGTACATTTTCCTGTGGTACAGATGTTTTGAAATAAAAGTATTCTGTAAAGTTTAGTCCACACAGTGAATTGCTCTTTTCTGTGTGCTTTTAAAATGAAAACATTTTACAATTAAAAGCAGATTCATGAATGTTAAGGACTTCTGCCAAAAAGTGTAACATATGAATTGGATGATCATGTCTATAGTCAAGAACAATGGTCATGATCATGGTCATGCAACTCGGCTTATATCTATTATTGCCTGATTCACATATTACATATATTTAAGTATATGTCTCAGTCAGAACAGTAAGGAGATTCTTGGTAGCAATAAATGTAAATGTACTGCCTTCAAGTCGATTCCGACTTATGGTGACCCTATGAATAGGGTGTTCATGAGGCTGAGAGGAAGTGACTGGCCCAAGGTCACCCAGTGAGCTTCATGGCTGTGTGGGGATTAGAACCCTGGTCTCCCAGGTCGTAGTCCAACACCTTAACCACTACACCATACTACCCCCAAAAGGTTTGGCTGGAATCATAAGAGAGAGAGAGAGTGTGAGTGTGTGTGTGAGTGTGTGTGTGAGTGTGCACGTGCATGCATGGAGAGAATAACCCAGAATAACAGTAAGGAATAAACGCATGTATTGCATCAATAATACTGGGTACTAATATCTAGAACAGGGGTGGCTAGACTGTGGCCCTCCAGATATTGTTGGACTCCAACCCCCATCAGCTTCAGGCAGTATGGTCAAGGATGATGGGTGCTATTGTTCAGCTACATCTGAAGGGGCACAAGCTAGCCACTTCTAATCTAGACTATCTAGATATCAATAACTTCTCATGATAAGCAAACTAGAACCACATTTCTGACTGGTTCATATACACAAGTGGACTGGAAGCTGACTCCAGAAAAATATTTTGTTGAGGTAAGATGAAGCAACAGGTACATTCTATCTGTAACAGCTCAGTCCACATACAAGGCATTACTTGACAGTTCAGTCAGCAAGCGATGAACATGCATGCGTGAACTGGCTCCTTTATTGTTTATCTAATTACCAATACAAATGTAGAATCAAAGACTTTAAGATTCTTGTGTAAACTATTTAAAAGTGGGATTAAAATCTGCAGGGTTCTTAGCAGGTTAAAAATAAAACACTTTCCTTCCCATTCCCCTCTGTGAAATGCACTGAAGTATGTACTCTTTAAACTCACATATCAAAACACCCAGCACACGTTTTATTAGATGAAAATTTTTATCCCTGGGCACTTGTTAGATTTTTGTGTGTCTGTATAAAACCTAGAAATTTGAGTTGGTTGCAGGATTTGTTTTTAATAAATCAACATCTACATTTTCATTTAGTGGACCTCCTTGAACTGTGTGGCCCACACATGTATGCTATTGGACCAAGTCACTGGGTTTAAACTGGTGAACCATTTCACACTCCGTTACATGTGCAACTCCTACGCCTGAAGTCCCTTCATTGCATCCCCTCATAGAGCAAAGCAGGATCTCCCTTGGCTGGAAAGAAAAGGAGGTGGTGGTGGGTTCCTATGTGGGAGTAACAGCTGCTGTACCACCATCAGTCCCACCACCACTCCCCAAGCCCAGGCCCAACCGAAACCCAACCCAAGCTTCCGGCTAGCATCGGTCACAGGAACAGAGATGTTCTTATAAGCTTTTCTTCTGGCCAGCCTGAGTCTGCCACAGACTCCACTATCCGTCCAATACAGAGCTTGGAAAAGTTACTTTTTTTGAACTACAACTCCCATCAGCCCAATCCAGTGGCCATGCTGGCTGGGGCTGATGGGAACTGTAGTTCAAAAAAGTAACTTTTCCAAGCTCTGGTCCAATATCAGTCTCCATCTTCTGGTCCTGCCCAGCTACCAGAACTTTTGAAATAAAAAAGGCATAACTACCAAGAGAGTATTTGGGTGTGTGGTACCCTGCTGAATATCAGACACAGGAGCACATAGTGCTTTGTCAGAAAAATGAAATTAGCAATAATTAGCAATGAGGCTGTCATTCACTCTTACTACTACAAATACAAAAGTTGCAGGAGGATTATATGAAATTTGAAATTCTGTCACAAAGTCAAGAAATGATTTTGGGGGATGTAATCGCTATTTTTGTTATCCCAGGCCTGGATTGTATAAGTAACATTTCATTTTTCCTTCTCCAGGCATTAACATTTGAGCTTATTGTGGTTATCTTTTGGATCCATGTTATTCCTCCGTGTTGTTGCTAAGAGGTTTCCATGGCGATTCTAATACTGGATGAGGAAAGTTGAATTATTCTGGCTAACACATCGTCTTTGGAGGTGCCTATGTATGATCAAGCAAAAAGGAAACAGAAAGCAAAGAACCATGGGGGTAATTCAGAGGCATCAAAAGTTAACGGCTATTCACACTAATGTATGTGCTACAGTGGGATTAGTAACTGACTGTGGTGGCTGGTGCCCACTAGACCTGGTAGGGCTACTATGGGAGTGTGGCCAACGAGGTCAGGGGGGAGTGGCCAAGTTTTAGGTTTCTCCCCATCTTCCTCCCTTGCAAACATATTGTGGGTACTTAAGCATTCCAGTTTTGCATATAGCACCTAACTAAACTGTAAAGTGTCTTACTTTGATTCAGAAGGAATTCTAGCTGCTGTCACAGCAGTATCATGCATAACAGATATTGCCTAAAGATCTTTAGAGTTTCTTTTTTAAAAAATAAAACCAATCCTGTAAACTGTTAAGTTCCTATCACTCAGAAAAAAAGATATGGCAGGTGCAGGAAAACAAGAAGCCAAATTGTTAGAAAAAGGAGTCTTTCTATAGCAGGACATTCCATAAGTTCCTCCAGTATTCCACTGGTGTGGGGACTCAGACATTCACACAAAGTATATTTAAGGCTCTTGGTTTTTTTAAAAGCAAGGATTTGCTTAACTCAAAATTCCTTCTCCTTTTGATCAACCGCATTTATACTGTTCCACTTCCCCGCTCAAAGTGACATTGGGGCTGGAAATGTGCAAGAACCACTTGCATGCCCTACTAAACTGGATTACCAAGGCCAGGATATCTGTCTTACCAATTCCTCTCCTGCTCTTTTCTCCCCCAGCCCCCATCATGAAAGACACAGTCCTGGGTTGAGAAAGAAAATAAACATCTGGTCTTCTTCAAAGTACTCCTAAGCTTTTGGTTTTAATTAACATAATTATAATAAGTTCTGGCTCTTATCCCTATGGGATATTATCGTGCATGAGCCCATATCAAATTTTCAGATACTTTAAATAAATAAAAATAATAACAAGGTCCAGTCAGTCCAGTCTGTTCTTGGGACAGTCTCTTCTCTCTCCCACCCTGACAATAAAAAAGGTCCAGTTCAGGTCCAGCTCTTGGGAAAAATATTCTCTCCATGCATGCACGCGCACACACTCACTCACTCACTCTCTCTTATTATTCCAGCCAAACATTTTGAGGGCAGTTTGCTACCAAGAATCTCCTCTTTCCCCCACCCTGACCATAAAAAGGTCTAGTTTGGCCCATGAAGAAACCAGATTTCCCCAGCCCGCCCCTTGTAATGCCAGCCAAACATTTTTAGGGGCAGTTTACTACCAAGGAGAATCTCCTCTCCCTTCCCAACCCCCTACAATAAATAGGGCCCAATCCGGCCTATGAAGAAACCAAAACTGAGGTTAGTGTAGTTTACCACCACTCTTCTCACTGATATGTCTCTATCTGAGTTTGCTGAACCAATGTGTGATTCTGATATAGGCTAAGACTACCAAGTAGGCTACTCTTGAAGCACAAGAGTGGCCGTATACTATAGCCAGCATGGACGTTTCGCATTTCGCAATGTTAAATTGAAAATAACCCCCATGCCATTCTGATGATTCCCATAAGCTCATTTCAAAACAAAACCTTAAAAAACTTATAGTCCTGAACTCAGAAATGCTTGCTTAGCAACCCTCTCAGTTTTCATGGCATTACACAAAATACTCAGAGAGAATCGAGAGTTCAAAGTCTAAAACAAGAGAAACAAATCCAGACCCCTGTTGGACTTTTTTCTGTCAGTGGTCTCCTAATTTATTGAAATTAATTAAAAATCAGCCATGTTCACAGAGTACCTGTAATCCTATTACCGACCTTGCCCTATACTCTGACCTTCATCTTCTGCAGTTTAAAAGTTTAAAAAATGCCTGGCTGATTTTTAATTAATTTAAGACATTTAACATTGGACTCTATAATAATAGTGCAGGGCATGCTCAGTAAGAACCAACTGTCGGTGTTCTAAAAGCCAGACTCACAGCTGCCTGGCTTGGTTAGTCAAGGGGCCACACCCATGCCAGACATTTTTTCCACTTTAAACAGTCATGGCTTCCCCCAAAGAATCCTGGGAAGTGTCATTTGTGAAAGATACTGAGAGTTATTAGGAGACTCCTATTCACCTGACAGAGCTCCAGTGGCCAGAGTGGTTGAACAGTCAGTCCCTCTTCTGGGGACTGTAGTTCTGTGAGGGGAATAGGGTGTGTCTTAGCAACTTTCAGCACCTTTCACAAACTAAACTTCCTAGGATTATTTGGGGGAAACTATGACTGTCTAATGTGGAATAAAGATCTGGTGTGGATGTGGTCCGTGACAGCTTTGGTTTAAATTTGGGTGGCAGACTACATGTGCCCACTGTAGAATAAAAATATGAGGGAAACCCTGAAAACAATGATATGGTTCACAGTATTTCCCCTTTGGAAAGGAAGTGTGCTTTCCCTCTGCCCAGTGCCCACCCACCCAATCTCCTCTCCTCCCTCCCGTCCCTCCGCCTCCTGTCCCTCCCCTTCCCCCTGTCCCACCCCCTAGTCAGCTTCACCTATCCTAAGCATGAGTGAGGAGTAAGTCCCACT
Organism: Rhineura floridana; assembly: GCF_030035675.1. Taxonomy (NCBI): domain Eukaryota; kingdom Metazoa; phylum Chordata; class Lepidosauria; order Squamata; family Rhineuridae; genus Rhineura; species Rhineura floridana. The sequence goes on from NC_084487.1 coordinate 125,923,843, forward strand.
GAACTAAACAAGCATGCAAATGGTCAAACCTACCCTACCCTCCTCCTCCCTCTTATCCCCTCCTTCTTGTCCCTTCCCTCCCCCTTCCTTTTCCCTTTTCCCTCCCCTTCCAATCCCCTCCCCCTCCTTCCCCTCCCCTTTCTCCCCTTTCCCCTCCCCTTGCCCCCCCTTCCATCATCCTTTTCCCCTCCCCTTCTCCTCCTCCCCTATGGTCAGTTTTACCTATCCTAAGCATGACAGCGCAAAAGGAAATCCAACTGAACTCAATAAGTATGCAAATGATCAGAACTTGGTTCCCAATAGGAAAGGACATGAGACAGGGGTGTATTTTATCACCCTACTTGTTTAAACTATACGCAGAATATATCATATGGAAAGCTGGATTGGACCAAGATGAAGGAGGTATGAAAACTGGAGGGAGAAATAGCAATAATTTAAGATATGCAGACGATACCATACTACTAGCAGAAACCAGTAATGATTTGAAATGAATGCTGATGAAAGTTAAAGAGGAAAGTACAAAAGCAGGACTACAGCTGAATGTCAAGAAGACTAAAGTAATGACAACAGAAGATTTATGTAACTTTAAAGTTGACAATGGGGACATTGAACTTGTCAAGGATTATATACCTTGGCACAGTCATTAACCAAAATGGAGACAATAGTCAAGAAATCAGAAGAAGGCTAGGACTGGGGAGGGCAGCTCTGAGGGAACTAGAAAAGGTCCTCAAATGCAAAAATGTATCACTAAACACTAAAGTTAGGATCATTCAGACCATGGTATTCCCAATCTCTATGGATGGATGTCAAAGTTGGACAGTGAAAAAAGCAGGTAAGAGAAAAATCAACTCATTTGAAATGTAGTGTTGGAGGAGAGCTTTGCGGATACCATGGACTGCGAAAAAGACAAATAATTAGGTGTTAGAACAAATTAAACCAGAACTATCACTAGAAGCTAAAATGATGAAACTGAGGTTATCATACTTTGGACACATAATGAGAAGACATGATTCACTAGAAAAGACAATAATGCAGGGAAAAACAGAAGGGAGTAGAAAAAGAGGAAGGCCAAACAAGAGATGGATTGATTCCATAAAGGAAGCCACAGACCTGAACTTACAAGATCTGAACAGGGTGGTTCACAACAGATGCTACTGAAGGTTGCTGATTCATAGGGTCGCCATAAGTTGTAATTGACTTGAAGGCACATAACAAAAACAAGATTCATTGCTTAAGAAGCAACATATTGTAATCAGTCTGATTTTACATCAAACTGTAGTTTCAGATTCAAATGTTAATGCATCCCAAATAGAAATAGAACATAACCTCCAGTTCGAAACACAAAAAGCTGTCTTTACCATTAGATGACATTGACCAATAAAAAGGCTTTGAGATTAATAAAAATACATTTGACACAGATTTCTAGGATGATTAATGAGAGCAATATAATTTTCTTCATTAGATTCTCTTAGAAACAGTAGTAACACAGGAAAGAAGCAAAGTAAGAGGAACACCAACAAGCATACAAAAAATGTAATTCTTCATCTTTGGAGCTGCAGTCCTGATTGCAGGTGTTGCCACCACTCACCATATGCTCAGAGGCACATGTTACCAAATTCTTCCAAACTACACAGGAAGTGGATTGGACTGTGAAAGACCAACCCAAATTGTATGTATTTGCATTTTGACAAATTTGTAGGACAGTCCAATATCTCAGAGAGGAGGTCAAGCCTCCTGCTCCTGCTCCCCTGCATTCACTATAGCTGCCCAACTTCCCTGCTTTTTAGTTTGATAGAAATATCTGTTGGCTATTAGTACATACTTAAACCACAAGGATTTTTTTGCCTATTAGTGCATTTGCTATAGGCTGTGTTAGATGGGCCACTTAATAGATAGAATAGAAGCCTTTTAAGAGGGCTGACAAGCAAGCAGACCAAGGGGAGGGACCTCTTTGCCATAGTTTGGGATTGGCTGAGTGGTGTAGGGAGCTGATTGACCCAGACAGCAGTAGCTTGACAAAAATGTTTGTAGAGCTACTCTCAAGTTCAAATAGAAATATAAAATTTGTGTGGAGAAAAAGTTTGTGGTTTTGAGATTTGAAAGGGGGTATTAAAATTGCTTGACATTCTCATTGGGAGGGCTGCGCCCAAGTAGCCGTAATGGACCAGCCTCCACTGGTAACTGATGGTGCTGGCCCAAATTGTTCCTGCAATACTATATAGCAGCTTTGCAAATAAGTGTTTAGTGTAGTGGTTAGACCCGAACCATTAGAATGTCAGACTAGGACCTGGGAGACCAGGGTTCAAATCCTACTCAGCCATGAAGCTCATTGAGTGACTTGTGCTAGTCACACACTTTCTCAGCCTAACCTACCTTACAGAGTTGTTGTCAGAATAAAATGAGAAGGGGGAGAACTACTTCATCTCCTTAGAGGAAAGATCAGGTATAAATGCAGTAATAAATCAATGATAATAAAATATTGCCCCACCAAATATTTAACTAGCCCATCTGGATGGCATATCCACAGCATTTTATTTTTATTTTTAAAAGAAACCTTCCTGCCTGTAGACATGTTTTTCTCACCATAGGTGAAGGCAAGTGACCATTGACAATATATGTATATGGAGAGCAATTGCTGTAGCTATAGGCTTATGTCAGTCTACTGGTGGAACTGATAGTGAGGGCCTGGCCCAGCACCCTCCAGCAGAACTATTGGTTGACCAGGCATCTGTGATTCAACTGGTCCTGACTGTGGCCCATGAAAGGGGGGAAGTGAAATTATATAGCTCTAGCACATCAGCATCACTCCACTGATCTCAGTTAAACTTTACAGCAGCTGTGGATTTGATTGCTGTATGCTATGCTGTTATTTTCCATATTAATGCTTTCAATGATGTTCCACAGCCAGTAGCCTTGCACAGATTGCAAACAGTTTTATTCATTGACTGCAGAGCTCATCACTTCATGTTTTCTTTAGAGTTGCACTGGAGGCATTAAGGAGCTTTATTATTTCTGTTTAAAATGTCCCCATGTTCCTATTTTCTTACGCTCATCTTAACGGCACCTCCTTTAACAACTGTAAAACAGCTCAATAATAACTCCACCTCTGCTGCTGAAACATTTGCCATCCCTTGTGAGAGATCGATACTCTACAGAAGCAATAAACTGGCCATAAAGAATATGGGCTCCTTGTTTTATTCTAAAATGCAAATCACTGCTTTGCCTTATTTAAAAGGTGGTTTGAAAGCTAGAAGCACCATGCTGTGTCACTCTTCGGCAAAGCCAATTCCTCAAAGCAGATTTAAAGCTGCAAACTCAAGCATGCTTACTAGGAAGTTAGAGGTTGTCCATAAAATATGTCTCATTTTTTTAAGACTAGCAGACCTCCAAATTATTTGGGATTTACACCCGTTTCCTGACATCCTCCAAAGTCTCCCTAGAATTTTAGTTTGGTATTGTTATTCCTATACTTGTAGATTTGGGATACTGTAGATTACTGAGACTTCTGTAAAAGATCACTATATCTCCTCCTAGCCTCACAAGACAACTACAATGTCCAGGATTCCTTACACATTTGTTAAACCAATTTAAGTCTGTACCACAGATTTGCCCCAAGACATCAGCATGGGGTGGCCTTGTGTCCTGCTTTACATAAGACAGTCCTCCATTTTGAAGGTCTGTCAGAGAACAGTGCGCCATTTGAAGGTGCCCTCTGTTTGAGGGCTGTCCAGTCCAAGTCTGGTGTAAGAATAAGGGGCCATAGAAAGGGAGGGCAGGAGCCTTGAAGTTGTCCATCAACAGTTAGTAGCATCTGGTCAGCAGTCTGAGCAGGCACACAGGTCACCTAGTGTCTCCTCCACTATCTTGAGATGTATGGTATTTCTATTTAAGTTATAATAATTGATTCTAATTGTGAGTCTGCTCATTACAATAGGCAAATGTTTTGCAAATTGGTGTCATATTTTGTTCTCTTTTTGAGTGATGCATAATTGGCCATCCTATCTCAGCAATATTTTATGTATACAACTCTAAAGAGTGCTATGCCTTAGGCAAGATGTCTCAACCCCCACCCCTCCGGCCATTTTTCAGATGGAAATAATACTCATCAAGCCAGGCTGTTGCAAGGATTGCTGACATAATGTACATTAAGCAGTTTGCGCGTCCTCAGCTGATGATGATGATGATTCTAAATCAATGTGTTACTTCCTTGCTCTGAGGCACTCGTTGCTGCAGCCATCACGCTAGTGGCATCCACTTCCAGGTTGCAAGTAGAGGGAACTGCTGTCCTGTTGGCTGCTGTGCTACACTGCAAGTGGCTTTTGTGTGTTTGCAATTCTTGGTCCAGCGGAACGAAGTGGCATAAGGACCAATAGGACTTCACAGAACCCTATATACAATGCGCTGTATGTGGGGCTGCTCTTGAAGACAACTCGGAAATGTCAACTAGTCCAAAATGCAGCAGCCAGATTGCTGGCAGGGGTTCCCTTTAGAACTCATATAACCCCTGTTTTAAAACAGCTGCATTGGTTGCCAGTTTGTTTCTGTGCTCAACTTAAGGTGCTGACACTAGTGTTTCAAGCCCTAAATGACTCAGGTCCCAAATATCTGAAAGACTGCCTCCTTCCCTACAGACCCTCTTGGGTGTTGAGATCAGTAGTGGGGGCCCTTTTGGTAGTTCCGCCACCCCCAGGCACTTGGGGGTGTCCCAGGAGAGGGCATTCTCTGTCCACCTAAGTTGTGGAACTCCCTCCTCACCAAGGTGGGTCTGGCAACTTTGCTGTACAATGTTGGAGATGCACCTCTTTACCCTGTCCTTTGAAACCTGAGACATGCATGTTTAGGACCCATCCTATTGGGGGATTTTAGGTTGTTTCTAAATTGTTTTTAATGTCATATTTTTAAATTGTTGTAACCCACCCTGGGACCTTTGCATGAAAGGTGGGCATTAAATGATGATGATGATGATGTCTATAAGCTGCTGAACTGTGGTCTGGCTCCTCAGTTTGAATAATTTGTCATCCAAGCAGACTGCTTGGCGACCTACCGAGCTACCTTTTTTTCCTCCAGGTCACCACTGCTGAGTGGAAAACTTAGAATCATAGAATCATAGAATAGTAGAGTTGGAAGGGGCCTATAAGGCCATCGAGTCCAACCCCCTGCACAATGCAGGAATCCAAATCAAAGCATTCCCGACAGATGGCTGTCCAGCTGCCTCTTGAATGCCTCCAGTGTCGGAGAGCCCACTACCTCTCTAGGTAATTGGTTCCATTGTCGTATGGCTCTACTACTATCAAGTAGTTATTTGCACGTTTGTCCAGCAGCAGCTCATCCCCCAAAGGTGGCTGGCAACAGCACAAACAGTAAATAGATAACTATTAAAAAAGATTATTAAAAACTATTAACTATTATTAAAAAGATAACTGTGATTGCCAACATTGGGTTGATGTAGAGAGGAGTGGCAGAGATGACAGGTCTTTAACCTCTTTCCTCCCTGAGAGTAGGAACGGGGGAGAAATTTGGTTCAGTTCACATGTAAAGGCAAACTCGCCCAGTTCATACTTTCTGAAATAATACTCGAACCAAAACACAGCCATCCTTGGAAACTCACACTTCTCTGAAATTTACAGTGCAGGTCTCCGGCCAAGAAATGTGTACAAAAATGCACATGTATAGATGTATGATTTCTATGAATCCCCTTTGCAGCCTCTGATTTGGGATCTGCAAAAAAAAGAAACCTGCTCTACTGGTCACACTAGTTCCATTCATAAGTTAATGGATTCAGCCAAGTCAGTCAAAGGCCCTTGTTATCTGTAAGGACTGGCCAAGAAAGAGATGTGGGCCATAAGAACTCTTTCAGGACGTAGTTTAATTTAATTTCATTTTTTAAATTTGCATTTCTAAACCGCCCTATAGCTAGCAGCTCCCAGGGCGGTGTACAACATGATAAAACCACAATATTTAAAATACAGTAGTTTGTGTGTCTGTGCTAGTCTGAGGAATGGCTGGGAGCTGAAAACGGACAGAGAGGCTTGCTTGCTGTCTGTGTCTGAACCCCTTAAACTGGGCTTGAGGGAGCAAGAGGTAATGGGCTGTTAATGCTTCATCTTAAGTTCAGGCTGTATATATGTGTAAATAAAAAACATATATCCTATAAGACACCACAGTCTCCGCTGACCTCCATTCCAAGGAAACCAAACCCTAGGAAAGTGCATGAATCCCTGGAAATCTTGCAGCACTTCGAGACTGGGGTGTGTGCAACAGTATATTAGGACACATTTGAACTAAAATGCTGATCAACTTTTTAAAAAGTAAACTGATGTGTAAATATGGAGAACAGAACTTAAGGCTGGAAAAATGAGAAACTGGTATATTTCCCATCCCTAAGTGAGAGACTGAGAGGCACACAATCTCTTGCCCTAAATTAATGCTGCTTTGTAGGAGTTCTCCCCTTTCCTTAAACTCCAAACTGATGAAAAGATAACCAAGATCTCAATGTTTCTGGGAAGGCCCGGTGCCAGCAGGTGGCCAGGTAGGGCCCTGGCTGAGGGCCCCTGTGGCCCAGAAGGCTCCTGAAATGCCCACCCTTAGGCTTGGAGAGTATAGCTCCCACTCCACAATCTGCATGTCAGGTTGCAGGATCCAGCAAACTGACGCTGCCACAGATCACAGAACAGGAGCTGCCAGTCAACACATCCCCCCCCAATACAGGCAGTGCGGGCTTAAATAAGCCCCCACCTCTCTCCCACATCAGTGTGCATGCTCTGCACACTGCACACGCATGCCTGCCATCATCTAAGAAGGTAGTGGGGGTGTTTCTAAGGGGTTGACACACACCCCACCATCTTGGGAGGTGGTAGGCATGTGTGCACAGCACACACGGTGTGTACACTGATGCAGGAATTAGGTGGGGTGTACGGGCTTATTTAAGCCCCACACTGTTTGCATCAGAAGGGGGTGTTGGTGTATGATGTTGTGGGCCCAGGGCAGGCTGGTGCCCAAGGGCCCAGTCATGCCTGGTGATGGTCCTGTTTCTGGGCAAGTTTTGAGAACAGAGGGAGAGGAAGAAGGAAGAGAAAAGAGCTGTGGCATTGTTTACTTTAGCATTCCTTGCACTGAATGTCACACGCTGTTGCTTGATCTTCCTGTCCCTTTCTTCTAATCTCTGTCTTGATTTTTTTTTCAACTCACCTATTCTGTTCTGCTCCTGATTATGATTATTTTACTCCTGTGTTATGTTGGCTCCCTCTTTGTGTGCAATTGCCCATTCTCTTCCCTTATCTCTCTGCAATTCTCTTCTCTGTTGACAAATATTGATTTGTATTTTACCTCAAATTTATCAGCAAGTATTTGAATTTCAAGTGATTATTCAACATCAAAACCCACAAAGAAGAATTTTGAGGGAAGTTTAGAGAAAATTTTTTGGACACATTTACATGGGATTCCATTCTACTGGGCTCCACGAGACTTGGTGCCATTGTGATGGGGTTATGTGAAGAATGCTGCTGTAAATCAGTGTTCTCATGGATTATCTGGGGAATAAGTAAATCTAAGTCTAATGGAGGGAAAGTGAAGGCTGCCATTTGGATGAGGAGGATATCATGTGGACATCGGGGAAAACTTGTACACATGAGTAGAAGCAAATACACATTAAATTTCCATAAAGTTGTGCCCTGAGTCTCTTGCAACTCTAGTGGTAGTAATCATAGTCATGCTTTACTACAGATTTTTATATTTCCAGGGACACCATATATATTTCATGTTAAGCTTTTCTCATGGTGGCTTTGGGTATCAGTGGCGTCACTAGGGTTGGTGTCACCTGGTGTGGTAACTCATGGTGTCACCCCCATGGACCTCGCCCCGTACCAGACCATATAGAATCCTTAGTAATGTTTTTTGTACTAATGTTACTCGTAAATCGTAATTCCCGTGTATCACTGAATGTAATGGCAATAGTAGTGACATAAACAACTAGCAAAATTAAAATTACACCTTTAAATTACAATATCATATGCACAGCCCAAATTCTTGCTCTTATCACTAATGGGAGTTAATTATTTTGCATATGCCCATAGTAAATTTTCAGATACTTTCAGACCCTCAGCAATTTTCAAGTGGTCTATGTAGAAGAAAAGTTTGGGAACCCCTGGTATAAGACATCTGCTTATGTCCCTATGCTGCTCTCATTTAGGTGCCTGGGATGCATGAGTGTGGACACACCTCCTTACAATTATGGAAAGTGATTCTTAATAATAAGTCTCCAGACACAAAGTTACATAGGTATTTATCAGTTGTTTAGTAGAAAATTCAGAAGTGCAGAGTCCCTTCATGATAGTTGCAGCCACATACACCCTTCTTTGCTCCTGGATTAAGAATGAGATCTTTGTTAATGCATTCTCTCACAATAACAAACATCTCTAGGAGCCAATCAGCATGTAAGTGGAGAGCGTTAGCAACTGAGAAGAGTCTTCTCAGTGGCTGACTCACCTCCTTTCACTCTGATTGGCTCCAATCAGCAGGAAAGGCAAGGAAGCCTATTAGAAGACTCTTCTCAGTGACTAACACACTCCCTTTTCATGCTGACTGTAGGATGCTTGGAGACATAGGGACCCTGCTCCCAAAAAAGCAGAGGGACTAAGATCCCCTGGGTGACTACCCTCCTGGTGCTTATGGACATGACCGTAATATATTTTGTGACGTGTAAGTTTGATATTATTTATTAAGTGTGTTTAGGATTACACTGATGGCATTCCCAAATATGTACTTTCACACAGACTTTGGTTTTCCATAACACAATGTTTGTCCAAGCCTCCACACTTGGGGTGGGCACTACTTGCACACCCCTTCCATAAGCACATCAAAGTTGGATACACACCTGAACCAAGACCCAGACAAAAGGGCACTCAAAACAAAAAGGTAATTACAGTGGCTGAGTAGATCTTGTACAGTGGTTATACTGACTGGGCAGCCACTGTCCTTCACATTTTACAAAATACTTTTTCCTATACAAAGATTAAATTTCTGTGTATGAAAAAGTAATATATGAAGTGGTCTCAATAGCGAGAAAAGTAAACAAGTGAATGGTGATCCGAATGTTTTTCATTCTCACGTTATGAAGCTAGCTGCTAGATGAAGTATCACCTTCCCTACACATGCAGCGTAGACTGAAAAAACAGCACCCAAGCCACCATTCAATACGTGCACGTGTTCTTTCCAACATGAATCTACAGGTCTCAAAAAGTAATGTGTGACAAAGTCCTCACACATCTTATAACATGCCTCAAACATGGTCTCTTGTTCTACCAGCATGCCTTCACACCATCACTTTGCCAAACATAAGGATAGATAAATTGCAATTATGATTTCCTATTTATTTAATCTAAAAATATTTAAAATACATAAAAACAGCCAGGGGAAGATATTGGAGAAATATAAAATAAATACAAATTTAAAAAGGGGGGGGAGGTGAAGAGACCTTAAATGTGCTACTCACCATCTCTCAGCCTATCCTCCCCTCAGGATGAAAACAATGGAGAACCATGACCACCCCCAGGAAGAAGGGCACACTTAAAATGTAGAGGAAAAAATCATCTACAACCATAGTGTGAAATCCAATACTTATTGGGACACAGTATGAAGAAATATTTATATAAACATGACTCTCAAATATTATGAATTACACAATTTGTAAATATATTTATAGTGCAATCCAATGTTTGTTTACTCAGAAGCAAGTCCCAATGTATTCAATGGGGCTTACTCAAACTGGGAAGTGTGCAGAGAACTACAGCCTCAAGTGATAAGGAACATAAGAATATGTTTTTAAGCCTTTTCTTTTTTTTTTTAAAAAAAAGTTTTTTTAAAGCTTTTAAAAAATATTTTCAAAGATGTTTTAATATATTTTAAAGTCTGTTTTTATGATGTTTTAAAGTGCTTTTAGTGCTTTTGTTTGCCGCCCTGGGCTCCTACTGGGATGAAGGGCGGGATATAAATCAAATAATAAATAAATAAACTTCATTCACCCAACCCAAAATTCAAAATCATGCCTCTTTAGGCTGTTTTCCAAATGTTTATTCTTGCTTTATGGTTATTGGATTTTAAACGGCTTTATTGCTTGTTGTGAGCTGCCTTGGTTTCCAACCCTACCTCACAGGGTTGTTGGAAAGACTACACACACACACTGCAGATGTATAAATACATACAGCCCATATAATAGTTTATTGTCAAACCAGTTGGTCATTGCAGAAAAATCAGTATTAGTTTTTTAAAAATCAGTATTAGTTTCCTACAGAATAAAAACTGCAATACCTAAGTAAGCCCTGCCTACTTGTTTTAAAATAGGACTGGGGGGGGGGACAGAAAGAGAACACAAACACAATTCTTCACTCCAAAGTCCCATTGATTTTCAGCACATTCATAACCATGTCTACTCAAAAGTAAATTCTATTGAATTCAATGGGATTTACTCTGGAGATATGGGATTAGCAATGCTTTTACCCTCACAAAAGCAAGTATTGGGAAGGTTTTCAAAACACTGCCCAGGATCTGACTCTATTTCTATTTATTTATCTTGCATTTAGCCAAAGGCCATTGCAAATACAACATACATCACAAATACAACAAATGCCACAAAATGCGATAAAATAAAATAAAGTCAGCCACCATAAGACCCATGTTGAGCCTGGTGAGTAGAAATAAAACATTTTAAAATTTCTGATTTTGAATATAAATCGTGCGTAACTTTTTAGCTGCCAAGGCAAAGTTAGCTACGGCGATAGTCACGTGTTTAAAATTATCATTTAGGAGCTCTACTACTAGCTCCTTAGGGCATTTAACCAAAGGAGAATGGATGAAATGGGCTAAAAATTTCTGTCTGGGGTCGGCGTACAGTGGGCAATATAACAGGTAAGGGATAATGTCCTCCACAATATTACACCCAAAAATACATTTCTGTTCCTCGATAGGGATTCCCTTATACCTCCCTTCCAGGTAGGCCGAGGGCATTAATTGGTACCTAAGTTCCAGGAATGCTTTACGAAGAGAGGGATGGGTGAGTATCTCAAAATACGATGATCTAGCATGATTGAGTTTGAGTTGGGAATACCAAATAGAGAAGGGGGCTATTAAAATGTCTACCCGATCTTTCCTTGCTGCATGATTGAATACCCAATTCCTAAGGGCTTGGGGGGCTAAGGTTCAATAGCTCACCCGTGGGGAGGTTATATTGCTCCAGCAGTGCCTGGCTGGTATGCCCCCCCCTTCGACAGCTGTTCGGACCAGCAAAGTTTGGTGAGGGAATTGTCGTCCATTTGATATATTCTCCTCCAATATCTGAGGTGGGCTAGGTCTATTCTGGCTGCAAGAGAGGGAAGCCCAAGTTCCGCTCTGAGATGTGCAGCAGGGGTTCCTGGCAGGAATCCTAGAATTTTCCTCATAAACTGGTTTTGTAAAGTTTCTGTTTGTTGCTTAGCCGCGGCCCCCCAGAGTTTGGCCCCGTACAGTATGGTGGCAACTGTTTTGGCAACAAAGACCTTAAGCATTGGGGGAACCATTTGCCCCCCTCTAGCATAAAAAAATCTTTGAAGTTGTACTAAGGATCTCGCTCCCACTAGTTTGATGGCCTTTATGTGGGGCTTCCATGAGGAATTCTTGCTAAGGCAGACTTCTACACACAAGAGGGGGAAAAACTGAAATGTATATACTTACCCAATTTATGAGATTTTCAGATAAACGGGGGGAAACCACCATTTTCTGGCCTTGCAATGAGGTTTACTAGACACTGCCACAGGTCAAACAAACACTTCACTGATTGGCTGCAATCCTGAACGGGCGGGGTTAAAACTACGAAGTGCTATACAGTAGTTTAAAAAAAGATTTAACAGGGACAGCTGATGTTTTTATGTATATCTCGAGAACCGGACCACCTAGAAACTTAATTTTTTTAAAAATTAAAGCTGAGAATCACCCCCCTCTGATGGTGTCACCTGGTGTGGTCCGCACCCCCCGCACCCCCGTAGTGACACCACTGTTGGGTATGTCAAATTATCAGCACATACTACTTCAAATCTAGTAAGGGCTGCAACAAGGATGTTGTCTCATTGTATTCAGTGAGACTTTCAAGAAAACATGTTTCATATCAGACAGAAGTGTTCATTCCCACTTCTCACTTCCTCCCAAGAATGAACATGCCTCCTGACATATGACACCTGAATAAATCTTCATAGCCTGACACACAAATATCTAGGGCACAATCCAGCCAAAGCTGAACAAGTGTAAGTCCTATTAACTTCACTAGGTTACAGTTTAAGTATGCATCAATGGATGTAAAACAACTTAACTTGGCTGTATCGTGCCCCTGGTTTTTCGCTATGTTTGTTTCAACGTAAGAAAGAGTCTTGTAATGTGAAAAAACTTGCAACATGCATTTGAAACACTAACTAGGCCAAATTTAGGTATTCTGTCACTTGCTCTGTGAAAACCAGTGTGCCAACTACAGGAGTAACCACTGTGTCATTCACTTTCTGGTCAAAGACTTGTCAGCTGAAAACACAGCACAACTTTACTCTCACAAAGATGTGCGTGTGTGTGTGTGTGTGTGTGTATATATATATATATATATATCCTTCTTTGCATCAAGTTCTCAATTCCTTGTTGAGTCAGAGCTCAACTCAAAGGTGCCACCTTCTGGTATATGATAGAAGATATTGTTAAACTATTCCCCTACTCAAGTACGCACATGCATGTACACACACACACACACACACACACATCACATTTAAGGTTCCTGTGTTTCTGTTTACAACTATATTCATTGTGGTTCCTATATAATGTCCCTTGCTTTAGGGTATACAATATTTTTAATTCTAAGGGAGGTTTGCACACATTTAACTCCATTGCTGCCAATGTCACAAGAGAAAGGTTTGAATGAATGTACTATTGAATTCATAGCCCAGATGGTTCTGTTGACTGGGAAATGAACATTGATCTCGGATTCCTCCTTACAGTTGTAGCATGAAACAGTGCTTGTTCCATTACTTGAAGGGAGTAACCATCTATCAAATAGATTAACAGAGAAACCTATACATGTTTATTCAGAAGTAAAGTCCCATGCTTGCAGATGTCATTGGAAGCCATCATTTCTTTATTTATTAGAAGTGAATCACAAGTTAAGCCCAAAGTAAGAGAAAGTGCCACATGCAACCGAACCTCAAAGATCAGGGTAACTTTTGCCTTGACTCTACCAAGCCAAGAGCAGGCAGCAACCTAACACAGGGAAGGAAGGAACGAACACATGCTTTCCTGTTACATCTATAGCCTGCTTTTCTTTTGTAGATGTCAAGGTAATGTACAGTGCACACAAGTCAAGGCAGTTGGGTTCCAGCCTAGCCTTCTCCCTTAGATTGCATGTTTAAAGGTTCCCCTTATAAAACAATCTCTCACTTGCATCTGACAATCTGGTATTTGTCCCCCAGCATCTGGTATTTAGGAACATACTGCCTCTGAATGCGGAGGTTCCATTTACCCATCATGATGACTAACTGCCATAGATGAAAAATGGACTGCCTTCAAGTCAATCCCGACTTATGGTGACCCTATGAATATGGTTTTCAAGGGGTATTCAGAGGGGGTTTACCCTTGCCTTCCTCTGAGGCTGAGAGGCAGTGACTGGCCCAAGGTCACCCAGTGAGCTTCATGGCTATGTAGGGATTCGAACCCTGGTCTCCCAGGTCGTAGTCCAACACCTTAACAACTATACCACACTGGCTCCTAACTGCCATAGATAGACCTCCATTAATTTGCCTACCTTTTAAAAAGCCATCTGACAATAGATTTTCTCTTGTGTTTGAGTGGCAGCAGATCCACAACTAATTTATTGGGTGACCACATGATTCTGTTAATCATGTAAGCTTAGTTATAGTACACTCTAGGGATGGGGGAGAAATTCAATTCAGTTCATATTATAGGTGAACTTACCTAATCTGCACTTGCCAAAACAATACATGGGGTGAAACACAATCGTCGTTTGAAATTCACACTTATCGAAATTTTGCAATTCAGTTCTGTATAGAAAAATGCATATAGTAGGGTAAAGCGTGCACATAAGTGTATATAATAGAGAAAATAACATACAAAAATGCACTATATTAGGGGAAGTTGCTTTGCAGAAAAAAAATTGCACTAAAATGACAATGAAGTTGTATGAGGACTTTTTAAAAAGCAGATTCACAAACTGATGTGGAAATGTGGAGAACGAAGGTTAAGAAAACTGAGAACAGAGAAAAGCCAAAACTGACAGATTCACCCATCCCTAGTTCACAGTCAGCTTTTCAAGAGATCTGAGCTTGTGCACATATGACTCCTCCTCTATGGTGATGCTGACTGCAAGGGACAGGCCTGCATGCATGACTGTGCCAACGGAGATCACACACCAGAGACAGAACTTTCTCTTTACTTCAGACACAATGCTTTTTGGGGGGGGGGGAATGGAGCTACTTCACACATTTAGAAGCTTGTCATCAAGCGGACAGCAAATGAATGATATTGATGTACGTGTGCCAGACCTAACACACAGCCACCAAACAACATTTCCAGTCGCTTTGAAGTGCAGCTTTGATTTTTTTCCCCAGCTAAACCATGTGGTGCGTTGTTTGTTTTGAAGTAATTTCAGTTCAAACCCCTTCTTAGAAACAGAGCTTGACCCTTCACTGCTGAGGAGTCAAGGAAAGGACTAGCAAAATCAAAGATTCTTCCATCTCTATTATCTGTGAAACATGCTTGACTCATTTCGAAGGAGCAGGAGGAGGGAGCCAGGTTACCATAGTGATCAGTGAGGAAAGGACATGGTTACCTGGATACAAAACTGTTTCTATCCACTGAAGCAGCTTTTCCTTTATTTGTTTATTGGTGAGAGGTCAAAGCTGACTCCTTGCTCACAGAAGACTCTGAACTAGGCAACAGCTGCTCCCATTACAATTTGGGGGTATGGAGCAAAGAGGAGACTAGGATTTCCAGAACTCACATTTGACAGTGCCACTGGTTCCCTACCTTACAACCATTCTCCCCATCACTGTCAACATGGGCGACAAGAGCAGCAAAACATAGCTAAAATCAGAACAGCTGTACATTTTGACAACTGCAGGCCTGGATGAGTTTGTAGAGAGGTATTATGTTCATTTAGAAACCTCATTCAGCTTCCTATTTTTTTAATTAGATTTCTAATCTACCTTTTCTGCTTGGTTCTGCCCCCCCCCCAATGGTTATCCTGACTCCAACCCTGTGAGATAGATTAGATGGAGAGACTGTGACTGGCCCAAGGTCACCCAGTGAGTTTTATGGCTAAGCAGGGATTTGAACCTTGGTTTCCCAGCTCATAGTCTAACACAATACCACACTGGTGTCTTTGTAGAAGCAAGATGGCTCCTCAATATCATCTTTCTTTTTCAGCATTTGACCTCAGCCTAGCACTTTGTGTCTAGGAAGAGCCATCCTGCCCACATGCTGCACCAATCTATGCCTAGCTAGACTGCACACACATTGCAGTCTGGCCAGCCATTGCTTGGGATGCCAATAGTTTTAAGGGCTGGATAGACGGTGTCCCAGCATATACTGTGACATGGCAAAATATTGTGGAATGCAGCTCTCTGCTGCTTGGTATGGCAAAACATTGTTTTGCATTCTCTCATTTCTGTTAGCGGGAGGATGTCCTAGCACAGCCTTTGACAGGGTCCATTCATTTGGAGACTTATTGGAGACTTAGCCCCCAAAATGCTGTGTGTGTTTATTTACAGATAAACACATTGATCAGTCACTCATCCAGACAGACTGCAGAAACCTTTCAATCAACATCCATTTCCGCCAACCAATGAGCATGCCTTCAGAGTGCCCCAAAACTCCTACTTGGAGACAGGCAAAACTCCAGCTTCTTTCTCTGAGACTGCTCAGATTCGAACTGGCAAACCGTTTCTCTTCTGCTCCTAGGAGGCAGCTAGATTTAGGAAACGTGCCAGATTTAGAAAAGGACCAAGCTGCAACCCAAGGGAAGCAATGTTAATAGGGGGAAAAATGAAAATGGGAAGGTTGCTTTCTTTTATATTGCCGCAACACCTGCGATCAAATGCAAGACAATAGGTGTGGCAAGCGCTGAAAAGCCAGGAGCTGGCACCTGGACAGAGAAGCTGAAAGCACTGCTCTGACAGCACAGTGCAAGCACAGCAAAACATTCTGTGTGACACTTAGCCTTGCCCTCCTAGCACATTGCCTGACCAAGAGCCACTGAAAGCAAATTGCAGAGGGAGGGAGGGAGGAGCTGCAGCTAGTGATGCAGTAGTTAAACAGAAGAGATGAGATGTTGTGGAGGGGGGTTGTAGTAGCAGAGATCCATAGCTTAACAGACAGGATGCTGGACTTTAGCCAGGGAGACTCAGCCACAAACCCCATTCGGCCACAAAGCTCACTGAGGGACCTTGGTCCAGTCGTGCTCTCTCAGTCTAATCTATCTCTCAGGGTTGTTGTGAGCATAAGAACTCCCTCCCCTCCCACAT
The DNA here is from genome assembly GCF_030035675.1 of Rhineura floridana. NCBI lineage: Eukaryota > Metazoa > Chordata > Lepidosauria > Squamata > Rhineuridae > Rhineura > Rhineura floridana. The sequence goes on from NC_084487.1 coordinate 125,940,381, forward strand.
ATACCAGCCAGAGCTCTTTAGAAGATGAGTGGGCTAAAAATAAAATGCTTTTTACTTCTTCACTGAGCAGCACTCAAGTCCCTTGGACTTTCTGCCTTGGATTAACCTGCCCTAGATTTATGTCACATTTTGTAGCTGGTCTGGTTATTGCTCTTGAAGTAATGGTAGGGGGCTGCCAGAGGCAGGATTCCCCAGAAGTGACTGCAGAAGAGCCCCCCCCCGCCAAAGAGGAAGGAATGAAGCCACATTGGCTGCTTGAATTGAAGCTGGTGACTGTCGTAGCTGCCTTCAAACACTGCAGCCACCAAGAGGCCCCTAGCCAGACCCCACCACAGCATTGCAAGAGAATAAAGGCTTGACTCCAGAGCTTAAGATCCTTAAGGCTGCCACCAGCTAACAAGTTTGGGGTCTGCACTATGTGCATCTCTTTGCAATGCAACCTGCATAGGTTGGCTGCCATAACCAATGAGGACAGTGGCTCCACTTCCGTTTCATTCACATCATTTGTAAATTTGTGTCTAACAGGAGTTTAGCAATCTGCAGTTAAGATGCCTTTCCTTTGCTGGTGACTCTGCCACACATATGCCACACATATGCCCACGTATCATTTTTAGGATTATTCCTTTGTGTGTCTTTTATTGTAAGCCATTGGGGAGCAAATCTTGGCTAAGAACCAGGGAATAAATGAAAATCAACAGCAAACCAATCACCCTAGAAAAACAAGTGTACAACAGGATACCTAATTTCTTGCATGCGCTCCAGACATTCCCACTACATAGCCACCACACTGAATATCCACATACATCTGCATGGAAGAATCAGATGTGCCATATGAGTAGAGCTGAAGCAGTTTTGCTCCCAGGAATTCTCCCTGCTCCTCTCCAAGTTTTGATCCAGATGTTTTCAGAATATTTGAATAGCTACAGTATATTTTATGTCAGCATTAGATATCTATATTGAATAGATGCCATATAATTATTTGTATTAGTATTTCACAGTATTGGAGCACTGACATTCAATGGTATTCTCCAGTTTATGAGATTTCAGATTTGATTACTGCCAAAATCAAAAGCAATCAAGAAATATCAACAAGTCTAAAGGTCATGAATTTTTAGGTTAAATTTTATATTTGAAATGTCAACATTAAATTTAAAAGGTAAAATTGGTAAATTTTGAATATTATTTTCATCTCTATAAATAAGTGTAGCCAATTGGCCCATGTTTCGCATGTGTCCGAAATCTGTGCCCAGAATTTGCCAGTCTCCACAACAGAGAGGATGAAGTGAGCCTAGCAAAAGCTGCTTTTATCTGCATGTCAACAATGGGAAAACCTGCAGTCCATACAAGGTTTTTTGGGGGGGGGATCTTTGTTACAAACACACAAAATTGTGCTGCTGCCCTCTGTGCCTTGGTCATGGGGGAGGCAATGTTGGTTGAATGGACAGGACAAGTCGTGTCATGTTAGGGAGCCTATTCTGCCAGCAGAGCCTCTGTTGATAAGGATCCAGAGCAAGTAGGAGGAGACCATGTCCATGTCCTGCACTTGTAGATGATTGATTTCCCACTACAAGACCTGGGCTAATGCAGGACAAGAGAAGACCAGGACAGGACCAGGCATGACCTCGCTCTTCCATCAGCCTGCAATGTCAGGCACGTGGCCAATTTTCTGTAGCTTTTGCAGGAAGCTTTAGAGGCAAACTTCTAATCATCATTGGAGCTGCTGCTGGCATGTCACAGCAGACTTTTGCAGAGGTGCTGGTAACAGGTGATAAGTAGGCTCTCCCTCTTAATTCACATCCCTTTGTCAACTCAACAACCTGCATTATATCTTCAGTGCAAAACAAGTGGGATAAGAGGAAACCTAATTTCACCGAGACAAATAAAGCAATAAGGCTGCAGCCCAATACACACTTCCCTGGAAGTCAGCAGTGGCAGTCAACCGGGTTTACTGCTGAGTAGTCGTTCACGGGATTGCACGGCATGTTGCCCAAAAGAAGCTTGTCAGCTTTGACAAGAGCCATGACAGTGCTCACATTCAATATGTAATTCTCCAATTACTGTGTTTTCAAAGCACACCAACAGGCTTCCTGGAGGTATACAAACAGAGCTCATTAGTGTCACTCAGATCCCTTGAAGTTACTGCACTAGTGTATTACATGTACTAGATGGAGGAGGGCTGACATTATTTGTTTTAAGCCATATTCACTCAGCCACAACAGTGGGCTCAAGTCTTAGCCTTCTGCTGTCTCTGCAGATGAAACAGTGGAACGGCACCAGTTGCATTAGAGTGTGAAAGATTGGCCTCTAGAATATGGAATCAACAGCATACCCTTAGGGATACCATTAGTGTCCATGATTTTAGCTTTCTAGAGGAAAGGTATTCACATTCGCAGCCATGGAAAAGTGTCCTGAATATAGAAACAGCTTGCCATACAGTTATCACATATTTTAAAAAGTGACAAGGCTGCATAATGAGGCCTTTTTCACTAAACAGGGAGAGTTACACAATAGCCTCTGGTTTGCTGAGGATTTGCAAGGCAGTCAGTGCTTTTCATGGGGACCTACATGAGAACTCTGCACTCTGGACAATATAGCAAGCCACGTAACGCAAGGGTATCCATTCACTTTCGAAGCAGAAACAATCCACATTCAGGCTTAGACTCTCTGCCTTTAAAATGGGAAGAGTTCACAATAATGCTAGTTTCTACACTAACATGAAATCACTGAAATCATGCCTTCATGAACATTTCAAATGCTTTTTTATTTTTTATTTTTTTGCAAATAAGCGTCCTAGTGTTATTTTACAAAAAGGCAAACCATGGACATAAAAAGGAAGGCTTGCAAATTGCCACATATCCTTGCAACTCCCCAGGCTGTTTCTTGCCAACAAGCTCTAGAGATTCAGAGAGCTTCTCTTTCTTTCTGGCCACCCCGAAATCTGCAAAACTTTCATTTAGTCCTTCTTGCCACAACTTCCTGCAACAACCTGGATTGCCTTGATGGATACCCAGTATTGTAAGTGGGACATGGGGAGTGTGACCCTGACCCTGTTTCTTGATCTGTCTGCATCTTTTGATACCACTGAACATGGTATCATCCTGGACTGGCTTGGGGGGGGCACTGTTTTACAGTGGTTTCGTTCCTAGCTGCAGGGCCATGTCCAGAGAAAAGCACTGGGGGGTTGAGTCTCAGTCCCATAGTCCTTGTGCCATGGTGTGCCACAAGGCGTAATCTTATCACCAATGCTGTTCAACATCTGTATGAAGCTGTAAGGAGCAGTCATTCAGAGTTTGGGGACAAACGCAGCTCCATTTATCCATAAGATTTGAAACAGGGGAGGTTGTGCATGATCTCGATCGTCTAGGCACAGTGGTGGACCAGATGAGAGCCAATAAAGAGCTTGAACCCTGGAAAGATAAAGGCACTGTGTAGGGGCAGTTACTGTGTCCAATGGTTTGCTCTGGATAGGGTTGCACTGCCTCTGAAAGAACAAGTTTAGGGATGCTTGTGGATCCATTGCTGTCACTTGAGACTCAGGTAGCCTCCGCGCCTAGGAGGTCCTTTCACTATCTGTATGGCTGCCACATCCATTCTTGGACAGGGATAACCTGATCTTGGTGAGTCAAACCTCAGGACTTAATTATTGCAATGCAGCCTGAACCAGGGGATATGACAGGCATCAGGAAATCAAGAGCAGATGGTGGTTTCCTAACACATATGTGTTAACATATCCTCTCTCTTTCTTAGATACACAATGGAAGCCTTGTTGAAAGCTGAAATAAAGATGGGTGCACTTAATGAGGACAGTGATCAGTCTTCAGACAAAGACCGGGAAGGAGATGATTTGGAAAATGACTTCTTTAACATTCAGCCCCAGGGCAAGAAGTCAGCAGTGGACACTGCTGATGAGGAATTGTTGAGGTACCTGAGGTCTCCCAGAAGAGAGGTGTCATCACTCTATGGCTTTCCACGAGTGTTGCAGTGTTTTTTGTAGCACAACACAGGCATACAAGCACCGCAGGAAAATGCCTGTTCAGTACTGGTGGTAACGTAATGACTGTAAAAAGACATTTCTTGTCTGACGTGCTCTTTGAGCATCTTGTTCCTTTGAGACATAATAGAAATGTATTGTAAAAGCAGCATTTCAAGTGTAAAATTTGATTTCAAGTGTTGGGTATCATCATTGCTGGGGGTGGGGGTGAGATTCTGTTATGCCATTCTGTTAACCTTATGGATAAAAAAAAAATATTCTAGTACCCTCTCTGTGTGTATGTTTATTTTTAATGTTGGTTTAGCCTACTTAGATGTGCAGCAGCCAAGGCCAGCACCTTGTAGGCAGTTTTTTAAAAAGTAACTGAAATGTAATTACAGTGATCACTTTTAAGAAAAAGTAAAGTAATCAGTTACTTCCAGAGCAATTGTAATTGTAACACTAATTACTACTTTTTGGGGCCATGTAATTGTAACTGTAATTTGTTACTTTTTAAAAGTAATCTTCCAAGCTCTAGAAGCCATGTATTCAGCATTGTGAGCCTGAATATATGGAACTCCCTCCCAGCCGAGATTAAACGGGTCCTCTCCCTGTTGAACTTCAAGCATTTGACAAAGACTTTACTATTCCAGCAGGCATTTTAAGGAGGTTCTCTGTTTTTATGGTTAATGTTAACTGAGTATAGCCATTGTAGGCTTTTGGGAGTAATTTTAATTGTTTTTGTCCATTATATCTTTTTTAAATGTTTATGTACGCTGTTTAAAAATTCCAGTGATTGAGAGATATATAAATTGCTCAAATAAATAAACAAATGAACAGGATGGTGTGGCCTGCATTCTAAGTTCTATGAATATCAATTGATCATTATTGACTATTAAGCAAACACCTTGAGCTGTGAAACCATATAAAAATCTAAAGATGGTGACCGCTTATTTTTACACAACAGCATAGCGTGTTCCATAACAGTATTGGGACTGAAAACATTCACTTACAAGATTTACTATTCTAAACCCACATAATATGGAATTGTTCCATTGATTTCACTTTAAAATAAATGTGCTAATGATTGAATGTTTAAATCAAATTTCCATCAAAGATCTGAAATAGCAATATATTTCCATGCTGATGGCATCCTTGCCCTCCATGAACACTCATATGTGTAAGTGTTCTTGCAAAAGTCTTATCAATTATGTGAATGCAGCTATGCATTTTATTCATATTGTATCTGCAGTTGCCACTTGATTTCATGAATGTACAAAATTGCTATAATCAGTTATCACATGATCAGTAATCATGAACCTTTGTCTAGTATTGTCTAGTTAGGAAATTACCCAACATAATGAGCTTTCTTGCTATCACTCAAAGTGTGCGCAGATAAACTCTAATCACAGAAGAGGTCAATCAAGCCCTTCAACCTTTAGCTGAAGTTACTCACATCATCAACTCTTGAGACAAATCCTATTAATTGTAAACCCTTTAACTATCAGACTATTCTCACAGGGGGAAAAAAATCTACCTATCACATGGCGTGCAAGAGTCAAATGTACTGAATATGTAAGATACCCCAGGCAGATATTCTTAGGCGTCGGGGTAATATAAGAGAATGAATGGACATTGCATCATTTTATAGCAGCTGCTATTGTTAAAATTAAGAATACAACAAATATCCATGTTTTTTAGTTTCCAGAGTGAAAACCACACATTTGTAGCTGCAAATAAATGTCCAAAATAGAGCAACAAGTTTTTGAAAAGTTATCATAAATCAATGAAGATTTATGAATCACAATGAATGACTGCGGAAGTAAGGAGCAGATTCCCCAACAGTTACCACAGGACTATGGAAAAAATGGGGAAGGAAGCACAATACACCAGGCTTTTAAGCAAAACCCGAGTACCATGTGCAATCACAAGCAAGTCACCACCTTCAATAAGAAATATGCACACTCTTATGCTAGGATGTGAACTAACAAAGCAGAAAATCCCACCATCATAAAAAAACTGCATTTCAATATGAGATGCCGATGCCTGGCAAGGCAAAATTATCCATGCACAAAATAAGTGGGGAATTATGCACATTTCTGGGACAAGTAAGCAAAGATCCCAGCAACATAGGAAACTTCCTTCATTGCCAGATGGTTCCTAATTGGCACTTCTAATTTCTCCATTATCTAATCTCAAGCCTCTTTTTTTCTTAATACTTCTGGATAAATATTTGACCAAACCTGATTAAATAACACAGACAAATCCCTCATTTGGGGAGTGGGGAGATGATTCAAGAGTCAGACAGATTGCCTGAACCAAGAGATGCACCAATGCTATTTGCAATGATACCCTCAGGGATAAACATGCTCAGTCGTGTACTTCAAGTAACATCAGAATGGGGCCTGTTCCACACGGGACACTTTCCCTAAATCTGAACAGGGTGTGTGACAGCCATGTACTCTGTCATGTTGAAATGAGTGTTCAGCCATTTATTTCATTTTGCATTTATTAAACATACTGAGAATATGACAAAGCAAATGCATGTTGAATCATGTCCAGCTCAATTGAAGGTCTGAAAGAACTAATATATTTGTGAAATGAAGGCACAAAAGTCAAACAGGCTGCTGTGTTTAAATGAGACTTTTATTACCCCATTCTGGACTTACTGGATTTTAGCTAAGCTTCACCAACTTGCATTAAATTTGATCTCTGCTACCTGTTGTTTCCGGTTTCAAATGGAACACTTTTGCAGTAGTGGTAGGTGATGTACATTTCATTTCCCTGGCCTCATTTGGAACAAGTAGTTAATCAGAAATCGTAGGACTTGAAATTGCAAAGAATTACACTGCAATCCCTATGGTTTAAAATAGAATTTGCAGGTAGAAATGAAATCTTTTAAATTGGCTTTTATTGGAATGTTATCAGAATTGACAAAAATCTATGGAAAAATAATTGGCGTGGCAATCAAGTTAAACTACCAGAGCTGAAAGTCTTAGAAAGATGACAATAAGATCTAGGGCATTCCTTTTGCTGTACATCAATATGATAGACTGAAAGGATCTTACTTTAGAGCAGCAATAGCTATGCTGCTCATGGGGAGGAACAGGCTTCTACCAGGAAGTCATAATATCCCAGCCTCCCATGTGTGATGTGTCGAAGGTATCTAGCTCCCCAAGGTGAAGAATCTGGCAAGCATCCCTTCCACTGGGAATGAAAGGTTGTTCCAAAGGTAGTCATAATTCCAGCTCTTCCCCTTTTGTTGTTGTTATGTACCTTCAAGTCAATGTTGACTGATGGCGACCCTATGAATCAGCGACATCCAATAGCATCTGTTATAAACCACTTGTAAGTTCAGGTCTGTGGCTTCCTTTATGGAATCAATCCATCTCTTGTTTGGCCTTCCCTCTTTTTCTACTCCCTTCTGTTTTTCCTTGCATTATTGTCTTTTCTAGTGAATTAGGTCTTCTCATTATGTGTCCAAAGTATGATAACCTCAGTTTCATCATTTTAGCTTCTAGTGAGAGTTCTGGCTTAATTTGTTCTAACACCCAATTATTTGTCTTTTTCGCAGTCCATGGTATCCTCAAAGCTCTCTTCCAACACCACATTTCAAATGAGTTGATTTTTCTCTTATCTGTTTTTTTCACTGTCCAACTTTCATATCCATACATAGAGAACAGGAATACCATGGTCTGAACGATCCTGACTTTAGTGTTCAGTGATACATCTTTGCATTTGAGGACCTTTTCTAGTTCTCTCACAGCTGCCCTCCCCAGTCCTAGCCTTCTTCTGATTTCTTGACTATTGTCTCCATTTTGGTTAATGACTGTGCCGAGGTATTGATAATCCTTGACAAGATCAATGTCCTCGTTGTCAACTGTAAAGTTACATAAATCTTATGTTGTCATTACTTTAGTCTTCTTGACGTTCAGCTGTAGTCCTGCTTTTGTGCTTTCCTTTCATCAGCATTTGTTTCAAATTGTTACCGGCTTCTGCTAAGAGTATGGTATCGTCTGCATATCTTAAATTATTGATATTTCTCCCTATAATTTTCATACCTCCATCTTGGTCCAATCCCACTTTCTGTACGATATGTTCTGTGTACAGTTTAAATAAATAGGGTGATAAGCTTTATTGTTGAGCTTTATGCTCATTTATACTTTGATGTATATATGTTTTTTCAATGTTGTAGTGATTATATTTTTTGTTATGTATTATGTTACAGCATTTGGGTTGTTCATTTGTGTGAACCGCTTTGAGCACATATGTATTTGTGGAAAATGCAGTATATAACTACTACTACTACTACTACTACTACTACTACTAATAATAATAATAATACACCCCTGTCCCACACCCTTTCCGATGTGGAACCAATTGGTTTCTCCATATTCTGTCCTTACAGTAGCCTCTTGCCCAGAGTATAGGTTGTGCATCAGGACAATTAGATGTTGTGGCGCCCCCATTTCTTTTAAAGCATTCCATAGTTTTTCATGGTCTACACAATCAAAGGCTTTGCTGTAATCTAAAAAGCACAGGATGATTTCCTTCTGAAATTCCTTGGTCCATTTTATTATCCAATATATGTTTTCGATATGATCTCTGGTGCCTCTTCCTTTTCTAAATCCAGCTTGGACATCTGGCATTTCTCGCTTCATATATGGAAAGAGCCTTTGTTGTAGAATCTTGAGCATTACTTTTCTTGCATGGGATATTAAGGCAATAGTTCGATAATTACTGCATTCCCTGGGATCCCCTTTCTTTGGAATTGGGATGTATATGGAATGCTTCCAGTCTGTGGGCCATTGTTTTATTTTCCACATTTGTTGACAACTTTTTGTCAAAATTTGGACAGATTCAGTCTCAGTAGCTTGTAGCAACTCTATTGGAACACCATCTGTTCCTGGTGATTTGTTTCTTTCAAGTATTTTAAGAGCAGCTTTCACCTCACATTCTAAAATTTCTGGTTCTTCCTCATATGGTTGCTCCTGGAATGAATCTGTCATCCTGTCATCTCTTTTATAGAGTTCTTCAGTGTATTGCTTCCATCTTCCTTTTATTTCATCTCGGTCAGTCAGTGTGTTCCCCTGTTGATTATTCAACATCCCTACTCTTGGTTTAAATTTCCCTTTAATTTCTCTAATCTGTTGGAATAGGGCTCTTGTTCTTCCCTTTTTGTTGTCCTCTTCTGTTTCTATACAATAACTACTGTAAGAGTTCTCTTTGTCCCTATGTACTAGTCACTGTATTATTGCATTTGGGGTTCTGACTGTGTTTCTGTCTCCTTTTGCTTTCCTTCCATCTTTAACCATTTTAAGATTGCAGAGAAGCTAAATGAATTCTTTGCATCTGTCTTCACAGTGGAAGATATAGGGCAGATCCCTGAACCTGAACTAACATTTGCAGGAAGGGATTCTGAGGAACTGAGACAAATAGTGGTAACGAGAGAGGAAGTTCTAAGCTTAATGGACAATATAAAAACTGAGAAATCACCGGGCCCGGATGGCATCCACCCGAGAATTCTCAAAGAACTCAAATGTGAAATTGCTGATCTGCTAACTAAAATATGTAACTTGTCCCTTGGGTCCTCCTCCGTGCCTGAGGACTGGAAAGTGGCAAATGTAACGCCAATTTTCAAAAAGGGATCCAGAGGGGATCCCGGAAATTACAGGCCAGTTAGCTTAACTTCTGTCCCTGGAAAACTGGTAGAAAGTATGATTAAAGCTAGATTAACTAAGCACATAGAAGAACAAGCCTTGCTGAAGCAGAGCCAGCATGGCTTCTGCAAGGGAAAGTCCTGTCTCAGTAACCTATTAGAATTCTTTGAGAGTGTCAACAAGCATATAGATAGAGGTGATCCAGTGGACATAGTGTACTTAGACTTTCAAAAAGTGTTTGACAAGGTACCTCACCAAAGGCTTCTGAGGAAGCTTAGCAGTCATGGAATAAGAGGAGAGGTCCTTTTGTGGATAAGAAATTGGTTAAGAAGCAGAAAGCAGAGAGTAGGAATAAACGGACAGTTCTCCCAATGGAGGGCTGTAGAAAGTGGAGTCCCTCAAGGATCGGTATTGGGACCTGTACTTTTCAACTTGTTCATTAATGACCTAGAATTAGGAGTGAGCAGTGAAGTGGCCAAGTTTGCTGATGACACTAAATTGTTCAGGGTTGTTAAAACAAAAAGGGATTGCGAAGAGCTCCAAAAAGACCTCTCCAAACTGAGTGAATGGGCAGAAAAATGGCAAATGCAATTCAATATAAACAAGTGTAAAATTATGCATATTGGAGCAAAAAATCTTAATTTCACATATACGCTCATGGAGTCTGAACTGGCAGTGACCGACCAGGAGAGAGACCTCGGGGTTGTAGTGGACAGCACGATGAAAATGTCGACCCAGTGTGCGGCAGCTGTGAAAAAGGCAAATTCCATGCTAGCAATAATTAGGAAAGGTATTGAAAATAAAACAGCCGATATCATAATGCCATTGTATAAATCTATGGTGCGGCCGCATTTGGAATACTGTGTACAGTTCTGGTTGCCTCATCTCAAAAAGGATATTATAGAGTTGGAAAAGGTTCAGAAGAGGGCAACCAGAATGATCAAGGGGATGGAGCGACTCCCTTACGAGGAAAGGTTGCAGCATTTGGGGCTTTTCAGTTTAGAGAAAAGGCGGGTCAGAGGAGACATGATAGAAGTGTATAAAATTATGCATGGCATTGAGAAAGTGGATAGAGAAAAGTTCTTCTCTCTCTCTCATAATACTAGAACTCGTGGACATTCAAAGAAGCTGAATGTTGGAAGATTCAGGACAGACAAAAGGAAGTACTTCTTTACTCAGTGCATAGTTAAACTATGGAATTTGCTCCCACAAGATGCAGTAATGGCCACCAGCTTGGACGGCTTTAAAAGAAGATTAGACAAATTCATGGAGGACAGGGCTATCAATGGCTACTAGCCATGATGGCTGTGCTCTGCCACCCTAGTCAGAGGCAGCATGCTTCTGAAAACCAGTTGCCGGAAGCCTCAGGAGGGGAGAGTGTTCTTGCACTCGGGTCCTGCTTGTGGGCTTCCCCCAGGCACCTGGTTGGCCACTGTGAGAACAGGATGCTGGACTAGATGGGCCACTGGCCTGATCCAGCAGGCTCTTCTTATGTTCTTATGTTCTTAAGAGTTTCTTCAATAATCCATTAAGGTCTTTCTCTCTTTTTAACTAGGAGTATTGTCTTTTTGCTTTTTCCCTGATAATGTCTCTGGCTTCAATTCATAGTTCTTCTGGTTCTCTATCAACTAAGTTTAAATCTGTTCCTTATTTGCTCTTTATATTCTTCTGGGATGTTATTTAAATTGTATTTTGGTGTTATGATTGCTTTGTTTTTCTTCTTTATCTTTACTCTGATTTTCGATATTACCAGTTCATGATCTGTACTGCAGTCTGCTCCTGGTCTTGTTTTCGCAGAAAGTATGGAACTTCTCCATCTTCTGCTAGCAATTATATAATCAATTTGATTCCTATATTGACCATTTGGTGATGTCCTAGCCCCATACAAATGAATGGTGAGAAGCTGACTAGACAACATCACAAGCAGCTTATGGTTTAACTCAGTTTGACTCCTAAAGCAAATGGTTCCCTTACTTGCTTCCCCCCCCCAGATTATATGAGATATGCACCCATCATTTCATATACTAAGAACATTTTATTTCAGTTCATTTTAAAGAAAGATTTAAATATCTGTTCCCATATATATTCCAAATATTTTTTCAGGCCAAAGAAATAAATGTTACTCATCTGAGGCACTATCTAATGGGTATCCCATTTCAATCATGCCATCTAATGGGCACTATCCAATAGCCAATTGGCTGTCACACTAAGATGTATATATGCTTAATATCATTGTCATGCTTTTCAGTGCTTTACCTTTATCTAATTTGATCTAATTTGGCTCTTCCTGAGTTCAGCTTGAAACAATATGATCCCCTTGTAAAAGCAGACACCACCATGGGATGCAAAAAGCAAAAATGTTTAAACATGAACAATGGCAGGTCTGCAATATCTGCATATAGGGTTGCCCAGTTTTTGCCCAGAGACTCCAGATTTTGGGGGTCATCTCCAGATGAGTCACCTTAATCTCCGGACTTTCAGCTTTAATTTAAAAAAAAAAATCTAGGTGGTCTGGTTCACGACCTATACACCAAAACGTCATACCCCCCCACGCAACTTCTGTTAAATGAGCTCATAGCTGGCTGCTCCAACCCCGCCCTTTCAGGTTTGTGGCCAATAAGTGAAGTCAGGGTTGTGATTTGTTGGTCTCCAGGCAGTGCCTAGACCCAATTGCAATGCCAAAAAATGGTTGTTTTTTCCTGCTTATTGGAAAATCTCATAAATTAAGTATATAGATTTCAGTTTTTTTCTCTCTTGGGTGCAGGAGTCAAACAAGTTTAAATTTTCCTGAGCTGTTGAAGACGGCACTGTTTTGAAAACCCCAATATGAAGCTTTAATCCAATACTCACATTTCTGTGAGTAAAACTGCAATGCTAATCCTACATACCTGGAGTAAACCCCATTGAATTCAATAGGACTTACTTTTGAGTAGATGTGGTTAGGATTGTGCTGTACATTAATGGGACTTTTGAGTGAACATATCAAAGAATTGTTTTTGTGTTGTTAATCTTTCTCTCCTCCTCCAATCCTATTTTTAAAGCAATTATGCAGGGGTTGAGAGACAGTGTGGTGTAGTGGATACAGTGTTGGACTATGACCTGGGAGACCAGGGTTCGAATCCCCACACAGCCATGAAGCTCACTAGGTGACCTTGGGCCAGTCAGTGCCTCTCAGCCTCAGAGGAACGCAATGGTAAACTTCCTCTGAATACAGCTTACCATGAAAAACCTTATATGGGGTGTATGTATTTTTACATCTGCAGAGAGAGAGAGGGGTGTGGGGGTGGGGGAGAGGTGTGTGTGTGTGGGGGGGTCTTTCAAACAACCCTGTGAGGTAGGGTTGGAAACTAAAGCAGCTCATAATAAGAAATGAATCCCTTTAAAATCCAATAACCATAAAAACAAGTATAAACAGTTGCATAACAGCTTAAAAATGAAATGGCATGATTCTGAATTTTGGGTTGGGTGAATAAAGTTCCTTATCACTTGAGGTTGCAGTTCTCTGTACGCTTCCCTGTTTGAGTAAGCCCCATTGAATACATTGGGACTTGCTTCTGAGTAAACAAACATAGGATTGCACTATAAATATCTTTACAGGTTGTGTAAATAACAAACATCTTTGACAGTCGTGCTTCTGTAAATATTTGTTCATATTGTGTCCCAATAAGTATTTGATTTCACACGATGGTTCTAAATTATTATTTCTTCTACATTTTAAGCATGCCCTTCTTCCATGGGCTGGTCATGGTTCCCTTCTGTTGTTTTCATCCTGAGCAGCAAATAGACTGAGAGATGGTGCGTAGCCCATGGTCACTCAATACACTTTATAGCTCATTTCCATTTTGAAATTAATTAAAACAATTTATATGCAGGCAATATTTATGAAGTAGATCTACACAATACATTTTAAGCATATCCAAAAGTGCATTACTTTCCCTAAAGAATCCTGGGAAGAGTAGTTTTTCCCTCACAGTTATTGTTCTCACCACCTTTAACAAACTACAGTTCCCATTATTCTGTGCTGGGATTCATGTGCTTCAATTGTGTGTTGAATGTGCTTTAAATGAATGGTGAGGATCTGCCCTAGGCATGATGTACATTCATTAGTGAATTGAAAAGAACAATTCTAAAAGATACTTTTTTAAAAATGGGAAGGGTTGTGGATCAGTGGTGGGGCATATGCTTTGCATGGAAAGAACGAAAATTCAATTTCTGGAAAAGACTATTGCCTGGAATCCAGGAGAGCCAATGCTAGTCATATCATCAGTACTGAGCTAGATGGTACCAAATGGCCTGCCACACTAAAGGCCTGATTTCTTACAAGAGCAGAACAAATACTATGTAGAAATCTTGACATGGAAAGCATACCTTGAACTTGGCCTGGTAGCAAATCAACAACCACTGCAGATTTCAGAGCAGAGCTATTATGTGCTGATACAGTCTCACTCATGTCAGCAATTGTGCCACAGCATTCTGCACTAACTGCAGCCCCTGGGTCAGGTTGTACTGCATGGGGATTTCTGTGACCTTGGCTGACTGGCTGCCAGGAGTTTTTTAGTTTTGGCTTTTGGTTGTGGGATGCTGAGTTTTCTGCCTTACTCATAGGAATCTTGTTGTGGTTGGTATGGTATTGCATTTAGGAAATCATCAATGTCTTTTGTTCTTCTTTTCTATTTGCATTTTATTTACCTTAAACCTCACTCCCTTACAGCCATAGAAGCAGCAACAGTGGTTCCATGCACTCAGCTCAATCCCCTTAAACCCACTGATGATGAACCTTGTTATTTACATGATGGTTTGTTTCTTGTCCAATAGTGGTAAAAGAGAATTCACATATTTGAAGGTGTGGCTGCAATTGTTGTTCCCAAGCGGGTGCCTGTGAAGGTAGATCAAACCATATATGTTTTCCCTCTGTCAGTTATTACTCACCAAAATTGGGTTGGCTGTCAAAGTGACTTTATAGCAGCCCACAGGGTAAACAGAAAAGGATGGAGAATCTTCTTCCTCTTACTCATTTCTCAAACCTCTTTCTGAAGTGAAGGGTCAAATCTATAAAGACATTTGGAGCAGCCACATTAAAAGATAAGGGCAGGGCATTCCAGGCAGGGGGTTTGCCAACCCTGCTTAGATATGGATGTCTTTGCAGAGGATCCCTAGTCAAGCTTACCAACAGCATAATCCAAACTATATCTACTCAGAAGTAAGTCTTATTGATTTCTATGGGGCTTAGTCCCTTAGTAAGTGTGCTTAGAATTGCAGCCTTCAGGGGCATCCATCTTTACTCCCGAGTGCTCCCATCTAACATCTCCACAACACTAGGCTCCTTTCTTCCTACAATGGCCTTCTAATGACAGGCCTGGCCTGAGGGTGCTTAAACCCTTTTTGCCAGAATCAAGTAGGCTAGATTAAATGTTCCCTACCCAGCCTCCATCTTTTAGCTAAGTTTTATATCTTAATTTCCAATCAGATAAATGTTTTTGTTTGAATTGTATGCTCCAAGCGACTGTGGTTGATTCTGAATGTATCACACTTAATGACATCACTTGGGCCCACCCCATGACATTACTCAGGCCCATCCCCGTGACATCACTAGGGCCTACCCCTGGAATCTCAGGGTTTGGGAGGCTTCTGACCTGGCAACCCTATCTGCAAACCTTAACTTAATGCTCTTAAATTATGTTGCAATTCTGTATTTAATGTTTATTTATTTATTTATTTATTTTGCTTTAATTGTAAATTATCTTAGGGGAGCCTTCTGGAAAGCTGAATGGGAGGGGTTATAGACACAAATATAAATGAAGCATGGAATAAAATCTGGACTTGATCCAGTTTGGGGAAGGGCCATGCTCAGTTGCTCAGCACATATGGTACCAACTACACCTCATACGAAGGCTGCAACCCTACCTTCCTGTTCACCAGCTCCCACTAGTGGTACACGCCCTGGTCACCTCTCGTTTGGACTACTGTAATGCGCTCTACGTGGGGTTACCCTTGAAAACGGTCCGGAAATTACAACTGATACAAAATGCGGCGGCTCGACTACTTACGAATAGTCGCCACCGAGATCACATCACACCAGTGTTGTTCAACCTACACTGGTTACCAGTTGTTTTCCGAGCCCAATTCAAGGTGTTGGTATTGACCTTTAAATCCCTACACGGTTTCGGCCCAGTTTATCTCACGGAGCGCCTTCAACGCCACCAATTATGCCGCCCGACAAGATCGGCCACACAGGGCCTTCTCTCAATCCCACCAACAAAAACAGCCAGATTGGCGGGTACTAGAGAGAGGGCATTCTCAGTGGCGGCCCCCACTCTTTGGAACTCCCTCCCACAAGATCTCCGGCACGCCTCTTCCCTAAATGTGTTTCGGAAAGCCTTAAAGACCTGGCTCTTTCAGCAGGCCTTCGGGGTATCCGGGGAGGGTTAATTGTTATAACTGAAATGCCTCCTGCCCAGTTTTAATATTGTTGCTGCAGATGTATTGTTTTTATATTGTATTACTGTATTTTATCAATTGTATTCTAACAATTTTGTAAGACGCCTAGAGTGGCCATTGGCCAGATAGGCGACGAAGAAATTAAATTTATTATTATTATTATTATTATTATTATTATTATTTTGCATGCATGATGATGCCCAGTGTTTAATTCATGGCATCTCCAATTCAAGGATCTCACATAATAGGACTGGGAAAGATGTCCTAAAGAGATGCTGCGAGACGTAATAGACAGTACTGCCTGACATAGCCCAATGGACTGGCTCAATATAAGCAGTGTCCTAGGTTTGTAACTATTCTATTCCACTATATTCCAAAGGTAGAGCTGTCTGTTTACCAAGCAACCAAATGTCAACCTCCATAGTTCAGGCCATGAATGTGCCACAAGCAAAGAGCAGCAGTATTTCAGAAGACAATTAAGGCTGCAATCCTATACCCTATCCATTGAGTAGGCACATATAGGATTATACTGTAAATATTAGGAAAAGTCCCTACATTTTAGAACTGAACTATACATAGAAAACTATTGGAATGGAATTTTAACTGATGAAAAAGGAAGCTTTCAATTAGTAGGAATGGTTATATGTATATATTAAGGGAAATGTAAATTGAACAGTTAATGTGTATAATAACCAGCTGTTGTGCACATTCGCCAGGCCTCATAGACAACATGCACATAATCTATCCATGAAGAAGGAATTGTACACATTCCCCAGTCAATATACATAATCTCCAACAGGCATTGGGAAATTTGCATATTTCTCCTGAATTTTGTACATTCTCCAGTCAAAATCCCCAACAGGCCTTGGAGAATGTGCATATCTCAACTGGATTTTGGATATTCTCTGGCCATTATGCATAATCCCAAACAGGCCTTGGGGAAGGTACACAATGGCCTTTTAAAAAAAGAACCGTTATTCTATTTCTGTCCAGTGAAATCTGCTTTGGGGAATTAAGGAGGGGTCTGCAGTTTCAGGGGTTCAGTGCTAAGGACCCCACATCTCATTATATACTTTAGCTGATTTTTCCCATACAAACTCAGCATGGGAAAAGGTTTCATTTATGACCTCCTGCCTGCCCTAAATAGTAACCAGAGCTTTGTGGAGATCTCCCTTATTATATTGCAATTTAATCCTGTGCAAGAGTCAAAACACAAATAAAAAGAAATGCACATCTGAGGTTCATAAGGCATAATTTTGCCAAAGCCTGTGTCTGAGATAGAGACGGGCTAAATGAACACTATATCGTTGTCTCAGTGAGCCAATGGGGCAGAGTAAATGGTGCTGGCCCTTTAATCTTTGCTCAGGTCAACATATGGACGTGATTTAGTATGTGGACCAGGGCTATATGTCATTAAGACATAGCCCTCACGGCTGAGCACTAGTGAACATTAATAAAATTGTAACTATATACAACTACAACCACTATTTTAAAAGCCATCCTTCACGCTAAACAATTGCATTCAACAGTAACATGAATAAAACTTTTCTCCATTAACATTAGACACCAGAGTACATATGGTTTTATCATTTTATAAAATGCTAAAATTAAGCAGGCATTAGTCACTGAAGGTAAGGGCCATTTCCCAGCCACAGCTGCAGAGGGATGTTAAAGAAAAAATCTCAATGAACCCCCAGAAAACATTTGAAAGGAACAGTTGAACATATCCAGTTCTGATTATTGACAAATCCATTATTCCTTGCAGATTAGTTCAGGATGACATGGAAGGCTCCCACTTAAAGTCAGGGTAGGCAGAAACAGCATGAGATCTGACTTGATGGTGTTAAAGAGAGGTGTAAGACAGCAGTGCCCCCTGTTCCCACCTCTTGTATACTGCACATTTGGCATCGGCAATACACCAAAATTCATACAAAAAAAAAAAAAACCAAGATGCCAGCAGATTCAGAGGTGGAGTCTCACTTACTATTTTTGGTATCCTGTCTGGCAGAATGGAGATATGGAAAGCGTCACTTGCTTAAGTAGTCATTGATAGACTTATGGTCTGGTTCTTTTTTAAAAAACCTTCTGTGCTAGGAGCCATCACCACATCTTATGGGATTGAATTCCATTACGTTAATTTTAAACAGAATGTGAATAAGTGCCCAGAGCTGAAAACTGAGGGAATGCCCTTCTTGTGGACAAGAACTGGGCTAGACATGGAGTCCTGGTTTACTTGCCTTTTGCTTCCTGGCCTAGTTGCTGTTTTCTTCCTTCTGTTCTTTCTTCTTCTTGTTTGCCTGGTTCATTGGGTCTGTCTGATTTAATTTGTCCATTGACTGTGTTGTGCTCTCTCAGCATACTGAGAAATGTAAACCAGAAATTGCATGATGAGGAAGTACCAGGATGCCAGGGTGCTCCAAAGTGGCAGTCTGCAAAAGTGCTGGAATGTCATCATCACCCTTACTGAAAACACATTAAAACTATAATAGCAATTATAACATAAATACCAACACTAATAGCTTATCCCTTCTACACCAGAAACATAGAGTGCATGATAAATGTGCTATCCATGTGGGAACACTAACTGCATTAATCACAAAATGCAATAAAAAGGCAATTTTAAAATCTATTCTTATGAATTACAGACTAATTTAAAAAAGAGGAAGTTTAATTTGCCAACCTTATGGATTTTCTTAGACATATAATCATTTTCTTTTTTCCTTTGAGTAGCAGATACGCTATGTGTCCATACCCAGGTAGGAAGAGGAGAGGAAGTTGTCCAAGGAATGCTAGCTATTTTTCTGCCAAGGTCTCTGTGCCTTCAACAGCTGTGTGATAAGCAAATATTCAGCAGAGGAGGCTTTTCATAGTATGCATATGTAGTGATTAGAAATCCTTCCATGGATTAATTTCTTCCAGGGGCCTTTCCAGAAATGACAGCAACAACCAAACCTAAGTTTTACTGTATTCAAAATTTGTAAAAGAATGTATGCAAAACAAGATCTGAACAGGGCGGTTCATGACAGATGCTATTGGCAGTCACTGATTCATAGGGTCGCCATAAGTCGTAATCGACTTGAAGGCACATAACAGACTTTTGAGCAAAGGGAGCAGAAACAAAGATAAGAGGAAATACAGTGGTTCCTGAAACTGGAAACAGGGTCAGCAAGTCAAAAAGAATATTATAATCTGGGATTTTGCTTCTTCGGTTCCAGAAGCAAAGATTTGGCATATGTAGTTTGAGATATCGAAAAGACTAATCTTTTTGTGACATAACCCTACAAAAATGTAAGGAGCTACAGGACTCTCCAGTGTTTTTGATAGGAACAGAATTCAGCTGCAGCAGTTTAATCTATTCAACAATATCCCCTTAACATTGTTTAAAATTAGCCAAATGTGAAAGTTAAATTTTGATTCCAAAATTCTAATATGCATTCATTTATTTTCATTTATGAATTGCTTTCCATAAAACATCTAAAAGCAATTTATAACTAAAAACATCAATAATTAAACATTTATGAAAACAATTTCAAGTTACAGATGTAGATCGGAATAAAAATCTCCACTTGAAAGACTTCTTGAAAAATGAAGATCTTTCATAAGCATCACAAAGAATATACAGATGGTGCCTATTCTAAAAGGTAAATGCTTCCACGCAAAAGATATGATTCTGACATTGTGTGAAATGGATGTCCTGATGAGACAGGATCTATATAAGGCCCTCCCCTGCTCAGTGCAGAGATCAGTTTGAAATATAAGGGTTGAAAGAGATAATCCTTTAGGTATTCATTCACAGGTCCCAAAGCAGGTTATATAAACTAAAAATACAATCACAAAATAATAACTGTCAGTAAACCATAATACAGCAACAATAAAAGCATAAAACATCTCCATAACATCTGAATCAGGAGAGGCCATGCAAACCCTAGACCGCTCCCTGGACTCGGTGAGGGCTGGATGACGGCCAATAAACTGACTCTGAATTCTAGCAAGACGGAGGCACTGTGGGTTGGTGGTTCCTGAGTTCGGATAATTGGTCAGTTGCCTGCTTTGGATGGGGTCATACTCCCTCTGAAAGAGCAGGTCTGTAATCTGGGGGTGCTCCTGGATCCATCTTTGTCACTAGAGGCCCAGGTGACCTCCGTGGCTAGGAGTGCCTTTTACCAGCTTTGGCTGGTAAGACAGCTGCAGCAGTTTCTGGACCAGGATAGCCTGACCACTGTTGTCCATGCACTGGTAACCTCCAGGCTGGATTACTGTAATGCACTCTATGTGGGGCTGCCCTTGAGGTTGCTCCGGAAGGTGCAGCTGGTGCAAAATGCGGCAGCGAGACTGCTCACTGGAGCAGGGTATCACCAGCATGTCACCCCACTGCTGAAAGAATTGCACTGGCTGCCCATTAGCTACCAGGCCAAGTTCAAGGTTCTAGTCTTCGTGTACAAAGCCCTATACAGCTCAGGACCAGGATACCTGAAAGACCATCTTGTCCCTTATATACCCAGCCGATCACTGCACTCTACAGGTGAGGGCCTCCTGCAGATACCATCTTATCAGGAGGTTCGTTCTGGACAATATTGGAAATGGACCTTTAGTGTGGCGGCACCTACCCTGTGGAATTCCCCTTAAATATTAGGCAGGCACCATCTCTGCTATGTTTTCAGCGCCTTTTGAAGACTTTCCTCTTTCAACAAGCGGTTTAAGTTGAGACCTATCCCAGTCTGTGTCTGTGTTAGAATTGCTTGTTAATATGTTTTTTAAATGTTTTTAACCCTTTTTAAAATATATTTTTAAAGCTTTTTAAAAAATGTTTTTAACATTGTTTTGTTTCAATGTATTTTCAGGTCTGTTTTTATGATGTTTTAAAGTGTTTTTAGTGCTTTTGTTTGCCGCTCTGGGCTTCTGCTGGGAGGAAGGGCGGGATATATATCAAATAAATGAATAAATAAAACAGGTAACAAATTAATAGTAGCATTTCATATTTCACTTTCAAAGGCCAGGGTGAACAGGTATATCTTACAGGTTCTCTTCTGCTAATCTTAGTACCTGGCCTGCTGCATAAGGGAGGAGGTGCTCCTTCAGTTTTGAGGCCCAAGACATTTAATTCACATGTCAATGTTTGAAATCAACACCTGAATTGCAAAATATGTATATCTACCAAGTAACATTATGAGTTTTAAAAATTCAATGTCAGATAAGAGGCATGGTGGCAAAGCTGATTGTCATCAGCACTGCAGTATACAAGAAGGAAAAGTTTAATCCTTCCCTCACCCTGGCCTCATTCTTGGTAAAAATCCCCCATGCTACAATTCAGCAGATGCTGCCTCCCAATGGCATTCATGTGACCATTTTTCAACTGCCTCATTTGGGGGCATCCTTCTCCCTGAGAAGAGATGCTTCCGCTACTCCATGTGAAGGATCATGTCCTGTCACCTGAACAGACTTCAAGTCCTCAGTTGTTCATCCATCTGACCTTTTCTCATACAAAGGAGAGGTTTTAAAATAAGGTTGAAAGCCTAGCTTTTCACAGTTTTCTAGGGTAACAACGACCCTCCAGTCCTTTCAGTGCCAACAGTCTCTTATGATTCTGGTCAGCGGTCTAACTGAACACGCTTTTGTACAGTTTGAGGACGTTTTGCAGTTTACTGATTTAAAGAATATATTTATCCCAGAAATGTCACAACTAACAGTAGCATTCTGTGGAAAACATGGGATGAGATAATATTGGTAAAAGTCAGCTACTGACAGATAACAACATCATGTGATGCAGAATTTGGCCAGCAAGGACAAAGCAAATCACAAGGGATATAATGTGCTAAGAGCAATTGATGTTTCAATTATTTATTTTAGTGAAAATAAAAGAAGCGTGGGAGGAGAGGAGAGATGGGAATTCTATAAAGGTCAGGACTATAGGACATACAGTACTATTAACAAATGAGAAATTATGGGTTTACTATCAAAAATTCCTGTATCATAAGAATTGTGTGTTGTACTGAAATGTGTTTCATTCTTGCTGTATTTATGGGTAGAAAATAAACAGTCATAGCACTCTATACTATTCATTTCCTGGCATTATTGGTGTGGTATTCAATGCTAGTCCTACTCAAAGTAGACCCACTGAAGTTAAAGGACATGACTAACTTAGGCTCATTGATTTCAATGGGTCTGCTCTAAATAGGACTTAGTTGAATATCACCTTTTGCCTTTCCTTGTAATATAGCATGGTTGACATCAGAGCTTGGAAGATTACTTTTAAAAAGTAATAAATTACAGTTACATGGCCCCAAAAAATAGTAATTACCATTACAATTGCAATTGCTCTGAAAGGAACTGATTACTTTGTCTCAAAAGTAATCACCACAATTACATTTCAGTTACTTTTAAAAAAAATTACTACAAGGTGCTGGCCTTGGCTGCTGCACATCTAAGTAGCCTAAAACAACATTAAAAATAAACACACACATACAGAGGTAGTAGAATAATTCTTTTTATCCATAAGATAGCAGTGGTGGCCTATTTTCTGGTAAGGGAGGCGGGGAGGGAGGCAGAGGCCACTACTCAGATCTTTGCACGTCAAACCAAGTGCAACACCCCCACTCAGCCAGCAAGCATAATCTCTCTCACTTAACCACCTCCCGGACCTTGCCCTGCCACCAACTAAGGAACACTCACCCAAGCAAACATTTTCCCCTGAGATGCAAAAAAGTTAAAATACTGCAAATGTAGCACAGTACCCAGAAAGGGTGGTGGAGGCCACTTTGTGGGCCAAGTGCAAACACAGTATTCACACACACACACACACACACACACGTTGTCATCTTTCACCTCCACAGTTCTTTATCTCCATTCTGCTGCTGCCTCCTTCTCCTCCTTTATCCATGTTATTGCCCTCCTCCGGCTCCTTTTTCCCTCCACTCCATTCTTCACCACCACCATCCATTTTTTAAAACAATTGTTTTCTCCACTCCACCTCATCTCACTCTCCACCTCCTCCCTCGTTGCCTCCTACCCATCCACAGAGCACGAGGGAAGAGCGACACTGCACAGAAGCCCAGTTTGAGGCACATGATTTTCGTCCACAAATCAGAGGAGCAGAAGACTTCCTTTGCTTCCCCCCCCCAAGTAATGCCCCAAAGTAATGCTGGAAACATTACTATTACTCCACAAAAGTAATAAAATTACTCCTAGTTATATTACAATCAAAATGTAAAGGAATTACCCACTCATTCCTCAAAAAAATAATGAACTACAAGTAATTCGTTACTTGAAATGAATTACTTCCAAGCTCTGGTTGACATCCAGCGTGGCATCCAAATAGATAATGCTAATCTGTAAAAGAATATCAGTTTCCCCTAAAGCCCTTTAGCTAAAAAGTACATAATAATTCAAGGTCAAACTAGATGATACATTAGCTTCGTATGTATCCCTTTAAGTGCAGGGTTTTTTTATACACAAATTGGCAGGGGAGAGGCGGGGTTGTTCTTGATCAGGACCCTAGAGGGGGGGGGTAGAGGGCTTTAACCCTTTGCCTCTTTCTTTGGTTACACCCAATTTGGCCTACACACACACACAAACACACACACCACAACACAGCAGTTTGCATATAGGGGAAACCCTGTCATCTGCTTCAACTCCATCTGGGAGTTTTTTTCCCTATGCAAATTGCTGGTGTGCCCATCCACCCATTCTGATAAGGGCCGTAATAGGTGGCAAGGGGTTAAAGCCTCCTATGCACACACAAGGGACATGATCTGGATCAGGCCCCCACACTGTCAATTTGTGTTTTTTAAAAAAACCTGCACTTAAGGGCACCTCTACAGAGCTAACATATCACCTAATCTGGCTCTTAGCTACAGTTGTCTCTTCCGTCGAGACAGCAATGCAATAGCATTCACACAACAGCAGCTTCAGACAGGGGAAAATCCCAGTCACCATGATGCCACGTTCAAAAATGCAGAAAGGTAATACCTTTATTAGGAACAGCAACTATGTCACAAAGCGGCAAACAAACGTTTGAGGGTCCAAGACCTTTTCTTCAGCTTAAGGGAGAAGCTGAAGCCCCAAGGCTGCAGTTCATTCAGAGTCTTAATATGAAGTACAGAAAGTGCCACACAGAGCAGACTTCATTAGGTTAGGCTATGCTGAATGCAAGACAGATTTCAGGTTTCAATAAGGCTCCTGGCACAAATAATTCCCCAGCTTTGCTAATCGAAGGATTATCGTGTTTTTCTTTACTTCTACTTTACTTTACTACTTTACTTTACAAGGAAATAACCCAAGTATTCTACCTGGTGCTGGTGGAGACAGTTCTGAACAACTGCTGACTTATATTTTCAGAGGAACAGGAACTGTTTCTTTGCTTTGGTAGTTCATGTTACAACCTGAAATCTGTCTTGCACCCAGAACAATATAGCCTAATTAAGGCTGCAGTCCTACCCTCACCTGGGAGTAAGTTCCACTGGACTCAATAGGGCATACTTCTGAGGATACATGTGTAGGGAGTGCACTGTATGTCTGCATTACACTTCCTGCACAACTACTATAAACAGCAGGCATTATTTATGTATTTACTTTGTATTCCACCTTTCCGCCCAAAGGAGCCCAGGTTAGCAAACAACATTTTGATCCAGAAATGTTTGTGTACAACTGTGCCCCCCCCCGCAAATTTGACATTCAAATGTCCACACATTTCTAGAGTCAAGTAGGTATTAGACTGGGCACTGTGGACTCAAAAGCAGAGCTCAGAATGGCCATCAAATGTGAGTGGGCCAAGGCCATAATCAACCCGCTTCCATGAAAGAGACATAGGCAAACTGGGGGCTTTCTGCAGAACCCATCAGAGGGTTACTGTAAGTTATTTGCCAAGAAGTAAAAATTCCTGCAAGTGGAATTGTAAGAGAGTGATGAAGGTTTAACTCCACAGCACAATTCAACAGATCCTGACAGGTGAATTTGTGAATGGGGTCCATGAAACCATCATCCCTGCACAATGCACAAAAGGGCTCCAATTTAGATGCATATGAAAGAGAACACAATTTTATAAACATATTGATTAGCTATCAACCCCAGAAGGCTAGTGATACAGATTTAGGAGGATTTTCAATTTTCAAGGCTACCGCTTTGCTGAAACTAAGCAGGCCTGGGTCTGGTCAGTTTTGAATCAGTGCCTGGAGGGGAGACCATCTGGGAACCACATGTATGCCGCATTGGGTTCCATGGTGAAAGAAAGGCTGGGTATAAATGTAACAAACAAACAACAACAACAACAACAAAGTTTATCCCAATTAAAGTCACCTACAATGAATCTAGCAGAATTAAGACAGTGGTCAACAAAAAGCAATCATGCCAGTGAATGAATGGGAAGGGTCACAGAGCACGTTTTCCATGTAGAAGCTCCCAGGATTAAACCCCACTATAGCGCGGCATTTTTAAAGGAATAGTTGTCCTAGCTTTTGCACACTCAGTGGACACAAATGGACACATACAATTTAATCAGTGAACCAGGAACACAAATTCAGACCAGAAGCCACTGAAACGCTGACTAGAGCAGTCAACCTTCAGTCCCCAGATGTTGTTGGACCACAAGATCTAGGGCCTTCTCAGTGGTGGCCCCCGAACTATGGAATGGCCTCCCCGAGGAGGTGCACCTGGCAC
Organism: Rhineura floridana; assembly: GCF_030035675.1. Classification (NCBI taxonomy): domain Eukaryota; kingdom Metazoa; phylum Chordata; class Lepidosauria; order Squamata; family Rhineuridae; genus Rhineura; species Rhineura floridana. The sequence continues at coordinate 125,966,100 of NC_084487.1, forward strand.
CGACACTATCATCTTTTCGGCGCCAGGTTAAAACCTTTCTCTTCTCTGAGGCATTTTAATTCCTGTTAATTTTAAATTATTATAATTTGATTTTAGACTGTACAGTTTTTTGTACAGTTTTGTATTGTGATATACTGTATTGTGTTATTTTTATTGTATTTTTAATGTTCACCGCCCAGAGAGCTGTTGCTAGTCGGGCAGTATATAAGCTTAATTAAATAAATAAATAAATAAACTCCCATCATCCCTGACCATTTACTAAGTATAGAAGTTATAGAAGTTGTAGCCCAGCAACATCAGCAGACTTAAGGTTGAAGAACATTGGACTAGAGGTATGTCATTTTAGTGAAATTGAATAGAAACCCTAAAGCATAGGGGCACATTGCACAATAATTTGTAGGGTTCTTACAAACCACCAGTCTTTCCAAGAAACAAAATCTCTCTTCCTGTACACTGTGTTGTCTTCTTCTCTGAATCTTTGGGGTTTTTTTCATATAAATTCAGCTACAGCAGGACATGGATCATAAGCAGTAATTCCTATGCCATTCAGTGAAACAAACTCATTTTCTCGTTTCTGTATGGATCGCAGCATTAGCATATGCATGTGCAGCAACAGTTGACTGAGACTTAGGACTGGTTTTAGTAGATTCAGAACAGATCAACTCCTTACATTGAACCATTACAGATAACGCTTTAGCCTATGGCAATAGATCACAAGAAATTGCAGCATTTTTTTTTCGTGAAGTAGGTTCTGGAGAAATATGAGGTGGAACTGCTGGTTTTGAGTCTGATTTTGGCTTAGGTGCTGCAGAGGCCACATCAGTGCAGGTGAAAAGGGTTACTTTCTGCTGAGCTGTTTGTTGAGCATCTTTCAGCAGTTTTTTAAATTTTCTTCTTGTCCAAGTCACTCAGATTTGAATACTTCGTAATGTCAATACTGTTAGATGCAGAATGCACTCGAAACCTTACAAGCTGTGACCACATGGTGGATTCTTGGAAGGAAAGGGATGTTTGTCCCAGGGATGGAGCCATAGGAGTCAGAATAAAAGAGTCAATATCTCTTTCATCCATAGGGGCAGACTAGAGGCAAAAGCTACTAGTGCCATCTCTCAACCAATAGGGGGCTGCTCAGGGGACAGGAGACTTGCTGCTTGAGCAGCAGCAAATTGGTCCTGTAATTCTTTTATGGCACTGGTTCTCTTGATTGGATACCTCTTTTATGGTATCCCAAGCTGTAAGGTATTGTTTGTTTGACTCATGAGTGATTATCTGATCTGTGAAAAGTGAGCCAGAAAAAAAACTATCCCACCCCACTTCCTGCACAGAATGATCTATGCAGACTCAGTAGCACACACAGGAAGAATGCATAGTTCTGATTGATGGGGGGGGGGCACCCATAGGCCCACCCTACCCTCTGTTAGTTTTTGTGGCTTGTGTCCATTTGCTACTAAGAGAACAGAAGGGGGAAGAGAGAAGTGGACAGCCGGTTTCTACCTCCTGCCCTGTTAGAGTATTTTCTGTGTGGGTGAGTTGCTTGGGTTTTTTTTAACTGTTTCCATCCCAGGAGACAAGGGTAGGACCCTGTTGGTAGTGATTACGACTGGTGGCTAGGAGAGAGAGGAGATGGGTAGAAGAATTTAGGAAGAGTCTCAGTGACTGGAAATGTATTCATATGACTGTGGGTGAGACTGTTTGCAACAATGAAGAGCAGGTACCAAATGTTTAAAACAAGCAAAGTGGCATTTCTTTAACCAAGAGATCTTACTAACCTTCCAAAATTGTGCCACACATAGCTTTGTTAGTCAATAAATAATAATAAATAATACCCAAATAAAGCAGCACATAGATTTTCCAGGAGTTTAAATCCTGTTATTACATCATTGGGTAACACTTTTTTCCAAGGATTTTATTTAAGAACAGTCCATCTCCTCCACCACCACCATCACCATAATACATGTTCCTTTCTCAGCACGTTTTTTCCAACACTGTCTCCATGAAGCATACCATCATCTGGAGATTATTTCATAGAAAAGATTCTCTAATCTAATGCAGGATGAGAAAATGAAACCATGATGCCAGCTCTTATTCCAGCATTTAAGATTAATTAAATAGACTGCCTCTTTCTCCTATTGTTACATAGCTTCCAATATTTAATTCCTATTAAAATATTATGGATTGTTGTGATTCTTTCAATCTTGCCTTCCCAAAAATTTGGTTTTGATGCACTACACTGCTTTGTAAATGATTGCAAGCGGGGTGGAGGGGGTTCATCTGTTGAGATGTTGTAGATTAACAATGTTAGTCACATATGGGTGCCTTTTCTAAACCGATTGGGTTGTTGGTAATTAGATATCAAGTTTTTTAAACAAAAAAAATAGTATCTAATTACTGACAATCTAAACTGTTTTAAAAAGTCACCTACAGTTTTATTTAGAGCTGCTGTGAGGGGGCAGGAGGGTTTATTACAGTCCTAAACTTATTCCAACTGCTTAACATTTTAAAATATTTCTGTGGAAATTGCTTCCATACATCATCTTTTCCAGAAACTCATCAGAAATTCTAGTATATTGTAATAAAAGACACACCACCAGACCTTGCTCTTTAAAAGAGCTTTGAATAGCATGCCTGGCAATCCACCACTTGAATGTTTGTTTCCTTAATTAATGAGCCCAGTTAACTTGCAATGGGGGGGCACTATGCCTGCTGTCCCCACCCAATTGGCCACTATAAAATTTGGGTGAATTTGTCAATTACAGTTTCTCTGAATTTCTTATTTTTCCAATCTGAAATTCAGTGCACTCCATTTCCACATCAGGTTATGAACTTTTTACATCTGCATGAACATTATACACATTATAAGCATGTTTGCATGCATTTCTCCTACTATATGCATTTTTACAACCAATCTCCCGTAGTATAATGTATATTTGAACTATTATTTTTCTCCAGTATACACATTTTTTAACAAATTGTTTATTGTAAAGGTTTTCAGTATGAATAAGCGGACATGATCTCCAACATTCAGAAGAGACAATTTCAATACAATTAGAAAATAAATATAATGACAATACTAAAGGGAGAGGGTGGGTAGTAAGTAGGGAAGAAGAGAGAGAGGAGAGGGAGGAGGGAGAGAGGAAAAAAGAAAGAGGGGAAGCGAGGAAAGAGAGAGAAAGATGAGAGGGAGGAATAGAAGAGAAGTTGGAGAATGAAGAGAAAGATCAGAATAAAGCATTGCTCAGGAGAAGGAATGGCCATACTACCCTGAACACACCTGATCTTGTCTGATCTCAGAAGCTAAGTAGGGTCAGGCCTGGTTACTACTTGGATGGGAGACTGCCTGGGAATACCAGGTGCCATAGGCTTAGAGGGAGGCAATGGTAAACCACCTCTGAATACCTCTTACCATGAAAACCCTATGAATATATCCAAAAAAAATTCATAGGGTCGCCATAAGTCATAATCAGAGCTTGGAAAAGTTACTTTTTTGAACTACAACTCCCATCAGCCCAATCCAGTGAGTGGCCATGCTGGCTGGGGCTGATGGGAGTTGTAGTTCAAAAAAGTAACTTTTCCAAGCTCTGGTCATAATCGACTTGAAGGCATATAACAACAACAAAAGGAGAAGGAGGGATATATGAACAACATCCAAATTATTTATATATGCCAGTATGGCATAGTGGAGAGTGTTGGACTACAACTTAGGAGACCAGTGTTCGAATCCCCACACAGCCATGAAGCTCCCTGGGTGACCTTGGGCCAGTCACTGCCTCTCAGCCTCAGAGGAAGGCAATGGTAAACCACCTCTGAATACCGCTTACCATGAAAACCCTATTCATAGGGTCGCCATAAGTCGGAACTGTTTTGAAGGCCGTCCATTTCCATTTTCAACTTATATATATACATGACATATAAATGACAATAAGAAGAGGCATAAGGAATGTTAGGGTGAGATACAGAGTGGTGATGGTTGATGTGGGTTGATACTGCCACCCTGGGCTCCTACTGGAAAGGCGGGATATAAATCTAATAATTAAATAAATAAAATATGATTCTAGGATTTTTCAACCAATATCTCTCCATAGAGAGTTGTGGGTGGAGAGGGATCTCCATTGTGTTCCTTTGTTGCAATATGGCTAATAAACATGTACCATTTTGTGTGAAATGTATCTTCCTGTGGTAAGTTGTGTTGCTTTCTTTGTTGTTGCATGAGTTTCTCCACACGGGCTGTTGCCCAAATTTGTTGGTACCATTCTTTCATTAAGTCATGGTCAACCTGTTTCCAGCGGTGGACCACAATGATGCAAGCTGCTATGAGAAAGGAGAGCAGTCACTTTCTGAAGTGCAAGGCCTTGCTGTCTCCCTGGAATATTGAAAGGAGAGCTGCGAGTGGCTCATGTTGTTATTTGTTTTGTGATGAGTCCAATTTCATTGAATACTTTGTTCCAAAAACTCTGGATGACTGGGCATGTCCACCACATATGGAAGTAGGTACCTGTCTCCCCACACCCTCTCCAGCATGGCAAAGGTTTCTGTTGGAGAACTTCATCTCAAAAATGTTAGAAGTGCAAATTTCAAAGGATAGCTGAATTTAAGAACATAAGAAGAGCCTGCTGGATCAGGCCAGTGGCCCATCTAGTCCAGCATCCTGTTCTCACAGTGGCCAACCAGGTGCCTGGGGGAAGCCCGCAAGCAGGACCCAAGTGCAAGAACACTCTCCCCTCCTGAGGCTTCCGGCAACTGGTTTTCAGAAGCATGCTGCCTCTGACTAGGGTGGCAGAGCACAGCCATCACGGCTTGTTCAACTTTTGTATTGGTTTGGAAAGTGCAAATTAGGTAGGTTTGCATTAAAATGTGAACTGAATGAATCTCTTCCCTATCCCTACTTTATTCCTTTGGAAATGGAGGGTGCAGATCACATTGAACTGTCAGGGGCCCAGTTCTGAAACTGCAATGACCTTTTAGTCACACTTGTTCTTTGGACAAAAAACTTACAGGGGCATGAAGGCCATCGTAGTCCTACAGCCGAAGGTTTCACGTGTATCTCTTTGTCATCACACAGAAAACAAGTCAAAGAACATATAAAAGTTACTGAGATTTTCACCAAATAGGTTTCTTCTCCAAATAACTAATATCCTCAATCCAAGGAGTCATATTTTTACCAAGATTTTGGCTATGTACTCCTTTATTTTCAGTCTGTCACTGCCACCTTGTGGTAAAAGTAAATATGTTCCCCTCTCCCCTGCCCTCCACACATGCCATGTAAAAATGAATGCATGGTATGGAGGAAGAAATTGCGATTGTGTCCAGTAGTCCCAACCTCCGTGTCCAAAATCCCTTTTGCAGAAGATCCTACACACAGAGACGCTGTACGTAAGATCCATACCCTGCAAAAATGGAGGCTATAAATTGTGCATATTCTCTTCCTCCACTAGTTTATTTCTACACTGGATGACTGTCAACTCAGGGTTTAGGTTTATCTCCCTCTATTCCACAGTACAGTAATACCTCAGTTAAGGAATCCTCCAGGAAGAAGCTCCTTTTAAGGAGGCGTTTTTTAAAGTGAAACTGATTAGCTTGGCTTTGCTATATAGCCTGTGCCTTTACTTAAAGGCGAAGCTGACCAGGCTGTGTCTATCCTTCGCTATCAATAAACTGACAAGTCTTTGCCTTTGCTTTGGGGTGAAACTGACCAACATGTGTCTGCTTTACTATGGATAAACTTTCAAGCCTGTGCCTTTGCTTTGCTAGGGCGTATTGGACATGCCTGTGTGTTTGCTTTGCATTAAAAAGATCTCTTGCTTTCTTCCAGGGCTGGGGAGGGAAGAATCCAATATGATTCAGAGGAGAAGAAGGAGGGGTAGTGGGTGGGTGCCAGGAAGGCACCCTTTAAAGCCCCTGTTGAATCTGCCCCCACCATCTATGAGCGAGTATAGGAACTTATCCCTATCCTTTCCATGTTATTACTTCCTCTGGTACCCAAATTTCTGCTAAAGACGTAATTTCCAGGACCACATCTACTTTGTATTACTATATATCTGCTGTGCCAGCTGGGATGAAAGAAGGCCAGTTCAGACACTTGTGACTGAAGACACTCTCTATGTGCTGTAGGGTGCAGATTAGCATGTGTAGGAAATGATGAGTGAAACCAACGCCCACAACTTTACTTGCTTACAGCTGTGTAAGGGAAACCCAGACTTCTCATGATTCCCTCACCCCATATATATCACATATTTCTTTCTTTCTTTTTTAGATAGAAATATCGTGGAAATTGGGGTGCACATACAGGACACTTACCTATGCCCAGTTCACATGTCGCGTCCTGTTTCTGCATACAGTCCTGGTTTGTGTGCCCCCACACTCTACTGTGCATACTGAATTTCCAAACTCATTCACACATGCGCAAGGGCTGCTGCGGAATTTGCTGGGGGGGGGGAAACAGGAACATATCTTAGGACACATTCCATTGAATGTGCGTTCACATGGTATGTACATGTTCAGATGGTGGTAAGAATCAGGCCCTTTTCAGGCTACAAACGTGAGAGGCAAGAGGGACAGGTGTACTAGCTCCACCCCCTCCATCACCTTTTCATCTCCTTCTAATCCCATGTGAAGCAGGGAGCCTCAATGGGTACAAAAGGTTCACTGCTTCAGACTGAAGTGGTAGAAATGGAACTGCCTTCAGACAAATGGAACCACCTTTAGACAAATGGTAATGGAGGGTGTGGAGCTAGCACACTTAACCCCGCTGCCCCCTCACATGTTTACATTTTCCTCTTTGTAAAGCCTGAACAGGGCTATAGTTGTCTACCCTGGGAGTAAAGCACCAAAACTTGTAACAAGTAATGAATCAGCGGGCAAACTTCCTGATTCCTTCTTTAGTAACTACTTTTTTTTTCAGGCTTTCCTGCCTTCCTTCTACTTCCTTTCAAGTCAGTCAGAGATTATGCCCGTTGAATGAGAACCTCAAAGCTCTACAATGCCCACATACATGCCTGCGGTCAGAATGACTTTATTTCCCAGTAGTAATAAACCTTATATACTTTATTAGTTCAACTACCAGACTATTTATTTCTGCACTCTGCTTCAACATACAGATGTATATGTATTGCCCTCAAGTCGATTCTGACTTATGGCGACCCTATGAATAGGGTTTTCAAGAGGCCGAGAGGCAGTGACTGGCCCAAGGTCACCCAGTGAGCTTCGTGGCTGTGTGGGGATTCGAACCCTCGTCTCCCAGGTCGTAGTCCAACACCTTAACCACTACACCACAATATATACCAAACTCCAATAGCACGAACTGATGGAATAGTCTGTAGTGCTTTAAGGATTCCATAAAGTACTGCTTTCTAAAGGAAGCCTGGAGGCACATAACTCTTCTTGATCCTGAGGGGCTGCCTTATTCTGAGGAGAATCCTTTGTGAGGTGATTCTGAGGAGCAACAGAAGAGCTGAGAGCAGGGCTGGAGCAAAACTCCCTAGTCCACATCTGACAGATGATGCTTGGATGAGAACACAGAGATGCAGATTAGACCCCATGCGACATGTCTATGAACATTTTCTAAGCATGGTTTGCTCCAACTTACTTATTTTTTAATGAGATGATTCAAGGGCTTCCCTGGCTCTCTTTTTTCTTTCTTAAAAAAAATTTCTAGTTGCTTGGAAAGGGTGGTGCGGCTTACCATACTTGCTGAAAACTGTTGACTAAGAAGCCCCTGGAATCGGCACTGTAGTATGACATGCCACCCCTTCCTGTATGTGGGGCAGCCATCTTTTTCTCTATACCATTACATAGGAAGGGGTGTGACACCATGACGTAGTTGCCTTTGATGGGCAAAAGCATGCAGGGACATCATATATAAGCCCTTGGAAGTACACTTGTACACCTCATTACATGCGACTCATGTGTGCTCCATACGCAGAAGAATAGCTCAGTGGACTTCTCCACATATTAAAAGAAGCCAATTCCCATCCTCCGCATGCAGCCATGCCACACCCACCAACATTTATGCATTTGATCAGCACATGGAGGAGCTATATGCATGTACTAATGTACACATACAGAGTTTCTGTTTGTGGGGGGAAATCCTGGTTCAGTGTGTGTAGAGCCCCTTCAACACATCAGCCAAATGCATTGATGGAGCAGAGCAGAGCTTGGAAAAGTTACTTTTTTGAACTACAACTCCCATCAGCCCAATCCAGTGGCCATGCTGGCTGGGGCTGATGGGAGTTGTAGTTCAAAAAAAGTAATTTTCCCAAGCTCTGGCAGGGGCATAACCATGGTATGTGGTATGGTCAGGCAAACCAATGCAGCCCTCCCCTCATGCATTCTTTTGGTGTGTATAGGAAGGTCACATGAACTTCACTAGATTGTATGTTGCAATGTGACTTTGTTGCTATGGGATATGCACTCTGCTTTTTTCCTGGTCTTTGTGGGTTAATAGGTACGTTTGTTGAGCAGTAAGAAAGGGAGAGGCAACCAGAATAAAGATGATTTAATAAGCCACAGAAGCAGAAAGGAGTACTGTGGAAGGCAGCAGAAACACAAGGTGAATATGAGCGGATGCAATCACACCTACTTAGGCTTCATTTTGGCAGTGAAGAAGGGTATAACATCAAGCCAAAGTCTTTACAGAATAACGTTCCTACATTTTTGCAAGGGGCGAGTTTGCCGCCACCCTACTTCTGGGAAGACTCAGGAAGGTTCGAGAAAAATTTGTAATTGGTCAGGTGTAATTGGTTGACCAATTGGGAAAGGGTTTGAGCAGCTATAAATAGCCTGCTCCTCCCTAGGAACGCGCCTTTTTTGCCTTGCGGCACGCTGTGAAAAGGCTTGTGACCTAGATCTTTCAGCTCATTGTTTTACCCTTGCTCCTGAGTTGTCGCTGATGATTGTATCTACTTTCTGTTTTTCTGGTTTCTTTTTTTTTTGTCCTTAGTCCTCTCTAACTGTTTGGTGGGCTGTATTGGGTGGGGGAGTTTCCTTTAACGCCAACCCCACCCCTTTCACCCCCTCCCCCCTCCTTCATCGGCAGTCCCCACGCATTAGCTGGGATCAGGGGCAGGTGGCGTTCTCCCTGCCCTCCAACGTATAATATATACAGTGTGGTATCCTTACCGCGGGAGCTGTGAAGTGAGGGGTAGGGCCGTCTTTTCGGTTCACGTAGACTACTTGCAGGCCAGTGCCACGATTGATTGCGGCAGCTTGTGCTACGTTTGTGTCTCTGCCGGGTATCGAATGCGGGGCAGCTTTTCCTCTCCGTCCGCTCCCGTGATAGTCGTGTCGCGCCGCCGGACCTCCTGGCGCTGCGTTGATTTGCGGCCCCGGTGTGTGTTGTTTTTGGCGCTTCTGAGGCACTGCTCGGCGCCCAGATCGCCACCAGGTCATTTTTATTTTCCCTCCTTTCCCGTGGATCAGCTGTGAGGCGGGCGCGGGAGGCTTTTCGAGTCGGTCCACTGCCCATAAGGGCACAGCGTCTGTCTGCCTCGATATCATTGTTTGAATTTCCCGCCTCTCGGTAGCATTGTCCTGCGTTCCTGACTCAGCCGGGAGCAGGCAAGTTTGGGTGAGGCTGGGATTGAATTGCTCCTGTTGTTTTACTTAATTATTAAGTTACCCATCTACCCATTTGATTGAGATATATAAAAACATTAAAAAATAAAAATAAAATAATAATAATAAATATACAAATAAATAAAAATAAAAAGAAAGAAAGAAAATTGATTCTTATAATTGATTGGTAATTTTCATTAATTACACACACACACACACATATATAATTATAATTATAATAATAAAAAAAACAAGGGAAATTAATTTAAGTTAAAATAATCCATAGTTCTCTTCTCTTTTATTTAATTTCATTAGTTAAGCTATATAAATAATTAATTACAATTTAGTGATATTGTTTCTGTATATAAATAAATTTAATTTAGATATATATATATAACTACTACAAATATTTGAATTGATTCAACCTTTAAATTACCCCCCCCCCATTTTAAGTTCCTTGTGCATTAATTGATTTGGCCACTTGGGTGGTGTCTGTGATTCTTTCTTCGCCTCATAAGGTTGTTGTTGACTCAGTTCTGGGTAATTTTGTAAAGGTGTTTTGTCTGCATTGCATATCGCTGATAATTGTTGTTGTTCTTGTTGTTGTTGTTAATATTGTTAAGTTTCGCTGGAATTCATCATGCCACCGAAGAAGGCTCAACAAAAGAGAGGGGTTCGAGTGGTGAAGCAGGCGACTAAGCGCCCCCCATCGCGGCAGGAGTGCCTGTCCTCAGATGAAGAAGAGGATACGGGGATGATTCGTGCTTTGGTCGCTAGGGTGGAGGCCCTTGAGGGAGAGCACAGGCGTCCTTCAGAGCCAGGGGCGGGGCCTAGCACCGCACCTCCAGGTAAGAAGTCGGCCCGCTTGGTGGCTAAGGCAACTAAATCAGGCATTCTTTCTGATTTGGTTGCCAGAATCGGTGTTCTTGAAGCGGCAGCGCCTGGAGATGATTCCACCGTTCTGGCTGTACCAGTCTGCACATCGGTGGCACCTTTGGCATCCGCTTCTTCCCAATTTCCAGTCTCCACTGGCGCTGGTCTTCCCCAAGAACAATTGCATCCGCTACAACCTGGCATTCAAGCTCCTTCTACGGTTCCTTCCGGGGTAGCCACAACAGCAGTGGTTGCGTCTCCAGCTGCCTATGCGGGTGAGTGATGCGTACCATCACATTCTTCTGCTACACAGGTCCAGCAGACACAGCAGTATTCTGCAGCTCCTCAAGCGCTAGGTGGAGCACAGCAATCATTACTTTATATGGGAGGTGTTTTAGTTCCACAGCAGCCTGCACTTCCTTGGCCCACTGTGGCAGTAATGCCCTGGCAGCCGTCCGTGGCTTCAGCTAGTACATCTGCCCTTCCGCTGCCTCTTCCTTCTGGTGTATATCCACAGGGGGATACTTCCCTACCATTGGGTGATCACTTACTATCTTCCACTAAGGAAAAGATTTGGCGTGGTGAATATATCAATATATTCACACTTCTTTTTCGGGAATCTGAAATAAAGCCCAAAGAGGGTTCGGATCCAAATGAGCGTGAGGTAGCGATAAGAAAGAAAGTTGATTGCATATGGCTTAATTAGCTTAATGCGTTTACTGTGTATATGGGTGTGATGACTCAGGTTTATCCATCCAGGGCCATGTCCCTGATTAAATATCAGGACATCATTCATAGGGCCTTTAGGATATTCTCTGGGACCGCTTGGTTGCGGTACAATGAGAATTTTAGGCAAAGGGCGGCCTTGGACCCCATGCTTCGCTGGGATATTGAACATCCTGGTCTTTGGCTGCGTTCTATGACTTCAGCCAGACCCTCATTGGGAGACAGAGCCGATAGTGGGCATCTTTTGGTGTGTGCGCAGACTTCAGCCTCCAGTTCCAGCCAGGGCTGGCAGCGGGTTCAACCCCCTCAGGTCTGTTGGACCTTCAACAGTACTGGACGCTGTTACAGGCACCCGTGTCGGTTTAGGCATGCATGTGGACTCTGCGGTGGCACTCACCCCAGTTCCACTTGCCAGAGAGCCTGTCCGGCTCGCCGGGGATCAGGGCAACAACAACAACCTAAACGTGGATCTGGCAACAGCGGCAGTACATCGCAAGGCCAGTAGCCCTATTAGGTTGCTTCCCCTAGCGAGATTATTGAATAGCTATCCCAATAGATCTGCGGCTAGATGCCTTTGGTATGGTTTTTCAGAGGGTTTTCGTATTCCTTTCGAAGGCCCGATGGTTCCCACTTTCCCTGCCAACCAGCCTTCTGTTTTGGCTCTGGCTCCGGCTCCTGTAGTTCTCAAAAAAATAAAGAAAGGAATAGCTGCTGATAGGATTTCTGGCCCTTTTACTTACCCTTCCTTGTCGAATTTGAGGATTTCTCCTATCGGTATAGTTCCCAAGAAACAGCCAGGTGAATATCGCCTTATTCATAATTTGTCTTTCCCAAAAGGTGCCTCTGTTAATGATGGTATTTCATCATTATATACGTCCGTTCGATATACTTCCTTTGATGAGGCTGTTAAGGTAGTCAGGAAGGCTGGAAAGGGCGCTTTGATGGCGAAGTGTGACATAAAGTCTGCATTTCGATTGCTCCCAGTGCACCCTGGCGATGTTGATTTATTAGGTTTTCATTTTCAAGGCCAATATTATGTAGATAGGGCAATGCCTATGGGATGCTCCATGTCCTGTGCTGCATTTGAGACTTTTAGCACATTCCTCGAGTGGGCCTTAAGGACAAGGGCTGGTTCTTCCTTGTCTGCTCATTATTTGGACGATTTTTTGTTCATTGGCCCTGCAGGCACTTCTCATTGTCTGCATTTGATGCGAACTTTTGAGGAGTTAACTATGGAATTGGGTGTCCCTTTAGCTCCCGAAAAGTCTGAGGGCCCTTCTACTTCCCTTTCATATTTGGGGATTCTTTTGGATACGCAGTCCCAGTCTCCCAGTCTGCCTCAGGATAAGTTGCTCACATTGAGGCAGAGATTGCGCTCAGTTTTGACTTTGAAAAAGGTCACACTTGCTCAGTTGCAAGAGCTTCTGGGTCATTTAGTTTTTGCTTCTAAAGTCATTTCGCCAGGTAGGGCATTCCTTCGTCATCTCTGTGACGCTATGAAGGGAGTTCGTTCTCGTTTTCATCTTATTAGGGTCACGTTGGGAATGAGAGAGGATTTCAAAATGTGGCTTACTTTCTTGGATAATTACAATGGCCTCTCCTTCTGGCGTGAGGACTTATTACTGGAAGCTGAGCTGCAAGTACATTCCGATGCTGCAGGTGGCATTGGTTTTGGTGTAATTTTTAGATCTCAGTGGTGCGTTGAGAGATGGCCTTCGGAGTGGCTAGCTTCTGGGCTTACTTCAAACATGACCTTTTTGGAATTCTTCCCAATTGTGGTGGCAGTCTATATTTGGCCTTTGGCATTCCAAAATCGCACTGTGCGTTTCTGGTGTGATAATTTGTCCACAGTGTGTGTGGTCAATACCCAGACTTCAAAATTGCCTCAGGTGATGCACCTGGTGCGGGCCTTTGTATTGCAATGCTTGCGTTTTAATATATTATTTGTAGCTCGCCACATTCCGGGATTACAGAATTGTGTTGCTGATGCTCTCTACCACTTACAGATGGCACATTTCCGGGAACTGGCACCAGGAGCAGCTCAGGATTTGGTCCCGGTCCCTTTCTTCCTGTGGAGCCTTGGGAATTAGAAGTTGGGGCCGCCATAGCCTCTGCCCTTGCTCCCAACACTCAGAGAGCGTATCAGCGTGCTCTTTGAACATTCCAGGCTTTTCGTGCCAGTAGTGCTTTGCCTTCTGTATGGCCTATTCCTGTATCACATTTGCTGCAGTTTATGTTATATTTAAAAGGGCAAAATAATTCTGTTTCTACCATCGCCGGACACCTCTCTGCGCTGGCCTTCATTTCTAAGGCAAGAGGATTGCAGGATCATTCTGTAGATTTTAGGGTCAGAAAGGTCCTTCAGGGTTGGTCGCGTTCCGCCCACAGGCCCGCTGACCGAAGGAGGCCAATCACGCCCGATGTTCTCCTTCAGATCCTGCCATTATTTAGGTCTATGTGCTCATCACCGTATGAGTCGCACCTGTTCGCCGCAGTAACACTGATGAAGTTTTATGGTGCCTTTCGCCCTAGTGAAGTATTGGCTTCCTCAAAGCGTGATGTGTCCTACCGAGCCTTCTGCTTTGGCGATTGCACATTAGGTGCTGACATAGTTAGGCTTTCCCTTCGAGTCTCTAAGACTGATCAAAAGGGCCGTGGCAGTATTAAGGGTAATGGGCCCAGATTTCTGGTCCAATTTACAGCGCTAGAGTTAGTTCTGGTCCGAAACCTCAGAGCTGAGACGCAAGCTTGCTTGGAAACCGTGTGAGAAAGAGGTGAGCGGAAAGCAGATCACTGAGGATGGCGATAAATATGTCTGCTGGAATACCAATGGAACGGCTCACTGAAACAAACTACACCAGCTGGAAGCTACGGATGAGAGCTTTTCTGATCAAAGAGGATTTGTTTGAAGTAATTGACACCACCCCACCGGCAGCCCCTCAAGCGGCATGGACACGTAAGGATGAAAAGGCGAAGGCTTTTATCACATTAGCACTGTCCGACTCTCAATTGCTGTATGTGAGAGATGAACCCACAGCAAAACGCATGTGGACTGTTTTGAATAATGTACATGTGCAACAAACCGCGGGGAGCAAACTTTGTTTGGCAAGGAAGTTATATCGGATGCGTCTAACTGAAGAGAGCAGCATGACTGAGCATTTGACGGAATTTCGACATCTGTTTGCAGAACTGGAGAACAGAGGAGTCGAGCATAGCAATCTACAAAAGGTGTGCATCATTTTGTCTTCACTGGACGAGAAATGGAACAATCTCGTGACGTCAATGGAGGCGATGCCCGATGGAGGATTGAGTCTGGATTTTGTGGAAGAAAAACTCAATCAAGAATGGCAAAGAAGACAAGAGATTAACGGGACTGAGCCGAAAGAAGCAGTCAAAACTAAGCAGTTTACCTTCAAAGAGCAGCATGGACTAAAATCCTATTATATTTGTGGAGCAAGGGGACATATACAGCGAAACTGTGCAGCCAAGCAAAGAGACAGAGGCTGGAAGCAATCTAGCGTGAACTTTGTTAGTACAGAGCAGCATAAAACAATTAACTCTCACTGGGTAATTGATAGTGGAGCTTCTCATTGCCTCATAAATAATGCAAGCCTATTTCACTCATTGAAACCAGTGCAGGAAACTGTTTTGTTGGCTGACGGATCCAAAAGTGATGTCCTGGCATGTGGAACATTGAAACTGAGTAAGCTCCAGACTATTTTGACAGATGTATTGTTAGTACCGCAATTGGCAAGTAATATTTTGTCTGTAAAGAAACTTACAGATATGGGTTATTCTGTAATCTTTGAGAAAGGGAAATGTGTTGTTAAACGAGGGAATGAGATATGCATGCAGGGGTGTCTGCAAGATTCACTGTTCACATTGCAAAGCGCTCACGCTAAGCCAGAATGTGCTGTATTAAGTGCCAATAAGCTGTTGCACGAAAGCTGTGTGCATCAGTGGCACAGAAGATTGGGTCATGCTAATTATGACACAATTAAGAAAACCCCGACTCATAGCGAGGATATGCTTTCTGCTAGAGCAACGGTTGGCTGGGAGGCTCAGAGGGGCATGCTTTGGGATGCGTTAATGCCTTTGGTGTGTCGCATTATGTCATCAACTAATCGGCCCCATGTGCTGGTGGAACATTTGGGCGAAAATGACTTGGTGCAGCAGCCAGGTATGGATCTGCTGCTCAAGATCACGCGGGATTTCAATCCAGTCATACCCGGACCTGGTTATAGTGCTGGTGAGGCGTGTTTGGAGGGGTGCACAGCACCCTAACAGAATCGATAGATCCAGAAAGTGGGTGAATAAGAAGGTTAGGAATTTGGTTTTGTCATTAGGTGGGGCTTACATCCTGTATGACAGGATCCGTTTTCATTCTCCGCATTTGTTTCGGGATGATGGTGTCCATCTCTCGGAGAGTGGGTGTGATTTACTATTGGAGGATTATAGGTTGCGTTTGGGGGCTCTGTTTTCTTTAGGTTGAGGGGACCAAGCTTCAGCTGATCCCCTCTTGTGGCGTCGAATTCGGGCAGGTGAGGTAATTGGGGTTAAAATTGAGGTGGATGAGGCATTTTGGTAAAGGGCACCCCCTGGTGAAACATCAAGGCATAATGTCTGGTGTGGATCTGGGGAGTGTCCACATGGGACCGGCTTGCGCATCATGGTGAACGCCTGTACGGTGGGGCCAGGATGTGGAGGTTGGAACCACATACCTGACTCCAATTGCAAGGAGGGATAAGTTTTCCCACATCCTTCACTGGGGAGTTGCAGTACGATGTGACTGACTTGCCTCCTGGTTTGGAGGGTCTATACCCTCATAGATAGGTTGAGCCTCACCTGCCTGAAGTATTTGATATTCATTAATTGGCTGATTCGAATTTGATTGATTATGTGTTATATTTTAATAAATATAACATTTCACCATATATGTGTCACGAGTCTTCTTTGGTGTGGTGGCAAAAGATCCAGATTCTGAGAAGACATTTCAAGAGGGACAGAAGTGACTTTTGTTTTGTTAAAGTGATCTAAACCCTCCCTTTCAGCTTCTAGTGACCTCCAGTGCAAGACTAAGCATTTTCCATTATATTTTCAGTACATATTATTTGTGACTGCCTCACTATCACTTTTTCCCACAAAAAAGAAAGCACTGAAAGTGGACAAACGTGGTGGAAAGGTGGATGAATAAAGGAGTGTGGAATAAGGCCCTGGGGAAAATAGCTTCCCTCCTCGTTTCTGGCTCTTCACCCTGAGACCTTGGAGACCCTGAGAAGGAAGCTGAAATTTGAGTCCAACCCTGAGACCAGGCAAGTGCACCTTTCAAGGGCAGAATCTGAACCAAATTCTTGAGGGCTTTCTTCATTCTGCTGCTTTACTGCCATCTAGTGATGGATTTGCCATGCTAATACAAGATATGTAGACAGAAGCACATATTTCTGTTTAAAACAGACATAAAAAGCCTCTCAGAGGACTGAAAGAAAATTCATCAATATTTGGCATACACAATTATTTTCTGGGTAGGGAATAGTCTTGGGGTTTTTTTTGATTAACTACATAAGCATACCTACTGTGCTCCAACAAAATCAATGTGAATGGGAATCAATTCACACTTTTCTATATATGGGTACAAAAAAATTAAGTAAGATCCTCCGTGGTGCAGAGTGGTAAGCAGCGGTAACGCAGCTGAACCTCCGCTCACGGCCGGAGTTCGATTCCAACGGAAGGAGGAAGTCAAATCTCTGGTAAAAGGGGTCAAGGTCCACTCAGCCTTCCATCCATCCGTGGTTGGTAAAATGAGTACCCGGCATATGCTGGGGGGTAAAGAAAGGCCGGGGAAGGAACTGGCAATCCCACCCCATATATACGGTCTGCCTTGTAAACATCGCAAGACATCACCCTAAGAGTTGGAAATGACTCGCTCTGCAAGTGCGGGGACACCTTTACATTTACCTTTTACAAAAATTAAACACAGTAGAAATTGGAAGCAGAGACAATAAAAGGAATGAGCCCTTGTTTCTTTTTTTATTATGGGAAATCAGGTCATTTGAATACTTATGTACCATTCCTCTTCCCCTGCTCATATTTTGCCATTTTAACTCAGTTACTTTTTGCACCCATGCTTCACAAGTAAAGTGTGAATTGGCTTTAACTTCCAAGTAATCTCCATTATGATCTGGGTGCCAAATAATTAAATGCCTTACAAGCATATTTAAGAAAGGGAATTAAGCATTCATCATGGAGTGAACGAATTACGGAGATGACCATTTCCCTCCAAACTGGTTGATTAGAGACCGCATGATTCACTTTTAAAATGCTTCAAGAACAGTTTCTAATTTCGTTCGAAATAATTTGAAAATGACCATATGGGTTTAACATAACAATTACCTACAAACAGAAAACAAAAATGCAAACAGTGGTGAAACATTGTACCAATCAGCACAGGCCCCAATACCACTTAAAGCACTGAGGGCAATGAATTCCCTCACTAACCCACAAAGGTTATATGTACAGAACAGTCTCCCCAAAAGTGCTTAGCCAGAATACCAATTACTAAGTTCCCAATTTAAATTGTCTATACTGCTTTTCTTCCAGGGAACTCGGGATGACATACATAGGGTTCCCAGACAATCTCCTATCCAGTTTCCCACCCTCTCTGCTAGCGTTGCCACTGGAAACATAACTTTCGTTTGCGCAAGTTTCCAATCCTGCTGCCTCCCACACTAGAGGTTCCCATTCTATACCAATAAAGGGCCTGACAGCTTGAAAGCAGCTGTACACAATGTTTCTTTCTTCAGAAATAGCAAAGTATTCAGGAATTCCAAAACAAGATACTGATATTCAAACTATTTCCCCCCCAAAAAAGCACCTAATGTGAGAGCAGTATCTATTAGAGTATTACAGCTGTGAGCTCTTATGCTCAGCCTGTTTATAAATAAAACCTCAGAAATACCATAAGTCTCCAACAAACTAGCTTCCAAAGTCAGTCAGACTATGCCACCTTTTCCACTTACTGTCATTTCTTCCTGTTGCCATTTCTTCTTCTTCCCTGCACATCTGCTTGCTTCCTCTGTCTGATTGCTCAGCTACTTATTCTCCTCCCCTCCCCTCAGAATGTCCCCTGCTCACCCAGTGCTGGTGGTGGTGGAAATGATGATCTTGCTCCTGGCCACTCAGTCACTGTTAACAAAGCAACCAGTGTAATTGCTCCTTTCCTCATTGGGGGCAAGGTCACCCAGAGAGTGTCTGTGCCACCACTTTTTACAAAAGTAATTTGCCACTATTGCGGCAAGCAGCCAAGCTGCGGGCGTGCTAGCTGCTTGAAAAGCAGCCAGAATGGTTTTTCTGGCTGCATGTTGAAGCGATTGTGCCCTCTGCTGACCACACCTCCCTTTCCCACTGTGGAATTCAGACCTTGCAGGACTATTTACAACAAAGTGTTGGGCCAATCACTGTCTCTGCCTGAGCCTGCAGCAAATAATAATAATAATAATACAATTTTATTTGTTAGTTGCCTATCTGTCCAAACTGACGGACACTCTAGGCGACGTACAATAATATAAAATACAATATACAAATCAAAAACCACAATCATCAATTAATCTAAAACCATCCTTCAATTAATACAACATAAAAACTAATCCACCCCAGAAATCCAGTCTTTTGAGGCTGATCTTGTCTGGCAGCATAATTGGTGATACTGGAGACGTTCCTTTAGATAAACTGGGCCGAAACCGTGTAGGGTTTTAAAGGTCAACACCAACACCTTGAATTGGGCCCGGTAAACAACTGGTAACCAGTGTAGGTCTACCAACACTGGAGTGATATGATCTCGGTGACGGCTATGCTTTATCAAGCGTGCCACCGCATTCTGTACCAGCTGCAATTTCTGGACCATTTTCAAGGGTAACCCCACGTAGAGCGCATTGCAGTAGTCTAAGCGAGAGGAGACCAGGGCATGTATCACTCGTGGGAGCAGATGTACAGGAAGGTAGGGTTGCAGCCTCTGTATCAGATGTAATTGATACCAAGCTGCCCGGCTCACTGTCGAGACCTGAGCCTCTATGGACAGCTGGGAGTCAAGAATGACCCCTAGGCTGCGGACCTGGTCCTTTAGGGGTAATCTTACCCCATTAAGCACCAAGTCTAAATCTCCCAACCTTTCCTTGTCACCCACAAGCAACACCTCGGTCTTGTCGGGGTTCAGCTTCAGCCTGTTCTCTCCCATCCATCCACTTACGGACTCCAGGCACTTGGACAAGGTATTCACAGCCAACTCTGGTGAGGACTTAAATGAGAGATAGAGCTGAGTGTCATCCGCATATTGGTGACACTGCAGCCCAAAACTCCTGATGATGGCTCCCAGCGGTTTTACATAGATGTTGAATAGCATGGGGGAGAGGATAGAACCCTGTGCCACTCCACAATTGAGAGGCCAAGGGTCTGAAACCTCATTCCCCAATGCCACCCGTTGATGCCTGTCTGAGAGATAGGAATGGAACCACCGTAAAACAGTGCCCCCTATTCCCAGTCCCTCTAGGCGGTTTAAAAGGATACCGTGGTCAACGGTATCGAAAGCTGAGAGATCCAGGAGGACGAGGAATGTATATTCTCCCCTATCCAACGCCCTCCTCATATCATCTACCAGAGCGACCAAGGCTGTTTCAGTTCCATGTCCAGTCCTGAAGCCCGATTGGAAAGGATCTAAGTAATCCGTTTCATCCAAGTGTGTCTGTAACTGTTTGGCCACCACTCGTTCAATCACCTTGCCCAAGAATGGTAAATTAGAGACCGGGCGAAAGTTATTCAACTCTTGGGGATCCAAGGAGGGCTTTTTCAAGATGGGCTTAATCACTGCCTCCTTGAGGGCTAATGGCATTGCACCCTCTTCCAAGGATGCATTTACCACTGCCTTGACCCCTTCGCCCAGTCTCTCTTTGCAGCTCATAATGAGCCACGAAGGGCAAGGATCAAACAAACAAGTGGTTGGCTTCACCGTAGAGAGCACCTTGTCCACTTCCTCAGAGGGAAGAGGCTGAAACCGATCCCACCAGACCGGAATGCAACTGGCCGACTCTGGCCCACTGCCTGTATCCACGGCGTATGGAATCATGCTCCTCAGGTGCTTGATTTTATCAGCAAAGTGCTTTGCCAAATTGTCACAGGAGGCCTTGGACTGTTCCAAGGGTTCCTGAGCAACTGGACCGACCAGGCTTCAGACCACTTGGAACAACCTCCTGGGACAGCACTCTGCTGACGCAATAGAGGCAGCAAAGAATTGCCTCTTGGCTGCCTTTGTTGCCACTTGGTAGGCCGCTATTGCCACTCTAACCAGTGTCCGATCGTCTTCGGCGCGAGATTTCTGCCACCGGCGTTCTAGTCGTCTCACCTCCTGTCTCAGACCCCGCAACCGTGGTGTATACCAGGGTGCTGTCTGAGTTCTATTCAGGGGGAGAGGACGTTTCGGAGCCACCCGGTCTATCGCCCTAGTGAGCTCCCTGTTCCACTCCACCACCAGGGTTTCGACCGGGCGTCCTTCAGTCAGCTCCAAATCACCCAGCGCATTCAGGAATCCCTTAGGCTCCATCAGGCGTCTGGGGCGGACCATCCTAATAGGTCCTTGTCCTCTGCGGAGGGTGTGCGGCATTGAGAGGTCCATATTCACCAGGTAGTGATCTGACCATGACATGGGGTTAGAAGAGACAGCCCCCATTTTCAGAACACTTCCCTCCCCTCCCGAGACAAACACAAGGTCAATAGCATGACCGGCTACATGGGTTGGCCCTGTATTACTCAGGTGCAGTTCCCAAGAAGTCATGGTTTCAATGAAATCCGGAGGAGCTCCCGTGAGAGTGGTCTCAGCGTGCACGTTGAAGTCCCCCAAAACCAACAGGTTGGGGGAGAGCAACCGCACATCCGAGACCACCTCGGTCAAGAAGTCTGCCGTGCAGCAGGGTGGGCGGTACACAAGCAGAATCCCTAGACTGCCCTTTGGGCCCAACCTCCAGTACATACAATCAACAAACTTGGTCTCGCGGAGAGGGGGTCTGGTGGAAACCAAGGACCCCCAAAGCATTCAATTGGCCACACCTGGAAGACAAACGTGTTGATCTACCAATCAGTTGCAAAATCTGTCAGAAGCTGAATTGAGAAAAACTACTGGAGTTGATCTGACCAGGTTTTAAAGTAAAAAAGGATAGAATTTGATTAGTGTTGCCGTGTGTTTCCATTTTCAGAAAAGAGAGTTGGAGATGCACTGGAACCAGCACAACAGAGAGTTTGTCTCTACCCAGGTGCTCCCTGGGCAACCTCAGCCACAGTGTCTCACACCAGCAGATGGCAACTTTGTCAGTAGCAGTGAGTAGCTGAGAGCAGTATGTGTGTGTGAGAGAGAGAGAGGATTTTCCTTGAGGAAAAGTGGCTGAGAGAGATTTTGGTAAGCAAATGTGTCAGTTTACTTTAAAAAAATTAACAAAGTCCCCCCATCCCTCAATTTTTCCACAAATGTGATATCCTGGTTACTACTGCAAATATCACTGTTAAAAGAAGGAAAAGGTGATATGGTTTGTGGAATGAAAGAAAGGGCATTCACAAGTACCCCTCAGCCACCTCAAAATTAAGATAAGCACAACAGAAACCCTGCACTCCACCAATGAAGATTTCACTGAATTTTTATCACCCCTTCAATAATTTTTGAATGAAGTTTCTTTTCTCATTAATTGATGGAAATGGTCAAATGATGTGGGAGAAATTTTGACACAGCAGTAGAAAAAATCCAGCTGGTCACTCTTATGTCCTTAACAGCAGCTTGATATGCAAAAAAGAGCAGGTGGGGCTTTTCATGGCATGGAGATAAGCATGGCCACCTGTTGATGTCTGCAGATCAAGCTGCAAAGGAGCAAGACCCAGTAAACACTGGCAACAGTAGCTGCTTTCCATTCACTTTGGCAAACAGGTTGCTGCTTTTCTATCCAGTTCTGCTCTTGTACCTTTAAACAGAATTTCTGCAGATTAAGCTTTTGGACCAAGCATAGAAAGAAAATGATGGGATAAAATTCACCAGCTTAATTACTGTGTATAAGACTATTGTTAAATGCAAAGGAACAAGGCAGTAGAGGATGTAACACAGCTGTGCTTTACTCTTCTCTGTCAAATTCAGGTCCACAATCTGAACACAACCCACCAGACACGTATTGTCGGCTGCCAGGTGTTTGACAACACCCGCCCCTGCTTTTGCATTCCCAAGATCGCAGCAAAAACAGGCTGTTTATTGAGCTTACAATATATGGCTGGTGAACTATGTTTGGCTTAGAGGGTCGCACATTATGTGTGTTTGTCTACTCTTTGATTCCATGTACAAATGACGGCAGAATGCTAAGTCTTCAGTTGATGCTATTTGCTAGATCCCTAAGGATCTTTGAACTATAGCAGGCAGATGCTTAACTATTTCCAGGCTCCCCTTTTACTCGTCATTCCCTTGAGTACAATATCATGAAATATAAATTATTATTAGTGGTGTAACATTCTGCAGTAAGTAGAGGCAGTTGTGACTCAGTTATATTACTGAGGAATGGGAAGTTTCTTGTACAGCTGCAAAAGAAAATAGTTGGATATTAGGAATGAATGGAGCTTTCCAATCACCTGTGTTTATTTTCCGTGCCCAGAAGCCCAATCTGCATATGGGGGTGAGCACGTACGTTGCTTACCCCCATAAGTAGATGGAAATACAGATAGGCTTTCTATGCACAATCTGTACCCTGAAAAAATAGAGTACAGATCATGCCTCCAGGGCATGTGGGCATTGGGTATGTGTCCTTGAATGCATATAGGTTCTGTTGCATAATGTTAAGTGCTTATTTTGCATACAGTGGATCAACAGCCCTAATCAAATTCAGAGGCTATTTCCTTCAGAAAATAGCATGAAGAGGGTGTATAAAGACACAGGGATACAATTAGCTATGCACATCCTAACTGCTGATATGCACAGATACACCCCCACCCCAAAAGAGAGTTGCCAACCAAATAAACAAACCAGGCTGGCCTGTTCTTTGCTTTAGAAGCAGTTTAACTTACAAAAATAGTCAAAGTCAATTTATTTATAAACCACATCTATATACACAAAAAAACACTTCTGCGCTCAAAGCAGTTCGTATAAAAAACAGGCAAAATACAGTAGTACAATGCAGGGGAGACTTTTCTCAAAGTACCTTCCACATTGTTGTGTGATTACTAAGGAAAGAGCCTTCTCTGTTATGATACCCCAGCTGTGAAATAGTCCTCCCCATAGAAATATGTGTGACACTGGCACCCACCTTGCAATGCTTTTGATGCCAGGTCAAAATTTTTTAGTTTGTCCAGGCATTTTCACTTGGGCTATGTACACATTACCAGTTTAAAACACAGTTAGGCTGCTTTCACACTGCACTTTATTCTGTTATTGCAATGATTTCTTACCTGGCAACGTGTACATTTTATTTGATCTTTCATACGACATAAAAGCTAGTTCCGGAAATCTAGTGCAAATGTAGCACTAATTTCCATGATAAATGATTTCAGGAGGAATCCATTCACAAGCTTGGGACCTTGGAAAATTGCAGTTGTGCATTAGCTGCAGCCGCTCACAAGCCAGGCATCCCAGCATGCAATGTGTTTCCACCCTTTAGGCATGTATTATTATTATTTTTTGCCTGACAAAAATTGTACCGGTATTTTGGTGTAGGCACAGGTAGCAGATTTCCCCTTACTCCTTCTTCCCACACACACCCCTATGTCCAGACACCCCACAACAATGTCCCATTCTAAAGGGAGAGGGGTCACATGGCAACAGGGTGAGAACCTAGACCTCTTGCACATACGGGGTGAGGAAAAAAATGCAGCTTCAGTTAAGGATCAGTCACAGAAATGTTGGTATATTTGAAGACTTTTCCAAAGAAATGATAAAAAGGGGCCATAATAGGTCTGCTCATAACTGCAGACTGCTAACTCACACAGTAGGGGAACTACAGTGCACATGTGTATAACAGGAGGGATGAAAGCAAGACGTTCATTGCAGCAGTGTGAAAGACACTTTCGTGAAATGCCAATATATTGGCCCAAAATGCCACAGTTCCTTACTAGGTACAGTAGTGTGAAAGGAATTTTAGAAATTGGGACAGAATCACTACCATTTTAATCTGGAAAACTGGCACAATGAGACCCACATGTGAAAGCAGCCTTAGTTTCTTCTTTATCTCAATTCAGATCAAAGTGGGTTTGAGGAAAAACGCATCAAAATGCAGTATTTCATAAGAAACAACAGGACAGACGTAAGATAGATATGGATTTGGGCCAATGCTTTTTGTGTAAAAAATGAGGTGCTGGAACTCATATCTTGATAAGTTATAAAATGCCTCTCCCATCTCCCCTGGCGGTGGTTGACAGTCATTGGACCTGGTGAGGCTGCTAGGAAGTCATAGAGGTATGGGCAATGAGGTCACAGGGTCTCTCCATCTTCTTCACTTGCAATAGCATTTTAGAGGTGCCAAAGTGTTTTAATGCTCAGTTTAGCTTCATAACAATCCGTAAAGTAGATTATAGTGCAATTTTAGCAGACTATGATAATAATACACCCTACTTTATCATTCTTTGTAATACATACAAGCGTATGTAATAATACATTTGCTAGCCTTTAAAGTGCCACTGAACTATTGTTTTGTTTCTGCTGTAAGCCACGGCTAGCTGGCTACTCCTTTGTTTGAAAGTGAACCAGAGTAATATATATCTAGTACAACGTTGCCAGGTCAGAAGCATCCCAAACCCTGACATTTAAGGGGTGGGGCCTAGTGATGTCATTAAGTATGATACATTAAGCATTAACCACAGTTGCTTGGAGCACACCACTCAAAAAAAAAAATTCTCTAATTGGAAATTAAGGTAGAAATCTTAGTTAAATGAGGGTGTTTCCAGGTCCGGCTGAAGTGATGGGATCATTCCTTCTCACCTGCTTAGAGAAATCTGGGGACTCTCCCCTTCAACAATAACAATAAATGTATTCAATCAAAATTATCAGCCTGTTGAAATGCTCATAAATGCATAATGGTGTCATAAAATCATAAAAAATAAGTAACTTGGGGTGCCCACCCCAAGGTCTGCTGTGGGCCAGAAGAAATCATACACCCAAGGAAAGGGGGGATGTCCTCTTTGAAATGCCATTGCTTCCCGCCTGGCCCAAAGCTTCTCTTGGGTACAGGGCATATATAAGGACATCTATGCACAAACAAAATAGACAAAAATGTGTAACAAAATAAGTAACTCGGGTTGCGCACCCCAAAATCTGTGTTGGGCCATGACAAATCACACACCTTATGAAAGGGGAAGTGACCTCCATGAGATGCCAGTGCTTCCTGGCCCAGCGCTTCTGCTGGGTGCAGGGCACAGATAAATGTATCAACACTGAACCAAAATAGACTAAAACATGCACCAACTCAGAATCTGCCGTGGTCCAGGACAAATCATACACTCCAGGAAAGAGTAGAGTGTCCTCTACAAGATGCCTGTGCTTCCCATCTGGCCCAGAGCTTCTGCTTGGCGCAGGGCATGGATAAGTACATCTATGCACAACCAAAATAGACAAAAACATGCATAAACAAATAAGTAACTGGGGGTACCCACCCAAAAATCTGCACTGGGCCAGGACAAATCATACATCCCAGGAAGCGGGAGGGTGTCCTCTACAAGATGGCAGTACTTCCTACCTGGCCCGTAGTTTCTGCTCAGTGCAGGGTCCTCGCAAGGACATCTATACAGAACTAAAATAATGAAGAGTAAGTAGAGAAATATATGTAATTTGAGGTGACCACTTCAAAATCTGCTGTGGACCATGAAACATAATTCACCTGAGCAAAGGGGAGAGTGTCCTCAACAAGATGCCACTGCATCCTGCCTGGAATGGATTTTCTTGTGGAAACACGAAATGGATATCTGCATCTATGCACAACAAGCAATGTAGAACTTACGTAAGGAGCTGCAGGTTCCCACCCCCAAACATGCTTTGGGAATTACAAGTCATACATCTATGCATGTGGGAGAGAGTTCCCCACAGTTCAGAGCTGCTTTTGTATGTATGGTACAGACAAGGCCATATATGTATTAGAAAAATAGTGAATATGTAGCGGAAAGAAAATAAGAAACTGGGGTGCCCATCCTAAAAGATTATTTGGGGCACCACTTATCATACTTCCATGCATCTGGGAGAGTGTGTTCTATGAGAAGCCATCCATGCATACTTTAGAGTGTCACCTATTAAATTACATCTTCTTCAAGAAATCATTATTTGTTGAACCGGCCACGAGTCCTTCTGTCACCAACATCGATGGCTTTTAAAAATGATAATAATTGAGCCATAACAAGTTAAGTAACGGGGAAGACCAATACAAACATTAAACATTACAAAATTCCACACAGATCATAAGCACTGGCTGTAAGCACTGGAGTGTGACAGAGGACACCCTATCATTTTCTGGGGTGTTTGATTTCTTTTGGCCCAGAGAAGATTTTGTGGTGAACACCCCAGATACTTATTTTTTCTTTGCTTTTTGTCTGTTTTGGTTGTGCATAGATGCTCTTATATATGCCCTGCCCCCGAGAGAAGCTCTGGGCCAGGCAGGAAGCACAGGCATCTTGTAGAGGACACCCTCCCCTTTCCTGCGGTGTATGATTTGTCCTGGCCCAGAGCACAGTATAGGGTGGGGTCCTTCAGTTACTTCTTTTGTCTACACATTTTTGTCTATTTTGGTTGATCATAGATGGACTTATCATGCCCTGCATTCAGCAGAAGCTCTAGGCCAGGAGGGAAACATTGGAATTTCATAGAGGATACCCTTCCCTTTCCTGGGGTGTATGATTTATCCTGGCCCACAGCAGATTTTGGGATGGGTACCCACTGTTACTTATTTGTTTATGCATGTTTTTGTCCATTTTGGTTGTGCATAGATGCACTTATTCATAGCTTGCGCCCAGCAGAAGCTCTGGACCAGGTGGGAAGCACAGGCATCTCATACAGGACACCCTCCCCTTTCCTGGGGTGTATGATTAGTCCTGGGCCAGGGCAGATTTTGAGTTGGGCACCCCCAGTTAATTTTTTTCTATACCTTTTGTCTCTTTCAGTTATGCATTGATAGCTGTATTTGTGCCCTGCGCCCAGCAGATGCTCTGGGCCAGATGAGACACACTGGCTTCTCAAAGAGGACAGCTTCCCCTTTCCTGGGGTGTATGATTTGTCCTGGCCCAGAGGAGATTTTGGGGTGGGTACCCTCAACTACTATTTTCTGCATCTTTTTGTCCATTTAGGTTGTACATAGATGCCATTATCCATGCCCTGCACTCAGCAGAAGTTCTGGAGCAGGTGGGAAGCAGTGGAATCTCGTAGAGGACACCCTCCTGTTTCCTAGGGTGTATGATTTGTCCTGTCCTAGAGAAGAGATTTTGGGGTGGGCTGTCCCAGTTACTTATTTTTTTTCTGCATGCATTTGTCTATTTTGGTTTTGTGTAGATGCCCTTATCTGTGCCCTGTGCCCAGTAGAAGCTCTAGGTCATACAGGAAGCAGTGGCATCTCATAGAAGACACCCTCCTCTTTCCTGGAGTGTATGACTTGTCCCGGCCCAGAGCAGATTTTGGGGTGGGCACCCTCAGTTACTTATTTTTTATGATTTTATGACATCATTATGCATTTATGAGCATTTCAGAAGCCTGATAAATTTTATTGAATGAATCCATTGTTATTGTTGAAGGGGAGAGTCCCCAGATCACAGAGATATATGATATGGGGTACCACAACAAATATTTTGCGGTTCAGAGACATGTTAACTTTCCTTTGGAGTTGCTGTAGCTGTGAACTTTTCTTCTTTTTTAGTGTTTTGAACTTTCAAGCAAATAAGGAACTAGGAACCAACTTCAGCATCATGCAGAGGCTTGTGCTGTAAATCTTTCTTTACCTCTCCAATCCTATTTTTTGAAGCAATTAGGGAGGGCTTACATAGGTATCACTACTTTTATTATGTAGGGAACTAATACTGATGTTATTTTTTAAAAAAATGTTCTGCAATGACCAACTGGTTTTGATAATAAACTATTATATGGGGTCTATGTATTTTTACATCTCCTCTGTGTTGTGTGTGCGTGCGCGTGTGTGTGTGTGCATGTGTGTATGCATGTGTGTGTGTGGAGTCTTCCCAACAACCCTGTGAAGTAGGATTGCCGATTGGAAACCAAGGCAGCTCACAACAAGAAATAATCCAGTTGAAATCCAATAACCATAAAAAGTATAAACAGTTGCAAAACAGCTTAAAGCAGCATGATTCTGAATGTTTATCATTTTTTAATCTATTTAAGACTTAATGTACTTTTAACTGTTTAAGTGTATTTTTGTTTGATTTAATTGTTTTGGTTTTTAGTCTAATTATGTTTTAATTGTAAGCCGCCCTGAGTCTTTTGAGAAAGGGCGGGGTATAAATATTTTAAATAAATAAAATAAATAAATAAATAAATAATTTTGGGTTGGGTGAGTGTTCCTTATTGCTTGAGGTTGCAGTTCTGTGCACATTTCCCTGTTTGAGTAAGTCCGATTGAATATATTGGTACTTGCTTCTGAGTAAACAATTGTAGGATTGCACTACATATATCTTTGCACATTGTGTAAATAATAAACATCTTTGACAGTCATGCTTGTATAAATATTTCTTCATACTTTGTCCCGTTAAGTATTTGATTACACACTATAGTTGTAAATTATTATTTCCTCTACATTTTAAGCGTGCCCTTCTTCTTGGGTGGTCATGGGCAGATTAGGCTGAGAGATGGTGAGTAGTCCACGGTCACCCAGTAAACTTTATAGCTCATTTCCATTTAAAAAATAATAATTAAAACAATTTACATGCAGGCAAAGTTTATTAAGTAGATCCACACAATACATGTAAAGCACATCCAACTTGCATTTAAAGATTCCCCTAGAATCCTGGGAAGTATGGTTTCCCCCTCACAGTTATTGTTGTGACTACCCTTAACAAACTACAGTTCCCATGATTCTGTTGTGGGATTCATGTGCTTCAAATGTGTGCTTAATGTGCTTTAAGTGAATGATGTTGATCTGCTCTACGTATGCTGTGTGTTCATCAGTGAATTGAATAGAACAATTTTAAAAGATACTTTTTTAAAGAGGAAAAGGGCTGTAGCTCAGTGGCAGCGCATATGCTTTGCATGCAAAGGTCCAAAATTCAATTTCTGGAAAAGACTATTGCCTGGAATCCTGGAGAGCCAATGCTAGACCATGTCATCAGTACTGAGCTAGATGGTACCAAATGGCCTGAATCCGTATAAGGTAGATTCCTTTGTTCATAAGTGGAAAGAGACCAAAGGGCCACAGTGACTCCAAAATTTATTTATGTACAGTATTTATTTACAAGATTTATATACTGCTTTATTGTAAAAAATCTCTAAGTGGTTTGCAGAAGGAATTAAAACAATAAAATTATTGGCAAAAACAAGTATTTAAAAACATTCAAAATAATAAAACCAGAAATGAGTTAAAAACAGATAAAAACCACAATAGCTTCTACCTGCCTGGGTAGGCTTGCCTAAACAAAAATGTTTTTTGCAAGTGCTGAAAATAGTACAATGAAGGTGTCTGCCTAATGTCAATAGGCAGGGAGTTCCAAAGCATAGGTGCTGCCACACTAAAGGACTGATTTCTTACAACAGCAGAACAAGCACTATGTGTCACCCATAACATGGAAAGCACACTTTGAACTTGGCCTGGTAGCAAATCAACAAAGAGTGCAGATTTCAGAGCAGAGGCGTTATGTGCTGATAGGGTCTCACTCTTGTCAGCAATTGTGCTCACCATTCTGCACTAACTGCCACGCCTGGGTCAGGTTGTATTGCATGGGGATTTCTGTGACCTTGGCTGACTGGCTGCTAGGAGTTTTTTAGTTTAGGATTTTGGTTAGGAATCCTGACTGGTTGTGGGATGCTGAGTTTTCTGCCTTACTCATAGCAATTTTGTTGTGGTTGGTATGGTATTACATTTAGGAAATCATCACTGCCTTTTGTTTTTGTTTTTCTGTTTGCATTTCATTTACCTCACTCCCTTACAGCCATAGAAGCAACAATAGTGGTTCCATGTGGTCAGCTCAACCCCCTTAAACCCACTGATGATACACCTTGCTGGTTGCATGCCGGTTTGTTTCTTGCCCAATCATGGTAAAAGAGAATTCACATACTGGGAAGTGTAGCTGCAATTGTTGTTCCCAAGCTGCTGCTCGTGAAGATAAACCAAACCATGTGTGTTTCCTCTCTGTCAATTATTACTCACTGGATTTGGGTTGGCTGTCAAAGTGAGTTTATAGCAGCCCACAGGGGAGACAGAAAAGAGTAGAGAATCTTCTTACTCTTATTCATTTCTCAGACCTCTTCCTGAAGTGAAGGGTCAAAACTGTAAAGAAGTTTGGAGCAGCCATGTTAAAAGGTAGCGGCAGGGCATTCCAGTCAGGGGGTTGCCAACCCTGCTTGGATATGGACATCTCTGCAGAGAATCCCTAGTCAAGCTTTACCAACAGCACAATTGAAACCATATCTACTCAGAAGTAAGTCCTATTGAGTTCTATGGCGCTTGCTAAGTGTGTTTAGAATTGCAGCCTTCAGGGGCATCCATCTTTACTCCTCGGTGCTCCTATCTAACATCTCCACAACACTAGGCTCCTTTCTTCCTACAATGGCTTTCTGGTGACTGGGCTGGCCTGAGGGCACTTAAACCCTTCCTGCAAGAATCAAGTAGGCTAGATTAAATGTTCCCTACCCTGGCTCCATCTTTTAGCTAAGATTTCTATCTTAATTTCCAATCAAAGAAATCTTTTTGTTTGAATTATATGCTCCAAGCAACTGTGGTTGATGCTTAAGGTATCATGCTTAATGACATCACAAGGGCCTGCCCCTGTGACATCACTTGGGCCAGCCCCTATAACATCACTACGGCCCACCTAAATCCAAGATTTTTTTTAAAAAGTTAATATCACAGGATTGTGGTCCGAAAAAGTTTTTGGTAATATATCCATTTTAAAAATATCTTTCACTAGATTTTTAGACATCCAAATCATATCAATCCTCGAGAATGTTTTATGTCTTTCTGAAAAATAAGTAAATTCCTTTGCGTTATCATTTATATATCTCCAGGTATCCACCAATTCTAAATTTTCCAACAGTTCAAAGCAAATCTTCGGTAATTTACCCTGTGTCTCTTTAATATTTTTTTCAGAAAGTCTATCAATTTTTGGTGAGATTACCCCATTCCAATCACCCATGATGCACCAATGATCATATGAAAACTCTGACAATTTTTCCATAAGTCCTGTGTAAAACCTTGTTTTATCTTCATTGGGGACATAAATACCCACTATCAAAATTTTTATGCCCTGTAAAGTAATTTCAACCCCCACAAATCTACCACTATCATCCAGTAATATCAATTTAGGAAGCAATTGTGGGTTAATGTAAATCTTGGATTTAGATGGAGACTAAATGAATCTTTATTACAGAATGACAAAGTAGTACAAGAATGTAAGAAGAAATTAAAAGAGTGTTTTGAATATAATTTACATGAAGGAACAAATGAAAATATTGTTTGGGATACAAGTAAGGCATTTATGGGGGATATTTTATTAAATGTAACTGAATTAAAAAAAAGAAACAACAGAAAATGCAATTAATTTTGGAAGAAATAAAACAAAAAGAGGAAGAATTGAAAAAGAATCCAACTAAAGTTTCTATTGTAAATCAAATTAAAATGTTACAGAATCAAGTATCAATGCTGACAGTTAGAGAAATTGAAAGGAAACTAAATTTTGCTAAACAAAGGACTTTTGAATTTGCAAATAAACCGGGGAAATGGTTAGCATATAAATTAAGAAAAGAACGTCAAAAAAATATTATTTTAAAGATACAAGAAGGAGATGAGATGCTGACAGATAATGTAAAAATCAAAAAGATTTTTCATCAATATTATTCAACATTGTACAAGTGTCAGGAAATCCCATCTGAAAAAATAGAAGAGTATATATCTAAACAGAATTTGCCTAAAATTACAGACTTTCAGAGACAAGCTATTAATGGCTCTATCACGTCAAGAGAGATATCTGAAGCTATAAACAAAATTAAATCAGGAAAGGCGCCAGGACCAGATGGGTTATCTGCAATGTACTATAAATGTTTGGAGGAAGAACTCTTGCTACCTTTACAGTATACAATGAATTCTATTTTGCAAGAGGGGAAGATACCGGATAGTTGGAAAAATGCTAACATAACATTAATACCTAAAGAGGAGCAAGATTTAACTAAAACAAAAAATTATCGGCCGATATCTCTATTGAATAATGACTATAAAATTTTTACAATGATCTTGGCAGAAAGAATGAAAATAATACTGCAACAATTTATCCAGGAAGATCAATCGGGGTTTTTACCTAAAAGACAATTACGTGACAACGTCAGGAATGTCTTGAATGTGTTGGAATATTTAGAACAACGAAATGATAAACAAGCAGCTTTGATTTTCTTAGATGCTGAGAAAGCATTTGATAATTTGAATTGGAAATTTATGTTTCAGGTTTTGGAGCAAATGGATTTTGGAGACAATTTTATAAAATGGATTAGATCGATTTATACATCTCAGAAGGCTCAGATAATTGTTAATGGAGATTTAATGGATTCATGTGAAATACAAAAGGGTACAAGACAGGAATGTCCATTATCTCCCCTTCTATTTATTCTGGTCTTAGAAGTGCTGCTTAGAGATATAAGGCAAGATAAAAGGATTTCGGGTTTAAAGATAAAAAAAGAAGAATATAAACTGAGAGCATTGTTGATGATTTGATAATTGTATTAGAAAACCCTTTGGAAGGAATTAATGTATTGATGGACAAATTAAAAGAATTTGGACCGTTAGCAGGATTTAAGATCAACAATCAAAAAACAAAGATGTTGGTGAAAAATTTAACTTTAAGGGAACAGAAAGAGTTAATGGACAAGACAGATTTTACAATAGAGAAAAAGTTGAAATATTTAGGTATCATTATGACAAATAAAAATTCAAAGTTGTTTCATAATAATTATGAAAAATTATGGACAGAGATTAAGAAAGATCTGCTAAAATGGGATAAACTACAACTGTCATTAATGGGTAGAATATCTGTGATAAAAATGAATGTATTACCGAGAATGATGTTTTTGTTTCAAACAATACCTGTCATATCCTCTGATTTACCTTTTAAACAATGGCAAAAAGGTATCTCTAAATTTGTATGGCAAGGAAAAAAACCAAGAGTTAAATTTAAATTACTACAAGACGCCAAAGAAAGAGGAGGACTGGGATTACCAAATCTGAGACTTTATTTTGCTGCCTGCTGTTTAGTCTGGATAAAGGAATGGATTTTATTGAGGAATAAAAGACTATTGGATTTGGAGGGCCATAACCTGAAGTGGGGATGGCATGGATATCTATGGTATGACAAAGTAAAAGTAAATGTAGACTTTAATAATCATTTTATAAGACGTCCTCTGTTGAAAATATGGAATAGATATAAACCAAGGTTCTATTCGAAAATACCATTATGTGTCTCAAGTCAAGAAGCGTTTTACAGAAGAGAAATGGCTGGAAAAGAGAAATGGTTAACTTATCAAGAACTATTAGAAAATGTACATGGAGAATATATAATGAAAGAGAGAGAACAACTGATAAAGGAAGGATATAGTTCTCAATGGTTTGCCTATTTACAATTGTTAGAAAGATATAAAATGGACAAGAAAATGTATGGGTTTGAAATAAGTAAATCTGATTTTGAAATAGGTTTGTGTACAAATGATGAAAATATAATTGCGAAAATGTATAAACTCTTACTGAAAATGGATATGGAGGAAGAACAAGTAAAAGAGTGTATGGTAAAGTGGGCAAAAAAATTTGGTTATAACATACAAATGGATCAATGGGAAAATATGTGGAAAAAAGGCTTGAGATTTACATTATGCTATAATCTTAAAGAAAATTTCTATAAAATGATGTACCGTTGGTACATGACTCCAGAAAAGTTGTCAAAAATGTATAGTAATGTTTCTAATGTTTGTTGGAAATGTAAACAACAAGAAGGATCATTTTATCATATGTGGTGGCTCTGTAAAAAGGCAAAATCATTTTGGGCACAGATAGGTAGGATGATGCAAAAAATTCTAAAGATAAATATTCAGTCAAAACCAGAATTTTTTTTATTGGGTTTTATGGATAAACAAATAGAAAAGAAATATGGAAGAATAATATTATATACGATTACGGCAGCAAGATTATTATATGCACAAAAGTGGAAAATGGAATCAACACCAACAACGGAAGAATGGCTATTGAAATTAATGGACTTAGTAGAGATGGATAAATTGACATGTCTACTTAGAGAAAAATCGACAGACACATTTCTTAAGGAATGGAAGCCTCTCTTAGACTTTTTGTTGAAAGATCAAAATAAAATGATGATATTGGGATTTGACGATTAACTAAGATAGCCTATGGAGAAAAGTGATCCTGTATGTATATATTAAGGGACAGGTTTGATGTATATTATATACTTATAGCTGATCTGTGACAAATTGGAAGTCAACTATTTTATTTTTTTGTTGTTGTTGTATTGTTATGTTTTTTGACTTTGTTTTGTTTGTCTTTTGAAAAATTTGAATACAAATTATTAAAAAAAAAAAACATCTCTACGGTCCACTCTGTGACATCAGTATGACCTGCCCCTGTGACATCATTAGGGGCCAATCCTGAGATGCTTCTGACCTGGCAACCCTACACTAGGGCGAGGCAGCACACAAGGCCTCCGGACAAATGAATGTCAGAGAGGTATAAGTTTGTACCCTGAACCTATTCTGATATTGCCAGGGCTACTACAATCTCAACAGATCTACTGAAATATGTGCTGATCCACCGATTGCCTGAAAAATACCTTTGAATAAAAGAAATCTACTGTTTGGCCTGCACAACTCTGCACAAGTTGCTTCTTCGGGCAGGCAACTCAGTGGAGTCAAAGCAGAGCCAGAGTCACATTGGCAGTAGTGTTCAGTGTTACTCTGCAATCAGCATGATGGTCTGCTCAGTTCCCTGTACCAGAGTATTTTGTATTGTCTGCAGAATCACATTATTACTAACCAAAGAAGCTTTTTCAGAGGGTTTCTAGATGGTCTAGCTAAGACTCAGTCGAGGCCTATTATCGGTATAGTTTGGTCACAGTTGGTATAGTTTACAGTACGGAAAAACTGAGTGCATTCTACCCTTATATAATTTGTGTCCATGCTGTTCCAGTCCCTTGCCTGTGTGGCAGTGCAGCAGAAAAACAAGAGGTGCAGGAACTCAGTTCCACCACAAAAACAGCCCTTATTGGGGCTAACATCGTGTGAGCACCACTTCCCAAACCAATGGTGGGAGTACACCAGATGCAGAGTGAACACAAGTGTGTACACAGCCTTGGACAGTTTGCCCTAACAGATCCTTACTGCCTTTTAATGCTATTTTATAGCAGCATGATCATTTTTTGTTATATTTATTTATTGCTGCCCTTATGTCTTTGATGAAAGGCAGTTTAGAAATACCTTAGTAAGTACTTTAATGAAAGGTTTACTCAGAAATTAGCCCCACTCGTGCCACTAGAATTTGGCCCAAGGGAAACATGTGTAGCTTTGCAAGGAGATCTTGGACATTGCACAAGAGTTTCCATCAGGCTTGCAACCTGCCTCCTGCATGGCTTGAGTAGCAGTTGACTTCAGGGATGGACCTCAAGGGCAAACCATTACCTGAGCCACACATGTAGGGCTGGTGTGAGAGGGCAACGAAGTTGGGCCCTGGCCAAGGGCCCCTAGGTCCCAAGGGGCCCCCCTTAGGATGGGTGGGTAGTGCTCTCTTCTGTGAGCTGCAGCAGTGTTGGCTCCCAACCCTGCCACAGATCACAAGAGGGAGCTCCCAGGCACTTCCCCTACTTCTGCTCAGGCTTGCGACGCCCGCCTGCAGGCCCCACCTACCTGTCCCTTGACGTAAATGCTGGTTGTGCTGTGGGCGCAAGCCTGCCATCAACCAAGATGGTGGCCTAGGTTTCCCTAAGGGGCTGATGCTCCTGCCACCACCTTGGTTGATGGCAGGGATGAGTGTGCATAGCATGCATGCGTGCCACCAACCAAGATGGCAGTGGAGGCATCAGCCCCTTAAGGAAGCCTCGGCTGCCATCTTGGTTGATGGCAGGCATGCGCAGATAGCGCGGGCAGCATTTACCAAGGGAAAGGTGGGTAAGTCCAGTGTGCGCACATGCGTATGTACGTGTGCCGGGGCAGGCTGGTGTCCAGGGACTGCGGCATGCCTGGTACTGGCCCTGCACACATGTGCCACTTGTCCAATGCCCAGGTACTGTCAGACTGCTCCTCTGCCTTTTAACATGCAGCCTTTTGTGCAGAAATAAGCAGCGAGGAGGGGAGATGTTAGCGTGAAGTTGGACATAAAATATGCAGCTGGAAAAAATGTGTGCAATGAAAAAAATGAGAAGGAAGCTAGACACATTAGGTGTATGCATTTATTAAGCACTTAAATGACCGGCAATGGCAGGGACAGCATGTATACAAATTATACAAGGGTAGAATGCAGTCAGTGTCCATACTAAAAACAAACTGCCCAAACCAAACCAGTTATAGGCCTGGAGTGAGTCTGAGCTAGACCATCTAGAAACGCTCTGAAAAAGCATAATTGCTTGGCAACAGCTTGATTCTGCAGGCAATACAAAATACTCTGGCAGAGGGAACTGAACAGACCGTCATGCCGACTGCGGAGTACACACTGAACACAGCTGCCAATCTGACTCTGGCTCTGCTTGGACATCACTGAGTTGCCAGGCTGAAGGAGCAATGTGTGCAGTTTATTGCTCCTTTGTTGTGGAATTTTTTTTGAAAAAATCACATTAGTCCAAATATCAGTCGATCTGTCTCATCCAAAGGTATTTTCCATGTATCCAGTTTGTCTGGAGGGCTTGTGTGATGCCCCAGCCTACCAAGTTCAGTCTGTTGGGCCCAATTGCTGTCAGCTGGGGAGTCTCTCTGAGCTTGCGTGGCTGCCACTGCCATGAACGAGAAGAAGGGTTTGAGAGAAGGATGAGAAACCTGCAGGCCCTGAAGACAAAAATTGGGGGCTGTCCTGTGGTATTTTTTTCTAAACTGAGAGAATCAACAGTGATCCTGCATTGAGCAGGGGGTTGGACTTGATAGCCTTAGAGGCCCCTTCCAACTCTACTATTCTATGAATGATTACTATAAGAATTTAGTAGAACCATGATTAAGTTCTGCTGAAGGGTTGAGGAAGAAGACACCCAAGGACAGAAGAGAACTGTAACTGTAGCAGCTGGAGACAGTTTTTGAATTCCTTCCTGGCTAGACAAGCACAAGCCAAGGTCTGTATCTGACTCTGTATAGAGATGTTTTACCCAGGAAAAGGGGGGGGGGAGAGTAGTTATCCTGATTTCTTTCTTTTTTTAACCCATATGTATGCCCCTCCCCCCTGAACCCACAAATACCCAAACAATAATACCTTATAGTGTCAGTTGTGCCTATCAGGCAACCTTGATGAAGACAGGAGAAGCCCGGTGTTTGAGAGGTACCAATTTTGGCCGCACAAGTCTGATGGGGCAGCAGGAACAGAGAACTTTCAGGATGGCCCAGTGGCCTTTGCACTGGTGTAAATATCACTGAGCTGGGATTTACATCAGTGCAAGAGCCATTGGATTGTCCTTTTAGTTACTGAGCTAAGGCAGATTCATAAATGAATCGTCACTGTATAGTGTATAAGAACCGCTGACTCCTGTGGAGAAATGGCTACTGATACAGGATGATTAAACAAGGAGCAAAGCATGCTTTGTGTCTGTTTGGCTCTCTCCTCCTTTCCCCCTTTTTTTTTAGTGCCGGGTGTCCAATGGGGCATTTGTGCAGTTAGAAAATCTGCTTTCAAAACCCCTGGAAATAAGCAGGGAATGTTTTTCCTAGAAAAGAAAGTCTTCACCTGTTTTCAGCATATAAGGCTACCGTGAAGGCACAGAAGCTGCAGCAAACTGGTGTCCTCAGTTACCAGTTTGCACCCAGACATGGCAATCTGGAGGCCTTTTCAGAAATAGTTTGTTCGTTAAATTTGTATCCAAAATCCCACCTTTCCACCAAAGGGCACTCAAGGCAGCTAACAATAAGAAAAGTCAAGATCAAAACATAAAAGCAGGTAGGTAAAACATCAGTAGAGCCAAACTGCACACTTACTGCAGCCATAACAAGTTAGTTAATGAGGCTAAAAGTTTATCTCAATAAAAGTGACTTTGTCTATCAGCAGAAGGTGATCATAGAAAAGGCTATATGGGCTTCTCCTGTCAAGGAGTTCTAGTGCTTGGGAGCAGTCACCATCAGACCCTCTTTCAAGTTCCCGTCAAACACATCTGAGATGCTATGGGGACAGAAAGAAGGGCCTCTGCTGAAGATCATAAAAACCCAGACAGCCTCATATGGGAGAACATGGTCTTTCATATCACAATGTCCCAAGTCATGTGGGCTTTACAGGTCATAACCAGCACTTTGAATCATGCCCAGCAGTCTGGATTGGTTGCCACTGAAGCTGTTGTAACATGAGAGTCACATGCTCCCTCTAACCACCTCCAGTCAATGGCCTGGGTGCAGTATTCTGAACCAGCTGAACTTTCCGAACACTCTTCAAAGGCAGCCCCACATAGAGCACATTACAGTAATCCAAATGAGAGATCACCATGGCCAGGTCTGGCATCTGGGTGCACGTTACGCAGCAGCAACCCCATGTTTGTTGCTGAGAGGATGCTCGACTAGAAGCCACAGCTAATCCTGGCTCCCTGATGAGAGCATGTGTAATAATAACCCCAGCTTGTCCTCACGTTTTACATTTTCAATTGTGCATTTAAAACGTCTTAGGCTGAAACTAAGTATACATTAAGTTAAATACATGGTTACGCTGAAAACAGCAACCATGCATTTAATTCCTTGCTCCCCACCTGTAATTCCTAGGACAGCTTATCTGTGTCCCAATCATTTTCCCCAACTCTGCCAGGGGCAGCCAATGGTGTCGGGTGCAGTTTGGGAAAATGCCCAGCTTCATGACATGGCTAAGTTCGCCTAGACATTACTGAGAGGAAGGAGGGAATTAAACATATGGTTGCTGTTTCTTTTCACTGGCAGCCATAAATTTAACTTCACATGCAGTTCTAGTCTTAGGTGTACACTTCAATAAGTGTAGTGTATGGCTTGGGCTGGAGGCTGACTCCCAGGTTCAGTTGAGACAGCTTTGCTGAAGCAAACACCAACATTACTGCTGCACTTGTGCCAACCCAGTGTTGTGCTAATAACAGCTAACTACCCCAACTTCTTTCCTTGTCTTCTCACTTTCTGGGAAAGCAGGGAGCGTAAGCTTGCTTTTTGCACTTTCTGTTACCCGTACCTAGAATCGGTGAGACTAGGTTATTAGAGTATCTAAGGAAGAAAAAAACGTAAGATCTAGTCCAGAATCCTGTTTCCAGTGGTGGTGGCCATCGAGACGCTGCTGGGAACTGCACATGCAAAGCCGTCCCCTGTGATTTGTCCCTGTGACTGATATTCAGAGGTAGGCTGAATATGCACATTCTATTCAGTTAGACCTCTCCTCCATGAAGAAAATAATATGCATCTATGTGAAAGCTTCATAGCCTGACCCAATAGTAAGATTTGCTACTTATCAAAAATCTACTGAATACATGTTTTCTCTACTTCAAACAGTGTCGGCTTTGCAACTCTTTCCGACTCTAAATGCCACAAGGCATCTCCTTTGAAGAAAAAGGGGCTTTCGTTCTAATTCTGCTCACAGGAGAACTGATCAGCATGTAGTAGTTGATAATAATTTGCTCAAAGCGGTTTACATGGATGGATTAATTAAGCTGCACAGCATGACCGTAAGGGTTGCACTTAGGACCAAACAATATATGACAGCAACACAAGCTGCATCTTTATGTGGAGGGCAGGATGGAGGTATGATTTAAAGGGGCATGCAAGGAGGGAGAGTTACTAATCATTCACTCACTCACTCACACACATACATGCCACACACACAGTTTCTTGAGGTACCAGCTAGGCCCTGATTTTGGAAGTTAGCTGCCTGAGAAAAAATTACTTAAGAAGGAGTTGAAGAAGGAAAATCTGCCAGAAGGATTTGTCTTTATTATTTACCCTTTATTAAATTACACCCCCACCGATACAAACATATAGGTAGCGTGCACTTTAAAGACACTATATTTTATCCAACATTAGTCATACTCAGAGTCAAGTCATTGAGATCAACGGACTTAAGATATCACTCATGGATCTGACATGGTCACCTCTGGATGTGGCCTCATTGCTTGACCCCTGGACTAGATGAAAAGTTGAAAACGGGCCGTAGTAAGATGGAGGAGGAAGCTTCAGGATTGAATAGAGTTTAATGTATAGTTAAAGCATATTGTTCCTCAGTATCTACTTCACTGAGTAGTAGGAAATTTAATGGGGTAACCTTTTACAGGGTCAATTCTCTTCTTTATAACAGAGCATTAAGAGTCTTATGGGATTAATGTAACATCTTTTTGTATCAAAATATACAAACAGCTGACACTAGACTTCAAAGCAGTGTGTCTTGAATCTCCATTGGCCTGATCCAGCAAGCTCTTCTTATGTTCCTATGCAAGTTCTTTTATTTTATTTATTTACTTATTATCATTGTTTTTACCCCGCCCTTTTCCCAAAACTGGAACTCACGGCGGCTTCCAGATAAAAGCACGCATATAATTAAAAACACACAAAAGTCTAGATTAAAATCAAAGTAAACAATGTACAGTATTAAAACCATTCATACATACAGTTAAAATAATTCAAACTCAGTTTTAAATAATACAATTAGGCAACAGCAGTGCAGCACCCTTCAAGACCTGTCCTTAACAGCTTTCCGTTCCAAAGGCTTGTTGAAATAAAAAAAAATTTGCTTGGCGACGGAAGGACTGCAAGGAGGGGGCCATTGCGACCCAGGGGTGAAATAAGACGCAGACACAATATGATGGGTTAAACAACGGGCCACTTTATTAAACCAAATTCATATTATGACAATGAACCTGCAAAGGGGAACATAAGTGCGGGATTCAACTGGTGAGTCAGGCAAAGCCTGCTTACAGCTATTTGGGTGACCCAAACCCCTGTCGGGCAAAGGGGTGCAATCTGTCAACCCCTTGCCCTGACCACACTCCAATTGTGCGTAGGGAAGCCAACCTGCGTCACCGCCCCCCGGTGCCCTGAAACTCCGGGTGGATGAGACCTGTTGGCCCCAAAGGCGACCCGTATCCTGCCCTCGGGCCGTAAAACCTGGAGCTGCAGGCCTCCAGAAACGCCTATCACCTCCAAAGGTGCCTAAAGGTGTCACCTAGCTGCCCTTCACCTTCAACCTTTCCCGCACTTCCTCGCCACAAAAAGGGGACAAACCTCTGTTTAGTCACCCTTTACCCCACATTCAGACAGGATGTCCTTCAAGCCCCTCTGCAGGTCCACTAAAAGGGTATCACTACCTACATCGGTCATATGAACGCCATCTGACCGATATAGCTCAACCTTACTGCACCTTATCTCTGGATGGTGAATGACAAAACCACCAGAGTCCAATAGAGCACGACGGAGCTGCCTATTTACTTTTTTGCGGGTCCTATTTATCCCCCTAGGGTCACCCATACAATTCCATTGTCTACGGGGTAAAATATCGGACCAAATCAAGTGCACCCCCGGCCACCTCTGCTTGATGGCCCGGAAGTCAGCACACGTCTGCTCAATAAGGGCTCTGCCCTTCAACATATCAAGGTCATTCCCCCCCAGGTGAATGACCAAAAATTGTGGCTCATCCCGGACCACTGCCGACTGGAAAAGCGCTGGAAGGAGCCCGTCCCAACACATCCCACGGCGGCCCAACCATTGCACGTTAGCCCACTGGCTAAGCCCAAGCTGTGTGCCAAAACGTGACTTCGCCGCCCTGCGACCTGCCCCAAAGACCATACTATGGCCACAGAGGAGGATGCGCACTCTTTCGTCTCCCTTCCAGCGGCCTGTCAAAACAAACAATGGAAACTAATAACAGTGACAGAAACAAGTCACAAACTGGTTTTTGGAACCCCTCGAAAAGACCTATAGGCTGTGGAATGCCATCTGCCCAGGGACTGTAACTGGCCTTGGGAAAAACCCAAGCAGGCAGCCATAGACGCTGCGCCAATACGGAAAGAATGTGTCCCAAACGTGTTGGGATCGAGTCCCATATGCCCAAGGGCTAACCTAGTAACTGCCCAAAACTGAAATCTAGAAAGGGGGAGGCCATCCTTGTGTACAAATAAGTATCCTGGCTGTTGTCCACGGACTGTTAAAAACTTAGCCAAAGCGGCTACAGGGCAAATTTCGTGCCGCTGTGAGGGGGAAAGAACCACCATACGTCCCCTCTTGCGCTGATCAGTCTTTGACCAGCGCAGCTGGAGGGTAGCCTGTCCCTCCCTCCAACTAAAGTCAGAAAGCAAAAGGGCACGGGAGGATAGGTCAGTCCTGGACCCCGCCAGCACCTCACTGATCCGAAAAGCTCCGAAGAACAGTGTAAGTGCGGCCGCTTGAAAAAGCAGGGCCTGAAACGACGATGAACATAAACATTCAAATTGGGACAAGAGCCCTAGCAAAAGTTCTGGGTGAATAGGGAAGCGAGGATCAGAAGTGGCGGGGTGTTCCCTTGCCCAGCCTTCCAACATCTTACGAAGTCGGAAGTCATCAGAAAAGTCCCGCAAACCTCGGGACTTGGCCAAAAAGGATAGGCCAGAGAGCTTACCTCGAATAGTCTTAACAGAAAGGCCCTTCCTCCTGCCTTCCACGCAAAACTCTATGAGGTGTTCCACTGGGATGG
Organism: Rhineura floridana; assembly: GCF_030035675.1. Lineage (NCBI taxonomy): Eukaryota > Metazoa > Chordata > Lepidosauria > Squamata > Rhineuridae > Rhineura > Rhineura floridana. Next base: position 126,009,275 of record NC_084487.1, read on the forward strand.
GCCACTGCTGTACGTAACCTCTTTCTACCCTGAAAGCCAATAGCTCCCTACCTGCTCTCTGGTAGCTGGCCATAGTACTGGGCGCAATGGACAGGCTTATCGCTCTCTCCAACTCAAGTTGCCAATCTCCCACAGATCTGGCGGGACCACGTCCGGCTGAGCCTTGGCCCATGGCGCCAGGTGGCGAAACCTCTTCATCTGGTTCCGTGACAGAGCATCAGCAATACTGTTATCAATACCCGGTACGTGGTGCGCCAGGAACAGAATATTAAAGTGGAGACATTGTAAAACAAATGCGCGCACTAGGTGCATAACTCTAGGGTTCTTTGATGACAAGGAGTTAATAACATGCACCGTGGACAGGTTGTCACACCAGAAGTGGACTGTGGAATCACGTAGCCTGTCCGGCCAGAGATGCGCTGCCGCCACAATGGGAAAAAATTCCAGGAGAGTTAAGTCTCTAGTCCAGCCCTCCTGAACCCAGGTCTGTGGCCAGCTGCCATGGCTCCAAGAGTCATTAAGGATGACACCGAAACCAAATGCCCCCGAGGCGTCGGAGTGCACCTGGAGTTCAGCCTCCAGGAGGCGGTCCTGCCTCCAAAAAGAAATCCCATTGAAGTCCTGTAAGAACTTAGCCCAGACCGACAGATCATCTTTGAGTGCACCTGAGAGCCTAATGTGATGATGAGGACAGGACAAACCTGACATGGCGTCATATACTCGTCTGAGGAAAGCCCGCCCCGGCACCACCACCCTGCAGGCGAAGTTCAGTGAACCCGCCAGCTCCTGAAGGGTGCGCAGTGTTACGCTCCTGGATGTCCGAACCTGTGATAACTTTTCACGTAGCAGCTGTAATTTACCCAGTGGGAGCCTACAGGCCTGGGCCAAGGTATCTATCTCGATCCCCAGGAATGTGATAATCTGGGCCGGACCCTCCGTTTTTTCCACTGCCAGTGGGACTCCAAGATCCCTAGACAGCTCCATAAATTGATCCATAAGATCTTTGCACTCACCCGTGTGTGCACGTCCAGCAAATAAAAAATCATCTAAATAGTGGACAACAGAACATGATCCAGACCGCCTCCTTGCTGCCCACTCCAGGAAAGAGCTAAAAAGCTTGAATACTGCGCACGAGATCGAACAGCCCATGGGCAGTGCGCGATCCACGTAATAATGATCTGCAAAAGCAAAACCCAATAGATCAAAGTCTCCTGGATGGATGGGAAGGAGGCGGAATGCAGACTTTATGTCACACTTCCCCATGAGGGCACCCACACCACACTTCCTCACCATGCTCACTGCACAGTCGAAAGAGGTGTAGCGTACCGAACATAAGTGAGGTGGAATAAAATCGTTAACTGACTGCCCATGCGGATAGGAGAGGTGGTGAATGAGGCGGAACTCTCCAGGCGTCTTTTTAGGCACAATGCCCAGTGGAGAAACCCTAAGAGACGGAACAGGAGGGGAAGGGAAGGGGCCCAAAACTCAGCCCACTTCCCTTTCTTTATTAATCTTATCCAGAACAACCTGTTCCATGCCTAAGACCGACCTCAGGTTCCTAGACCGGAAGGCAGTCCGGGGCCCTAAATAAGGGATCCGAAAACCATTTGAAAAACCCTCTAAGAGGCAACGAGCTTCTTGAGCTAAAGAGTAAATGCTCAATAAGTGTTGTAAAACTGATAACTTAATTGGGCTGGGTCCCTTTTCCCTGAGTTGCACCAGGAGGTCCCTGCCTACGCTGCCCCTGGAAGTCTCTATTGCCACCTCGGTAAGGTCGGTTCCTGGGGCAGGCAGCGGGTGTGTGTTGTCCCCCGCAGAGTGTACACTCATGCCTGTACCAGCAAGGGTTCCTACTACAGAAGCCACGGGAGCTAAACTCCCAGCAGAGCAGGTGGGGTTGAACCCCCTGCCCCGCTGGCCCGCGGGAAGGAACTTGAGTCAATTGCCTAGCTACAAGGTGGCCACTATCAGTCCTGTCTCCAGCAACCGAACGTGAATGAGACATGAACTGTAACCACAGTTCAGCCTCCTTCCTATCCCATGGCAAGGAGGTGTCATATGCCACTCTCATACGAAACACCTCATCGTAAGAGAGCCACGCAAACCCCATGAACTCTGTGTAGGCCCTATAGATAATGTCTAGGTACTTAATCAGGACCAAACCGCGCTGTGGCTGCTTTTGTATGATAACTCCTATGTATGTAAGGTAAGCAGGAAGCCAATTAGCCCAAGTGCGCTCAATCTGGCACCTCTTGGGCCGCTCTACCTCCTTCTCATCACTTTTTTCTTTGTCTCTCTTAATTGACTCTCTGTATAACAGGGAAAACAGGTCAATGTATTCACCGTTCCAGATTTTATCTTTTGTGGCTGGGAGTAAATGAAAACCCAGAGGGGCAGAAGTCTCGCTGAAAGGGATGGCGCCCTCTTTAATATGCCCCAGTGGGTCACTAGAGCCCTGAGGGACCACGGAAACATCCAACGAAACTGTGGGCTGGGGGGAGATGGCTGTTTCAGCCACGGCACCTGCTCGAGAAGATGCCCAGACATGCTCACAGGCCTCTAACGAAGAGGGGGGTAGTGACTGTGTGTCACCTGTCTGGGCCGTTGGAAGAGCAGCCGGGGTGTCAGACTCAGTGTTATGTGGGAGAGAGAAAGGCAAAACCTGGCCAGGCCCCCAATATGGGTATCCCCATGGGGGCCAGCCCCACGCAGGGGCCATCCCTGGGGAGCCCGCCACTGCGTACTCACCTGATTTTCCATCCAACACCGCCTCCATAGCCGACTGCTCAGCAGTAGTAGCGCGCCGTTCTTGTATGGGAGCCTCTCTCATGGATCCGCTGGGACCCGCCTCAAGGGCATCCAGACAAGCTAGAATTGATTCCAACGTAGGTTGGTTAGAAACTGGTGAAAGCAATCTCATAGCCACGTTGGACTGACTAACCCCGGATGATGTTTGAGCTGCACTGGATGTCTTATTAGTCTGCCCCCTGGTGCGTTTCGCTTGGGGGGTACTTGCCGTAATGGCAGTTTGCTGGACAGGTTGAGATTGAGATTGGAGAGAGGAAGCTCCCTCCAGAGCTACGAGACGGGCCAGGACAGCCGCCCATGGTGGCTCGCCAACCCCCACCCCAGATACCCCCTGTGGGGGAGGCCCCATATTTGTTCTAGGGGCCCTTCCTTTTCCTTTAGGCCCACCTTGACCCTTTTTAGGCGCCATGGTCAGGGGAAGGTGAAAGACCTCAGATTCCCAGCAAAATAATTCTTTCTTTCTTTCTTTATATTATTATTATTATTATTATTATTATTATTATTATTATATGTATGCGTTTGTATAACCAGAGGCTTCCTACCGTGGGCCCACTCCCTGAAGGCTAAAGCCTCAGAATAGGTGGAGGGGGGGGTTGTATCCACCCTTTCCTTCCCAGAAGCCCTAGAGCTGAGGCCGTGAGGGAAGAGAGAGGGGGGGGCGAACTGTCAAGCCGCCAAGTTGTGAAAAAACCGCCAAGCAGCTGGTATTGCAGCCGCACAAAAAACGTTTCCCCAGCCGCCGCTGAGACTGCCAGGGAAGAGGGGGGGCGAGCTGTCAAGCCGCCAAGCTGCGGCAAGCCGCCAATCAGCTGGGCGAGCTGTCAAGCCGCCAAGCAGCTGGTATCAGCTGCTCCGAACGCCTCCCCCGCCGCCGCCGAGACTGCAAGGGAAGGGGAGGGCGAGCTGTCAAGCCGCCAAGCCGCGGCAGCCGTCAAGCCGCCGATGTCACCACCAATTTAAGGCCGAAGCTCCGGCGGTCTAATGCTCTTCAAAATGGCGCCGTCTCCTGTCTCCCGCTCTGCGAAATGTCGCCGCAGGCCACTCCAGGAGCGCAGGTACTCCGCTGCCACAATTATGAAGAGGGAGAGGGGGTGGACAGCGCGAGCTTAAATAAGCTCGTATGCCCCGCCCCCTCTAGAAGCGCGCCGTGACTGTGTCACACCAGTCCGGCGCGCTTGCCCTCTCCAGGCATGGAGGCTCCGGATTCACCCAGGCCGCAAACACGCCCTGCAACCCGGTAAGTCCCGGGTGTGAAGCGGGGTTCTTGCTTCCCTAGAAAGGGAGTTCCAAAGCCTCAGGGCAGCCACCGAAAAGGCCCTATCTCGTGTCCCCACTAGTCGTGCTTGTGAGGATGTAGGTATCGAGAGAAGGGCCTCTCCTGAGGATCTCAGGGCCCGGGCAGGCTCATCTAGGGAGAAACGGTCCGACAGATAGCCTGGACCTAAGCCATATAGGGCTTTATAGGTCATCACCAGCACTTTGAATTGTGTCCGGAAACAGAGTGGCAACCAGTGAAGCTTTTGTAACAGGGGAGTCGTATGGTCCCTGTAACCAGACCCAGTTAACATTTTGGCTGCAGCACGTTGCACCAACTGAAGTTTCCGAACAGTCTTCAGAGGCAGCCCCACGTAGAGCCCATTACAGTAATCTAAGCGGGATGTAACTAAGGCATGTGTCACCGTGGCCAGATCAGACGGCTCAAGGAACGGGCGCAGTTGGCGCACTAATCTTAATTGTGCAAAAGCACTCCTGGCCACTGCAGAAACCTGGGCCTCCAAATTTAAAGCTGAGTCCAGGAGCACACCCAAACTGCGAACCTGCGTCTTCAGGGGGAGTGTAACCCCATCCAGCACAGGCTGAATCCCTATTCCCTGATTTGCCTTTCGACTGACCAGGAGTACCTCTGTCTTGTCTGGATTAAGCCTCAATTTGTTCGCCCTCATCCAGTCCACCACTGATGACAGACACCGGTTTAAAACCAAGACAGCTTCCTTGGAGTTAGGTGGAAAGGAGAAGTAGAGTTGGGTGTCATCAGCATACTGATGGCACCAAACCCCAAACCCCTGGACAACCTCTCCCAGCGGTTTCATGTAAATATTAAATAACATGGGGGACAAAACTGAACCCTGAGGGACCCCACAGGCCAACGGCCAAGGAGTCGAACAGGAATCCCCCAGCACCACTTTCTGGGTTCGTCCCTCCAGGAAGGAACGGAGCCACTGTAAAACAGTGCCCCCAAGTCCAATCCCACCAAGGCGGCCCAGAAGGATACCATGGTCGATGGTATCGAAAGCCGCTGAGAGGTCCAGCAGAATCAACAAGGACACACTCCCCCTGTCCAGTTCTCTGCATAGGTCATCCACCAAGGCATCGACTTGGTGCTCAATGGGGTAAGATTACCCCTGAAGGACCGGGTCCGCAGCCTTGGAGTCATTCTTGACTCCCAGCTGTCCATGGAGGCTCAGATTTCGGCAGTGAGCCGGGCAGCTTGGTATCAATTACATCTGATATGGAGGCTGCAACCCTACCTTCCTGTACATCAGCTCCCACGAGTGATACATGCCCTGGTCTCCTCTCGCTTAGACTACTGCAATGTGCTCTACGTGGGGTTACCCTTGAAAACGGTCCGGAAATTGCAGCTGGTACAGAATGCGGCGGCATGTTTGATTACACATTGTCACCGCCGGGAGCATATTACCCTGGTGCTAAGAGATCTGCACTGGTTACCAGTTGTGTACCAGGCCCAATTCAAGGTGTTGGTTTTGACCTTTAAAACCCTATACGGTTCCGGCCCAGTTTATCTGAAGGAACGCCTCCAGCATCATCAATCATGCCGCCAAACAAGATCAGCCACACAGGACCTTCTCTCGGTCCCACCAGTCAAAACAGCTAGGCTGGTGCGGACCAGAGAGAGGGCATTCTCGGTTGTGGCCCCCACTCTCTGGAACTCTCTCCCTCTCGGTCTCCGACATGCCTCCTCCCTGATGGGTTTTTGCCGAGCCTTAAAAACCTGGCTGTTCAGGCAGGCCTACAGAATCCTCGGGGTGGATGAGCTTTTATAATGTAGAAATTGATGTTTGGATTATTTTTGTACTTTTTGATTGTATGTTGTATTTTATCCTGGTTGTTGTAATTCGCCTAGAGTGTCCGTTGGCTCAGACAGATAGGCGACTAACTAAATAAAATTTATCAATTTATCATTATCATCTCCGTCCCATAACCAGGCCTGAAACCAGACTGAAATGGATCTAGATACTCCATTTCATCCAGGAATCCCTGGAGCTGGGAGGCCACCACACGCTCTATTACCTTGCCCAAAAATGGGATATTGGACACTGGCCGATAATTGTCCACTATGGAGGGATCCAGGGAGGGCCTTTTCAACAAAGGCCTTACAACTGCCTCCTTTAGGCACACTGGAATTCTGCCTTGTTGTAAGGAAGCATTGATCACTCCCTTCACCCGCTCAGCCAGTCCCTCTCTGGCACATTTAATGAGCCAGGAAGGGCAGGGGTCTAGAAGACATGTGGTGGCTCTCACCTCTCCAAGGATCCTGTCCACATCCTCAGGCTGTACAAATTGAAAAGAATCCATTATTATTGGACAGGCAGGAGCCAAAGTTACATCCACTGAGACTGTATCAACTATAGCATCCAAGTCGGAACGAATCTGAGTGATTTTATCTGCAAAGTGCCATGTAAATTCTTGGCAGTGGTCTGTTGAATAGTCTATATTATCCCTACGGGGGCCAAGATGTAAAAGGCCTCTGACCACTCGAAACAGCTCCGCTGTACGGCTCCCTGCAGACACAATAAATCAGAAAGGTGCCTCCAGAGTATTTTAAGCCAACACAGCATATACCAAGCAGTTGCTACTATCTGTGAAGATTATTTTGCAATCACATGCAAACTAAGCCCAAAGATTTAATTGAAGATGAATCTGCATTTCTAAAGAAAGCCTTGGGTCAGTCCCTGTCTCTAAGCTTAATGTACCAGATGTTAGTTGTAAGAATGGACTGGAAAAATGCCACATCTACAACCATGCTGTAATTTTGGAAAATAATACCCTTATTCTAAACATATCATGCAAAAAATAAAATCCTGTTCATGTCAATCTGACATTTGCCTAATAATGTAAGAGCTTAGACCTAAGGCTAGAACGGTTGCATCTTCCATAAATTAGTTGCGCAGGTTAATTCTCAAAGGCTAGCCAAACTACAGGGTAGGGTCATGAATTCTCTTGTTGAAACTGGATGAAGCAACTCAAGTGGTTTCACCTGTAAACATGAAAATAAAATATTGTTATGAGATTTCCACTTCTGAGTAATTACACTTTCTGTGGGTCAGACTGTGGAGTTCACTTTCCTTCAGATGAAAAAGCACAAGAGACTGTTTGGTGTTTTTGTAATATTTGAATGATTTGTCTACTACATTTATACAAGTAGAGCATGGTGGAGGTATATACGCTCCTATAAACAGACAGCACAGCTGCTAATATTACAGCAGGTCTTCAAAGACAGCAACTGTACCCCAAGGACGCTTCAGCTGCAGCTAACTCACAACTCTCCCTGTACTCTCTGTCTTGTCTATCAATTCAAACTTCAAATTGGCTGTTTCTCTCTCACACATACAGCTGGAGATCATAGATTCCAGTCTTCCTTCTCAGCAGGTAAATTGCCTATTCAGGGAAAACATTCATCATCAATAAAAACTGTTAATTTGTTTTTGTTTTTTTCAGTCCCTGAATCTCATCAGGCAAACACTTTGGGCAAAAGTGTTTTGCAGTAAACCAATTCAAGTAACTCAAATAGCCTCGGCTCATATCATTAGCACTGGGTATGGGGAATGCATATATTAGAAACTGGATTGTGCATTTTCCAGAATGGTGGAAACAACTGCTATCATCATGAGAAGCTGCTTTATCCTGAATGGTCCATTTCGTCCAGTACTGTCTCCTGTAACTGTCCATAGTCTCAAGCAGAGGCCTTTCCCATGGCGGCTAGCTCAAATCCCACCCCAGGAATCAGAAATCTGTGGCCCTCCAACTGTTGTTGGACTCCAGCTCCTATCAGCCCCAGCCAGTATGGCCAATAATTAAGCATGACTGGAGCTGGAGTCCTACAACATCGGAAGGGCCACAAGTGTCCCTCCCCCCCAGTACTGCTGCTTTTAACAGAAGAAGCCCACTGTTGAACCTGGGACCTTCTACATGCAAAAGTAGCTGCTTCCTCACCCTCAAATGCTATAGCACAGCCTTTCCCAACCAGTGTGCCTCCGGATGTTGTTGGACCACAACTCCCATCAGCCTCAGCCAGCATGGCCAATGGTCAGGAAAGATGGGAATTGTGGTCCAACAACATCTGGAGGCACACTGGTTGGGAAAGGCTGCTATAGCACTACAAATTCTTTCTGCCACGAGGCTTCAGCACATGAATCTAATAATCATTATTTCATTCAGTAACGGCTTTATGCGAGGGGGGGGGATCATATCCTCAAAATTAACTAACACTCTTTCTCTTACCAGCATAAAACTGGGTTAGCTCTTCCTCTTTCATATCCTTGTAAAACTATTTCTACACCACTGTTATATCAAAGAGACATTATCTGTTTTGACTGTATCACTATAGTGCCAAGTCAACGGTTGTTTAAGTGTTCCAAAACTTCTTTATTAACACTCAGTGAGAGAAAAAAGACAAAGTTACTGACCCTCCAATATGGATGGAGGATGGTCAGAAGAGCAGTACTTGGCAAAGCAGCTGCAACCACCATCTAAATTTACCCAGAATACCTCTGGGGCCGGACCCCACATCAAGGACTCTGAAGAAATGAAGATGGCAACAGCTGGAGCCACCTCACCAAGAGCTTCTCTTCAGAATGATAGGCCCTAAACATGTTTTTTCAAAAAAGTTAAACTTTTTTTTACAACAAATCAAAGGGAGCCCAGCATTTGTCCCACCATGATGGGTGCTGATGCTGGGCCTGCTTTGGAACAATCACATTTTAAAGAGCCAGCTTGGAAGGAAGGAGAGATGAAGATGTCCAGTGAGTGAAAATAGCATTTTCTTGTTCTGGGCTCCCTTCCTCTTCCCCTCCTGCCCACTTCTTCCAAACAGTGTTCAGTGGAATTGCCAGGGCTCAAGTTCAACCCTTTCTGAAAATCATAGGCTCTGTTTTGAGTTCTTCCTCCAGTGAGGGGAAGCAAGTTGCAGACTGAAACTAAGTGAAGGACATGACAAAGATCACTATACATGGGAAAAAGAGAAATTTGCAGCAGGGCTGGCATCAGGCATGCCAGGGCCCTTGGACACCAGCCTGCCCCAGGCCCCGGCACGTGCAAGCACGCACGCACACCCCACCTGCCTGTTTCTCCTGTCTTTTGCAGCTGCACATGTTGTGCAGGCAGGGCTGCCATTAATCAAGATGGCAGCTGAGGTTTCCCTAAGGGGCTGAAGCCTCTGCCGCCATCTTGGTTGATGGCATGCATGTGTGCTGCGTGCGTGCATCCCTGCCATCAGCCAAGATGGTAGCAGGGGCATCAGCACCTTAAGGAAACCTCAGCTGCCATCTTGGTTAATGGTAGCCCTGCACACACAGTGCACGCAGATGCAAAAGACAAGAGACAGGTAGGTGGAGCCAGCAAATGGGCGGGCAGCATGGAAGCTCCCTCCCTGAGTGGATCGTAGAAGGGGAGCACTACTCCTCCCCCACCCTATCGAGGAGCTCCTTGGGCCCCAGGGACCCTCAGCTAGGGCCCAACCCGGCCGCCCTTTGGCGCCGGCCCTGATCTGCAGTGTTTGTTTGAGAGGCAGGTGAAAGATGTGTTCCCCCCACCATCAACAACATGAATAAGACAGCCATCAATGTTTTCTGGGTGAAAACAGGCCACAACTTTATTGATTAAAGCAAGCAAGTGGGTTTGGCATGGCAGTAGGGCAAGGATCTGCTTCTATTCTGGCAGCCCTCACTGAGGGAATGTTGAGACGGCCCTACAAGCAGTTGGGAATCACACTTGGGAGTTGGCCAGCATTAGATCCAGATGAGACATGCTCCCAACCACCTGAGATCCTGTTGGCCAACCCGTGAGGGGTGGTTGCAAGCTGCATGATATGAGGGTCCTCCCAAGCTAGGGATGTGGCCAGCGAGTTCCCCACTAGACCCCTCACTGGATCCCCCTTATGTTTAGACCTGTTCAATGCCATTTCTGCCTAAGTTGTGACAGAAGCAACTGAATGCCTAACAACTATGCAGCAATCACTGAGGGATAGGCAAAAAAACTCTTCTCAACTGATTTGATTTGATTGAGAAGAAAAATCCCTATCTGGCCTTTTCACGCAAAGCCGGCGCACGAGGAAAGAAGCTGGCAGCAGGCAGGCTGAGGCCTGTTATAGACCTGGGCCTGTCTTTGTCCTGTTTGGAGCTCTCATGGGACTGTCCGGGATTATGAGTGGTCCCACAAGATCCAGAGCTTGGGCAGGAAGAGGAATCTCCCTCACCCATTGCTGTCTGGGGCTGCACAACATCCCACAATGGCATCCAGTACTGGGGACATGAAGCCAGCTTCCTGCCTTTTTCAGCAGGCCAGGGCCAGTTTTTCAAACATCTGGGGCAATTGTTGACTGGACTTTGGCTCCTTCCAGTTATCAATGTTCAGTAACTGAGTGATGAAAAATCAAGTGATCTACGACAATTAATTAATTTCTCCCATATCTGTCGGTACACTCCAAGAGGTATATGCAGAACTAACAGTAGTTCCATAGATGCTAACTGGGGTGTAAGCAGTTGTCGAATTCTTCCCTGGTCTCTTTTTTAAGCCCTCCACCATATTCCTGATAACATGTGGAGGCAAAACAGACAATAGGACTTGTATATAGGGTTTTCCTACATGCTAAGAACAGCATCTTAGGAATTTAAAAATAGGACAAATGGCACTCTGTGGTAAGCTTCGCATCCATTCTGAAACTTGCAAGCTGTAAAAATGCCAACCTCATTCTGCCTGCTACTCCCAGCTACTTATTGCTTCCGATATCTTTTGTAGGTCAACAAAATATTTTAGTTCATCATCCAGGAACCCATTAAAGAATGGAGTCATCATTGGATCTAGTAAAGCTTTGATTGTATCAAGTGACTTATGAACTGTCTTAAATCTAGCTCTTAAATGTATGAAAAGCTCTCAGTCCGAAACACTTACTTTACATTTCCCAGAACTACCGATTACAGGATATCATTATTTTAGACTGGAGCAGAATCAAAACTTTCTAGGTGTAAAGAGAATGCTATTCTGGTGTGTCAAAGAAGAGGCCAGTTCTTCATTAAATTAATTGCTTGCTTGCTTTCTAACAGGGCTAATTGCTTCACATTTTCTCAATGGGAATTAGTGTCTAGGAATATTTCCTAAATGGATGGGGGGAGAGACGGGGGGAGATGCCCTCTTTGGGCATGATTGAAATCTCAAAATATAAGGAGGAGTCTGCAGGAAGACCATGACAGCTCCGCCCTGCTTTGCCATCCCTGTCATCCTCCATGAGCTGGAGGGTAACTGGGGCCCAGGGCCAGCAGGGGCCCCAGACTCTTAGCTTTCATTTAAAAAAAAGGTAAGCTTCTCTGGGAAAGAAGTTATAGACCAAACTGTGAGCTGCCTCCTCCCACGATTTCTGTGAAATGAGCTAGCCGGCTGCTCCAGTCCCTGCCCTCAAGCGAGTTATGCTGCTGTGATTCTCATATAGTCTTTTTTTATTACAGGTTTGAGTTGGGTCCTTCTTCCATCCTCTTTTGGGCTTATAAGAGGGCCAGTACCTCTGCGTTTGGAACTCAGTCGCAGTTATCTTGCAATGCTGTTTGCCAGCGGAAAGGAAGAAGGAGGATGCTGTGGAATGAGCTTCTTTCCAACCTCTGCACTCTCTGTGCAATAGGCACCTCGCCACACTTATTTGTGATCCATATTGGGGGAAATGATCTCACCCATTGGATGGGTTGGACTTTAGTAAATGTTTGGTATTTTAAAAATATGTGTGAAATAGGAATAGCTCAGTGGTCCTATTTCTTAGCAGAGATATAAATGCAAGCAGTGGGATGAGAATCAACCAGTCCACCCTTTCCCTCAGACACAAATAATAGCAGACACAATCTTCTTAAGTAAAAGATAATGTTTACTCATGACCTTTCATATGTTCAGGAAACATAGGCTCTAGCTTAGATGAAAGAAAAGTAGAAGTCTCAGTCCATGGTGATGGTCATCTTGGAGAGGAGCATGTGCATGCTTCACTCTCCTCAGGCTTAATGGAGAATATGCAAAAGTCCCAGACAAAGGAGGAGGAAGAGGAAGCCAGGTAACCCTACCCTTTAGGAAGTTACATCACTGGTAAAAAGGTACATAGGATATCTCCCAAATATCCCTTAAAGAGAACATGCAAGCTTGCTTATTCTAACAGTAAAAGCATCATTGAGGACCTACATTGGATACATGTATAGGCCCCAGAGTTGATTGTCATCTGGTCTGAGCTATTGGAACACTGGTGCTGGAGAGGGGTTCTCTGTCATAATAGAATTGACAGGGCTTGCAGAGGGGTTAATCACTGAGTCAGGAAATTTCTCCTGGCCTCTGGCTGGGCTTACATTTCCCACTCAAGGATTAGGCATGATATACCTGTACTTTATCAAGAGGATACAGTCCATTTTCAATAGAAGGGTCGGATGATTTTCTGGAAGATTTACAAAGAGCTCTTTTTGAGCTCTTGAGTTTATGTGTGGAGAGGCAAACAATGTTTTGTTTACTCAGGGTGTGGGGGGGGGAATGGGTACCTCAAAATGACAGACAGACATCTAGTTCTGCCTGCCTGCACTAATATGATTGGCTCATTATTGGAGATCTTCCAATTGTTATATTTGAATAAATATAACCTTTCCCATTAAGGCAACCTAGAGATAACTGATAAGTGAATGTTTTTACCTGTGTTTTATAATATTTTAACTGTATTTCAGAATGTTTTTAATTATAATTGTGCTTTGGAATGCATTTAACTCTGTTTAATATGTTTTTCTTCTTTTTGTTAAATGGTTTTGTTTATGTTTTCTGCCCTGGGTCCCTTCAACAGGAAGGGTGGGATATAAATTCAATAAATAATATATCATGTCTCAAGTCTTCTTTCGGGTATAAGGGTATAAGCTGTAGCCTGATACAGAAGAAGTAATAATTATAATACTTCCCTCCATGCTGTGAAAAAGACTTTCTACACACAAAACTGCTGTTATAGGGCCAAGAGCAGGCCAGACTGGAATGTTTTCCTGATCAGTCAGTAACCCAATTAGATTCCCCAGTATTTGACCACCATCAAGTACTTGGAAAATGAAATTTGCACTTGTCCTCTTTCATGCAAATTGTGCAAACTGATTAAGACCTGCTATGAAGGAATAACTGCCTAGTATTAAACATAAACAGCTGGGCTATTTTATTTTATTTTTTTAAGGTGAGGAAACTGCATTAACCTGTTGAACAAGTTTTTCACAGTGGAACAGACATCAGACATAAATCTTTCGTTAAAACAGATGGTGGAAATTGAGTCAATTCTAGTTGGCACTCTGTCTGCCCGATGAGTAATGAGCTTGTCCTTTGGACTTGCAAATTTCTGCAGGACAGGAAATGTGGGGAGGGGGATTTGAGCTAATTCCACATGTTCCAGTATCTGCAAGTCATGAACTTCATGCATAAATTATTATTATTAGATTAGATTATAATTGTTATTATTTTAATTAGGCCAGACTACTTCAACTATGCCAAATCAGAGCTAGAAATTGTTTGGCAAGAGCGCCTCAGAGCTGGATTTTTGTTTATGTCTTCATTCATGCAAAGCTAGACATTTTGCAGAGAAACATGCAATCAATCACATCTGGTTTGACTGTAAGACCTAAACCTGCATCTGGACTGTAGCACTTCAGATTACATTACTGCATGCTCCTCCATACAAAACAAAAACAAAGCCTTCACAAGGAAAACAAAATTTTAGCAGTGGAGGGAGCTGACATGCTAGTTTTCTATATGTACAACTTCTTTGTATTATGAAGTATTCAATCATGTCCACCATGCGATCCATCACCATCACCACCACCATCATCATCCTAGTCCAGCAAAAGCCGGGGGGGAAAGATGTCTGGCGCTGAAAAGATGTCAGCAAAGGCACCAGGTGGACCTCACTGGGGAGAGCATTTCACAGATGGCCTTTCTCTTGTCACCATCATCTGCAGGGCCAGTGGCCAAGGGCAGCCAGGTTGGGCCCTGGCCGAGGGCCCCTCCTTAGGGTGTGGGAGTAGTGCTCCCCTTCCACGATCCTTGGCAGAGTCGACTTCCAACCCTGCTGCAGATCACAAAGATGGAGCTCCCAGCCCCCCTGGTGCCTGCCCGCTCCACCTACTTCTCCCCCTTTCACTGAATGCCCTGTGTGCTGTCACACAGCTGCCATCAACCAAGATGGCAACAGAGGCTTTTCTAAGGGTCTGGTGCCCCTACTGCCATCTTGATTGATGGCAGGCATCTGTGCACACACAGCATAGCGTGCATGTGTGCCATCAACAAAGATGGCGGCAGGGGTAGCAGCCCCTTAGAGAAACCTCTGCTGCCATCTTGGTTGATGGCAGCGACCTGTGTGCCCAGCATGCAGGACATTCACAGAAAGAGAGCAGGGGTAGATGGAGTGGTCCCGCCCAGTCTTTAGAGGGGTGCTGGGAACTGGGAACACCACCCCTGATCATTTCAGCCCCCCTCCAAGAAGGGACCCAGAGAAAGATGAAATCACTGGGCTCTTGCTTCTAGAGTAGGCAAAAGTAACTGGGCTTCACCCACTGAACCCCTGTGGATTCCACCCCCTGCACAGCCTCAGGCTGTACCCCAATATGAGAATGTTTGATTTAAGTAGTTGGCACCCTGCCCCCTTCATCATATATGGAAAGCAATCACTGAATCACTGAAGGGTGTGCCATGTTTATTGTTTTGAATGCTTCCATACAAACTGCCGTAGTAATCAAATGTTCAGAAGCAATCTCCATTCCAGTTACTGTTGCACACCACATGGACTACCAGAATTGGTAGCACTATACAGTCATGCCAGAACAGTGATGGTTACTCTAAACACCCTCAACAGGGATAGGTTCATGTTGTGATTTCTGTTTCCAGCCATCCTTGTTGATCATGTGAAATTAATCTCAGAGGAAGGAAGGCTTGGTAAAGTTAAGGACAAAGAGAAAGTCAGCACACAGTGGTTTAACTGACCCCTGCTAGGGATGGAGGGAAAAAATCAATTCAGTTTGCATTTAAAGGCAAACTTGCCTAAACTTGAACTTTCCGAAACAATGTGCAAAGCAAAACACCCATTCTTTGAAATTCACAAGTCTCTGAATTTTGCAATGCAGTCCTCCTGCCCAGTAATGTGTACAAAAATGTTTATTCTAGGGCAGCCTTTCCCAACCATTGGATCCCCATATGATGCTGGACTAACAGTTCCCATAATTCTAGAAAGCTATAGGGCGGTTTAGAAATCTAATAATAAAAAAAAATAAAATAAATAATTCCTGACCATTGGCCATGCTGGCTGAGGCTGATGGGAGTTGTACTCCAGCAACATCTTGGGGCCCCAAGTTGGGAAAGGTTGCACTAGGGTAAACTGTGCGTGGAAACACATATATTAGTGAAAATCATATGAAAATGCATTCTATCAGGGAAAAGTGCTTTGCAAAATTGTGTATATTAGGCAAAATTGCATAAAAATAGTATATTAGCAGAAATTCAAATCAAAATGCTGATGAATTTTCATAAAGACTTTTTTTAAAAAAAATGCAAACTGAGGTGGAACTGCGAGGACTGAATTTAAGACTGAAAAAAAATAGAAACAGAGAGAAACGGAAATCTCCCCTTTCCTACCCCCTGCCCCATTTCTCATTTGGGTTTTACTTACATTCAACAACAGGCTGGCTGCCTGACCATTGGAGAATTCCTGTGCCTCCCTCAATAGATTTTTTGAATTGTTTGTTATAGTACTTCTTTAGCTCTTACACAAGCTTCCATGACAGCTGTTTTCGGACAACTGGCAGACACATTCCCTTCCTCTCAGTAGGAGGAAGTCCTGTACGGAGGCTCCATGCTACTCTCCTGTACCCCTGTTTGGTTCTAGTTTTCTAACTGCCAGCTGCCTCTCCTCTCCCGATGCTTGAAGGTGACTTCGGAGGAAATAAAGAATGTATTGTGGATATTCTTAGGACATAGAAAAGTTCCTGTTGTTCCAGTCCCTTTATCTATCTGTGTTGCCCTAAGAAACTTGTGGTGGTGGTGAAATCTATGGTAGCAATTGGCTGGAGTCGCCCTTGTAACAGAGGGATTGAACTGAAAGAAGCACCTCTGGCTGCTATTGGTTGAACTCCTCTGAAGGGCTTAGAAAAGCGGAAGTCAAGATAGGAGGCCCAAAAAGGTTGGATTTAAGAAAAGAGGGTGACAGCAAGGTGGTGAAGATGAATTAGGAAAGAGGAGAAGGCCAGAAGAAGGAGCTTGGAAAGAGAAGGACGCTGGCAAAAGCGAAAAGGTGCATGGTGGGTAGGTACTGGCATAAGGAAAGCCTAAGCTCCCATGTTGTTTTTGTGCACAATTTTATGATTACTTTTAATCAGTTTTATCCACTGCATGCTGTTTATAACTGTTATGTACACTGCTTAGAGACTTTGGTAATAAAGCAGCATACAAATACCATAAATAAATAGCCACATCTTTGGCTGCAGGTCTTTGCTCATTAATATAAAATCTTCCAGATTCAGGTTTCGCGTCCCCTTCCTTCACACACCAGCTTTGGCACAGAAACCCTGGCTTGTTTAAACCTCCCAAATCTGGCACACAAGGGGAAGAGGGCTGAAGAAGGAAAGCACAAGCCCAGCGCTGGTTCCTGTGACTAAACCAGCCTACCACGTACTAGAAAACTATAATATGCAAAGGTTTCCCACACACAATTAGGGTGTATTCAAAATACTCTCTGTCCTTTTCCATCTGGAGGAATTTGGACAATCTATCCTTCTTCCTCTCCAAGAACATTCAGCCGCTGCAGTTCATATCCACAAAGAGCCTGAGACAAATTAATTGCAAGTAAACACTGCTGTGTACTACGTGAAGCCTCGAGTGCACAGATAGAGGGCACAATAAGGGCTATTTCATATGTTTCAAAATTATCATCTGGTAAATATTTGTGGCATTATCACAAAGCTCCCACACTAAAGCAATCCAAACTCAGGTTCTCAATCACTTTAAGGTTCTGAAGCAGGGCAGCAACAATCATCATGTCATTTCTTTCCAAAATGGATTCTGTCCTGAATGTACATTAAACTGAATAACTGTCACCTTTAAAAATAACAACAAAGGATCCTGCGGCATCCTGAAGATGACAAATTTATTATGCCAGAAGCTTTCATTGGCCAAAACTCAAAATACAACTATAAAATGATGCTATTCAGGATTTCCAGGTTGCCTTGCATCATTATCCCAGATCCTCAAACTTCTAGGTTGTTATTCAGATATGGAGCCCACTCCAACCTCTTTTTCCCCCACAGCAGCCTCATCCTAATCCCACTTACCTAGTAGTAAATCCAATTGAATTCAATAGGACTTACCTCGGAGTAGACATGGTTAGGATTGCACTGTAACTCAGGAAAGTGCCTGGGAGGAACAGCACAGCTGCCATATTCCAACATTTTCATAGTTGATACAAATGGCCTCACGCCATGTACAGAAGCCCTAAGTTCTTGAGCAGGTAGCACAATTCCTGCTCATCTGGAAAAACTGATATTTTTTCTCCTTTTTGGCATGAACAGCTATTCCAGTTGTCCCCTTATGGGCTTGAATGACCTTTTTACCAGACCACCCCACTTCTCTCCCGTTGCTTACACATAACCGATGGATTCAGTTCCCCCATCAGAAAATAAACTTTTGTTTTTGAATCTCAAAAGTAAATGGCAGAGGTGGGAGAACACCCGGCACAGATTTTGCATATATTTCTGCATCACTATCATTGGCTCCTATAATGTTTATGTTAAGGCAACAGATGGAGACAAAGGAAGTATGTTTCTCTGGGATCAACATTATTAATAGTTTTAGGCACAACACCCACAGTTGTTTTCAAAGGGGAATAGGCACCCCAGTTGCCAAGTAATTTTTAACAGGAGGCGTATTTTAGGCCAAAGTGAGGAATCTGTGGCCCTTCAGACATTGTCAAATTCCTAGCTCCCATCAACCCCAGTCAGAACAGCCAATGGTCAAGGATTATGGGAGCTGTAGTCCACTATAGGTGGAGGACCCAAGGTTGCCCTACCCCTGTTATAAACAAAGGCTAATGGGCCAGAAACACTAGCACCACCCACTTACTCAATCATACCAAACCCAGGCTCTTTAACCTCTCCCAGATCAACACCAACAGTGATTTTGACAGAGCTTTCCCTTTCTTACATCCTGTTGCTCACATCCAGACACAGATTCCAGTTATATGCACATGGACATATGCTTTCACATGTGAGGGTGTGTGCCTGGCTGGATGAGGAACTACTGAGCATGTATAGTGCTGCACATAAAGTGGTTCCTGATCCCTCCAGCCAGATCATCAGTGATAGTCTTGACTATCTATCTGGGGATTAGTGAGAGGAGCAGGAAGTTGGGATCTCCATGTTCAGAGGCAGCATATTATTATTATTATTATTATTATTATTATATCTTTATTTATACCCCGCCCTTTTTCCAAACTGAAACTCAAGGCGGCTTCCAGATAAAAATAAGTACATATCATTAAGAACCTATAAAAATATAAAACATATAAACATATAAAATCAGCATTAAAACAGGATCAAACTATTAAGATGTTAAAACCAATTAGATATACACTTAAAATACTGCAACCCAGTTTAGGAGCATACAAGTAAAACAATAACATACAGCATCCTCTTCAGTCACTATCCTTAAAACCTTCAGTTCCAAAGGCCTGCCAGAAGAAAAAAGTCTTTAGCTGTCGGTGGAAGGACTGCACAGAGGAGGCCATTCTTGCCTCCCTAGGGAGGGAGTTCCAGAGCCTAGGGGCAGCCACCGAAAAGGCCCTATCTCGTGTCCCCACCAGTCGCACTTGTGAAGGCGTTGGGATCGTGAGAAGGGTCTCTCCTGAAGATCTCAGGGCCCAGGCAGTTTCATATAGGGAGATACGGTCTGACAAATAGCCTGGACCTAAGCCATATACTTCTGAATCCTAAATGACAGGGACAAACGGTAGGCAATGGCCATGACCCACATGCCCTCTGAGATTCTTCTGGAGATTTCTTCTTGCTGCTAGTCATTGCTGGAACCAGAGTATTGGATTAGATGCCCTTGGTTTGAGCCAGCCAAGCAATTCTAATGTTATCTTAACTACTGACATAGTGGGCATCTATAGCCCTTTTCACCAAATTCTTCCCATTCCCCCAGGACATCTGGAGAGGTGAAGTTTTCTGTCCCCTCTGTCCATGAAGTAAGATATGCTGAGATGTGAATCAGAGCCTTGGCCATGATGATCAATGGGGCAGTCTTGCCAGGGAAGCCCTTCATCATCCATCTTCCACTGCTCGGATAATTAAAAATGAAAGCCATGATTTACCAAGACTTCTACTACTTTTAAGTGACTTCTTTATGTCAATGCTGTACTTTTAACACAATGTTTATTGTTGCTTTAATATTGTGACCGGTTTGTCATTCTGCGTTCTGCCTCGGGCAATTTTTGTTGGAAAGATGACTTACGCATGCCATAATTCTGTGTCAACTCAAGAAAAGGGGAAAATGTGACACTAGATATAGAATCCCACTTCTTGCATATCACATTCCTCCACCCCCGCCACTTAACAAAAATATATACTTTAAAGGGTTACTGTGGGCAATGGCCTGTAGCCAGGGTGCGGCAAATGGGTGCACTCCCCCCCGAGCTGTACTTTGCCCCCCCTCCCAGATTTTTGGGGGACTTTTTTTTTAGTTTGTGACATGACTGACAATGACAGTCTCCATTTAAAGAATAGCAGCTTAAGAACAGGAGTAATTTAAGAATAGGACCCTCTGAAAAAACCAGTGAATAAGGCAGGGTGAGTGCACAACTAAAGCCTCATCTGGAAGATTCCCCAAAGTCTGCTCACTCAAGACTTTACCTGACATACGGAAGATTGTTCATGCTCACAATCATCCTATAATTACTATACAGCCTGTACAGTAACATGACCCTAGAAAAATATTAAAACTTTGTATTACAGGCTAAAGTTAAGACTCCATCCCTTGGACTTTGCTTTGCTTTTCAGTTTCACTTTCAGTTGTGTTCTCTAAAATCTCTACTCAGGCAGCAATAAAGAAGCACATTTGTTTGCCTGCAGTAAGAAGTTTGTTTATTCTGCAGTTATTACGATGAGTAGAACAGGATTGGGTGCTTATTGCTAAAGGATGAAATAACAAGATAATTTAAGATTATATGAAAAAAAATCTACCCTAAGTTACCCTTTACTCTTTTTAAAGCACTCACTATATTCACAGTCGTAGTGGCTATTTATTCTTCTTTTTCTTTGAAAAAACAAGCTCCACTAATTTTTAACTTCTTAGTTATAGCATAAACTAATTTGTTTGTTTTACATCCTTTGGTATTCCCTTCTTCACTGTATCATTAACGCTATTTTTTCTTATGAAACAAAAAATATGCTAGTCATTTAATTCCTTTACATAGCTCATAGAAAGTGAACACATTATTTGCATGGAGGAGTAAGCGGGAAGGTCACTGTTTTCCTTCCTCTGGCCTGGTCCGGCCCTCACATCCTCTCCACTAATGAGCAGGGGGAGGGGGAATGGCTGGTTCTATATGCCTCCCCCACCAAATACCACACCTAGAAATGTGGTTGCCCCACCTAACAAGGAAGGCTGGCTATAGGGCTGAAATGCCTGCTAATCAGAAACCAGAGGGGTGCCAAGATAAGAGTAGTGATGGTTTTGCATAGCGCCTTGTTCCTTCCCATGATCAGAAAAACCAAAACAAAATATGCAAATAAATGTTCATATAGTATGAAGGTTGCAATAGATTGCATATAATTTTGACTTCCTGGATGCAGAACTTTATTTATTTAATAATGCAGAGAGAATGGGGTTGTCCTTTACTGTTCAGTTCAATTAATCAGAATGCAGAGAGGTGCCCAGATAAGAGCGATGACTGACAGTGGGGCTTCAATGGTTTTGCATAGTTCCTTGTTCCTTCCCCTGGTCAGAAAAACCAAAACAAAATATGCAAATAAATGCTCATATTGGGTGCAGGTTGCAATAGGTTGCATATAATTTTGACTTGCTGGGTGCAGAACTTTACTTACTTATTTATTTAATAATGCAGAGAGAATGGAGTTGCCCTTCACTGTTCGGTTCAATTCAGGGCAGAGAGTGAGGGTTGCTCCTAAGTTCCTCTGTTTCTTACCAGCAGCTCCGCAGCCTTCCCTACGGCTTCCCTTTCCTTACTCACAAGTAACTGTAGCTTCCCCAGAAAGTGTCCACACGCTCCATTTGCCATCATCCCCTTCTGCTTATGTGTGCCAGTGGCACAGACACCTACCTCTTCTTGGCTCCCTCCCATCTCTCATACTCCCTGCTGGGCTGAGCCTGCTCCCCACAGTGTAGATCAGTGAACAAACTTTATGCAAATGCCATATTCTGTTGTTACATAACAAATACTTCTCCTGCAGTGGAGCACTCTCAACAGGGCCAGCAAACCAATAAGAGCTGAGAGATACAAGTGACAAACTCATTACACTCGCCTTACATAAAAGACCAACCCCCCTTCTTTGCCACTCATCATTGCTTCTGAGAATAGATGCGCCTTCTGTGGCTGACTGACGCAGAATTATCTACAGCAATGACAAAAGTATTTAAATAGAAGGACCAGGAAAAAAAGGCTGTGCTTTAAACTACAACCTATAAAAATGAAAGAGCACAATGTGACAGGCCAAGGAAAGATAATGTCCAGCCAGCTAAAAATAATTTGCAAAGTAGTGTTATCAGGATACATTAAATTGACATAAATTCACCAAGTCATAAGCGGAGGGGTGAAACATGGATCCCAAGTGAGCATTTCTTCTTTTGGTGCACATCTGTTCCCAGAATGCCTGTAGTTTCCTAAACTTGGCATACAAGGTCTGTGTTGTACAGCTGGTATAAGTTTCCAATGCTTTGTTGAGGCTTTTGCAGCCCCAGGGGACCCTTGCAACATCAGTTTGCCTGTCAAGGAACCCTTGCACACCTGCTGATTATCACGACTGTTGCATATTCAAGGACATTCTTCTCAGTTTGCACAGGGCACTGGCTAGACCTGTTTGTTGTTGTTTTTTTTTAAAAAAGTGCTATCTTTTCCTGCTGAAATTGTACTGTTAACATTACTGAGCAAGGATTCTTGTAAGGAAACGCGTTAGTGGAACAGTGTCTCAAAATGCTCATGTTATTGTGTAGCAACAGGGTAGGGGCAACTTTGGAGACAACCTGAGGATGGATTCTCATTGTCCATGTTGCAGTGGGCAACATTCATATGCAGAGCTTGGAAGATTACTTTTTGAAAGTAATAAATTACAGCTACATGGCCCCCAAAAGTAGTAAATACCGTTACAATTACAATTGCTCTGAAAGTAACTGATTACTTTACTTTTTCTCGAAAGTGATCACTACAGTTACATTTTAGTTACTTTTTAAAAAAATAATTGCCTACAAGGTGCTGGCCTTGGCTGCTGCACATCTAAGTAGCCCAAAACAACATTAAAAATAAGCACGGACACACACACAGGGCCAACAAGGGCCATGACAAGCAGGTAGAAAGAGTCACTGAGGGCCAATTTAATCTACACATGACATTAATCGTATGGTTTGTCCTTGAGTGCACTTTTTCTCTTTCAGAAATAGCAAGTGGGGGGGGGTCTGACATGGATCGGGACCCTGGTGCAGTAGTGGAGGCATTTAGCCCTTTGAACTGCATCATTCCTGCCCCTGTAGCTTGCTTGGGAGGAAGCTCCCACTCACCCCAGTGGGAGCACAAAGGCAAAACCAATTTTAGGCTGCATTCATTAGAACTGGAGTTTGCAAGTCATAAGAAGTAAATGTTCACATCATTCTGCACTAGACGGGCCTCAGTTGGAGCATTGCATCCAGTTCTGGGTGCTGATCTAGACAAATTGGAGTGGGTTCAGAGGACAACAATGGAGATCATCAGGGGGTTGGAAAACAAGTTCTATGATGAAAGGTTTATTCTGGAAAAGGCTTGAGTGGGGGTACATGACGGTAGTCTTCAAGTAACTCCAGGGTTGCCACAAAGAAGAGTACAAAGACCTCTGGGCTAGGACTGAATCTAATGGGCTTAAGTTACAGGAGGGAAGATTTTAGTTCAGGAGAAAATGTCCCAAAAAGATAAGAGCAGCTTAACAGTTGGACCATGTACCCAAGGTCAGCTCCCCTCCCCTTTCCTGGAGGTCAGTTGCCTGCTTTGGATGGGGTCGTACTCCCTCTGAAAGAGCAGGTCCATAATCTGGTGGTGCTCCTGGATCCATCTTTGTTGCTAGAGGCCCAGGTGACCTCAGTGGCTAGGAGTGCCTTTTACCAGCTTTGGCTGGTTAAACAGCTGCAGTCGTTTCTGGACCAGGATAGCCTGACCACTGTTGTCCACACACTGGTAACCTCCAGGCTGGATTACTGTAATGCGCTCTGTGTGGGGCTGCCCTTGAGGTTGCTCCGGAAGGTGCAGCTGGTGCAAAATTCAGTGGCGAGACTGCTCACAGGGGCAGGGTATCACCAACATGTCACCCCACTGCTAAAAGAATTGCACTGGCTCCCCATTTGCTACTGAGCCAAGCTCAAGGTTCTAGTTTTGGTGTACAAAGCCCTATACAGCTTGGGACCAGGATACCTGAAAGACCATCTTATCCCTTATATACCCAGTCAATCACTGCGCTCTGCAGGTGAGGGCCTCCTGCAGATACCATCTTATCAGGAGGTCCATTCTGCACAACATAGGAAATGGACCTTTAGTGTTGCGGCACCTACCCTGTGGAATTCCCTCCCCTTAAATATTAGGCAGGCACCATCTCTGTTATCTTTTCGGTGCCTTTTGAAGACTTTCCTCTTTCAACAAGCCTTTAAGTTGAGACCTATCACAGTCTGCGTCTGTGTTGGAATTGCTTTTAATATGTTTTTTTAAAACACTTTTAAAAAGATGTTTGTAAAGCTTTTTTAATGTTTTTAAAGTTGTTTTGTTTTAATGTATTTTAAGGTCTGTTTTTATGATGTTTTGATGTGTTATTAGTCCTTTTGTTTGCCGCCCTGGGCTCCTGCTGGGAGGAAGAGTGGGATATAAATCAAATAATAAATAAATAAAAATAAATAAATAAATAGGTCAGCCATCTGTTGGGAATATTCTCTCTGGCTTTCTTGCATCAAGTAGAGGCTGTACTAGACCTGCAAGTCTCCCCTTCAATTTTGTGAGTCTTCAGTGCTTTGAACACTCAGTGCCACATAATAAATAGTAATTGAGCATTATGACAGGAAAGAACCAATTGCCACACCACACACTTTAATATTAATTCACCAATAGGCAAAAAACCTTGCAATTTAAGAATGTACCTATAGATATTTCTATCAAACTTTAAAAAGCAGGGAAATTGGGCAGCTATAGTGAATGCACCAGGGGAGCAGGAGACCTGACCTCCTCTCTGAGATATTGTACTGCCCTACAAATTTGTCAAAATGCAAACACCATTTGGGTTGGTCTTTCACAGTCCAATCCACTTGCTGTGTAGCTTGGAAGAATTTGGTAACATGTGCCCTTGAGGGCATCCTCTTACACCATGTTTTTCAAGCTGTGCACCTGAGCTTTTTTTTTTTTTTTTAAGGATGAATGTGATGAATGGATGTTTGATATGCTTGAAACTGGTACATCCTTCAGAGAGCTGGGATTGGCAACAGGTCTCTTCTGAACATAATTGGTGACAAACCTACATTTGTGTCTGGGAGAGACAGGAATGCAGAACTGGTGGTGCTCCAGATGTTGCTGGACCAAGTCCCATCAACTCCAGCCAGGATGGCCAATGGACCTGGATGATGGGGTTTGTAGTCCAACAGCATCTGAAAGGCCAGATCCTCTATCCCCTGGTGTAACATGTGAAATGACATTGGATGAGTTCAGCACCTGTACGGGTGTAGTAGGTTCTATATTCATGACAAGTGTTTTTTCTTTGACATAGTATTTTATTTCAGGTGGGAAGATTTATTGGGACAAGATCTTTTTTAAAAAAAGTTTTCTTGACTCTATCATGAGCCGTCTTGGGGAGGATTAAAAGTGAGACAAAAACATTTATTTTTTAAAAAAACCTGTGAGAAGTGGTGAGTGAGGGAGTGAGCCAGAGGGGTGAATGGGGATGATAGAGCAGGGGTGGGGGGGGCAGTAGGAGAAGTTAGTGAGCAGGAGGGGTGAGAGAGCGGGGATGGGGGCGGTAGGGCAAGTGAGCGAGTGGCGGGGTGAGAAAGCAGGGGTTGGGGGGCAGTAGGGTGAGCAAGGGAGTGAGTGAGCAGGGGTGGGGTGGTAAAGCAAGTGAGCGAGCAGGGGTGAGAGAGTGGGGGTGGGGCTGTAAGGTGAGTGAGCAAGTGGAGGGGTGAGAGAGTGGTGCAGTAAGGTGAGTAAGCAAGTGGGGGCAAGAGAGTGGGGGTGGGCGGTAAGGTGAGTGAGCGAGCAGGGGGCAAGACAGCAGGGATGGGGGCAGTAAGGCGAGTGAGTGAGCAAGCGGGGGTGAGAGATCGGCGGTGGGGGTGATAAAGCGAGTGAGTGAGTGGGGGCGAGAGAGGGGTTGGGGGGCAGTAAGGCAAATAGAGAGCAAGCAGGGGGTGACAGAGCAGAGGTGGGGGTGGTAAGGCAAGTGGAGGGGTGAGAGAGTGGGGGTGCGGGCAGTAAGACGAGTGAGTGAGCAAGCGGGGGTGAGAGATCGGCGGTGGGGGTGATAAAGCGAGTGAGTGAGTGGGGGCGAGAGAGGGGTTGGGGGGCAGTAAGGCAAATAGAGAGCAAGCAGGGGGTGACAGAGCAGAGGTGGGGGTGGTAAGGCAAGTGGAGGGGTGAGAGAGTGGGGGTGGGGGCGGTAAGGCGAGTGAGTGAGCAAGCGGGGGTGAGAGAACGGGGGTGGGGGTGATAAGGCGAGTGAGTGAGTGGAGGGGTGAAAGTTCCGGGTGGTCGGGCAAGTGAGGAAGTGAGCTAGCAGGCTTGCAGGCGGGTGCAGGGGGAGGGCAGTAGGGTGAGCACATGGAGATCCACCATCTGGCACTCCAGAGATCACCCCTGAAAGCCAGAAAGGGTAACCCTACTTCACACACACACACATATCATCGTCACTCACGTTCATAGCTCTTCACCTCCATTCCTCTGCTGCCTCCTTTTCCTCCTTCATCCTTGCCCTCCGGCTTTCTCCCTCCACTCCTTTCTTCTCCACTGCCTTCCATTTTTGAATATTTTTTTTCTCTCTCCACCTCCTCCCTCATGGCCTCCTAATACAGAGCACGAGGGAAGAACAACTCTGCACAGAAGCCCAGTGTGAGGCACATGTCTTTCATCCACCAATCAGAGGAGCAAAAGACTTCCCCTGCTCCCCCCCCAAGTAACGTCCAAAAGTAACGCTGGAAACATTACAGTTGCTGCTCAAAAGTAAGGAAATGACTATTCGTTCTATTACTAGTAAAATATAACGAAGTTACCACTCATTACTAAAAAAGGTAATAAATTACAAGTAACTTGTTATTTGTAATGAGTTACTTCCAAGCTCTGTTCATATGATGATTATTAGGGCTTTGCCCCTGCATACTTTGTGTGCCAACTTTCCTGAACAAGGATTCCCAAACACACACACACACACACAGAGGAGAGAGAGAGAGAGAGAGAGACCCCCAGCCATCTCTAAACACATACACACACATAGCCAGACCACTCCCCAAAAGGTCCTGCCCATCTCCAGGCCACTCCCAAGAAGGCCACACACACATACTTGCTGCCATTTAGGCAGCTTACTGGCCTCCCACCTCCCCAGGCTCCCTGCACTTGCTTGCCCACTCCCCCTGTGTCCACCCGCCCACACTGAACCAGGCACTGGTTGGAATGGGTGTGAGGAGGCACCTGTCATCAGCTCATGTGACTGCATTTCCAGGAAGTTGATTACAGGTGTCTCCTCACACCCATTCCAACCAGTGCCTGGAATTTGGAGGATGGGGCCAGCCAGCATCTATTCGACATGTGATGGGACAGCATAAGAAAAGGGCTAAACTTCTCTAGGGAGCTAAAGGGAAGGTTACTGCGGTGAGGAAAGAATCAGCAGCTCTGCCTGTGTTGTCTAGGAGAAGGAAGGAGGAAAAGTCTGTAGGAGGGTCCTATGATGAACTGGGCTCCTCAGTTCTGAAGACAAAGAGCTCATCAGGTCTAGTCTGAAGCAAGAGCAGCCTGGCATTCTGAGGCAAATGCAAGGGGGTGGGTTACAGATAAGACAACCCCAATGTGAAGTGTAACAACTGTATGTATATGCAAGCATTGACAGGAACCTAGTGTGTGACTATGATGGAATTGAAGAAGGCCAGATGGGGATGCAGGCAACGGAACTTAGGAAGGCCTTCTAACAACAGGGGCTTCAGGAACCATCACAGAAGGTAGGTGCACTCCCCAGCCTCTGAGTACTTAACAGCCAAGTTAATTATGCAAAGTAGATGTCCCTGGATTTAATGGCTGAAAATCCACTCTCTGGATTGCCTTCCCTCAGTAATTCATGAAGTGGAGACAATAATGACCTGCTTTAAAAAAAATGACCTGCTTTCCTGAACTCTCTTAATTTTTATTTTGTTTTGTACACTACTGCTTATTTTTGATATACAGTTTTGCTCTGTTTTATCTTTTTATCTAGTTTTTAAGAAATCATTTTAAGGAAATGTTGGTTTTCATTGTTTTTATGTAAACTGCTTGGAGATTTTTATTGTATTAAGTGGGTTTTTTAATTTTTAGATTTGTATATTCTTCCTGGTTTTGTATTTTAAAAAGATTGACGTGCATGTTAGCAAATCATGTAGTGGCTCTGCCATACTAGTTATGCAACTCTCCGTTCACCTGCGGCCTGTTTTTCCTCTGGCTAAGAATGGAGTCTGTCACTTTTAGTTTCTCCCTTTTCTCATTTTTCCAACCTTAAGTTCAGTTTGCCACATTTCCACATTAGTCTGTGATTTTTTTAAAAGTCTTCATGAAAATGCATCAGATTTTTAGGGCATTTCTCCTGATATAGTTGAAATGCAATTTTTCCAAATTTTTGAAAGCAATTTCCCCTAATATAAAGCTTTTAAATGTTGTTTTCACTAATATACACATTTTTATACACACATTTCCCTAACATACACATTTCTTTACACATCTTTTAGTTCACGAATTACACCATAAAATTCAGAGAACTGTGGATTTTGAAGGATAGCTGCATTTTTGTTCTCAAATTGTTTTGGGGATTCATGTATCGTTTCAGGAAGTGCAAATTAGGTAAGTTTGCATGTAAATGGATCAAAATTTATCTCCCATCCATACCCTGGCTGGGCAAAGTTTTAAAAACAGTTGCACAGCTAGGTGTCTAAGGCACCAGAAAGCAGTGCCCTGTCCTCCCTGCTTTAGAGGAAGGGAGAGGATCAGGCTCTTCCCTTCCCCTCCCCTCCAGTCTACTGTAGGCAACCCTTTCATTTCATATAGGGGCTGCAAAGCAAGAGAGGAAGAAGCAACACAGCCTCTTCCTGCCTCAGATACTGGGCTGCAGACACTTGGCTGGAGGAGGAAATGGCAGCAGGTGGATAGTGAGGGATAAGACTGACAGTTGCTGTTTAACTATGGGCTCATCCAAACGGAGTGGGATAACCCATGTTTTCCATGTCTGGTTTGTCATCTGACAGTCCTCACTGTGCCTGTTTGTTCGCTCTTTCCTGATTAAAAAAAATGCTTTTTTTGCACCCGCACCCGCAGTGGGAGGATTCGTACTTCTTCTCATTTTTTCCCAACTTCGCCCATAACACTCCCCCCTATCAGCCGATTGGTCCGCAAAAGATGACGTATGCTCCTCTCCCCCTTTGCAACGAAGCACAATAAGGCGCATAAGAGTGCAAAAGTTTGAATTTCCTGTGGCTGTAATATTATAATATCAATATGATACTGTGTTACTCTCCCTCTGTTCAGTAACCCAGAATTAGGCATGGGATGATGAAAACAAAAAGATACAGGCATACCCCGCTTAACGTTGCTTCACTTAACGTTGCCTCACTATAACGTACATGCTCCTTCCGTCCCCATACCCCGCTTAACGTTCGCGCACTTCGCAATAACATACACTTTATTGGCATGACGCCACTGCCATCTAGTGGTGATTGCATGCAGTACAAGTGAAGACAATTGCTTCAGTTAAAGTAGATTTTCACTTAAAGTATACTCTCCGGTCGCATTGCGAACATTAAAGCGGGGTATGCCTGTATTTATTTATACATTTGATAAATATAACACAATAAAAAGTCACAATTTTAACTGAACCTAATTGTCAAAGAATTGTCCCCCTGGGGTCCCTTGCCCTCAGCACTCCAAGGGGGGGTTCTTTGCTTCTGAGAACAGTCCCAACTCCTTTGGGTCTCTGCTTCTCAGGCAACAACTCTCCCTCCTTCAGGAGTAATTACTCTGTAGTTCTGCCACCGCCCTTCTTCCTGGTTCCTTCCATCCATCCGTGGTCGGTAAAATGAGTACCCGGCATACGCTGGGGGATAAAGAAAGGCCGGGGAAGGAACTGGCAATCCCACCCCATACATACGGACTGCCTTGAAAACGTCGCAAGACGTCACCCTAAGAGTCGGAAACGACTTGCACTATAAGTGCGGGGACACCTTTACCTTTAGTTTATTTAAAAGTAA
This sequence comes from Rhineura floridana, assembly GCF_030035675.1. Classification (NCBI taxonomy): domain Eukaryota; kingdom Metazoa; phylum Chordata; class Lepidosauria; order Squamata; family Rhineuridae; genus Rhineura; species Rhineura floridana. The sequence goes on from NC_084487.1 coordinate 126,039,050, forward strand.
ATAGAATGGCATAATACAAAAGAGAGAGTAGCAGTTTGTTTCCTTAAAGCTAATCACCCTCAGACGGGCTACACGGGGTACATTGGCATAACAAAGGTGAGAGGTTCAATACAGAGCATGCAAAACAGCAAAGAACTTTCTAAGGTAAGATCCTATACTCACTGTAGAATAGATCCTATTCTCCCAGCAGAATAGCCTGGTTCCCAAACAGCTTTTCTTTGTCAAACTTCAGGCGAGTCGAGGCAGATGGAAATAGGGAACAAAGGCTGAAAGAGCATCCTTCATTTTTATGGAGTTTATCGGTCAACAAGGAGGGGGGGCAAAACGCCATATTCCGCCCCTGCCGTGATCCACTCTTTTGAAGCCTTTAAAAATAAGGGGGCTAGATAGCCTCACCCAGGGGTCCTGATCTACAACACTCCCTCTTCCTGACTTTTAATCTCAGGAAGACGATAAGGGATAGCAGCTAAGGTTCAGTTGCATCCTCTTGCAAGGTCGCAAATTGTCTGTCTGACACTGAGCCTCAGATCTCCCCCAGTAGGGAGTCCTAGGGAACCACAGGCTCCCAGAATTCTCTCTGGTTGACCCATTTCAGCTTGACCAAAGTTAGCTATTCTTGACACTAATCTTATACTAACTCTGTCTGTCTGTCAGACTCTAACTGTCACTCAACCCTATCACTCCCTATCCCATCAAACACTATCACTCTTCAGAACTATTCCCTATCAGGCTCAAAACCAGCACCCTGATCTGAGGCTGTGGACACACTAGTCACCGACAGCAAAATGTTTCCATTGGCCACACCTGGAGGCGCAATGGGCTGATCTATCAATCAGTTGCAAAATCTCTTTGAAGCTGGATTTTTTTTTTTAAATGCACTCAAATCAATCCCACCACAATATTTATTTGTTTACAATAAAGAGGGTGATGTTTGACTAGTGCTGTGTGCCCTGTTTTCAGAAAAGAGAGGTGGAGACCCACTGGAACCAGCAGAACAGTAGTTGTGTCTCTACTCTGAATCTTCAAGTACATACTCTCTCTCTATATATATCACACTTCTCCTCCCCTCTCTCAACCAATTACTATTCATATGCAAATTCTCCCTCCCTGACTCAACCAAACACTACTTACCACAAACAGCATACATTTAAACATCAATCACAATGGCCCTCCAGATGTTGTTGGACTCTAGCTCCCATCAGCCCCAGTCAGCATAGCAAATGGACAGGGATGATGGGAGTTATAGTCCAACAGCAGCTAGGGGGCCACAGGTTAGTCATCCCTGCTTTAGAGGAATCCGAATTGGGCATGGAAGGTGAGAGAGTATACGATATTGTCAGATATTGTTTTGCAAAATGAGTCTGGAATATACTCATGCATGCTATTACTGTGTACTATACCACTTGGGACCAGGATGCCTGAAAGTTCATCTTACCCCTAATATGCCCAGTTGATCACTGCGCTCTGCAGGTGAGGGCCTCCTGCAGATACCATCTTATCAGGAGGTCCATTCTGCACACCATAGGAAATGGACCTTTAGTGTTGTGGCACCGACACGTTGGAATTCCCTCCCCTTAAATATTAGACAGGCACCATCTCTGTTATCTTTTTGCTGCCTACTGAAGCCCTTCCTCTTTTAACAAGTCTTAAGTACAGACCTTATCCCAGTCTGCATCTGTGCTGGAATTGCTTTTTAAAATATTTTTAAAGCTGTTTTTTTAATGATGTTTTGTTTTAATGTTTTAAAGTCTTTTTAAAAAAATATTTAAAGTGCTTTTAGTGTTTTTGTTTATCACCCTAGGCTCCTTCTGGGAGGAAGGACTGAATATAATTTTAATAAATCTTTATAGTATTAGTATTTTTAATGTAATCAACTTGTATGAATGAGTGAATCTTTTTGCAAGGTTGCCAGAGTGAGAAAAATCAAGTTCCAATGGCTGATGGCTATAAAGAGGACTTTGTTTTAGGCAAAGCATCAGATTAAAGGAAGACAACATTTCTTGGGAGAGAACTGCACCTTCCAGGACAGCTGTGTTCATTTACCTAGACCCTAAAGGTACCGTGATATGGGCAGAGATTGTGACCCTTGAGTCATGAACCAGAAAAGGCTTTGCATTCAGACATGGGTCTAAAAGATGGCGCGAGGATCTTGCAATCCTGAAAACTTGCCAAGGTGGTCTTTACAATCTAGGCCAGCCTTTCCCAACCAGTGTGCCTCCAGATGTTGTTGGACCACAATTCCCATCTTGCCTTACAATTGGCAATGCTGGCTGAGTCTGATGGGAGTTGTGGTCCAACAACATCAGGAGGCACACTGGATGGGAAAGGCTGATCTAGGCAGTGCCACATAATCAAAAGACTGAGTTGAGTGAAGATCTTTGGGTGAAGATCTGGTAGTATGAAACTGCCAGCTGTAGAGGAGGCAGCATCTTCATGGCAGCTGATCTGATAGGAGGGGAACAAGAGTGTTGCTGGGATGGGCCTTTATGGCACAGCCCCTGAATCTTTTTCTAAGTGCCCCAAGCATTCCTGGGTGGGTAATGAATTCAGGAGAAACTGATTTGGTGATCTGCACTACTGGGTGGCCTATTAATTTGAGGGGATAAATTAATTTAAGGTAACTATCTAGACATGAATGGGGGAAACCAAAGGGGAACTGAACTGATTTTTAGAGCATGAGCTGTTGGGAAATTAATTGGGGGTAATGAACTGAAGATGATCTGGGATGGATGCAAATTAACTGAAGAATTTATCTGGCATGATTTGGATGGGAAATTAGTTGGCCTGCCTTACATTCTCTCTATTTTAATAAAATAAAAGATCTCCCATATTTTAAATACCAATCAACACCCCTAGAGGGGAGAAGATTGCTTACCAGTGCCATGGTCCCAATGCTCTCCCACTCAAGGACAGACCTTGTAAAAGCCTGCTTGAGGGTGAAGTATGAAGGGGTGGTGGAACAGGAAATGGGGTGCTGTTTGCAAAATGGCATCTAAGGAGTCAAAAGAATGGAGAGGTAGGCAAGGAAGTTTCTCCTGAGATCCTTCCAGAGTCGGAGTACAGATGGGGAGGAGGATGGTTCAGAGCCAAAACTCTTCTAAAAACATGGGCAGTCAGTTCTAAAGGTCTTGCAGCGACATAGGAAGCTGCCTTACACAGAGTCAGGGCATTGGCCCATCCAACACAGTTCTCCGGGATTTCAGACAGGCATCTTTCCTAGTTCTCTCTGGAGACACCTGAAGATGCAGGAGAAGCTATTTTCTGTATAACCACAAATGCTAAGTGACCTAGACTGAAATAGGTGGGATTTTTTTCTTTAAAAAATCATGAAATATTTTTCCTCGTCCTGGCCTGAGGGATGGTGCCTACTCTCACAAAGGTGAGGATCAGTATGCATAGTATAGGAACAGGTAGCCAGCCTTAATGTTCGGAGGGGTTGCAAAAAAAGGGGGGGTTGAATTATTTCTAGTAATGCATTTAGTTATTTTTTATTTGAAAAAATTAGTGGGACCCAGAAAAAATGGGGGGGCAGCCCTCCACTCCAGTCCTCCAACTATGGGCCTGTACCAGTTTATCCTAACTGGGCCTGTAGTTGCAGTCTGTGCAAACTGGAGAGATGGGGAACCTGCAGCCTCCAGATGGTGAACTGCAACTCCCTGTTGGCTTGGCTGATGGGAGTTGGAGTTCAACAACATCTGGAGGGTCATAAGTTTCCCATCCCTGGTTTAAATGAATCAGGTGTAGGTGCCTGCAGGTGCTATGTGCATTCAAAGTTTTTGAAAATGCATAAATTGGTATGGGGGGGAAGGTATGAAATATGGTTTGCTCCTTATCCTGGAACGTCATTTGCTAGAAACACCTCCCTCTCCCATCCCAGATGTGTGGATTTAGCCCAGATCACAGAATGAGCCCCCCATCTCCGCCTACCATCTGTGGGATCACCCTCGGCTACAGAAAGAGTAAGGAAGATATTGTATTACACAGAAGACGCGGGAGCCAGAGAGGCAAGAAGCAGTTCCTTTCGCAAAGAAAAAGCACTCTGCCGACACTCTTCATGTCAAACTTTTCTCCCCACTGGAGGACTTCGGCACATGCTCAGACGCTAAGCAGTTCCAATGCACGTTCCAGAGCCTTAAGCCCAAGAGCTTGAAAACACCCAGGAAGGAAAGAGAGAAGTTTTGAGAAGCTGCCCATCTCCAACCACTCCAGAACTCTGGGCTTTTCCCTTTTGCTTTCGCTTTCCACACCTCCTGCCTCAGTCCCTTCGGCTTTGTACGAAGGAGAGGCAGTGGCTTCCCACCTCCCCCTACTCGTCGCCCCCGCCCCCCTACGTCTGGCTGATCTCCCACCGCGGACGACAGCCACCGCCCCCTTCCTCTCTCTCTTTACCAGCCGGCATAGCGCATCTCCACTGGTGGAGATCGCTCTGCGCCGTCGCTTTGCTCTCAGCAGCCAAGCCAGGCAGCCGGACGGAACCCCCAAAGAGGGCAGGCAATCAGCGAACCCCGCAAGGCGAGGCAGCTCTGGGGAGGCTAAAATGGCAGCGAAAGGCAGCAGCGGCAGACACCGCCTCGGCGCAAGACCCAACTTGCGCAGCGTCTGATCGGATAGCCGCCAAGGCTCCCCACCTTCCACCTCCGCCCGCGTGCCCTTAAGCGAGGCTCCCTCCCAGTGCTTCTCGCCATCGTCCAAAAGGCACTGTGAGTGAAGCGAGCAGTTTATACATTGCGTGGCTGCGCTTGGATGTCTGTCTGCTTGTCTCGCCTCTGCGATCGTTTCATTTCCCCCGGGCCATTTGTCATTTTGGGCGGTGGGGCATTCCTGCGAGAGCCTGACAGCTTCTTCTCCGCGAGAGAGCTGCTCTCTTCCAGGAGGGGGATCTCCTTGGCTGATTTTCGTCGTTGGTTCTAGGCGTTGTTTCCCCCCCACTGAACCGCGGGTGGCGGCGGCGTTGGCGGCGTTAAACCCTAAACAAGACTGCTGTATTAGCAAAGATGGAATCGTCAGCCGCGCTTCCCTGGCAAGCTGGAGGCTTCGTGTGGTTTAAGGCAATCGGCTCTCGAATTTCTCGCCCCGCGTCCCGTGTCTAAAACTGCAGCAGTCTTACAAAGGTGAGGTGGCCACGCCTTTACGGGGGAGAATTTCTGTGGAGGAAGCCTAATTAAATGGGAGCAGCCTGGAACTGAATGTGGATTTGGGGTTGTGCTGGAGGCATACAATTCCTCCTCCAGGGAGTTCACAAGCAACTGCGTCTAGCTGTGCTCGGTTTTCTTCTGCTGACATGCACGTTAAAGGAGGGAAAAGAGCTTGGCTGGCTGGTGCGCTCAAGTCCTGCTTGCAGGCTTCCCGCAGGAGTCTGGCTGGCCGGCCTCCCCATAGCATCCCTAGTGGAGCAACTCATTTGTTCTATTTGTGTCCTACCTTGCTTCCCAGGAGCTCAGGGTGGCACACCTGAGGAACTGAAGCTGAGAGAGTGACTCGCCCAAGGGTAGCTCTAGCTAGTGAGTTCTGTGGCTTGATAGTGGGAGACAGTAACATAATTATTCTCTTTAATTACTGTAAGGATGTTTTATATCAACCTCAAGGGCAAGGTAGGCGTCCTTGATGTTTCTACACCACACCTAGGCCACTCTCTTGCCCTCACTGGGCAAGAATATGCACTAGCCCTCAGGCCAGGACAAAGAAAAACATTAATTTTATCATTATTGGGGGAGGGGGTGGAACAGCCTTGTGGGCCAAATTAGGACCAAACTGTATATTTTTATTAACTGCATTGTCTGTTCCTTTTGCTGAAGTTTTAAATATGCGTTGTTGGGCATGAGAAAGGTGAAGTGGCTTCAGCTTTTCCTCTTAGTGTCTTTGTGAGGCAGTAATTTTTGTGGACTTACGTAAAGCTAGCTTGTGTGCTACTTTTTCAGTACTTATCTAAGTACTTTTCAATTTCAATCAGTGCCGTTGTTTTCACCTAGGTGGCACCTCTCATTCATTGTGTGCAAGCAAAATGGGGTCAAACGCATAAAAGGTGCCTTTTACTATATTTAAAATACAGCTGAATGCAGGCAAGTATGACATTCATGTTTGGTGTGCGTGATAAGGGGATCTCAAGTAGTGGGATCTGAAACAACCTTTGCCTAAGGGGAAGCTGGGTTTGGACACTTGCTGAACAAGCTCAGAACAGCCCAGTTCAGGTGATGCTCTAGCTTCAGAATCCCCTGGGATCATAGGAAAGCACTACTATGCCCAACTAAGAGCTGGCTTTGTGACTCAGTGTTAGCGCTACTCAACCCAAAAACCTGCATACCAGAATCAAAAACTGGGAAGGATGGAGACAGCAAAATAACTACCATTTGTTCCAGCCTCAGTCATTAGACTGGCATATTTTGTGATGGTCTAAAAAGAAGCAGCCAACTTGCTTCTCACTTGCACCCGCTGTCCTGCCGATTGGCTTGAGGAAATCTTTGTTTGCCACAGATGGACTTATGAGTGACCTATTTGCTATGAGCTGGATGCAATTAAAGCCTAGATGAAAGTGGTTAGCCATGCAGAGAATGGCCATGTGAATAAGTCCTTTAGACTTTGCTTATATGGCTGCAATCCAACCAAAGTCAGTAACTCATTGATTTTAATGGAATGTTAACCACATTTAACTTTGGCTGAATTATATGGTACGTTTATGGGAATGGTGTGTTTATTATTTATTAAATTTCTAAGCTGCCCTTCCTTCCAAAGGAGCCCAGGGGGGCAAACAATAAAAGCCGCAAACAATACAACAACTAAATAGCTACTAACCATAGTGGCTGTGCTCTACCTCCACTGTTGGAGGCAGTATGCTTTGGAACACCAGTTGCTGGAAACCATAAGAGGGGAGCGCTCTTGTGCTCAGATCGTGCCAGTGGGCTTGTGGTTGGCCACTGTGAGAACAGGATGCTGGATTAGATGGGCCATTGGCCTGTTCCAGTAGGCTCTTTTTAAGTTATGTGCTCTGCCCCTGCTTGTTCTAGTCGCTCACCCCCCACCATACCCGAACCCCCCACCGGCTCCCCAGGCAACCCCACTCCCTTCACCACCTCTTACCCTCTCAGGCGCCCCCACTCCTCTCACCAACCCACTTGCCTCATCTGTTCCTCAGCTGCCACTGCCCCACGCCACTGCTGCCCTGCAGCTTCTCCGACAATCCCTGCCACCATGCAGTGCGGCTAGGCTGAACACTAGCCTCACACCCACTGCCCAGGCTGCCGCTGCCACCACCAGTCGCACACTGGCCTTCTGCCTGTGCACACCCACCCAAGCTGCCGCCACCACACCTAGACCACTCATGTGCCAAGGCTCCCACTGCCACCTTGCCTGCTTGCCGAGGTGGGTGATGCGAGTGGAGTTCAGGTGGGGAGGCAGAAGCGTTCATACTGCAGTTCACAGTACCACCTATCTGTGGCATGGCGGCCTGCACAGCATGACACTTACATTTTTATTATATTCATGACACTTACATTTTTATTTTATTTATATATATATAAATTGTATGTTAGCAACTGATGAAGGCGGAAGCCAAAACGTTTTGGTAGAACAATAAAAACCTCTGTTTTGTTAATGACAATTACACGCACGTGTGTGTGTGTGTGTATAAAAAACAATAAAGGTAAAGGTGTCCCCGCACTTGTAGTGTGAATCGTTTCCGACTCTTAGGGTGACGTCTTGCGACGTTTACAAGGCAGACCGTATATATGGGGTGGGATTGCCAGTTCCTTCCCCGGCCTTTCTTTACCCCCCAGCATATGCCGGGTACTCATTTTACCGACCACGGATGGATGGAAGGCTGAGTGGACCTCGACCCCTTTTACCGGAGATTCGACTTCCTCCTTCTGTTGGAATCGAACTCCGGCCGTGAGCAGAGCTTCGGCTGCGATACCGCCGCTTACCACTCTGCGCCACGGAAAATTTTAAGAACAGTCAAATATTCTCACGGCTGATAATTTCAAGGTTGTCAAGAATCTTTCAGCAGTCAAAGGCCTGGGTAAACATGAAATACAAAAAAGAACAATAAAGACCCACAGTATACAAAAGATTTTGTATTGAACTCAATAATAATAATATAAAGACACAAAATGATAATATAAAGATACAAATTTTTATGAAGTCCAAAAGAAACAGGAACGGGAACACAAGAGCCTGCGGGATCAGACCAATGGCCCATCTTGACGCATGTTTTTACCCTCCTCCTCAATGTTGTTAATGAGGAAGCTGAACACACCTTACTAGGGAGAGCATTCCACAAATGGGAAACTGCTACCAAAAAGGCCCCGTCATGGGTCATCTCCAGCTATGTAGCACCCAGCAGCAGCAGCACCAACAGGTCATCCCCTGCCAATTGTAGGGCCTGAGATGGCTTCTCTTGTGGAAGGCACTCTTTTAGTTACAAGCTGTACTAGTACTAACTCCTTGACTTGAGCCTAGTAGCTCACTGAAGTGTTTTCAGGTCTGGTGACACTTGGTCCCTTGCGACACTTTGGGCCTTGTTAGCAACTGGTTATGTTGAAAATCCCTTCTCTAGATGGCCACATTTTTACCATTCACCTTTTTGAATTTATCCCCAAATTAACGTGAAATATACCTATGAGTTTACACCACATGAATCTGATAAGATTCTAGTCAGGGGTTCACCAAGCCAGCGCCCACAAAGGCCTTTATTGGTGCCGCCTGAAAGGGACCCCAGACTGAGCTTTCCATTAAAAAAAAAAAAAAAAAAGTCTGTAGTCCTCATAGAAAGAAAATTATGAAGCAAAATGTGCAGGTACCCTTCTAAACGTTTTCTGTGAAATGAACCAGCCTGGCGGCGGTGGCTGCTACTACTGCCTCTCAGTGATTTTAGCCATTGAATGAAGTCGGAGCAGTGGTTGATTTGTTTGGACATCAGGCAGTAGGAATCCTTAGGGCCCTAAAGAGCTTCCATTTCCATCTCTCCTTTAGTGCACTTTTTCTACTTCTGTCTTATTTTTTAGTAGTCCTTGGAATCTCTATAATCTCCCTTCCTTTTCACCTAGCAGCGAGAGTGCATGTTTCCTGTGGTGAGTTTGTCTAACATCAGGTACTTCCTATATGTGTTTTTCTGCAAGTACTACTACACAATCAGTGTGGGCGGATGTTAAAGAATTCCATCCCCAAATAGCAAATGCAAAATGTAAAAACTTTGCAAAGAGGCTTACGCTTGTCTCCTGCTGTGCAGGAACTGATGTCGAGGCATTCATTAAGAATTAACTGTGTAGTTAATTTACAGTACAATGATATACTTACCTACTTCAGAAGTAAGTCTCCTTGAATTTAATGGGGCTTACTTCCAGGTAAGTGGATACAGGATGACAGCCTAGGCTTTGGTTTACAGTTGGCATTTGGGAAAACAAGATTCTTGTGCCTTTAACTGCTGTATCTCTACAGTGAGGACCAGCAGGACATAGTTGACTTCCCATGGTAAACATGAAGGTGTCCCGGGGGCTGGGGAAGCAGCAGCAATGACTGTATTGTCTCTAATTTTGTGTTATGCCACACCCACCATGATAGCCATTTTGTGACTGTTGCCCTCAGCACTCACTCAAAATGTGCCCCTGGTCCAAAAATGTTGGCAATGCTTGCATGGACTCTCAAGCCCACAAGTCCCTCTGTTCATTTCAGTAAAGCAGGCAATTCCACTTGTATATCCATAGAGTTGGCTCTTTAGGTGAAGTGAATGAGGCAGCCTTCATCCCAGGAACTCTGCACGGTGTGTGCAAGGCTCTGGATTGTGTGATTGTATGCGCTTCACTCGAGAAATACTATTTGGGTATGTAATGTTGCAGTAAAGCACTCACTGGATCTAAGGAGTGATCTGCATATTTTCTCCTTGTGTTCACCTTCATCTTTATCATCCCCATTATTGAGTATTTATTGGCACCTCCAGTGTGTGTTAGATGCTGTACAAAAAGTTTGAAAAATCTTTGCACACAAGATACCAATCTAAAGAAGATATGATGACAAAGATATGAGACACGAGAGGGAGATTGGAGTGAAAGGGAAAACTTTACATTAACTGAGTGTAAAAAGAAAAAAAGAGTTAATTAAATGAGTTTATTATTATTATTATTATTATTATTTATTAGATCTATATATTTCAGTAGTGGAGCAACATGGTGATAATCTGCCTCAGTGAGCAGTCTTGCCACGCATTTTGCACCAGCTGCAGTTTCCAGACCAACCTCAAGGGTAGCCCCACATAGAGTGCATTACAGTAATCCAGCCTGGAGGTTACTTGTGCATGGACAACAGTAGTCAAGCTGTCCCGGTCCAGAAATGGCTGCAGCTGTCTTACCAGCCAAAGCTGGTAAAAGGCACTCCTAGCCACGGAGGTCACCTGGGCATCTAGTGACAAAGATGGATCCAGGAGCACCCCCAGATTACAGACCTGCTCTTTCAGAGGGAGTATGACCCCATCCAAAGCAGGCAACTGACCAATTATCCGAACTCAGGAACCACCAACCCGTCTTGCTAGAATTCAGAGTCAGTTTATTGGCCGTCATCCAGCCCTCACCGAGTCCAGGGAGCGGTCTAGGGCTTGCATGGCCTCTCCTGATTCAGATGTTATGGAGATGTTTTATGCTTTTATTGTTGCTGTATTATGGTTTACTGACAGTTATTATTTTGTGATTGTATTTTTAGTTTATATAACCTGCTTTGGGACCTGTGAATGAATACCTAAAGGATTATCTCTTTCAACCCTTATATTTCAAACTGATCTCTGCACTGTGCAGAGTCCAGGCAGTGGTCCAGGGCTTGCACAGAAGAGCAAATAGGAGTTGGAAATAATAATAGAACATCAAGATGGAAATGCAAGAGAGAAAAGTGGGGTTTTTAATAAGTTCTTAAAAGTAAGATTGAAAAAGAGGCCAGCCACATATTCAGAGGGGAGAGTTTCACATGTAAGAAGGGGCCACAAGAGAGAAGGCACAGAGGCAAGAAATAGCACAAGAAAGGGGAGCTTTGATAGGATTAGTGTTTGATGAACAGAGGGGCCAAAGGAAAGAACAACAAAGATAGGCAACCGCCAATACCACGAAGAGACTTAAAGGTTAAGTGAAGAAGTTTACGCTTCATACAAAATAACAAGGAAGCCAGTGAAGGGAACTACAGAGAGGTGTAACATGAGAGGGGTTCCGATGAATGCCCTCACATGCTAGCAGCACATGTGAGAGCGCTTTCAGGCCAAGTGAGCTAGCCCTGCTGCAGCTGCCGTATCTACTGAGCATGTCCCTGCATGTGCCAGGTATGTAAAGTGGCCTTACAGTTGTACACGCAGGGCTTCTCTACCATGAAGGAGCGTCCAGGGGTGTACATCTGTATACACATGTATAGTCATTTCATGTGACTGGTTAGTATGGAGGGGCAGGGTTAACCTACACAGCCCCACAACTTCTTCACGTGTACTCTTAATCCGTGGGGGGGGCATCTGAATCCCCATGTGATTAAAGCATAAAGAAAGAAAAATTAAAGAAACAGGAGTGTTTAACAGAGAAAATAGTTTTAAGATGACAGACAAGAAGAACCATGAATGATGTGTTAAAATAATTGAGAAAAAGCAAAGGTCTGAATAAAGTTTAAGGCAGCATACATACCATACATCTAAAGCACATGGCTTCCTCCCAAAAGTCCTGAAAACTGTAGTTTACCCCTCACCGAGCTACAATTCCCAGCACCCTTAACAAAGTATAGTTGCCAGGATTCTTGGGGGGAAGTCATATGCTTTAACTATATAATGTGTATTCAGTAACCAATAAATAACAAATTTTATAAGTCTTATCGTGAGAACTGGCAATGTCAGCAAAAGCAGGAATGTGAACTGAAAAAGAAGGATAATCTAGTAGAGCATCCAAACTCTTCACTGTGCAGGTTTGTGTATGCCTGTGACCACATGTAGGTAATCTTGTGGAAACTTGACACTATTATGTACTTTTCTACTCATGGCAGAATTGCCTTAATTCTGTGATTCCAGTAAGCACTTTTTGAATTTCAGTCGACATGTGGCTATCCTGATGGACATGCATGAGCAGGTGGACAACTTAAAGGAGCACATTCAGGAGAGGTTCCACTAGTGGATAAACTGGGCTTCAGTTCCAGTTTTATCCAGTGGGACAAGTGTGCAGAATTGCAGTCTGATCTACAATGCTAAGCAGATTTACTTGGAACTGAATCCCATTGCTTTCAATGAAACACAAAGAATGGGTCAGTTCATACTTCAGTCTGACATGGGATATAAATATGTACAAGCTATCTATGCAATCCCCTTTTTTTTGTAGCAGACAAATGCATATAATCACTGATACATAGGTCATATGTGATGTTCTCCATGGGATGAGAGGCTCATTCCTGTGCTCCATTGTTAATGGAACCCACATTCTAAGTTGTGTGGATAATCCTCCTGCATTATAAAAAAAATGCTTTATAGCATGTTCAAAATGGTTCGCCTAGTATCATCTGAGCAGTCCTGTCAACAACTTTATAAAGTATGTCAGTACTATCCCCATATTGCAGATCAAGGCCTAATGCAAGAGAGAGTACTGGTTTATGTTCATAATTAATTTTATGTAACAGTACATATGTGTAGCCTGATCCTAACCTTCCTTGTTTGTTTATAAAAAATACTTGTATACCACAATTTCATTAAAAAAATCAAAGTGATTTACAACAGTTTTATTTATACACAAACACAATAAAACCATGTAAAAATTTAAAATCACAGATCGTCAGGTAAATATTACAGATGTTTTATTAATTGTCTGCATAAGCTTGGCAGTTTACATGGAAGTTATGTCCCACAGAATACAGTAGGGCGTACTCCCAAGTAGAGATGAAAAGATCTGTCAATTTTGATTCTCTCAGTTTCTCATTTTTCCTCTTAAATTCAGTTCTCTTCATTTCTGAAGCAATTTTTTTTTTAAATCCTCATGAAAATTCTCCAGCATTTTACTTTGAATTTCTCCATAATAAATGCATTTTGAAGGTGGTTTTTTTTACTATACACAGTTTTGCAAGCAATTTGTCCCAATATAATGCATTTTTGTATGTTATTTTCATATATTCATTTTTATGCAAACTTTCCTATATCATGTTCATTTTTGTAAATGTTGATTGGTTGGCAAACTGCATAGCAAAATTCAGATAACTTTGAATTTCGAAGGATGACTGTATTTCAGTTCTCATATTATTTTGAAAAGTGCAAATTTGATAGATTCAGCTTGAAATGGGAACTGAATTGAATTTCTAGACCATCACTACTCCCAAGTAAGTGTGTCTAGGGGCTACAGTCTTAGAAATGCAAAATATTCTGCCCTGCACCACTGAATATAGATAACTGTACATGCGTTGTTACAAGTAGTGCATTCTGTTGATCTGTGTGCCATTGCATGAATTCCTAGTTCTGTAGGAGAGCAGAAGAGATCTATGGATCCCCTCCCAAGTAGCCAGGAGGTGGATGGGCATATTTGTGTGAGCAGAGCATTCTTATAAATCTTTCAGATATTTACATCCTCAAGTGGGCAATACAGGCTTAGAAATTATTAGCACAATTTGAAGCGGTATGTATTTGAAAATCTGATTATAATCCTGTCTGGAAACTTAAACCCACAATTAATACTTGGCTCTTTTTACTTACATCCTGACAGCATGGTTTTCTATTCTTCTTTTCACTTAGCAACATTGCAGAAGTCAAATATTCCTATGAAAGAAGTCTAAATTACCTCTAATGACTTAATGTGGAAAATTTACAGGATTAACAAACTGTGATTTGAATGAATAGGAAAATATTGTTAAAACGTTGACTAAACCCTTAAGATATGTTCAGCATTGAAACTGAAAGACAAATATATGGGAAAGTCTCTATTTTAGGTTTGTAAAGGCTTCAAGCAGAGCTGTGTGTACTCCACGCTAAAAGCCTAAAATTCTGTGCCCACAGAATCCAAATTCTGCATCAAGAAAAGCTAAATTCTGTGACCTGTATAAAGCATGCCAATAGAAGTTGTTTTCCTAATTTTTCTAATCACAGGGAAGTAATAATACAAGGCATTATAAACTACTAAAAGCCCTATTCACATTTGTGGCTTCTGAGATTTCACTAGGTTGGCACTGGCCACACATTTTGAAGGACTGGTGCATTGTTATGACCATGTTAAAATGTCATGCAATAGGTCATTGCAATCTACACCTAAATAAGAAAGCTCAACATATTCATATGAGAGAAATCTAATTCTAATAGTACAGTGACTTAAAAAATGTGTACTTGGGGATTAAAGCATGATACATACAAAGGGTATCCAACGAAGCTTAAATTAGGGAAGAATGAGTATAAAGTATGCTAACCATGCTGTAATTTATCTGCAGTTACTAATTAAGATAACTGCAGCCTTTTTACTTAACTGGAAATGTGTAGCATCACTGTAACAGAAATAATTGTAACAGAATTCTGTAACAGAAATTGACTGCCTTCAAGTCGATTCCGACTTATGGCGACCCTATGAATAGGGTTTTCATGGTAAGCAGTATTCAGAGGGGGTTTACCATTGCCTCCCTCTGAGGCTAGTCCTCCCCAGCTGGCTAGGGCCAGCTCAGCTTGCCACAGCTGCACAAGCCAGCCCCTTCCTTGTCTGCAACTGCCAGCTGGGGAGCAACTGGGCTCCTTGGGACTATGCAGCTTGCCCATGGCTGCACAGGTGGCAGGGCACGTAACCCCTGAGCCACTCCCTGTGTAGGTGATCTTTAGCTGGCCCTTGAACCCAGGAGACACGAGTGGGGATTTGAACTCACAGACTCTGGACTCCCAGCCAGGCTCTCCTCCCTACTGTGCTATACCAGCTGTTAACAGAAATAATAGGGTGTTTAAAACAGAATTCTCTGTCATAAGTTATAAGCCATAGAATTGGCTTTAAAAATGGGTTTTGCATTTCTGACACTGTATAGAACCCCAAACAGTTTAACATTGACCATTTCAGCACAGTGCTTTGTCTCAACCCCAACTAGATGCAGTGAAATTCAGGCCCCCAAAACAGGGGGCAGTTTCTCGGATTTTTTTGGGAAGGGGAATTTGCTTCCAGATTCAGGGGGACTCACTGTGAGCAAAGTTACTATCTTTTTCTTGTTAGAACCTAAAGTGTCACAGTATTTATAGCTACCCCCAACTAATTATAAAATCGCCAACATTTTGATATTATTTAGAATGCCTCCCTATCTTTAATGTCGTACCTTTATCACAAAATGAACAATTCTGACTTTTACAGTGGCTTGTGCACTTGTCTCTCTGCATTTGAACTCTAACGTTAATCACAGTTAATGGTATCATGGGTTCCCTATTAGCCAATTAGTATTAAGCTTTAGCCACAATTAAGGTAGATGGGGGTGAATGCCCTCTGGAGAGGGAGGAGCAGGTCACACAATACTTCAGTCTGCTCCTGATCTATTAGCTGTGGTTAAGAGATTCCTGGCTTACCTGTGTGCCAACCTTATGAAGTATTATATTAGAAAATAGCAGGAAGTTTGCAGTGAGCATTATTAAGCTAATGCTTGGGCAAAAGTCCAAAGGGCCATATTACTATTACCAACAAAACAATCATGTTCATCAAGGAAACTGGGGGCATTTCCCCTCTGCCTTGACTGTTGCTGCTTAAAGTTCAGGACAGAAATAAGCTAACATATTTTCCTTACATAAATCAGTAAAGAGAGAGAGAGAAGAAGGTATCAAATGCAGAAAAGAAATGGTGGAAGCTTCCAGATACACAGAAATACTGTACATTTATTGGGCTCAAACCATTTCAAATGTAAATCCTTCCTCAGGAGCACTCTTAGGCAAAAAAAAATTAGTCTCCAACTTTGTCGCAAGCTAATAAATAGGTTAATGTGTTGGGTTCAATAAACATCATTCTTTGTATCTGGAGTCTTCCTCCCTTTCTTTCCTGAATTAAATCAGTGCCCAAATTCCTGCTGACTTAGGAAGTGAAGCTCAGACAGTCTTTCGTTTTGTCTTGTTTTCTGTTTAGGGCAACTGCTGAAAAACACGTACTACCAGAATATACTTTTGGTTTAAAATGGGCTGATTATTATTTTAGTTACTTCTTCAACACTTCAACACAGCAGACTGCAGTATGATTATGATTACATTAAAAACACCTAAAACCTTGAAGCCAATTATAGAGAAGTGCAAATGGACCAGACATAATTCTTTCTTTAGTAAACCGTTTTATCTTAAAATGAGATATTAACTGAAAAAATACAAAAGAGAAAAAGAAACGAGAGTAAAATAGATAAATACATAAATAAAGAAAAATAAAACTACAGTAACAAACACAAGTGTAGTGGGGTCATAAATAATTTTGAAAATACTTGCCACATAAAGTCAGGTTTGTCTTACAGGTTCACAAATTTTTAAACGTCATAAAGTAGTTTTAACAAGCAGAAAGAAAAAAAGAGTATAGTTTTTTAGGCCAAACATATGGCATTTTACTTCACACATCTTATTATCCTACTATTCAAAACTGAAAAGTACATAAATGACTAAGGCTGCAATCCAGTACGTCTACTCAGAATTAAGCACCATTGGGTTCAATGGGGCTTACTCCCAGAAAAGTGTGTATTGGATTGCAGCCTAAGTAAGTAATACTCTTTTCTCACCTTCCCATTATTTTCTCTCCTGATTTTCTCTCCTATGTTAACAGTGATCACACATTCTGGACTGTGAGTCACCCCATTGCTTAGGGCTTGCTGGCACTACCTTCCCCAATGCAGTGCCCATTGGAGATCAAGCTTGGGAACCATGAGGTCATTACTCCTTCTGGGAATTAAACTAAGGTTTTTAAACAATATTTTTACCGGGAGCCCAGGCTTGCTTCAAAATGAAAAAACAATTGTGACTCTAGCCACATGCCAATTTTGTTTCCCTGTGCCTCTGGGTAGGTGCTGCAGAATAAGTTGTTTGGAAATCACAGATACCCTTAGACAGACATTGTGTATGACATGATTTCTCATGTAGGTGTTACGTATCCAGGAATTAATTGGAGAAACTCAGAGAGTGCTTTAGTGTCACTTGTGAAAACCTGGACAAATCAGGAAATTCATCTGCATTTTGTTTTAAGGACAGATGCAATTCTATTTAAGCTGTCTTTTGAGAGCAAAAGAGCCTGCTGAAGGCCAGTGCAGATTCCAATTGTAAATAAGGGCTGGCTTGTTTTAAAATCATTTTGTCCTTGTTCAGTTGGTTTTTGCTTTGTAGGTGGATGTGTTTGTGGGAGTAGAGGTTTGAAAGACAGAATTGTGGTTATAATTATCTTTCACTGCTCCTTCTAAACCACCAATTCAAATTAATTTGCATTTCCATTTTCAGGCAAGCCAAATGTCTAGGACCAGTACTGAATGCTAAATGCACCCTGACATCTAAATGAAAGAATGTCTTACATAGGGATCCAGGGCCTTCCCCTGCTAGAATCGCTAGGCTGATTCTTCTCCTCCCCTCCTACTAGTCTTTGCTTGGCATAAATATACCTATGATTAAAGGGCGAGGGTAATTTTTTTTTGAATGACTTCTGCTACTGACAGTTTTTTTATTATAACCCCCTATTATTATTATTATTATTATTTAGAATTTTAAAAGTCTCTGCAGTGGCAGCTCACAATGAAATACCTAATGATGACATTCCTTCTGGGAGGAAAGGTGGGGCATAAATTAAACAAACAAACAATACTTCAACTTAATAATAAAATGGCAATAAAAGAAACAGCAAATTAAGACAAGTAGTAGCCTTTAAACTCACAATTCCTGTTCCATAAAAGCTTGGACACATTAAAAAGCCTGGTGCCTAAAGCTCAGTGGAAATGGTGGTGACTACGTAGAGTATTCTAAATCTGATGTATCCTCATTCAAAAAGCCCTGTTTCCAGTTGCCACCCATCTAACCTTCAGAGACAGGCATCTGGAGCAGAGCCTCCAGTGATGATCTTAGGTAAGGCAGGTTCATATGGTGGAAAACTAGTCCTTTTGCTATTAACGCTTTTGCCACTTGTGATCAGCTTTTCCGTCTGTCTAGGCTGATAAAACTAAGGACTGGAGACAAAGAAATGGAACCCAGAGAGGAGATGTCCAAAGGAAGAGGTGGGGATGTGCAGGAAGGGGCAGGATCACTTCTCAGTGACTCCAGCAGAGTTCAGTGGGACAAAGTAAATAAGCTGCAAACTGAGTCTCAGTTGAAAGGAAGAAATTCTGACATGGACCTCGGTCACCACTGCACCCGGTGATACCAAAAAGTAAGGGATAGGTTTAACTTTTACCTGTTGGTTCCATGAGTGCACCCCTCTACTTTCAACCAAGGATATCATCTGGGGGAAAAGAATGTCCTGCATTTGGGCACTGTATTATAGTGTGGATAAAATCTGGCCATCTTTTGGGGTTATCCATCTCCAGCAGTTTTTATATGATGCAGGTGCTTGAATTGCCAAAAAGGGTTTGTAGGAATTCTTGTGTAAGGAAAACTGTGTGGAAGAACTTCCCTTTTGGTCTCTCTGCATGATCTGAAGGCTATAGCAAATTAATGACTTTCTTCTGAGATAATCTCTGGCACTAAGTAATTGGGTAACTTTTCACAAAATCACATAAAGTCTCTTTAACGAACAACATGTAAAACCAGCACCACGTTTTCAAGAGGCTTTTGTGTATTAAGGGGCTGGAGATAGACTATAGTAGTTATTTCACAGAGTAGCAATCTGTACCGCTGTTGTACATTAATTTTTTCAGGCTCAAAACTGTCTTTGGTAAAATGAGTTTGGAGCACTACAGAAAACTGCAAAACTTGTTTTGACCAGAGAGAAGATCCCGACTCTGGTGTTCTAATCCCACACAACAGGAGAGAGAGAGTAGGGATGAGTGTGCTAGGGACACAGGTTGCTTTCCACAATATTGAATTTGTGAACCTGGGGGCCCTTTTCTTTTTGCGTAGGTTCCCCACAACATTTAGGGCCCTGATTTTTCAGGGTTCTAAATCACACAGAGAGCCTACATGAGTAGAGCAGGCTCCCTACTGCAGAAGTTGTGCCCCCAACACATGGAGGGCTGTGGTAGTGGTGAAAGTGATGCGAGACAGACAGGGCCGGCTCCAGGCATGCGGGGGCCCTTGGGCATCAGCTTGCCCTGGCCCCCCGGTGGGTGGGTGGATGGGTGTGCGTACATGTGCACGGAGGGCCCCGCAGGGGCTCCTGTAGCTCCGGGGCCCTTGGGCCAGTGCCCAACCTAGCCGCCCTTTAGAACCGGCCCTAGAGAGAGGGGATGGGTTGGAGAGTATGTCTCAGGTCTCCCATCTCATGGTGATCACGTGAAGAATACATGCATAGGGCTTGCATTAGGCAGGGGGAAATAATGTACACATTCTGAGTAACAATGGCTCTATCACAGCCTTTCCCAACCAGTGTGCCTCCAGATGTTGTTGGACCACAACTCCCATCTTTCCTGACCATTGGCAATGCTGGCTGAGGCTGATGGGAGTTGTGGTCCAACAACATCTGGAGGCACTGATTGGGAAAGGCTGTTCTATCATATCATTGCAATTCTGAAAGCATTGTATTTCTCCAGCTTACATCTCCAAACCTGTGCACATTTACTTTGAAGTAAGCCCTGTTAAACCCAATAAGAATTACGTATGCATGGTGTTGGGCTGATAGTCACAAAAATATTTTAAATATTAAGCTGTTCTCATTGTGTCAAATCAGCAGAGCTTGGAAAAGTTACTTTTTTGAACTACAGCTCCCATCAGCCCACTCCAGTGGCCATACTGGCTGGGGCTGATGGGAGTTGTAGTTCAAAAAAGTAACTTTTCCAAGCTCTAAATGACCTCAGCTCAGTAAATATGATATAAGCTCCTTGACTATCATCTCTCAGTTCAGATTTGCAAATATAGAGAAAATTCTCTGTCAAATGGAAGTAGTAATTCTCATTCCCGTGAACTGAAGAGATCAGCATTATTTATCTCCACAATAATGTTCTTGATTAAGTACCTAACCAAAAAAGTTTGCTTTCTCCACTGTTATTTTGTCTTTGCCCTGTGATACCATTCTGTCTCTATCATGTCTCCTACATTGCCTTTTCATGATGGGTAGATACCTGATGCACAGTGAATTCCTTAATTGCTGTGCTGTTCATTTTGGGTCTGTACACACTTAGCTGTGGAGGGATTGCAAACATCTTGAACAACTGGATGGGGTCTCATCACTTAGTTGACTGGTAAAGCTTGCACTGAAATAAATTGTCTTGGTGTTGAAAATGGAAATGGACTGCCTTCAAGTCGATTCCGACTTATGGTGACCCTACGAATAGGGTTTTCATGGTAAGCGGTATTCAGAGGAGGTTTACCATTGCCTCCCTCTGAGGCTAAGAAGCAGTGACTGGCCCAAGGTCACCCAGAGAGCTGCATGGCTGTGTGGGGATTCGAACCCTGGTCTCCCAGGTCGTAGTCCAACACCTGAACCACTACACCACACTGGCTCTCCTGTCTCTGTGTTACCATTATGCAAAATGGTTGCTAGAGTAATATGCAAATATTGTGATTTCAAGAAAATCTAAATAGGTGGTTCGCATTTGTGTAGAGATGTTAAATTTCTGGAAATTTTGAAGCCATGGGGAAAAACAGCATTTTTTTCCCTTTTTTTTTTCTGGAAGAAATTTTGGGAAAACTGAAAAATGCCCAATACTTATTTTTAGCACCCTTTACAGATTGAAAGTCATTTCGTTACTTTAGGAACTTAAATGTACTATATATAACTTGGTTTGTCCATAAAAATCATGTTTGCTTCATTAAAACTACAATTTATTAAGACAGAAACAACAAATTGAAATTACTCTTTTAAATTGTTAAAAATTGTGTTATAAATTGAGCTACAATCTGCTGAACTGCAAGGAACCTAGCATCTCTTTGGTTTGGGCAGTTTATGAGGAACTGGCAAAAAATAATAAAAGCAGAAGAAACCATCAACGTTACATGTACTTTCTTATATAGTTATTAAATTTATATCCTGCATTCCCTCCCAAAGCCCTCAAGCAAAGAAGGCACTGAAGCTTTCTTTTCTCTCTTGGGTCAGTGGCTGTAGAGTAGCCTATATTACTCATTGACTATGATAGTTTTCTTTATGCAGGGAGTTTAACATAAGGGAACGGTCAAAACCATTTCCTGCCCCCACCCACACCAGCTACCTTAAGTGGTAGAGCCTAATCTTATGTCAGGATTCTGCTTCCTCATTCTGCTGCATGTATACACCAGACCTGTGATACAGAAAGAAGTATAAGAACTTGCCATTTAAATTACAACAAAACTCTTTTAACATTCCTCTTTTCCTAACACACGAGATTTAAAATTCCTTCAGAAGTAAACAAGGTATGATGATACTTTCAGGACCACTGATTAAATTGTGCCCGCAACAATTAAAATTGGTCCTTACCAGTCAACTAAAGTTTGTTTTACTACTTGAGCAACTGAACAAATTAAACCTTAAATGGTTACTGAGTTACTAGGCTACCGAGTGAGGCACCTTATAATCAGCATGCAACATCCCTGTTGGAGGTTCTGCATTGGCTGCTAATTTGCTACCGGTCCCAAGTTCAAGGTTTTTCTTTTAGGATAGGGGCCTAAACCATTTACAAATGGCCGTCTCCCATCCTGCCCTGTTCAGTCATTGAGGTAACCAGAAGCAGCCCTCCTGGTGGTGTCAGGTAGCCTTGAGGTTTGTTTGACAACTATTTAGAAGAGGACATCCAGTTAGGAGACAGTGATGGCCACAGCGTGGAAGACTTTGAAAGAGGGTTAGACAAATTCATGGAGGATAAGGCTATCAGTGGCTACTACTCATGGTGGTTATCTTTGCCTCCACAGTCAGAGACAGTATGCTTCTGAATACAGTTGCTGGAAATCAACAAATCCTGCCAAAGTAATCTTATCTCATTTTTTGATTGGGTAACCTCCCTTGTAGACTGTGGGAATGCTGTGGACATAATATATCTTGACTTCAGCAAAGCTTTTGACAAAGTGCCCCATGATATTCTGATTAGCAAGCTAGCTAAATGTGGGCTGGATGGAACAACTATCAGGTGGATCCCAGTTGGCTCCAGAATCGTACTCAAAGAGTGCTTATCAATGGTTTCTTCTCAAACTGGGTGGAAGTAATGAGTGGGGTACCACAGGGCTCGGTCCTGGATCCAGTGCTTTTCAACATTTTTATTAACAACTTGGATGAGGAGGTACAGAGCATGCTTATCAAATTTGCAGATAATACAAAATTGGGGGCACAGCTAATACCGTGGAAGACAGAAACAAAATTCAAAGGGACCTTGATAGGCTGGAGCGTTGGGCTGAAAACAACAGAATGAAATTCAACAGGGATAAATGCAAAGTTCTACACTTAGGAAAAAGAAACCAAATGCATAGTTATAAGATGGGGGATACTTGGCTCAGCCATATGACATGTGAGAAGGATCTTGGAATTGTCGTTGATCGGACTTCCGGGAAGGGTGACTTAGCCTGTGCCTGCTTTTGAGACGGGCTCCTGCCTCAAAAGAAGCTTATTCAGATATATCAGTCAGTTTTTTCTTTTTTTTTGACTGATTAAACTTCTCCCGGGTAGGGAGAAACGAAGAGATTAACCTCAAAGCCTATTTTTGTTGGGACGACCAGATCTCATTAATTTATGGGACGAGGTCCAGCCGACGAAGGTGGGACGGATTTTTAACAGCAAGCTCTATCTGTTAAAGCGAACGTTCATCTTATCTTCTAAGAGAGAACGCATTAACAGGCAAGCACCCTTCTTTCTATATTTTTCTTTTACTTGACTTAAATTGTTGCTGTTTAAAAGAGATTTGCCAGATTGATCGGTTTTTGACATCTCACTGGGGAGCCGTAACTTCTCTCTGCTACGCACTAATTAATAGCTTATCTCTGTTTTTGTTGCAAAAAGCTGTCCTGGATTTGCATTCTAAAGATACACACAGAAGAGGGATTTCTATTCCAGATTTTTATTTTGAAAAATATTATACTGTTTTGAGACTACTCTCTTTTTGGTCTATTTTATTTTGACGAATCTGTTTCTTGACGATTGCCATTAATTGTTTCGATCCTGGGAATTGCATTTTGTTTACTTAACTATTGGAGAGATAAGGCTGTCTGCTCTGTTTATACTGTGATGTCACCAAGTTTGGAGTATTAACCCAATTGTTGCTGAAATAAGAAGTGGTCTTCCTATATTTTTCTTTTAAAATGGCAATTAAGAAAGTGGCTGAGAATCTGGAAATAACTATGTTTCAGAAAATAATGGATGAGATTGAGATAACGAAAATTGAATTGAGTAAAATGAAGCAGGAGATTAAAGATATAAGGGTCCCTGTGAGAGAGGTGACCCTGGAAGGGGTCCCTGTGAGAGAGGAGACCCCGGAGATTGGAACAGGGGTCCCTGTGAGAGAGGAGACCCTGGAGACTGGAATAGGGGTCCCTGTGAGAGAGGAGATCCCGGAGATTGGAACAAACGTGGAACAGGAACAAGATTTGGAGTCTATGGACTTTAGAAATAAAATCTATTGTTTGGAACTCAATGTTATCTCTGAAGAAATTAATGAAGATTCTAGAGATAAAGTTATCAATGGCATGGATTATCTTCTGGACTGGAATGATGTGATGGAGCCCAATATAGAGAAAATCTATGGAAGTAACTGCAGCCATGTGACAATGGAAAAACTTTTAAGAGATGACCCAGTGTATTTTGAAAAAAAGAACAGAGATATGATTTTACAGCAGTATTTCAGCAACCTATTCAGAATGGATGGCAAGAAAATATTTGGGATAGAGGTAATTCCCATCAGACTCTTACTATATGACTATGGCTTTGACAGCAAGATTATTATGGAATACTGATAATGGAAGATTGGATATTGAAATTACTGGACTTAACAAGACTACTGAAGATGGAAGATGGAAAATGGAACTAATAGAGATAATAGAACAATGGCTACTGAAATTACTGAACCTAACAGATTCTGATGTGATGGATTAATTGAAATGTTTATTTTGACTATGGTTATGACAATAAGATTATCATAATTAGTAATGAGATGGATTAATCGATATGCTTATCTGGAAAAAAAAAATTGATAGATATATTTCTTAAAGAATTGAAATCTCTCTTTGACTTTTTGTGGAAAGAATAAAGTAATGTTTATGAGATTTGATGATTAAGTAAGATAACTACTGGAGGAAAGTGATTTTATAATATGACTTAAGAGACAGGATTGCTATATATTATAGACTTATAACTGATTTGATCTTTGACAAATGGGAAGTCAATATTTTACTCTTTATTTTTTATTTTATTTTTTTTCTTTTTGTTTAACTATTTTTGATTTTGTTTTTTGTCTTTGAATGTTTTATGATTTTGTCTTGTATGTTTTATGAAAATTTGAATAAAAATTATTGGAAAAAAAAAAAAAAAAAAAAAAAGGAATTGTCGTTGATCACAAGCTGAATATGAGTCAACAGTGCGATGTGGCTGCAAAAAAGGCAGATGCTATATTAGGCTGCATTAACAAAAGTATAGTTTCCAAATCGCGTGAACTATTAGCTCCCCTCTATTCAGCACTGGTTAGGCCTCACCTTGAGTACTGCGTCCAGTTCTGGTCTCTGCACTTCAAGAAGGATGCAGACAAACTGGAACAGGTTCAGAGGAGGGCAACAAGGATGATCAGGGGACTAGAAACCAAACCCTATGAGGAGGGACTGAAAGAACTGGGCATGTTTAGCCTGGAGAAGAGAAGACTGAGGGGAGATATGATAGCACTCTTCAAGTACATGAAAGGTTGTCACACAGAGGAGGGCTGGGATCTCTTCTCGATCGTCCCAGAGTGCAGCACACGGAATAATGGGCTCAAGTTGCAGGAAGCCAGATTTTGACTGGACATCAGGAAAAACATCCTAACTGTTAGAGCCATATGACAATGGAACCAATTACCTAGAGAGGTAGTGGGCTCTCCGACACTGGAGGCATTCAAGAGGTAGCTGGACAGCCATGTGTTGGGAATGCTTTGATTTGGATTCCTGCATTGAGCAAGGGGTTGGACTTGATGGCCTTATAGGCCCCTTCCAACTCTACTATTCTATGATTCTATGACTCTTGCACTCAGATCGTGCTTGCAGGTTTCCCATGGGCATCTGGTTGGCCACTGTAAAATAGGATGCTGGACTGGATGGGCCACTGGCCTGCTCCAGCAGGGTTCTTCCTATGTTCTTAGATGGCACCCACTTTACAGATCACGCTCCCATCTGATACATCATGTGCACTGACTGTTGGTTGTTTTGGGCACATGTTAAAAACTCTTTCAGGCGAGCACTCAGGGTATAGCATTCGCATTTTGTAGGTCCTTCAGATTTGTGAATTATATCTTTGTTATCTTATACTTTGTCCTGTTTTTCATGTAATATACTCCGCTTGGAAACTTTTTGTACTAGCAGTTTATAAATTATTGTAAATAAACATGAAGCTTCCAGTCCTATTAAAAAGTGAAACTGAGAAGGAATTTATTTGAGGCTGTGCTCAGGTGACATTTCAGGCATCCATCATGAGACCCTGTTTTTTCCATGAAATAAAAATTGAATCTCGCTTATACTCTTAAAAGCTAAAAGCAATGCTTTGCAAATACCACCAGATATTAGCATTTTTGGAAAAATATCTTGCTGATGTTTGGCAAAGTTGTGAAGCATGTACACAGCTTGACTGAAAGATATTGGGAGGGGAGATTAGAGACTTTTGTTCTATCCCATCCAACAGTATCATTCTTCCATCAGTATGTGCGAAATGCATCTTTTTTAAACATTAGAAAAATGTATACTTTGAACCTATCCCAAGGAATCCTGCCCATCGTGGCATCATCCCTGTAGCATGCGTTGGGTTTTTTAGGTTATGTTCCATCTCCGCTTCACTGTCAGGGAATGGGTTGCCCTGCAGACAGTATTAATAGAAACTGGTGTGACTCCCATATGTGCGTAGCCTATGCATGGGCCTTTTGTACCCATTCACATTGCTAAGTGAGCTGCAGAGAGATTGGGTTTACATGCTGCAATGTGTTAACATAGTTTTGCAATTCCAGGGGTTTCTGTTCAAAATCAAAAGAGCACCTTCGGGTGACTTGTAATGGATATGTTTCATAGTCCCAGTTGCACTGGCCAGGATCTTATGCTTACTCAGGGCTTGGGCGTGCTCAGGTGGATTTTTGACTTTGAAGAACAGATCCCCCCCCCACCTATGCCATATCACAATCTGTGCTGTTGTTTTAAAGTCCCTTCAGTTTCAGATGTGATTTACCCCGCAGCATGAGAGACTAGAATGAAACAAACTTGATCTGTTACCCTCTCCCACCCCAGTGTATGGGACTATTTGACAGCTCTTTAGATCCTTGTGTCCATTGATCTTTCTTGTTTTTACACATAGCAAATGCTGTTGTTACTGGGTCTGCATTTCTTTGTCTATATATACAAATAGATGTATATACATCTTCAGGGCTTCAGTTAATGGTCTGGTTAATATACAGTGGAAGCTCCCATGTGATGATGACAGTGTCACATGAATAGCACTTCTGTGCAAGTACTGTTAGGTTGTGATCCTACCAGTAAACCTGGAGTAGTAGCTTCCCTTTATATATGAGCTTGGCCTAACTGTTTAGTGCGTGCTACTCTTTCCTCTTTGAGTCTGTCTGGGATGAACAAAATTTAAAAATAGCTTTGCTGCTAACTCCATCATTGTGTTGTCTTTACCTTGTGCTAGTACTACTCCTTATGACAGATCATCAGACCTGAGCTAGCATTAGAATTTCATGTTAATGAAATTCTTTTAGAAAGGTATGGTAGTTTACCCCGAACTCTAATCCAACTATCATCGTATCATCTATGTTAGGGGAGGTCTAGATCAAGCCTTGCAAATGAGTCCTGTTGCCAATACACAGGTTTTGTATCTAGGTACTTTGTTTGCTTGTTTAAAAAACAAACCTATGCTAAGGTAAACAGGGTTCTGTAATAAGAACAGCCTGCTTTCATGTTAGTGATTGTGGCTCATGGAAGAACTGAAAACAAAAAATAAACATAAGCCCTGTTCTAGTTTACAAAAGCTTCCCTGCTTGGTAACTAGAAGAGAAGGATATTTATTGGAAATCGAATTTAGCATCGTTTCACTACATAGGGACTGTCAGGAAAAGGATTGGACCATGTCCCAATCTGATAACAGCCACAAGTTTCCCTCTTTATAAATGGCAAGTGCACAAATTGTGATTTTATATGGTATAGAGGACAGTTAAAGTTTGGTCATGTTTATTCAGAGGGGTACATTATAGGAAAAGCAATGCATACTTTTAAAGGTTTCTGTCACAAACGTATATCCTGGTTTGGAGTACATGAATTGGTTTTCATGTTACATATTAAATATTACATACATGAGCTTGTAAGAAGCAAAAAGAACTCAGAAAACAAAGATTAGCTAATACTCTGCAGAAGCATATCCCATGTTGACGAACCATCTTTGCATTCAACTGCAGTTCAAAAGTTGAGAGAAATATCTTTCCTACAGGCAGTTCAGTTTCTCAGCCAGTAGTTTTGATACCTGTAGCTAGAACAACAGTGTTTGCTTTTTTTTGAAGCCTTAGGATAATCTCTCTTTACAGATTTCATCTCCATACCTTGTGCTCTTGACAGAAATGCCAACATCATGTAAGTTTTTCAATAAGCAAAACTAGCAATGTGTGGTTTTAGGTGAGATTAAAGATAAGAAGTTATATGACAAAGGTTGTATGGCAAAAAATACAGCAAAGGAGTATAAATTCAGGACCACATTTCTACAAGATCTAATTCTTTCCTCCATATTTTATTTTCTCATCTTATGAAGGTAGGTTTCCATTAATTGCAGCTGCAGTTTTACCTCTGCAAATGTTGCAGATTGTTTCTTTCTCAGTAGAGAAAACTGCCCAGCATGCATGATTGTTTTTAAATATGCCCTTGTGGTAACTAACTTGACAATTTCCCATTGTTCTTTAATGTGTTATGAAAGTACTGGTAGCGTTTGCACCTCAGTGGAAATCAGCAAAGATAACATTTGTAAAGGTAAATAGATCCTCTGCAAAGATAAGAGAGCATTGACTAATCTTTTCCTGTATGTGTAGCTGTGGCTTTTCACTTTGTAGTGTTGATACTTCTTGATTAAGGTGGCTAAGATGCCTTTTACCTTACGGACTCTCCCCCATTCCTCTTTATTGCAGAACATCTCAGAAAGTCTTTTTCAGAATTATATGGATACTGAAAAATATGCAAGAAGTGTTGTTAAAAATAACATAAGTAAAATGGTTGACAGTTTAAAATGATTATTTAACTATACTGGGTTCTATTCATCTGAGTCCTGCTCAGAGCAGACCTGTTGAAATTAATGAACCTAAGTCAGTGCGCAGTCCAACTCACCTTTCCACCAGGCTGGGGTGAGTTGGATGCTGTGGGGTATGGGCTGCGCCACGCTCTGTGGGCAGAAGCCTTCTGCTGCGGCTGAGCTGTGGTGCTCCCAAGAGCCTGCTGGCATTGCAGGGGTCTGCTGGGAACAGCTAGCCTGGCAGACGGAGGGCAGGTGGAAGCCCTGAGAATGGGGTGTTCTGGGGCATGGCGGAAGAAGAGCCATGGGGGGGACTTATGCGAGATCCTGCTCACATTCTGATCCCTCCCCCAAGTCCTGATACCCCTGCAAACTCTTGACAGCTAAAAGACCAGCACAGTAAAATAATTTTCTTTATTTCCCATTGTGGCCTACAGGGAGCACTTACTCCCTGGGAGGCCTGTTTGTCTGAGATGGCGCTTCCCGGCCAGCTTGTGTGCGCAGCTCCAGATGGAGCCAGTGTTCAGCTGGGGCGGCAGCTCCCAAGTAGGAGGAAGATCCCTCAGATCTTTCCGCCAGTCCCTCCATCCCCCTGCTTCCTGGCAGTTGGATTGCTCTGCCCATCATGTCTATCACTTCCAATTGGTCTACTTTGAGTAAGATTAGCAGTGAATACCACCCTGTACACATTGGGGCAAAAAAATCCTAATTTCGTATGTATACTGATCAAGTTCACACCTGGGTGGTGAAAATTCGTCAACATTTTGAGAAGTGGAAACTATGTGGGAGGATGATATCTGGAGTGGATACTCCCTCAGACTTTTTCTAGTAGCTGATGGAAAGTAATCCTGTCACAAATGTGGTCTTTGCATTTATAACATTTCTTGAAAAGGTCAGTAGATTGTTTGGCCCACAAGGGAATGTCGCTTAAATTGCTAAAATTCCTTCTTGGTTTCCATCCCATCTTTGCTGGGGCTCATTAGGTGCAACAAGCAGGTGAAATCAAACTCTATACCACAAAGGTGGGACCCTCTTTGCCTGCCAGGCCTATAATGCCGTTTTCCCCAAACCACGCCCGCTTGTCAGTCAGCTGATGTCACTTATCATGCCAGCTGATCAGCAGGAGGGCAGAGTTCAATTCTGTGTTGGCTGTGTGAGTGCCCGTTCCCAGGAGGGGACAGGCATATGCAGCCAACACAGAAGGATTTAACTCCTGCTTGTCAGCTGACAAGCAGGGGTTAAATTCCGCTCAGGGAACAGGCCCATGCAGCCAAAGAGATCCTGTAAAATGCAGGCTTTTTTCTCATGCTTCCAAGGGGGGAGGTTAGGGGAGGAAGTAGCTTCTTTCTCCCTTTTGCCTCCCCCCCCCTTGCACAAGAAAGAAGCATATATTTTAAAATGTAGGCTTCTTTTTCATGCTTCCCAGAGCAGCGCCCTTTGCACTTTGGGTTCCCAAGTGCCCGACAAACAGTAGGCTGTTGGACCACTGTGAACCCCATTCAAGGGATTTAGACAGACGGGCAGGACAGTCTACCTGTCAGTTATGTGAGGTCATAGTGACATCATGTAATTGACAGATGGGTAGCCCCAGCTACTGTCTAATGTGGCCCACAAGGCCAATCTTGATCAGAATTTGGCCTGTGGAGCCAAAAAGGTTATCCGCCCCTGTTCCTCACCGTATCTGATCCAATTCATAGAAATGGAACTGTCCTCAGTTAAGGTAAATGGTTGCATTCCTTTTGTCAGTTCTGTTTCCTTCTTGGGGCAGGGGTGCATGCAGGAATGAAACATTTAGGCCACAACTTGTGCAAAAAGATACAGAGGAATATATCCAGCTAAGTGGTTCAACTCCTTGCACAGGAAGAAACAGAGAGCCGTTGTCAGCTGAGCTGCAGCGGTTCATACTTCAAGCCTTGGAATGTGTGGCACATTAAATTATAATGATTACTTACTGAAGAATTATTTAAGAAACATCATCTAATTAAATGTTTCCACTGTATATTAATAACAGGTGAACTAAAAACATATAAAATGATGCATTACTCATGCTTACGGTGGTTTTTGCATGAAATAATAGAAGTTTTAATGTGCTGTCCCTTTCATTACTGTTAATATTTTCTCTTGCCTTCTTATGAAACACACTCTTGCTCTCATACCCACACACTTTCATAAAGTTGCAAGTTCATTTTGCCCACACTTCCATTGAATATACCATATCCGGATCCTTATCTTCCTCACCCTCATGGGCCAGCTTTGGCAGGTGGACAATCTCCCTTTGCCCATTTCCTTTACCCACATGGCTTGAAACCATGTGGGCAAAGGTATAGCAGGGCTTTGCATGTGCCACTGATTGATGATGCCTGCAAACCCCACTTTAGTCAGGGAGCTGCATCTTTACCTGCCTTCACACCTGGCATCATTTATGATGTCAGGTATAGGGCAGATGGACGTGGTTTGGCTGAACA
Source organism: Rhineura floridana (assembly GCF_030035675.1). Lineage (NCBI taxonomy): Eukaryota > Metazoa > Chordata > Lepidosauria > Squamata > Rhineuridae > Rhineura > Rhineura floridana. The sequence continues at coordinate 126,069,933 of NC_084487.1, forward strand.
GTCCTGCAGTTAAATGGGGAGGCCTGCAGGCCAGAGGGTCCCTGCTGCTGGAATATAGGCTCAAATAACCTGCTTTTCTTGTTTGGCTTTCTTCATTTGCTTTGAAGCTGCTGCATGCAAACAAACACTCATGGCCATGGCTGTGATTTATAGTCCACCATCCTGAGATTATTGTGAAAGTCCTCGATGCCTCTTTAGTTTATTGGCAACTGTTCCAGTTAATATTTGCTTATGTGTAGTTATCCTTCTTTTCTTCCTTCAGTTCAGACTCCCCCTCCCATGTCCTTAACAGTCATGAGATTCTCCTGCGCAGGAGATGTAACCAGCCATCAGACACATGTGACAGTGAATGTCGAAAATAGTAGCCCCATGCCTACAAATAAAAAAATGGGGTTCTCTTTGCAGATCTGCCAGTGAAGGCCAGGCTACTGGCACTACAGTGGAAGTACCCACTACAAAGCTATCCCCAAATGCATTTTTACTTGTCCTCAATGAGCGCATGTCACCCATTCACTTATATAAGCAGAAGTAAGCTGGGGCACAATTGCAATGGAGGCTAACTTTTTCCCTTAGCCCTGTGGGGACCCCAGTGTGAGAATCAGACTTCTTTCTGACTTCATACCCTTGCCTATTCAGCTGCAAATCCTTACTCTGGGTTTTATTTCTTGAGCTTACTGAAATGTGACAGGATGTTGGGGACTGGTATTTGTTAAATATAAAAACATGTCAATTAGCAGTGGGTCTAAGATTATCATCTCTCTTTCATCCGATTACTTGGGAGTCAGCTGATAATATTCAGTTGCTACTTCCTCCTCAGTGTGTTTCACTGGTGTTTTGGTTGAGCATCCAAGGTGCTACAACCTGCTTGTCACAAATTTGGCAGGCTTGCCAACACCCAAACAGCTGTGTAATTGTAAATCACCTTCAGCCTTCCTAGAGACCAGTTGTTGTTACTGCTGTCATGCCCGCCCGACCCTCAGGGTCCCGGGAACATGCATCAGGCTCAGACCCCCACCCTTAGGGAAATGAGACTGGAACCGAAAAGCTCTTACTTCACCCTTGCCAAGGCTGTGTACGCTCACAACAACCCTGCAAGGTAGAAGGTAGGCTGCCACCACCCCTGTAAACTGGTCCACTCAGAGCCAGGGGATCTCTGAGCCCAGAAGGTATATAAAACCAAGGTCCTAAAAGGCAAGAGTCACAGTTACACTCCTTGCCAGGCACCTCTGGTTTAACACTTAAAATCCAAGCTTTTAACTTCTTAACCCTCTTTGGTAGTGAGTGACTGAGGTTGGGTCAAAACACTGAATTTAGAACCACCCCTTCTCTCAAATGAACACACCAGGTTAAATAGAAGTAGCTTTATTAAAATATATAAGTGCACATATCATATAGCAGCAAGTAATCCTTTAAGACCATTCACCCAACAGGGGTTTAGGTTCTTACAAGAGAATTCATACACACAACAAGAAAATAATAAACTAGCTCACCTAACTACTTACATACGAGGTAGTTGGTTGCGTGGCACCTCTCCTAAGAGAGATGGATGTTCAACATAAAGCAATGGAACCAGACATAGGTTGCCTTCCCATAAGCAACCCCAGGAACCATAAGGCAGAAAAGGTTTGGAACTCTGGTGCCAGTCAGCATAGGCAGAGAACAGAGAACAAAGGCTGTGGGTCCCTAGCCCTATACTTAAGGGAAAAAGATCCTAACGGTCCAAGATTAATTGACCAATCAGGAATTAACTGATGTAACTTTCTTCTCGATGTTTCTCACATTTTCGCGCCTTCAGGCCCCCCTCCCAACGGTGTTTTCCAACTGCATAGGCCAAGGATGACCTTGGGTGCCAGGCACTGGCTAATCAACAAAGATAAACAGGTGCAGCTTGTTAAGGCTTCTTCTAACCGTCTTCAGCTGGGAAAATGAAACTTAACTTTGCAAAGTGGCAAGGCCTGTCCTTTCTGACTATAACCATCTCCCAGAGTCCCTTACTGGAACCAAAGTGTTGTCATCAGATTTCTAATAACTCATGACCATTACAGGTTCATGACAACTGCTGCTGTTAATCCTCAAGATTTAGGAAAATAATTTAATTAGCTCTTTCGTGCACATCTTATGTTCAAGTAGCATTTGGGGGAGACAGATTATTGAAGTTTCACACCAGGTGCTTCATAAAATAACTGTGCAGCTGTTCAGTTAATGATAGTCTTGTGTAGATGCTCAACTACAGGAGTGGGGAACCTTTGTCCCTCCAGATGTTGCTGAGCTATAATTCACATCAGCAGTAGCAAACATGGCTAATGGCCAGGGATGATGGGAGTTGTAGTTCAGCTCCCATGCTTGCTCTACTGGATCGAATTCAGTATCCCCTCCTTAGAAGCTTAGATGCTGCCAAATTTATATATAGTGGGAGGGAACTGGCTTCAAGGAAAGTGTGTTCCTCAAGGTCATTTCTGCCTCTCTTTACAGTTCCTTAAACTGAAAAGGATGGGGTCCATTGCAGTTTCCATGATCTTTTGTGTGGGATGGCAGTTGGGATGGGAGATGCATGCCAGAGGCAGGTCACTCGTTTCTCTTCAAGTCAGTGCCCAATTGCTGTTTTCCACCTAGCACTGCTGTTTTATTGCTATGGAGACCTTCTGGTAATTAAATGTATGCCTCCGCAGCCACAGAAGACAGGTGGAATATAACTGAGAAAATAAATAAAGTAAGCCAGTTAGTAAGAGAACAATGCATATGCACAGCCCTTGTCCTTTTTTCCTGCAAACTTGAGAGGTTCTCCCAGTATGGAGGATTCCCTTCCTGCCCTCTTCTGGTGCCTATCTTTGCGCCCTGCTTGTTCGCACGCTGTATGTACTTTACTACTATATGTGTGTGTTATGTGCCTTCAGGTCAATTATAAGGAATGATAATGTCCCAGAAATTACAATGATTGTGGGGAAAGAAGACTTGAGAGACTGCGATGGCCATCACAATTATGAATTATTTGTGATATTGCCCACAGTGTCCTGTGGGAATGAGACAGCATCTTAGTGATTGTGGCCTTTTGTGTTTTAGGGTCCTTTTTCGCCAAGCAGAAAGTAAAGAGGAGTCAGTGCTGGTGCAGACAATCTTCACTGTGTCCAATATTATCTGATTTCACTTTCTCCTTTCTGTGTGTGTGTGTGTGTGTAGGTTCTGGTTCGGTGTGTATGCTTTTATGCAAGATAGGTGTAGACGGACAATAAATAGAGGCTAGATGGCACATCAGGATGTGCTTACAAAACCAGATGTTTGAGTACTGCATTACTTTCAATGGGATATGCATTTGTACATGCCTATCCAGAATGGGCATGGCTAGTAAATGTGCATGTGCCACCCTACTATCGTGCATCAGTTTGTGCACCTGTGTTTTCAGGGAGAGGGAACTCAAGAGCCCTACATCAGAGAGGTTGTTTGGAAAAGCAAGGATGTTGGCGACAACACATCATGTGGCTATCCAAAAATGTGGAAGGGGGAAGCACAAAGCTCTGTGGAAATAAAGAGACATAGTTTACATATCGCTTGGAAGAGCAAAGGCAGTTTTGTCGTGGTGTCAGATGCAGAATAAAGTGGTGCCACCCAGTGATAAAAATATAATAAATAAATAGTGGCTGGCTGTTGCCAGAATGTTGTATGTGCACGCTTTACCACACAAACAGAATGAAATACATACACACTAGTGCTTTCTAGAAATCTCCTCTTTCATTTTTTTAAATTCCAATGATGTGGGTTTTCTGGAAAATTTTGCATTGGAAAAATTTCCTATGCAAATTAGAGTAATTCGCATAGGAACATTTTCTGATACCTTAGAGAATGATCTAGTTTAGCGTGTTTATTTTACTTGTATTTAGTAAACAAAGCTCAAAACTTTTGAAATCGGCAAGCTTGTCTAATATTGTATTTACAGTTGGCATCCATTCATTGTTACTAATGAACTTGAAGGAAATTTTCCCAAATTGTTCAAACTAATGGTTGTTTTTTAATTGTGTATGTAAGTTGCCTAGAGATGTTTTGTATCATGCAACAAATAATTCAAGTAAATTAATAATGCATTGTACTTTACAGAGTACAAGAGGACAGGTCTCTGCCCTAAGGAGCTTGCAATCTAAAAATAGTCACAGGAGAAACTGTAGAGGAAGAGAGTAAAATAGAGGCAGGGTATGCAAAGAAGCACTGGGCAGTTGTTTTGGTTGCAGGTGCTTAAGCTTAGTTACAGAATAGGGTAGGGGAACAAAGTGGTTCTGAAAAGGCAAGCTAATTTCATCCAGCGTGACATGTTAAATCTTCTCTTGCAGAACTACCTTGCTTCATGCAGCTTCTGTAGACTGCCAGAAATCTCCAGTTGTGGCACTGGGATGTAGTGAAATAGTGCAGTTTTTGACCACTTCATTTCAGTGCTTTTCTGTGAATCCTTCAGCAGGTAAGTTACTCCTCAAAGTTCTGACACTGTTTATTCAGTTGTAATGCTCTTGGCAGAGAGTTTGGTATTTGTGCAGGGACGGCACAACCCAATAGGCTGGACAAGCAGTTGCCTGGACTGCAGACTTCTGTCCTGGGGCCTCCAAGATAATGATCACCCTCTAGGGGGCACCATTCTCCACCTTCCCCTAAACCCTTTGGAACGCATGGTCTGAGGTGTTCAGACAGTAGTTACCCCTTTTGTCCTAATTACAACCTCTCCTGAAAGCAGATGAATATTTATTTTTTTACTTACTTGCTGCATTTGTATCCCATCCAATAACAACACGTTCTCTGGGTGGATTACAATAAAAGACAAACAGTCCCATTCAAAATAAAATAGAATAGAACCTGTAGTCATAAAATCTAAGGGCAACATAAAATGAGCAGCAAAGTAAAAGTTCTTCCCTTCAAAATAGGAAAATGAGCTGCCGTCAGGAGAACCCTGGAGGAAGCACCATTTTTCTTTCTCTCTCCCAAGACAGAAATAGAATGGTTAAATGCATTGTTTCCTACGGCAGCAAGATAGCAGGAGCCAGCCGGTACTGTTGAAATGAGATCCAGGTTGTGGCATAACTTTAAAAAAATGCCTCAACTCTATAACTTCTGTTTTTGAGCTGATAGGACGCACCTGCACAACTTGTGACTCATCATACTGACCAGATAGATGTATGAGGCTCTGTAAACCTGTTTTGGCTCCTTTCCTGAAATTGCATGAATGGATGATGGCAAGCCACCATAAATGACTAGTGGGCTGCATTTGTCTTGATGGGTCACACGCTGGGCAAACCTGCATTAGGGCATGACAGAATACATTTCTGTAGTAATTTTTGTGTGGGTTGTCGCCCCTGCATATCCTAGCCAATCCTGGTATAAACATTTACTATCATCATGAATGGAGCTATGCCACAATTTCTCATAATAAAACTTTGGAGAATTTTCTGTGCCCTTCCCATGAAAAAGGTCATTTTGTAGATTCTCTGAATATTCTTCACCATTTTTTGTGTGTGGTGGACATCATTTCTGCCCCCCCCAATGCCCCAGAATGATGCTAGGTTTAGAATGTGGGACATGCACAATGGTCAGCTGCAAACATAGTTGCTGCCTCTATGGTTTACAGCAGCAACAAAAACAAGTTTAGGAAAAAAGGAATACTCCCACATTCTAAACCTAAACCCTGTTGCTAAACATCGCCACCCCTCAAAAACTGCTAGAGAATATCTTCTCCCCCCCCCCAGCCAAGAGAACATTCAGCAACATGACACCCTCAGTTTTGCTGACAACAAATAGAATGGATAATTTTGGGAGGCCATTTCCTCTCACCTACAGCATGAATACCTTGACTGGCAGAGTAGAACTAATGTAAAAGTAGTAGTAAATAGATTATTTGAGAAAATGAAATCTTCATAATCTAAGGAACAGCATAGAGATTAACTTGTTGTCTGAAGGGCTGTTGGTCCTGAAACCAGATCCATATTTCTCTTAGTTTTTACAAACAGTGCAAAGGGGCTGGGCTTAGTTGTTATTTTCAAAAGTTACTTTATGTTAGTCTCCTTCATGATTGTGTGTATGCGCGCATGCATTAGGGATGGAATCCTCTCCTTTTTTATGTTTCATTTTTAAGTGTGGCCCCCTAGTGGTTGTTAAAGATCCGATTCCTTTTTCCTCCGATATCTTACCCTTTTTCTGATCTCCTCAAATAATTTTTTTTTGTTTTGCAGAGAATTATGTATATTATAATAGCTATTTATTAATGAGTCTCCTCCACCAGTATCAATCTTTATTCTGAACTCTGTAATGATTGTCTTTTTACATTCCTTTTCAAGTGCAAGTGAAGCAGATAATTGCCCATCCTCCTTCCTGCTTGCTTTCTGTCATTCCTAAGATATTCATCTAAAAACCCTTACCCCGCAATTAAATGAGGCTTGCTTATTTTAAATTAGCTGATGTAATTAACGCTCACACTATCAATATTTCAAAGGGAATTTTTTAAAAAAATAATTAAAAAATCAGAAAACAGGTATGGAGAGTTGCGACTTCTAAATCTTCTTCACAAAGATAGAGAATATCAGAAGTATTGGATAATCCAATGGCAAATCTGACTACTGCGGAAATGAAGCCCATCACTACTAGCATGCATTGAGCAGAGTGAGACAGAAATATGTGCTGTTATCTAAGACTCCATTTTCTATTCCATTTTTATACTGTGACATTCTGTGACACCCTGTGCTTGCCACACAGTCAGATATTCTCAGAGTCCTTCATATGATCATTTCCAATAATGTCCCTGTTCCTTTGTTTAACAAAAACTGCTCCTTTATTTGTTCTTTGAGGTGGAGAGGAGGACCAGATTTCTAGACCCTGGGAGTCTGGTGGGGTTGGTGTGAAACCCTGTGGTACCTGGTGCAGGCAAAGCCTGACCATGCCTCGTTGCTCAGGTTGGAGCCTGATGGCCGCATGGTGGGGTGGAGCTAATAGAAAATATTTTGGCTGCTTGGTTCTGATTGTTGCTCTGTGATATTACTTTTAATCTGGTGACCCAAAGAAAGACGTTAAACCTACTGGTAGATAAAGGTTTCAGCTCAGACTTCCTTCAGCACTTTGAATGGGTGGAGCAGCACCCCACCCCCACCTTTTTTCCTTTTTAACAGAAAGCTTTGCTACCCCTTCAGGAGACAGCTTGACTGCTCTCAGCAGCCCAGTGGTTTTCCCTTTCTCACAGGACTGTAGTGGCAAACGTAGAAGTACAGGGTCCCTTCATAATAGTCACAGCCGCGTACCCTTCTAAGATTATACAACCTTCTAGGATTATAGAATGATCTGGCCAGCCTTGAATACTGCTTTCTTCTTCTCTATCACTGTTCATTTGACTGTCCTTTCTCACTGTCAAGAAATATTGCTTGAATTAATGAATTCAATGTCTGCACTTTTATCTGCTGCAAAAGCCAACTGCTTGATGATGGGGATGGCATGCTGTCATCAGGATTCACTGTCTCTTCTTCTGCAATTACAGAATTCTAACTCTCCACATCTTGATTTTTTGAAGTAGGAACTCCTTTCATTCTGATTGGCTCCGATTAGCAGGAAACGATAAGGAAGCAAGTTAGAAGATTCTTCCCAGTGGCTAACACACTCCCCTTTTCTGCTGATTGGCTTCCAAAAACATGAGGGATCTAAGACCCCCTGAGAGCCTGGATGACTGCACTTTTGCTTTCTCATTTGGGACACAATGCCCCCTGGGAATGATGCTACAGTCATGTATCCCAAATCACAAAGGAAACTCCACCAGGCTGCTGAGGGCAACCAAGCTGCCGCCTGAAGCAGTAGCAAAGCTTTTTTTTTTCTGTTGAAAAGAAAAGTCTCAGCCACCTCACCTTTAAAGATAAACCTGTCTCTTCTCCTGCCCTAAAAGTTCTTACAATTCACTCACTACCCTGAAAGTTGTCCACCATCCCCAACACTTTCACGAGGGACAGGTGGTTCTATGAATGTGGAGGAGGGATATTTGTCCTAGCCTTTGTTAAAACACTGAAACTGCAAGTCATATCCTGAGACATAGAAGCCTAGGTGGCAGAGCAGCTCAGGTCCATGGGATGAGCCTCCTGTTTCATTGTATTCCTACGAACAGGTAACAAACCCAGATAATTTCTAGCAGGAAAGATGAAAGAATATGGGAGAGAGTCCTCTAAAGTGTGACATGAGAGTTTTTCAGCCATGTGGGTCTCATTTCAAATAATCAAAACCCATATGTCATGTGTACCTTAGTTTTATTAATACCTAAGTTGAAAAGACTAAATTGCCACCCTACCAGTCTGTTTAGCTGCCTGCTTCCGCACTCTGCTCAGCCTTCCCAATCGGATTCCCCTCCTCTTCCTTCAGTGGCAGAATGCCTGCAAGATGGGACTAAGTGTACCCACCGCATGTTGGCTTTTCTAGAGTAACTGGTCTATAGTAGTGCTCTGATATAAATAAGCTATTCTAGGAAAGTTGCACAAAAGGTAAATCCTCCCTCTTCTCCATCCAAGGTACAAGGAGGGGGATGAGGCAGAAGAGACTAGATTTCTCCAAAATTTGCCTCATCAGATCTCTGTCCCCAAATTTCAACCCTGAGGTGACAAGACAGAGAAGGGAATCAAACCTGCATAGATTTTTGATCATTTAAATTTAGTCTAAAACAATGGTTTTCAAACTTAATAGTTTCAGAGAACCCTTTCCACTTTGACTTATCTGCTAAAGAGTTTCTGCACATCTTCCACAACCCTTGTGGTCATCACAGAGGATTCTGGGGCCTGTTGGGCCTCTCCATTTCCTTGAGTGAACTAAGTGTGCCATCTAACGTTCTCAGTGCGCAGCCCAACATGCTCCTGCTGCTGCGGATTACAGAGGAAAATTGGTAGTTGTTGGGGTGTGGTTTTTATGAGAGTCTCGTCTGCTGTTACCAATATTTTAATTAAGAAACTTCCATAAGCTTCCAAAGGTGGAAAACTTTTACCCTAAAATAGCAAAAGATAAATGGCCTTGACTTAGTTAAGGTTTGAAATCCTGAGGGACTATGTGCACAGAGACCTTCCCACAATGCGTGAATAGCAGGAAACAGGGCTTGCAGAGGGGCAGAGGCTGTGGCCCTGATGTCTCCCTCCACGTGATGACAGTCATGTGGAGAATAATGCTGAAGTAGTGACGCTCTAAAATACATGTGTGAGGTATATCTGTGTACAAATTGCTGTCTTCTAAAATACATAGGCATGGGGACCCCATTTGTCTCTTCTGTGTATTATGGAGACTTGTGAAGGGCACATGTGTGTAAATAGGTACTCTGTCCCTAAAAAAAAGAAAAAGAAAACTAGTACCTATATATACACTTGTGCTCTCCACAACTGATGCAGTATGCATGTATCTATTAGGGCTTGTCTGAAGTATCATCCAAGAGAAAATTCACACTGAACTGAGATTTTGCAGGGGAGAAAATTGGCCCAATATACTTTAAGTTTGTTTCTCTATTGATTGTTTGCAGCCATGACAATCTCTGCCATTTTGTAGCTCTGGTTACCTAGGCAACATGAGACTTGCCAGTCTTCTGGTACTTGCTCTGCCAGCCCTGGGGCTTTCTTTTTGCCATTCGGGGTGGGTGGGTAGTGAGGAGTTATTTGGATTGCTTGCCAAGTCCCTTGATTTTATTTCTTTTTTTCACCCTGCCTCCCACAATAGGCACCATTAAATTTCTTAATGCTTTTTCTAATGAGGCTCAATGGCAAGAGATACAAGAAACATTTGCATTTTCTGTCAGATAGCAAGATAGCTCTTTCAGTACTCTGGAAAGCAGAGGAGTGGGGAATGGCTCTTCCTGCATTTCTGTCAGGCAGTAACGTGGTCAGCCTGGGGTGAGGGAGAAGGCGAGACAGTTGTGCATGTCCTTAGGTGAGGAGCTTGTATGGGAGTGGAGAGACACGAGGCAGGGAGGAGATAGAAGCTCGAAGATCAGACTGGCGCTGCTTGCACACTAGGAATGGAAAGATCTGTCAGTTTACAATGCCCTGGTGATGGAGTGGAATGAGGGGATCACCAGGGCATTGGACCGAGTTGCCCCGAAACGTCCTCTCCCCCTGAACAGAACTCAGATAGCACCATGGTATACACCACGGTTGTGCAATCTGAGGCGGGAGGTGAGACGACTAGAACGCCGGTGGCGGAAATCTCGCTCCGAAGGTGCTCGGACACAGGTCAGAGCAGCAGTAGCTGCCTACCAGGTGGCAGTGAAGGCGGCAAAGAAGGATTCTTTGCTGCCTCTATTGCATCCGCAGAGTGTTGTCCCAGGAGGTTGTTCCAGGTGGTCCGAAGCCTGGTCGGTCCAGTTGCTCAGGTACCCCTGGAACATTCTAAGACCTCCTGTGACAAATTGGCAAAACACTTTGCTGATAAAATCGAACACCTAAGGAGCTCGATTCCATATGCCGTGGATGCAGTGAATGAACCAGAGTTGACCATTTGCAATCCGGTCCAGTGGGATCGGTTTCGGCCTCTCCCTTCTGAGGAAGTGGACAAGGTGCTTTCATCTGTGAAGCCTACCACTTGTCTGATTGATCCATGCCCATCATGGCTCCTTGTGAATTGCAAGGAGAAACTGGGCGAAGGGATTAGGGCGGTGGTAAACGCATCCTTAGTGGAGGGTGTGATGCCACTGGCCCTCAAGGAGGCAATTATAAAACCTATCTTAAAGAAGTCCTCCTTGGATCCCCAAGTTCTGAACAACTTCCGCCCTGTTTCGAATTTACCATTTTTGGGCAAGATCATTGAGCGAGTGGTGGCTAACCAATTGTCAGCACACTTGGATGAAACGGATTATCTGGATCCATACCAATCGGGTTTCAGGACTGGACATGGAACTGAAACAGCCTTGGTCGCTCTGGTGGATGATATGAGGAGGGCATTAGATAGGGGAGAATTCACCTTTCTTGTCCTCCTAGATCTTTCAGCGGCTTTTGATACCGTTGACCACGGTATCCTGATGGATCGCCTGGAAGGACTGGGAATTGGAAGCACTGTTTTACAGTGGTTCCGTTCCTTTCTCTCTGACAGGCACCAACAGGTAGCATTGGGAGATGAGGTTTCAGACCCTTGGCCCCTCACTTGTGGAGTGCCACAGGGTTCTATCCTCTCTCCCATGCTATTTAACATCTACATGAAGCCGCTGGGATCTATCATCAGGAGATTTGGGCTGCGGTGTCACCAATATGCAGATGACACACAGCTCTATCTCTTGTTTAAGTCTTCACCAGAGTTGGCTGTGGAGACCATGTCCAAGTGCCTGGAATCCGTGAGTGGATGGATGGGAAGGAACAGGCTGAAGCTAAATCCTGACAAGACTGAGGTACTGCTTGTGGGAGACAGGGGTAGGCTGGGTTCTGTTGACCTGAGGTTTAATGGGGTACAATTGCCCCTGAAGGACCAGGTCCGCAGCCTGGGGGTTGTTCTTGATTCCAGGTTGTCCATGGAGACTCAGATTTCGGCAGTGAGCCGGGCAGCCTGGTACCAACTACACCTCATACGCAGGCTGCAACCCTACCTCCCTGTTCATCAGCTCCCACTGGTAGTACATGCCCTGGTTACCTCTCGATTAGACTACTGCAATGCGCTCTACGTGGGGTTACCCTTGAAAACGGTCCGGAAACTTCAACTGGTACAGAATGTGGCGGCTCGTTTACTTACAAACAGCCGTCGCCGTGATCATATTACACCAGTATTATTTAATCTACACTGGCTTCCAGTAGTTTTCCGGGCCCAATTCAAGGTGTTGGTGTTAACCTTTAAATCCCTATATGGTTTCGGCCCGGTCTATCTGAAGGAGCACCTCCAGCGTCACCAACTATGTCGCCCGACAAGATCCGCCACACAGGGCCTTCTCTCAATCCCACCAACAAAAGTAGTTAGGTTGGTGGGGACTAGAGAGAGGGCTTTTTCGGTGGCAGCCCCCACTCTCTGGAATTCCCTCCCGTTCGATCTTCGACATGCCCCTTCCCTAGATACCTTCCGCCGAGCATTAAAAACTTGGCTGTTTGGTCAGGCCTTTGAGACTATCGGGATGGGCTAATTATATACTCAATCCCCGCTGCTATGTATTACAATTGCTGCTATTCTGTCACATGATTATTTGTATTTTATTGTATTTATTGTATTTACTGTATTTTGTATTTTATTGAGTTTAATATGTACGCTGCCTAGAGTGGCTTCGGCCAGATAGGAGGCCTAAAAATTAAATTATTATTATTATTATTATTATTACATTCTCTGAGTTTCATTTTCCAATCTTAAATTCAGTTCTTCACGTTTCTGCAGCAATTTGCTATTTTTTTTTCTTTTAAAATCCTCATGAAAATTCTCTGGCATATTAGTGCAAATTTTCCTAATAAGCACTTTTTTAGGCAGTTTTAACTAATGTACACATTTTTGCAAACCATTTTTCATCATATAATGCATTTTTGCAATATTTTCACTCATATATTCATTTTTATGTACATTTTCCCATAATGTATGCATTTTTGTAAACATTCTTTGGTTGGCAAACTGCATCGCAAAATTTGCGTAAGTGCGAATTTCCAATGATAGTTGCATTTTGTTTCTCAGACTGTTTTGGAAAGTGTGGATTTGATAGATTCTGCTTGAAATGCAAACTGAATCAAATTTCTTGCCCACACTGCACTTTATTTCGTTATTCCATTGATTTCTGACTTGCTAATTTGTGCATTAGATATGACCTTTCACATAACGGAAAAGCTAGTTCCGGAAATATAGTGGAATACAGTCGAAGTTTAGCTCTAATTTTTGTGATAAATAACGCCAGAAATAATCCGTTTGCAAGCCTGGGAACCTGGAAGATTATGGGAGCTTTGCGCTAGCTGCAGACACTCATGTGACAGGTATCCCAGCATGCACATTTTTTCCCCGTCAGAAATTATACCAATATTCCAGCATAAGCACAGGTAGCAGCATTCCCTTCTTCCTTTTCCCACACACACTCTTGTGACCAGACACTAACTCACGTAGTGAATTTTGGTGGAACTACAATGTGGGTGTGTATAACAGGTGAGGAAAAAAACAAGGCGCTGTTTGTTGCAGCTGTGTGAAAGCCAGTTGCGTGAATTGCCAGTATATCAGCTGAAAAAGCTATAGATCCTTAACATAACAGGTACTGCAGAGTGAAGGGACTTTTAGAAATTGGGACAGAAGCACTGCCATTTTAATCTGTTAAACTAGCACAGCAAGTCCCATGTCTAAATGCAGTCCACATGTCTTGTTCTGTCCCTGAAGGGTTTTTGGAATATTGCACACACCGGCAGATGATGGTGAGAGCTGCCTTGCAGATGTTATTGGGCTCCTGTATGAATTCAATGAAAGGTGGTTAGAGGACGATACACTTGTATGCAGGTCTGTGGAGTCGGTATGCCAGACCTTCGACTCCGACTCCTCTATTTTTCTACTGTCCGACTCCGACTCCTTCATAAATGGCAAACGTATATTAACTAGTAATAACAGATTTACTGTAGTAAAATGGTAGCACAAGGCATTTCATCACCACCACGTGAATCCAGAGCTTGGAAAAGTTACTTTTTTAAACTACAGCTCACATCAGCCCCAGGGATTGGGCTCGTGGTGGTGATGAAATGCCTTGTGCTACCATTTTACTACAGTCAATTTGTTATTACTAGTTAATATACATTTGCCATTTATGAAGGAGTTGGAGTCGGTATATTTCTACCGACTCCACCCAAAATTGCTCCCGACTCCACGACTCTGACTCCACAGCCCTGCTTGTATGTGTGTGGGCACATTGGAGACGTGTGAAGGATCATTGGACATTGGACATGTGTGTGGGCACATTGGAGATGTGTAATGGCCACCAGCTTGGATGGCTTTAAAAGAAGATTAGACAAATTCATGGAGGACAGGGCTATCAATGGCTACTAGCCATGATGGCTGTGCTCTGCCACCCTAGTCAGAGGCAGCATGCTTCTGAAAACCAGTTGCCGGAAGCCTCAGGAGGGGAGAGTGTTCTTGCACTCGGGTCCTGCTTGCAGGCTTCCCCCAGGCACCTGGTTGGCCACTGTGAGAACAGGATGCTGGACTACATGGGCCACTGGCCTGATCCAGCAGGCTCTTCTTATGTTCTTATGTTCTTACCTTATATTTGGCAGGGATGTAAACCTTCCTCCTCCATACTTGTATTTATTAAACGTGTAGAGGAGCCCTAAAACATGTGAAAGGGTTAATATGACTGTCTCTGTATTCCAGTGATCTGCTACAAATAGGGAAGCATAACACATGCAGTGGATGAACTTCATAGCGCTTTCATGAGGCATCAACGAAAGGGAGTGTCCAACTTAATGGCATGAGGATCAGTCTGCAAATCAAGTCTTTCGCTCACTTAATAAAGTGTTTATTTAAATAAAGATGCCCAGTAGGAGGGAAATAAGTGGGGTGGGGGACAAACTAAATTATATTTAATTTGAGATGAATAATCATTAATTTAAATTAACAATACACAGTGCATTTGTTTTGATGTTTGGAGCCCAGATGGCCTGGGTCTTTTTCCATAGGGAGCACCTAGTCCCACAGATATGTTTTGGCTGCCACCAGCCATCTAAGAGAAATAGGACTTCTTCATTGGTGACACATGCAATTTGGAATTCCCTCAAGAGATCTATCTGTTCCATCAGCCCTTTTTGAGATCTCAGTAGTGGATTTTGTTTTCTAAACTGTAGCTCAGCCTTTCCCAACCGGTGTGCCTCCAGATGTTGTTGGACCACAACTCTCATCAGCCTCAGCCAGCATTGCCAATGGCTGAGGCTGATGGGAGTTGTGGTCCAACAACATCCGGAGGCACACCGGTTGGGAAAGGCTGCTGTAGCTTGTAGCTACAATGCTGTGTCATTTTGTATTTATGATGTCCTTAAGTTTTGTGTTGGAAGCTGCTTTGAAGGCTGTGTAGTAGGAAAATAGGCCTATATATTTACATGTACTGCGTTCAGTTCTGGGCGCCTCATTTTAAGAAAGATATAGACAAGTTAGAGTGGGTTCAGAAGAGGGCGACAAGGATGATAGCCGGTATGGAGAACAAGTCTTATGAGGAAAGGTTGAAGGAACTTGGCATGTTCAGTCTGGTGAAGAGAAGGCTGAGGGGTGACATGATTACACTCTTTAAGTACCTGAAGGGCTGTTACATAGAGGAGGGTACAGATTTGTTCTCTGCTGCCCCAGAGGGTAGGACTAGGTCTAATGGTTTTAAGTTGCAGGAACGTAGATTCAGATTGGAAATTAGAAGGAACTTCTTGACAGTAAGGGCAGTTCGGCAATGGAACCGACTGCCTAGGGAGGTGGTGGGATCCCCTTTGGTGGATGTCTTCAAGCAGAGGCTGGACAGCTATCTGCGGGAGATGCTCTAGCTGTGGATTTCCTGCTGTGAGCAGGGGGTTGGACTCGATGGCCTACAAGGCCCCTTCCAACTCTATGATTCTATGTAAAATAAAATATACCTTTACATATAAAATAAATAATGTATTATGGAAGGCTCAGATATTATAAACTACTGAATTCATACATTAAAAACCTACACTTAATAATACTTGTATCTCAACGCTGAGAGCCTATAACAATCAAACGTACATAATTTCTCATTACTAATGTTTAAAGATGTGCATTTTTCAGTGGCTCTCAGTTGCTTCACAGCCATCCTTCCAGTAGAGGGAGACATTTTCAACAAGGAAACTAAATTTGATATCTGGAGTTCATTCATGTTAATGATATCAGAGTAGTAAGTATGTAAGAGGCCCAGATTGCTCATCCTTGAAAACAAAATAAGGGAGCATTTTTCCTGAAAGAAAAAGGACAGAATGTGCCAAGAAAGAAATACCAGTTTCAAGTATGTGTATAGGTGTTCTGTTCACTTCATGTGCTGAAGACCACATCCATATAGCTGTCGGGATCTTGCATAATAGTAGAGATTGCTGAAAATGAGAAGGCTCAAAGGATAAAAGGGTAACACTGCGTGTAGCTGCTTTTTTATCTTCAGTTAACTCAAGAAACTGCTGGGCATTCTTGAACATGATAGTTTTACTGAATGGGCTGAAAGGAGAGGCAGCCAGGAGCTGCAAGAGTGAGAAAGGCCAAAGTTCACATACTGATTTGAAATACTAGGCTTTTTAACAAGTCTTCTCCCCACATCTTCTCTTGCAGTGCTGTTGCAGGATCTGATGTCAGCTACATCATCCGTGGTTCATTCATCTGCTCATTTTCCAATGTAATATATGCCACCATCTGCCAGCCATGCCCTGCATAGGTCAAACAGGCCAGTGCCTGCTCAGGAGACACAATGGGCACAAATCTAACATCAGAATTGGCAATATTAATTAACCAGCAGGAGAACAGTATTCTCTGCCACTGAGATTAAGGCTGAGATACTTGAACAAAGGAATTTCAAAGGGAATATCTGGCATGGAACTGTTGAATTACAAATTCATCAAAAAGCGCAACTCTGTTCATTTGGGTCAGAATGGAGACAATGCTTTCCTTTCCTATTACAGATATTAATTAACTCAGCATTGCCAAGTTGTTTGCTTTGTCACCCATCTCTGCTGTTATAAACAGTTCACAGTGCTTATTTTGCATGCTTTCTAGTTTTGTGTGAATTGTCACTATTTGTACCTTTTGCTTTTCGATTTCCTCTGCCCTCACTGCTTACGATCTCTGCCCTCATGTGTATGTATACCTGCAACAGAAGATTACACCTCATGCATCTGATGAAGTGAACTCTAGTCTATGCCATAATAAAATTAGTTAGTCTTTAACATGCTCCAAGACACTGTTGATTTGAAATACACAGTCAAATCTTTGAAATACACAGTCAAATCTAGTTGTTATTTATTTATATCCCGCCCTCCCAAAAGGAACCCAGGCTGACAAACAACAAGTGGTAAAACAATAAAAACATGTTGTTTCACTTTCCTATGTTAATGTGGAATGATGAGGCATCATGGCAGCTGCAGCTTACCCATTTATTTATATTTATTTTCAAATGCATATCCTCCTGCCATTCTTATGTTAGAGTCCTTTCCATTTGTGAAAGCTATGCTATCCTCAGCATGGTTGGCAATAAACATCCTTAAAAACTGAAATTACAAAATGAATGACAACCCAAATCTAGGAACATTGAATAGTATTAGGAATCAAAACAGCATATCAGGCCTTTACAGGCAGGGAAAACTAAGGCAGATATATCCCAAACCCTGTGAAACAGAAAAAGCATTCTTCCCAGAGTCTCTGTGTAAAAGAACTCAAATAACAAAGCCAAGAATGAATGGGGTTAGCTATATTGTAACTTTTTAGAGAGCATCTCCGATTCACTTCTCCACCCTTCAGGCAGCAGGTACAGCTAGACCTCTCCTTTGATCTCCCGGGTCTTACCAGACTCTCTCCACTGGTTTGCCAGTCATCTGTTGAGCATCAGAATCTGGGCCTTGGGAGACATTGGCAACCCTACACGTATGCTTGGCTAGAGCTGGAACAGATTTGGTCCCAGTTGTTTCTCCTTGGCAAATTTTGATGTTGAGTATTTCCTGAATTCTCAAATATTTACAAATATCAAGTGTCTAGTGAATATTTAGTACTTCAAATATAATGATACTGGATTTCAGTATTGGCTAGATGACATGCAAAAGTATTTAGTATAATATGGTAGTTGAAATGTAATGGTAATTAGAATCTGACACTGCTTGATACAATGGCATTAGTGTTTGGCATTTGTGATATCACATTTGATGTTTGGTCAAACATTCAGGAGATGGAAACAATTATAATTCTCTGTGCAAATCTGAACTTGAAATTTTGCATTCAAAATACGATCGGCAATTTTAAAATTATATTTTTATCCTACCCTTCCTCCAAAGAGTTTAGGACAGCATACATAGCTCCTATATCACTGGCATTTAATTCTTGCAACAGCCCTTTGGAGTAGGTCAGCCAGAGAGATAATGACTAGCCCCAAACCAGCAAGTGAACTGGTGGAGTAAAGATTTAAACCTGAGTGTCCCCACTCTAAACCCACATCTGATGTAACATGCCATGCTGGCAAATGTAATAATGATTGGGCTCCTGAGTTTGCTATTACTAGTGGAGCCATCCCCTGAGCAAAGTTCCACTTATGTGGCACTCCCACTGGCAAAAGTGGGGTGAGTGGGTGAGGCAACTTTCACCAATTTCCCCCTTCCTCCTGCAGCCTCTTGTCTCCTTCCCAAAATCTGTTTTAGAGGCTTCAATAATCCTCCAGAGCAGCACGAGAGGTGGCACTGAGGTAAGAGGGAATGAGCAGGAATTGGCTAGTCTGCTTTCACCTGCAGGGTCTTCCCTGAATCTCGATTCCAAAGAGCTCTTTCCATTCATGAAAGTCTAGTTAGGATCCAAGCCAATGCAAATGTTTCTGAATATTTCATTATCTTGGGTTGTTAACATCAAGACTGAGGAAGTTAAACAACTACTGCCTTTATGGCTGTAAAAATAGACTTGAGTGTGTGAGGGCAATGACGTGAAAGCTGGAGGAAAGTCTGGCAGGATATCTAGGGGTCAGAGCACAAAGTGCCAGTCATAACTCATTACTTCATCCCTCCCCATAATGAAAAAGAACAAATTATTTATTCAAAGGAAGTAAATATATGCAAATGTGCATAATTTAGCACATAATATGCAGAAGTCTGGCTTAATAGCAGAATAATCCTTATATTACATTATTTATGTTATTAAAATAAATATCCTACCTTTCCTCCTGAAGGAGCCCACAACAGCAATTTAGTCTTGCAAACAAGTCCCTCCAAGTTCCTAGCCTCAAAAATGTATTCTAGTTTCCCCACCCACCCACAAATACTGATGTTGGTCATTTATCTTCTAAAAGGAAGAGAGTTAACTTCAGTTAAGCTTCCTTGTATAGTCGCTAGAGGTAATACTTATTTGCCACACACAACCATTTACAAGCCTGCGTTAGAGTATTCACAATTCTTCACTTATACATACTGAGTAATATTACTGAATCGTCAAATTCAGCTTATCTTGCTGTATGTAAGTTTGTGTGGTTTTTTAAACAAGACAGTTAAGTGGAAGAATCTGCATTAGAAAATTGGGCTGTAAGAAAGTAAAGTTCTGCACAACCTACACCTCTGATTTGCCAGGCTTTAGAAAACATTGCACCATGTATAACTAAAGGAGACAGATACTCTGGTTGATACTTCAAGGTCACCATGTTCAGAGCGCCAATTAACATTTGGCAAGGTGAGCAACTTAAAGAACAACTTAAGCTGCATTGAGGTGAGCAGGGAGTTTCAACTGTTTCTTTCTCATTTGGTATTAGATAAACTTTCCCTGATCTTATGTGTCACTTTAAACATATCTGCACATTGAACAGAGTTTCTGAAGTGTTAAATCACCCCATCACCATCACCAACTCTTCTGATAGCAAAGTTGATGGTCCTGTGCTAGTCATCAAGACAGCGAAACAGGTTCAGACCAGATAGGAGTTTCTGCATACTTGGATGACTGTAGGTATGCAGAAAAATATCATAGTTCATAGATTGATAAAGAAAAAACAGCTCGGAGAGAACCGAGCATGCACATTGCACTCCAGGGTGCATGGGATGCTGAAGGTGTCTGTTAGGCAGAAGAAAGAGACAGAGGGCGAGGAATTGGCCTGACAGCTTAAGGTCAGAGGATATGTGTCTTGCTGTGTGTGTGTATGTTTGTGTGTGTATGCGCTCACACACACACACACATGAATCCACTATCTAGGATGTGGTAAGTTTTTAAGGTCTCTGACCATTTTGAAGACGAGCCTTGGCAGAAATAAAAAGGTGGCTGCTTTAGTTTTGGGAACGCACTCGGAACATCATTCTCTCTAATAACAAACTCAGGTGGTCGAGTTCTGACAGAAATGAAGCCAAAATGGAATCACTGAGAAAAGAGGACATATGTGGGTGGACCCTGAGATATGTAAAAGTACCACACATTTAAGAAGACCACGGGGGAGGGGAACCCCCTCAAATAACCAAATGAGAAGTGAGTAGGTTTAGTCACCTTCAAGAGCTGTGGAATGTTGTGTCTTGGGGAGGGGGGAATGGAGACGAAAGTGGAAATTGACCTGCTTCAATCTTTTACTGCTTATAGGTGTCATGGCTGGGCTGTGGACAGCAGTCTGAGATGAGCCAGGAATCAGGAGCCATGGGACAAGTCCAGTAGTCAGGAGTGAAGAGTAAGTCCATAACCAAAGGACAAACCAGGATGGGAGTGCAAGCCAGAAATCAGGAACAAAAAAAATGACCAAGAACACAAGAATATGCAGTAGTGGGTGCCAGTGTGAGGCAGTGGCTCTCACTTCACCTCTGGTCGGTCACATTGCTGCTGTTTGCCAAGAGATGGAGAAGGGGGGGTGAGGTCAGTGTGATTGAATCACCCCAGCATGAATGAATGCTGGATTGACTCAGCTAGTGTGCTTGCCACCTTGCCCCTCTACTTCCTGGTAAGCAGCAGTGATGCAACCAACAAGAGGCCAGGTGAGCACACACACCAATGCTTCCTTCTACTAGGAACAATTGAGAGCTCAAGAAGAGTTACGAAATGGAATGTCTCTTGTTCTCCTTTTTCAGGAGGATCCAGTGGCCAGTCCATTCTGGGGCCCTGAGGGTCCTTCACAGAGAAGCTGCCACCTACAGTTTAGTGGCTCATCTCATGGTGCAGCTGTCCACAGATACTAGCAGCTCCTGACATCAATATTCCTAACCCTGAACAAAAGCACTCTAGTTA
The DNA here is from genome assembly GCF_030035675.1 of Rhineura floridana. Classification (NCBI taxonomy): domain Eukaryota; kingdom Metazoa; phylum Chordata; class Lepidosauria; order Squamata; family Rhineuridae; genus Rhineura; species Rhineura floridana. The sequence continues at coordinate 126,090,747 of NC_084487.1, forward strand.
GGGCAGGAATAACCAGTGTGGTACCCTGAAGATATTGGCCAATGGTCATGAACTATGGGAGGAGTTGTGCCAAAACATCTGGAGGTCACCACATTGGCTACCCCCTGGGTTAGAGTGTGTGGATACAATACAGCATCCCACTTGAACTCCATAAGAGCAGTGTTTCCTGAATAAAGCTGTAGTTGTTGTCTATGGCCACCAGGAGATGCTCCTGGAGCAAAGCATACTTCTCTGCATGCAGTCAAGTGACTAACACTGAAAAGGAAGTAAGGAGAGCCCTAGACTGCTGGAAAGGAGGTGACAGGGTAGGAAAGGATGACCACATACAAAGGGAGGAGGGACCAGAATTTCCTTTTATACAAAGTTACAGGAGCCCCCTCCTCTTTTCCATATCGTTATCCTGTGAATAGGGCTATCACATTCTAATGGGCAAATTATGGACTGTCCAGCTAGTCACTACACCAGTGGGTCAAAACGAAGTAAGGTATCAAGGAGAAATTTCTGTGGTCATTGACATTTTCCCAGCAACCCATGATCATGACAATCACTGCCACTTGTATTCATTATGGTCTTCCTCACATGTTATATTGTTTGTGCAAAGGAAGTACTTGTGCGTAGAGAAAAATGTCTTTGCTGTGTATCAGCCATTAGCCAGGCCCCTTGACAGAAATTTTGGAGGGGAAGAAGCATGCAGCTGCTTCTGTACACTTCAGTGAATGAAGGTGATGCACATCTGGACAAGGCTAGGTTATTTGTGGTGGAGTTTATCATGTATTATTTTTTCTTGTCCCACTTGTGACTTTCTAGAGGCATTTGATTGGCTGTAGGTGGAAAGAGAATGCTAGATCAGGTAGACCACCTTGGTCACATCTGGCAAAGGCAGGCCCAAGACAAAGTGACTCGCCTTTCGACACATTAGAAAGTTGGTCACAGCAAAGGGGACAATTTGACTGTCCATAGTGGTTGGAAACTACAACGTGATGGAATGAGATTAAGATCTGCTAGTGCTTCTCGATAGCACCAGTATCAGGGAGCTGGAGTAAAGTAGTGGCAAATTAGATATTCTGAGAGACATGGAGCAGGGTCAGTGCAATGCACAACATCATTATGCCATGTTACACATTGTGTAAAAAACTTGATGTTACACAGGAGACAGAGAAGGCTTGGTGGTGACTCTATATCATTTCTTCTAGTTCCTACCTTACGGTTCACAGCTAAAGTGTCTCCTGTGAAGTGCTTGGCAGCCCTCCTGCATTTGCAGTTCCTGGCAAGTATAAAATCAGACATGTAATGCTCTGACATGCTTGCACATGTGGCTAGTGAACAGCCTTGGTTTAATGGACCACAAGTTATGCCCACTCAGCTTCATCCCACCACATCTGCAAAGTGTATAATACTGGTCTGTCTCACAGAGGTGTTCTAGGATTTACTGAGAATGTACATAAAATCCTTTACATATCGCACCCAATAGACAAGCAAAGTTTCATTTCCAAGGCTTGTATCTGTTGTTGCTGATGATGATGATAATAAATAAATAAATTTTATATCCTACCTTTCCTCCCGGAGGAGCGGCAAACTTTTTTTTTCTTTTTTGTAAAAATAGAAGTCTGTTGTTTCTAGTTTGGGTCCAGATTTGTATGCGACTGAAGCAGCTCTTAGAGCTATAACTAGAAAAGCCATAACTAGAACATGGTGCTATATTGTTCTGTTTGTTTGTCTCTCTTTGTGTCATATGGGAG